>NC_135447.1:7427716-8118549 GCF_051991255.1 Vanacampus margaritifer | reverse complement strand
ACCTTCACCACGTCGGTCGGTTGCGCGAAAGCCACGGCCATGGCGCCCGTGGTGCAACCCGCCATGAGCCTCGTCACGATCCCTGAACCTTTACACGTGCGCTTGTTAACAATCAGGTCACCTTCATCATATGACAAAATCCTCCCGGGTTCGGGATACTCACTTTCGTTGCCTCGAGTGTAGAATTGCTTCATGGAGTCGTAAAGACCAATTCGTACGGAGGCGAAGCTCATCTGCCTCTGCAGTCCTGCGGCCAGTCCGTTGTAAAGACTCCTGGGGCCTTCTGTTCGCACCATGGTGCGGATGGTGCCAAACACGCCACGGTATTTTTTTGCAGTTGCACCCTCGGCTTTCTGAACCTCGCCCTGAACCTAAAGACACGGGCCACATATAGTTAGAGATGTGTTTAACATGAATAATTTTTTAATCCGGGCAGCACGTGAGTTAGTGGTTTAGTTTGTCTGCCTCACAGTTCTGAGGTTCGGGTTTCGAATCTCGACTTTGTCACAAAAAGGGGATTGTACAGGTTAATTGCTGTGTAATGGACAAAGATTAGTTTATTGCTTTGCTTTGTTAAAAAAAATAAAAATGGGGGGAGGAATTCAAAATCATTCAGTTTTACAAAATATGTCATTTGTAGCAAATCATTTTCATACCAATTAAAATTAATTTGCTTTAAGTGTCCCAAAGACGTATTTATACGTTTTTTTTTCATGCAGAAGACTTTGATGCAGCCTCTCAACTGAAAAAAAAAACGGTTGAAGAAATGGTAGTTATTACACAAACGGCCAGCAGGTGGCAGAAGAGCGAAAGAGATCAACCAGGGCCATGTTGAAAAAAAATTTTTTTTTGCTCACATTTCTAAAAAGATTTGTGAATAATGATTAAATTTAGCTATATTCTAAAGCTATAGAATATACTTTTTTTTCCTGATGAAAGAAGAGACTCTAATCTTTCTTTTGGTATGTTCCATCTTTTTATAGCAATAGAACACAATATTCTGTGGGCCTTGCAAAATCAGTCAAAATCCAGTAAAACAGCCGGGAGTGTAGGGGGGTTGCTTCAGTGAAAATGGCTGGGAGTGAATGAATTAAATGTAATTGGTTCGTTACATCATCGCACCTGTAGTCGCACTTTAGCCGTGTCCAACGGAAATGTGACCAGGTCAGCGACGCAGCCTGCAGTGCCAGCGCCAAAGAACTTGACAGTTGCCGAGGGGGCCACCTCACGGGCTTTCATCACGACCATTTTTGCACCTGAGTCGCATGGAAAAATTTGCTCTTATTTGACCTGCGCATGCTTTAGAATGAGCACAGCTCAACTTGACCTGTCAATCAAGTTACACAACATTGGTTGTGATTATGAGGAAAACCTTATTTGGTAGCCAAAGTGGAAACGTATGTCATGTGTGTCACTTTGCGTGTGGAACCATGTGATCGGTTAATAAAGGTGTAGGAATGATAATAATGAAGGTATTAAATCTATTGAAACAAGTGTACTGGTACATCACTTCTCTGAATATAATGAGAATTTTAACTCATTCAATGCCATTGACGGCTATAGACGTAAAAAAATCATTTAAACTATTTCTAGTAGTTTACCATTTTTTCCACTTTTGTTAACAAGAGTATGAAAATCTAGAAAAAATTGTTTTAGAACAGATATAAAATTTGTGATTAATCGCGAGTTAACTTTTGAAGTCATGCAATTAATTACAATTTTTTAAAAAAATTAACCGGCTGATGCGATTAAAAAAAAAAAGATTATTAAAAATTAGGGGCGTCAGGTGATTAAAATTTTTAATCGTAATTAATTGCCTGGCTTCGCTAGTTAACTCACGATTAATCATACATTTTATATCTGTTCTAAATGTACAATAAAACAATTCTAGGTTTTCATACTCTTGTCAACAAAAGTGGGAAAAAAAGGTTAAATAGAAATAGTTCAAATGAATTTTTGACGTCTATAGCCGTCAATGGCAGTGAATGAGTTAAATATGTTTGTTTGTTTTTAATTGTACTGTACATAATACAACATTTTAATACGAAAAAAGAAATTGTTGCAATTGAAAGTGGAGAACCTAATGACATGACGTCATAACCAGAATATAGCTAACAAGTGTAACATTTAGCTTTGATGTTTCCAAAACCTTATGGACACAACGTTACCATAAAAATCAATACTGGAAGGAATCAACAATGACCCCCTCCCCCAAAAAAACATTCTAAACAGTCACTACAACATTTACTTTCAGTTACATCAACTTTTCCAAGAAAAAAAACCCTTAATAACCAGCCTAGCATGAAACAACACTAGTGTGTGTTGCTAGCTGCACCAAAATCTGCCATGCTACTGTTTTATGATCAAAAGATGGATGAATGAACATAGTTCTCACTACAAACCAATAGTAGACCATTTAAAAGATGCATATTGGAAAATATTTCAGCTATTTCTGTACATTAGGGCTTGTAATTTTTTGAGGCAGACAGACAGACAAACAACCTTCAAGGTTCGGGCAGGAAGAGATCAATGGTCATATGACGATTCCAATTAATTATGTTAAATAGTAATAGACTGTTATTCTAGAAGTAACATAAAATGTGCGGTAACTAATGCTGCCAGTGGGGTTAAACTAAGTAAAAATTGGATTCATGTCTTAAAACTCATAAAAAGCTTTTATTGGGGTAAGATTGCAACCTCACTTTTGCACAATAAGAAAAGACACCTCATAGTTTATTCCCGTTGACTAATGAGAACAAATAGAACCCATTGTGGCCATAAATTCCATCATCAATACAATTCAATGTTTTAATACTATATATATAAATAAATAAATAAACATTCAAGCCTATAAATTTCCCATACTCAATGTAAACTATTCATCATGCAAGTATTTGAAATGCTATTACTTTCATCATCCATACCAAATACACTGTAATGTAATCAATTACCTTTGTTGCGTTCCAAAGTGAATGACCAATCCCTATGCCGTCCTCATCCCTTGCTGCATACTCTCCGTTTGTCAAGCTGCCGAATATATGGACACCTTTTTTTTGCACATGACCTCCAGGCTGCGTGACAAGTTGAACGCACCTGTTACGCGAGTCTCATGTTTACCAGGGCGGGATCCAGAAACAGGCAGGATACTCGAGCTCTTGTTGATCTTCATTTTGCATCGTCACTGGCCCCGTGGACTGTGCGAACGTTAAAAAATGATTGAAAGGGCTTTCAAAGGCTGGCTTTTGATTTCATTCAGTTGTTGTTTGATCTATTACGCAATCCTTACATCTTACTTTAGTATTCAGCGTATGTTCACCAAAGAGCTTTTGGAACATGCAGTCCTTTGAGAGTCTATTGGCTCCCATTTGCAGCCAATGAGAGACTTTCCCACGTGGAATTCCTCGGGTGTTCCCACTGGGCACTGGCAAGACTTACAAGCGGGCTGTGCAAGTCTGAATGTCCAGAGGTGGCAAAAGGAATAAGAGTGCAGATGTTTGTGTGAAATAAATGTTATTTATTTGATTCCTGTACTTCAATAAAAGTAAGTGAGTATAAAACAATACCTGTTTTGATCATTTATGCACAGTGAAAGACAACATCTCTGCACACAAAATAGTTTTCCGCTTACAAACTTGCGAATGGCTTTTATGCTGAAAAGACGCCAAGGCATCCATTGCAACTTTATTAAATTATGACCAAGACTACTCCTATTACTACTATGTTTCTAATTCAAATTTTGTGTTTCTAATTTTAATTTTGCGTCTGGGTTGACAGCCAACATTTTACTCCACTGCAAATCTGTGAGTCATTCTCGGTCTGTACCAAAATAGCTATTTGTTTGTTTTTGTTAGTCTAAAAAGCTTAGTAGTACATACACACACACTTTCTAAATTCTATGCTAGCGTACCTTTCCACCTGTTGTCAACCATACAGCAGAAAGATTTCTCACCATGTGAGTAAATCGAGTTATTGACACCTATAAAAGCTTTGTAATAGCCTATACGTGCCACAAGAGGGCAGTAAAGCACTTAAACGTTGTTCCTTGTCCTTAAGAAGCCACAAAATGGCGCCCAAGAATCGTTTTTATTTCAGACTTAGCTTAGCACAAAAACAACAAAAAGGTAAATATTCAAACAAGGATGGATTCCCAGAAGACTCACAAACTTTCCAGCCAATCCATACAGGCACGTTATAGGCACTGTTGGAGGTTGCACGCCTGCATACAGTACATGTGACTTTCTATGTCTTCTTTTGGTCAGTCACGAGGAAGGCCCATGGAAGACATTCCCACTAAATATTGAACATTTCCCCTTCTGTTAAATGCTTTAATATAAAATTTCCATATTTATTATAGCCATATTATATTAAATAAAGTCTGACAAAATACTTTAACGAAAGTCACTCTCAAAAGTAGTCTTGCTTGTCTTTATACTTTGATACAATGGGAATTTTTTATAGGCTTGTAAAGTGCAAAGTAATACAGAATGAGCACTTTACCCTACTAAAGTTATCTAACTTGAACCTCTTCACTTCCCCGACAATCTAAAAGGGCCCTCCCAGACCGGAGACAGAGGCGTAAACACCTCGTGGCTGTTCCAGCTTCAACTAGCTCGAGGTGACCCCGTATTCAGTCCTTGCCAAATGAAACCGAGCAGGCCCGCTCGCTTACCCCGCTGCGCTCGGCTGCACTTTGAATACCACGAAGTGTGCATCAGTGCGGTGAACACAGCTTATCGCTGCCGCACTATAAATAAGACCGGCGGCTATAAATAAAGTCAGACGTTGCTTAATGTAAATGTTAGTGGAGCACACAAGTATGCTTCATTATTCATCAGACCGGTCAATTGTCAGCCTCTGTTTCAAGTCGAATTATTTTATTGTTATGAGATGGAGAACGGAACCTTTGAAAATAACAAATACTGTATGTGGCATCACCTCTAATTGACTTTTTTTTAATACATGAGAGTGAGGGAAATGCTAATATGCCATTTTATCCTAATTATCCATAAGACTTAAAGATAATGTGTGCTTGGTTTTATTAGCATTATACTATCTATTGAATTTAAATATCACTTTTTAAAATACAGCACTCCATTATTTACATTTATATTAGTAGTTAGTAGTGGTAATTATACTGATAGTATATTATATATTGTTTTATGGTGAATTTTCAAATACAACGGTTTAAAAAATGTTTCTATTGTTTGTTTTTGTTTTTTATTATGTCATTGGTGTGTTTTCCCTCAACTTTGCATTTATCGTTTTTCTCCATCTATTGCATCATGTTGAGTTGAATCTTGTTTGTGTTATTTGACATCATTTGCAATAAACCTGATAGTAGACACAAATAAATAAATAGTAAATATCTCATGCTAGCGTGTGCTAAACAGACCTGTTAAATGATTGATTTGAGATACCCCACCTTTGTCAGGCGGTTTAAAAAAAAAACTTTCATTGCATTAGATCCATTATCAAACAGAATGGGACAAGACAAGAGAATTTTCTCATTGTCTTTTCCATTATGTAACTTGATACCATATGTCCTAGTATACAACAATAAAGTCCACACCTACATGTCTGCAGACCTGGTGGGAGCAATTCATGTGATATAATCGAATTTAAGCCCTTTAAAAGCCACAAAGAAGACATTGTAAGATGCGCTATCTGTGTGATGTAAGTAATTGCATGACTGCAAGAATAATGGCTGGGAGTTGACCTACTGTAACTAAACTGTGTACATGACTCATACCCTCCTACCTACCTATTAAGACTGCATCACTTTAATAAATAAAGTATAAATTATGCATTTTTGAAAAATTATCTTGAATTATTATTTTATTAATTTTGCGTGTTATTGATATTGATGGACACTAGAGGGCAATACAACATCCGAGTTATTGCTAAGGAGGACGAAGGAGGCGGAGGTGACGGAGAAGAAGAATTACCCTAGTTAGCCGTTAGCCTGTGGTACAAATGTAGCAGCAGTTAGCGGCTATCGGTTGTGCGCTTGTGTCATGTCTGCCTAGCATCGGTGCAGGTGTGGAAGAAAACTCCTATGCAGCGAGAGTGGGTTGACGTCACATTCGAGCTTTCCTGACAGCGATCGAGATCCGCTTTTTTCCACAACATGGAGAAACAGTTGCATTTAAACCTGTTAGCTTCCAGACCTCCTATGCCGGGTGGCTTTCAGTCCAGCTCCAAAATGAAAATGGGGTGAGTCAATTAGCATCATATTAGCATATAGTCAACTCTATTGGTCTTTAAACGTAACGATAACATTCATCTCACTTGCATCAGTGTGTTATTTATGCGACACGGTGATACTTCTGACACTGTCAAATGATTAAATTAGCCTATGGAGTGGATAGCAACAACGATGTCAAGAGTTTGAAATGGACCATTTATTAATATGATACGACAAGTTAGCAGCTCAGTAATACACACTTCTCGGACTTTTTTCAATTACTAAGGAGATGTTTATTAGCGTGTATGTGCAAACAGAAAGCCAGGCTGTGACGTCCAGTGGTTCATCTAAGTCGCGACAGAATAAAAACACTGTTTTCTTAATAGTAACTTAATAATGGTGTGTTTTTACTGAACACAACACATTTGGATTTAATAATTGTCTTCTTCGGCAGCAATAACCTCAACCAAATGTTTCTTATGGTTGTAGATCCATTCCATTTCCATTCATTTGTTTCAGAGGATAAAGAGTATGGAAAATAGATGGATGTTCATACAGTGCTTTGTTTGTCTTTTTAATCCAGGCCTGGACGAAGGAGAGATTTCACCCCGCTGTCCTGGAGTCAGTATTTTGAAACCATGGAAGATGTTGAAGTGGAAAATGAAAATGAAAATGGCAAAGATATATCTTTTTCTGCTTCTGTGTGCCTCCAGAAAGTGTTAAAGATTATGATTCTGATTATCTTTCAAAGTAGTATATTCCAGCTAACCCCACCCTGAGTCGAACATTTCAGTCCAATCAACATGAAATTGATTTACTAGGACACTAGATGTAAATGAATCTATTAATTGGGTTGAGAGGTTCTTTGACTACATGGAACATTTTCAGAGTTTACTGCAGTGGTGCTCATGGTCCTGTACTGCTCTTGCTCCATGGAGGAGGACACTCTGCTCTCTCTTGGGCTGTTTTTACTGTGAGCATAATAACTTTTACTTTTATTGTGTCGTTCCGTACTGTATAAATCTTGTTTTAAGTGTGCTTAATGCCATTCTTACGTGTTTTACAGGCTGTCATCTACAGCAGGATTAACTGCAGGGTAGTGGCTATGGACCTTCGAGCTCATGGTAGGTGGTATGTACTCTTAACAGTCATCACAGGAGAAACTTGCAGTCACTTTACAACAAGGTGCAGTTTGGCAGAATTAGTAAATATTCTTTAAAAAAAAAAAAGTTTATTGACACTGTCAGTGGAAGGTGAATGTCAAACTAAACAACAAAAACAATTGCTATTAATAAGCATACATTGGGAAGCTCCAGAAGCACACAGGCTAACAATTAGCGTCAAAATATGTGGTGGTGTTATCCTTTAAGCTACACATATTTGAGCACAAATGCTGAAGCAACAACAGATGATGTTTATTCAAAGGCATAACTGCCATTCTGAGGACCTGAATCACAAGTACAATATATCTGTCTGTATGTCTTATACTGCCCCCAAGTGGCCAAAGCCACAATGAGCATTGAATGATTTGCTTTAAAAGGAGATTTGAGATTATAGTTGTTTTGAGTTATGAGCATAGTCAAAAAACAAATTAAATTTGTATCTCGTGGCCACCACTGTTTTTTTTTTTTAAATACAAAAATGTTCAACCAAACCTTATAATTTTGTTTAGCATTATCTTGCATATAATGTGAATACCACACAGGCCCTGTTGTCAAAACCCATTAAAAAAAAAAGATTGTTTCAAAATCCACTAATGATGATCAGATTTATCAGGGGAACACTGTTTTCATGTGCATCTCTGTCATCTGCTGCAGGTGACTCCAAAGTGAAGAATTCTGAAGATCTCTCTGCAGACTCTATGGCCAAGTAAGTTGCTGTATATTGAAGGGGGGAAAAAATACATAAACCATACAGTGGCTATAAAAAGTCAGTTTTTATACAAAAACAAGAAGATGAGACCACCATAAATAATTTCTAAACTTTTTCCACAACTAATGTGGCCCATGATCTGTATAAATCAATTTAAAGAGAGGAAGTAAAATAAAACAAAGGAGATATGGTTGGTTGCACAAGTGTGCACACCCTCTTATAACTGGTTAGGTGACTATATTCAGAATTAAACAATCACATTAAAATGTGATGTGGTGGCAGGTGTTGTGCTGACTCCCATTGAACTTTGAGTTTGAATGTGATTGGTTAATTCACATTATCTGTCTACGTTGGTTTATTTTATTTCCTCTCTCAATTAATTGTTTTCCCAATTGAGTTGTACAGATTAATGGTGGGAAAAAAATGTTTAGAAATCAGTACGTAATAACAGAAAATGAATTGTTTTCACAGTCACAAGCTGTCCGAGAAACAGGAAAAATAACAATGACCAGCAGAGGGAGACAGAGATGCAAAAAAATGGAAACAGGAGGGAGGGGAAAAAACAAAGCCAAATATGTGCTGCTCAGGGAGAACAGTATGGACCTGGAAAATTATCTACTAAATTGTCTTGGTTACTTCTGGCATTTTATTTTGAACATTAGGTGTGAAGACTTTTTATTTCCACTGTAGTCAAAGTTACCTGAAGCTTTCCATTTAGCAACTTAAGGTTCTCTTTCCTCTTCTTCCCAAAGGGATATTGGCAAAGTAGTAGAAGCTCTTTATGGAGAAAACCCACCGCCAATCATGATTATCGGGCACAGCATGGGTGGGGCCATAGCGGTTCACACCGCCGCGGCCAATCATATACCATCGCTGCTTGGCCTCTGCGTCATTGACGTCGTCGAGGGTCGGTGTTTTTTTTTTTTTTTAAATCTTAAACATGCTGCCAATTGTGTGTCTTTTACAAATTGTTTCTTCTCAGGCACAGCAATGGACGCTCTGAACAGCATGCAGAATTTCCTCCGAAGTAGACCAAAAATGTTTAAATCGCTGGAAAACGCCATAGAGTGGAGGTAAGCCTCAACCAAGCTCACTGCTAAAAAGATAGCTGTTGTTTTGTTTTTTTTCAACAAATATTCCATTTCTTGACTACATTTCCATATTAGCGTGAAAAGCGGCCAGATCCGAAACATCGAGTCAGCGCGTGTGTCGATGGGAGGCCAAGTGAAAAAGTACGCGCCGTCCTGCGTCAGGGCGTTAAATCCGAAACGTCAACATGTGCTCATGTTCAGCCCGAACACTTTGTGCTGCTCTGACGTTGACAGATGTGAGGAGTCCACCAGGAGCCCGGTGGGCTCCACTAGCATTGGTGAAGGTATCATAGAAGAGGAGGAGGATGAAGAAGGGGAAGACGAGTCCAACAAGAAAAGAATGAAGGAAGATGACCAAGAGGTGAGTTGCGTGTGAGATGTTTTCCCAAAGCGACGCATCTATGACGACTTTATTTGTCAAATCTGATTGGATGGTGCAGATGGACATAATCGTTTGCCTCTCACCGTGTGATTTTTGTTTCAGACGAAAAAGGAAAGCGTCTTCACGTGGCGAGTGGATTTGGCCAAAACGGAAAAGTACTGGGAGGGCTGGTTCAAAGGCCTGTCTTCACTTTTTCTTACCTGCTCCGTGCCAAAACTGCTCCTGCTCGCAGGTCCGATTCCCTCACCTCCCATTTCTCACAGTCGACATTTTGTGGTGAGGAATTCAAATGTGTTCTTTGTGCAGGGGTGGACAGGCTTGACAAAGATCTCACCATAGGACAGATGCAAGGTAAAGACGTCTAATGAGCATTGACAAACTCTTTTGCTCGATCGTCTCACTTGTGTCCGCAGGGAAGTTTCAGATGCAGGTCCTCCCTCAGTGTGGTCATTCTGTCCATGAGGATGCACCCGAAAAAGTACATCACGAGAATCCGAATTTGCAGCGCGAGTTTGCTATTCGCTCGACCGATGTTGTGATTGTTTGTGCTGTTTCTTTCTAGGTAGCAGACGCTCTAGCCACGTTTATGGTCCGGCACAAATTCACAGACTTTAAAGATGGATACATGTGGTAAGTGATTCTCCTTCTAAATATGTACAATCGGGTTTAAAATTGGGATTTAACACGTCGTCGTGTACTTGGCAAATTCTCAAAAATCCCTGTTTTGAAACAGAACACGTGAAATAGAGAAAGGTGTGAGCTGGTCTTGCATCGTCTCAAAATATTTAAGTTTTCATACTCTTGTTAACATAAAAAGTGGACCCAAAAAATTAACTTATAGGAATATGGATGCATCTTTTAGTCATTGATACAGTAATTTCATAATAACTCATAAAACTGAGTTAAAATTAAAAATGTACTGTAAAAAAAAAAAAAAAAAAAGTGTGTGATAGTGATTTGTGTTGAGGTCATTTCTCTGCCACTAGATGGCATAATTGCATTTGTAAGACAATGGTGACAGCTCAGTGCATTTTTCTTTTCATATTAAGAGCTATCTAATCTTTAACATTAGTAACGGGTGGAATTCTGCTCATTTTTTAAATTGTAAAATACAATTTGACCCCATTTAACACAAATATATGCATTATTATTCAACTTATTACGACTAAATTTGGACAAGGACGCGTGTGCTGTGTTGCAACTGTACAGGCTTTGCAAGTAAAGGGTGGCCATTAATTAAAGGAACTTCAAATTAACTCAAAATGAATGCACTCATTTTGACACCTCTATTATAAACTTAAGGACTATTTTTTTTTTTTGTGATCTTTCTACAGTTAATTGAATACGTTGCCATAGAGGAATTATTTGAAGAATCGTCAACCTCATTGTACAACAGCAGATTACAAAAGATGTTTAAAATAAAACACTCATTGTTGTTATGTTTTGTAGATACTTTGCCTTATTTTATTGTGCAACGCAAGAATAGGTTTATTCTTTTCTTTGCAACTTTTTTTTATGTGAAATTCCTTTTATGTTTTTGTTTTTCCCGAGTGATGTTTTATGTTTATAAAATGTCCTCGTAATGGTAAACGGTGATTCAGAGGGATTGAAAAGATGTCACATGCTTTTTGAATGTGTACAAATTTGGCAATATGTAGCAGGATCATCATGGCTGATTTACTGCTGGTTTACTTCAAGGTTATCTACGGTCTGCTTTGTAAAGAATCCGAACTTTTGCACTGTTCAAAAAAACTCATTATTTGATATCCATGCCATCTGTTATCCCATATGAAATTTTAAATGTATTTAAAGCTCATACAAATTGAAATCATGTGCAATTTTGAGTGCAGCTTTAAAGAGGAAATGGTCATTTGAATTATTGCTGAGTGAGTTGTGAACAGCAAATTTGCGTGGATTATTTTAATATCACATAGCACAATGGCATCAGATGCACACAAATGACAGTTGTGTTTCATGGGTTTTGTGAAATAAAATGATTTAAACTATTGTTTGTGTGTTTACACGGGGGAAATCTTGCGTCTCACTATACGGTGTTAAGTCAAAACTTTTCCAAACGGGCTAATGGAAGTGGATTTAGAAAGTTTCCTCAAATGCTTGATTTACTCCCGGGTATTCAGTTGCATGCAATTAATTGTCCCTCTATAGACTAACGCATATTTAATGATGCAAGAAAAAGTTGGATTATTGATTAACAATTAATGGCTCTCCAAAGATCTTAAATTACAGAGATAATGATGTGATCTTAAAAACCATGATGTTGAGATGTAAACAACCTAATGAGTTTAGGCCAAGCAAATAGTGTCCCTCCTTCATATAAGATGGTGTGATGCGATAAAAAGTATTCTATACAAGTATCGTTGGGTTTGGTGACCAGATCTGAACAAACAGCGTCACCAATTTTAATTTCATTGTATTTAAAAAGAAAAGAAACTTTGGCCAGAACAATAATATTGACTTCTCAAATTTTACAGAAAAGTGCAGAAACTTTTTTTTTAAAAAATGGATATCAATGTGTCATGATACAATCAAAATTATTGAGCTGCTTACCGCAAATATTACACAAAATCTGCAGATGTCGGTGGAATCATTAAAGTTATTAGTTATTGTGTAAGTAACGGTTCAAAATGGCTTGTGACAGAAATAAACAATGACATAATTTATCCAGCAGATGTCGCCATTGATATATATTTGGATGTGATGGGCCCTCAATGTACTCTACCTAGTCTACATACAGTACTTTTTACTTAATGTAAAATTTAGACTCTGAAATGCACAGTAGCCTATAATATTACTCTACAAACCCCTTTTATTTATTTTTTGTTCCCCCCAGTCCATAATGACACATATAGGCTGTGAGGCCAATTTATGAGTGTAAACAGGGAGGGAGTGTCTGAGCGGGAGGTGGATTAATTTAACCCATCTTTACTCTGCCACAAGCCTCGAGCCCTCTCAGAATCTCCTTGGCCTCCGTGAAAGGGCACTTGAAGGCCTGAAAAACATTCCAGAGAGGAGAAGTACCTGGTGACAGGGGCCCCGAGACAAAGGTTGTTGTCATGATCACAAACTCCTCCACATCTTTTACCAAGAAAATGTAGAATGAGTTTTTATTTTCCCTTAACTTTCCTTCTCGCTGCTCTCACTCCACAGCTATACATACATTGTGCTTTTAACTCTATAACTTCTCATTCTTCTTCTCGGCTCGTTTTACGGGCCTCTATGGACGGTTTGACAATACGGCATATGCGCCGTGCTCGACCTCCATGTTCGGCATAGCTTCAGCTCTCGTTTGCAACTCGTCAGAAATGTCTACAGGGTATTCAACAGAGTTGAAAGTCCAATTACATAACACGCTGGTAATGAAATGAAAGCTCAAAACAATGGCATTGGCATGTGACAGTAAAGGCAACAAAACGGAATGCACTAATGCGGCAATCTAACTCGTAATTCTTCTGCAATTACTACCGAGCAATGGTATCCCCAATGGTTCTTCTCCATAGGCTTGTAGTGAGACTCAAATTAAAGCGCTGACCTGGTTAGCTTTCTGTCAGCAGGAGGGAGCGCTGTACCCCAACCCCCACTCCATCCCACCCACATGCAGGCATTAATGAGACTGGAATACTGTATGTGCCAACCAACTTTTGTCAGTTTTTACTTGAATTTGATGGGGCGGAAATAAATATGCAATGTGACTTTTTAGTGATGGATGAAGCTAAACTAATAAACATAGGCCTACCTTTTAGAAATAAGTAAATGGAACTTATTTATAATTTTTAATTGCATCTATGCTTACCTCGCAACAAGCCTCTAACGGGGGAAGGGGGCACGCGTAAATTTGACGTCATCCTCACGTAATTGGACAGACAGACAGGTAGTTTTTTTTCTCACCGTCAAATATGACATAAAGCTCACATCAAAAGGAGATGCACACACTTAAAAACAACAGAATTAAGTTTATAAACAAAAACAACAAAACATTGACATATTGCAATGTGTAGCTACAGTCAGCTATAGCAAGTTATAGACTAGGTTAAGTATATATTTAGCCTTTGGCAAAGGTGACGACATATTCAGTTAAACTCGGCGTGTGCAGAGATTGAAACGATTAGTGACTTGATTAATCAATTGATATTGGGTTTTCAAAAGAGATGACGTAATGTGAATACTAATGGTGTGTTCCTCCGAGGGTAATATTCGCTGTAGAGCCACGTTTAAATGCCATTCACTTAATAGGCAGGTGAGTTTTACGTTCCCCCTGTTGTATGCGGCGCAGATGGTACGGTCCGCATGCACTCTGAGTTGTTGCTGAGGAGGTTCCGCTGTGCACTCAGTGCATACCGTCAAATTGGCACGCAGCTGTCGCGTCCTCTTGCAAGTGATTTTCGCCTTGATTAAAAAAACACAATGCTCTCTTTTTCTTACCGATCTTACCTCGGACGACATGGCAAGGTCGCGTTGTTTCTCCTTTTGTTTCATCTTACAGGTGAGTGGGGTTTTTTATTCGTTTTTGCTGTGTTTTATCAACACTTAAAATATAGTTGGTTCATGAAAAACTTATCTCGCACACGTGCGGCTAGCAAGTTATTAAGCTAGCTTCCTAGGTAGGTTAAAAGTGTGAATTTTTTTATACTATTTTTCCAGTTTTTTTTTTTATTTATTTATTTTTTTTACTATTGCGAATTGAGCAGGTGCCTCGGAAAGAAATAGCTCAGAGAAAACTTGGCTGCAAGTTGACTTGCCTCGCCGCTCCAGCCAGTGTCACCACATCACGTCTGCTCGCGCACCGACCTGAGGCTTCCATAGTAACACGCCATAGGAACCGCCGAGGAGCAGATGCAATGAAATTGTACATACCGCCACCCTGCCGATTCAATGGCAGCCATATTAACGCCTGGACATTCTCTGACAAAGTAGCATGTTTCTACCGTATGTACAGTACGCTACCTTTCAAAAGTATTGGGATTCCTTTTACTTTTGGAAAAGACTTAAAAACAGGTTGGCCAAAGGTAACCAGGGATAAACATTTTCAGTTATTTCCAGGTACTTGGGATACACAACTTAAAACAGTTATTCCACCCACTGTGGACGTGATAGTGTTTGAAATATCATCAGGTGTGCCTGGGAAATTATCCAATTTCACTTAATGGGTTATTGGTCAGAAAGTTTTTTTTGTCATCATAAATACTGTGATCTTTTATCTCTCTTTGCTAGCTATGCCAGTGGCAGAACAATAAAATTCTCTTCCACTAGATGGCAGAAGGGGCTATTAACCTTCAGAGCCTTTTTCCCTTTATTTCAAATACAAACAAATAGGTACAATCGCATTTCAATAATTTTCCAAATTCACATAACGAGTACAAACAAATGACAATATCAGGCATTTCCATTTCAACCTTCAGAGCCTTATACAGAGAGAGTTTGGCCAACTCTGTTTCAGCAGGGTAACAAGATGGCGTCCATTTTTCATGTGACCAGCAGTTGACCAATCACTGTTTTTTTTTTATTTTTTTTTTTATGTGTTTTTAAATTTCATTTTAACTCCTAATTTAACCATTGGTATATTCCATCTTATTAAAGATTTTTTTTCTTTAATGCAATTCCAAAACAACCTGGCAATAGTTTGATTGATAATTGTGATTCACTCAAGGAAGTTCTTCACAATATAAATCTGGCACTTCTCCACGGTGATTTGGACAGGAAAGGCGGGACATTCTGTAAAATACTTCGAGGTGATGCGGCATCTTGTGCACGTTTTTGACCAATCACGGCCATGGATGAAAATGTCCTATTGGTTCTTGTCTTAGGGTAGAAGGGGAAAAAAAGCACAAACATTTTTACCAGCTAAAAATACACGCGCATTTTTGAAGATTTAAGGTACAAGTGTTTTGAGTTATGAGCGTGGTCGTAGAATGAATTAAACTCATAAGTCAAGGCACCACTCTGGCTATACTTTTTGACGTTTTTGTTTGGTAGTGTGCTGTGAGATTTCTAGCGTAAAACATGTTCCCATTGGCTCAATGAAGTTTGGGAAAAACTGACTTAAGATAGCGTTAATTGTAATGTAAGTCTACAAATTGCTCAAGCCGAGCCCAGAGTGTAGAAAACAATGAAAGCATTTATTGTGGTACATGGACACATTGCCAAACACAAACTGCACCCCTGTCCCAGCAACAACTTAACAGAGCAATCAAGTAAGTGTTGCTCATAAGAAGCTAATGCTGTTATCTCGCTTAATGTGAGGGCCCACGCAGTCCTTTTGCATTATCTGGTGGATGTAGGATTTCATCGCCAAGGCACCAACATGATCTTGTTAATTCTAGTAGTGGTGTAGTATGTGCCATCCCCAAACACTGCCCTTGCTGACAATTTAGCCAAACAAATTCAAATGATGGCTGAATGGAGAGAGTTTCCCTTTTGATTGATTTCTTAGGATGGACACATGTACCTCTGTAATAGCCAGGCCGCTTCTACAAGAACTCGATTTGTTAGTTGAGTAAGTCTAGACTCCAAATGATTCAGCTGCACAAGCCCCACTGCTACCTCCACCCTAACACCATCTATTTTATGCTCTGATTCCCACTTTTAGCAAGACTCCCTGCCCTCTGCCAAGACATACATATTTATATTCTTGCTGCCACTTACACATGGTTGATGGACTAACTTGAAGTTACTGCCAATGCTTTCTCTATAGAGAACATTCGGGGTAAGAAAGATATGAATCAAATGATCCCACCCAAAGTGTCTCTGACAGCAAACCACATGAAAAGGGGGAATATCCTTTGAGGGGTGGGGGGAAGTCGGTTAAAGTCTAGTATGGATCCAGGGAATCTTTGGAAAAGCACCCTAAAGCTTTTCTACTAGCATGCTTTATGTTAGTAATTTGTCACCTATCCTTAAGTGGTGCATGTGAAGGTATTATTGTCTAAAGTGAGAACCAGCGTCAGACAGTCCCTGAGGAGCAACGTGTCCTTGATGCTAGGATATCTATAATCTTTTTTTTTTTTTTAACTGAGTGTGAAGGGGACACATTGTATTACATTTTGCACACCAAGAAGCTTCTTTTTGAGATTCCCCTGAAAGCACACAAAGTACATGCTTATCGTTATGTCAAGCTAGGCTGCGCATATGATCAAATGCACTTCGCCCCTATTTTCGTCACTTTTTATTCTCAGTCAGAGAAAAACGAGGGCACGCTTATGTAAGGTTGTCATGTCACCAATAAAAAATTTAGTAAAGTCGCTATACCTCTGCCATTACATATGCAGCTTCCTTTCCTTGTACCGAGCTGTTGTTTGCTGTCTAGCGTTATCATTTGCCTGTACTGAAAGGGCAAGTAGAGAAATTAGTTTTGGGTATGAAAATATGGATGTTTGATACCACTTAATACAAATTGATACCCATATGAGCAGAGATGACAAATCCAAGTCCAGAAAGTAAAAAAAAAAAACTGCCACAGTTTGGCTTTAGCCCCAGGTGCCAGCTAGCGAGCTCCCTAGCTAGCTCACCGTGCGCTTGGTTACCTGCTAGGGAGCTAGCTTGCTAGCACAAGGGGCTAAAGGCAAACTGTAGCAGTTTTTTTTTTTACTTTTTGGACTTGGATTTGCCATCTCTGCTCATATGGGTATCAATTTGTATAAAGTGGTATCAAACCATATTTTCAAACCCACCTCTGAGTCAGTTCTTGACTAGTCACCGGTACCGATACCACTAGTACTTTTGACATGCAAGTTTTTTTCCCCTAAAAACATCTACAGTACTACAATATTTTTTTTTTTTTAAAGGCCTATATAATTACTAAACTGACAAAGCACCTAATGACAGAAATTTTAATGAACCCAATTTAGTAGGGATGGTCGCGTCCCGATACCAAGTATCGGGGCAGTACCCAGCATTATTTCAAGGTATCTGACGGTACTCATGATGGCTGTCAATACCAATAGTTTTTTATCGTGGACATTTTAATGTTTTATCACCAAATGGTTCCATATTTAAAACGGGCACTAGAAGTTAAGGATGTTCAATGCCACTTTTTTTTTTTTTTTTTTTTTTTCCCCACCCAGACCGGTACCAGTACCAATACACAAGTCAACAATACTAAGAATCGATACACTAGTATTTTTGTATGGCCCAAAATTTCCACACACACACCAAAAAAATAATTTTAAAGAAAAAAAAATGTAGATAGATAGAGAGAGCCTTTTTCTAAAAGTATTAAGATGTGTAGATTTCGATCAAAGTGTCTTTAGTATTCTATAGTGGACTTTGAGTCACTTCCAAATGGCCTGTACAATTTAAGAATGTAATGTCATGGCTCCATACACTTGTAAAACGGCATATTCCAAAAATGCTGTCATTTAGAATATGTTCAGTAGTTGCTGATGAATGTGGAAAACCAGCCAAGCAGTTGTAACTCATACAGCATAAGTTGTGATTAATGAAACGCACTACATAAAATTGAATAACTGCTGCCCGGGCTTAAAAAAAAAAAAAAAAAATACCAAGTTTAATTCAAGCAGCAGACATGGCATCACGGTACTTTGTTCTGGGCCCTTAAAATGGTGTCATGTCTCTTGGGACAAATTCACAAGAAGTTTTTTACGCATTTTTGAACGCAACTACTTACTACTGACTGTGACAAGACCATAGTATTTCTTTGCAGGTCTTTGCCTGACATAATTATTCTTTTCCAGGATGCTTGCCAATTGGTGAGAGTTGCCTTCATCTGTTTGCACATGTACAATTTGATGACTGCCAGAGGTTTCCAAGTGAATTATTTATGCCTATGAGCATGTGTAGTGATGTACTTGGTATTGAATCTCCGTTTTGTGTGTGAAACTATGAATGCCTTGTTTGAGGCAACTAATTAGCCGCACTAAGTGAACCAACATTGCCGCGACCCTGTCACTCTTCATTCCGAATGGCTTCACTCTCCTTGGGGGACGTAATGATACATTTTATAGGGCAATCTCCTGCCTGTGCAATCGTTTAGTTAGCCTACAGCTATCGCGGAGAAGAAAATCAATCAGTAGCAATAAAATGATAGCTTTTTTTTTTTTTTTTTCGCTCTCACTGAGTCAGTCCTCCACCAATATTTGTGGACGCAGTCTTTTAAGAGGGAGTTTGGCGAGATGGAGCTGATTTTGGCAAAACAACAATGGAATACTGTTTTGGACTCAGTTGCCGAGCAGCACAGCAGGTTTTGATTAGTCATGATGTTTTCCACGCTGGCAGTTTGTTGCAATTAGTGATGTAGTCCAAGGCTTAGGGACACATTTTTTAATTTTTTTTTCATAAAGCCCGTGACGTCACTCATCTGTTTTCTCTTAACCGGAATCTTGACGATAGCATCCCTCTGTCGTCGTCCCTTGCACTTTTTTTTTTTCTCTCTTTCTGAGCGGTGATGTCATCCCCACATGTACCCTCGCGTCCGCCGCCTTCACTGGGATCTTGTCGTATCCCTTTTTTGCCTTTCCTTAAAAAGATGAGCTTTCGGCTTTTGAGCGGTGGCACGATTGTGACAGAAAGACCACGGGTTTGTCGGAAAAAGAGGACATGCAGAGGCTGACTGCTTTCATGCGTTGTGTCTGGGTGGAGGGAAAGCTTGCAGATTAAACGGATTCATCAAATGAACGCTCCCACTGTCATCTGCGTTTTATTTGTTTAAATGCTTGACGCCTGCTGTGATGCTATCATGCTTTGAATCCCGTCTTATCGCCACAAATGTCACATCGCTCTGCGCTTGAAGGGCTTTGAAACATTAGACACAACAACATAAATGTTCGTTTGAACAAAGTCCTAGTATGACCCATATTATTTCTCTTCGGTTGAGGGCATCAAATACATTTTCATCCCAGGTCACTGCGTTATTATTTTTTTTAACTACAGTCGATGCTCTGCCGTTTCAGTGTTGGGGGGATTAAACAAACTATTTGAGCAGTTTCATTTGAAAATAGAACAAACTTTTTGCTAGAAATGTAGATCGTTTCGTTTACACAAACCTATTGGCTGTAAAAACGATCACATTTTTAAAAACAATTTTGCCATTTTAAATTTTGGTTCTAAACACGAACTCGTAAGGTAATCATGAAATATGGTATTGGTGGCTATATTCAGTATTATTATTATAAAACCTTTCTTTACAATGTTTTGTGCGGCCACTCTAAAGTCTAAATACGGCATTCGGTTTAATTTGGTTGCACCAAAATCCACCCGTTTTTATCCATCTTGCCACTTTTTGTCAACTGATTGACATCACAGATGCTCAGGGCGCAGGTAACGGACCAATCATGGCTCAGTTTGCAAGCGTCACATGACCAATTCATAAAACAGGTGAGCTTGATTGTTCGTTACTAGTGTTAATTTTATCCGCCATTTTTAAAGTTAGTCAGTTTTATTCCCGTTTCAATCACGCTTGTTAGTTTTTATTAAGTCCATTTGTAGTCGACTATAAATCTAAAATTTTAGCCTCTAAGGCCAACAAAACATAATTTTCAAAAACTGTCAACATTTTAGTCTAGTTTTAGTCGCGACAATCTATTTTACCCCTGTATATTTTTTTTGTCCGCACATTATTTGTATAACCGTATTTGGGTTATTGATTTTTTTTTCCCATGCGTCTTTTTCAGGGATGTTGGCCAGTCAGGTGGTCGTGCCCCACCACGTGACCGCCGTGCTGGGGAAGAACCTGACTCTGGAGTGCCAGGTGGACGTGACGGCCAACCACACGCTCACTCAGAGCTCTTGGGAGCGGCATTTGCCTTCCGGCGCGGTCACAGTGGCCGTCTACAACCCGCGCTACGGCATCTCCATCTCCCCGGAGTTCATCCATCGCTTGTATTTCCGCTCACCCTCGTTCCACGATGCCGCCATTGTGCTGGAGAATGTCGGCTTTGCGGACATGGGCATGTACACGTGCAAGGCTTCCACGTTCCCACTCGGGATCACTCAAGCCTCGACAACTGTCAGTGTGCTCGGTAAGCATTGAAAGTACATAATAATAAAATATCACTTTTCTTTGTCATCTGTCCTCAACAAAGTGTTTTCATTTCATCTTTGTGTCACTTTGAAGTGGAGCCCAAGGTCTACGTGTCCGCCGGCTCGACAGCGCTGATAGACGGCAGCAATGAGACGGTGGTGGCCACCTGCATCGCCGAGCGTGCCCGCCCCCCGGCCGAGGTGTCCTGGGAGTCCAACCTTTTCGGCCAATCGGAAGTGCAGCTTTTCGACGACGTCAATGGAACCACCACCACGCAAGTGCGCTACCTTTGGCAGCCCACACGTCACATCCAAGGACACACGCTCACCTGCGTTGTCCGCCACCCAGCTCTGCTCAGCGACTTCCGGGTCCCCTATCAGCTTAATGTGCAGTGTAGGTGCATCTATCAACTGTGAACTGTTTTTGTTTTTGTTTTGTTTTTAAATCCGGTGAAGGTGTGTTAGGAGGATGCAAGAAAATGGATTACAAGGGTAGTTGAGTTAGTGTATGCTGTGAAATTAGAGAACCCAAAAGAATGGTTTTCTTGAGTTGGTAGGCATTCTAGTCCTCTTTTTCAGGCTGTCAAAGTCGAAACGTTAGCTTTGGAGATTAATTAAAATTATTTGAAGTGTTAACCTGCTTGACATTTGTTGGGGAAATCTTAAGTAATTTGTGAACTTCGCAAATTCAAATAGCATATTAGGTTGTATGTCTTTGGCCCATCATCTCAAGTAACTTCCACGGGGCCTGGCAAATTCCTATTGGCAGAACTAAATCTGTAAACGAGACGTTTTGAGAATTGTTTCTATGAGAAGGTTATAAGAAAGTAAAGCTCAGTTAGTTTTGTCTGTTTTGTACAACAGTTGTATTTTACAGGACTAGAATCGTATTGAAGGCCCAATGGAAACTAGAGCAGTGTTTGTATCGAAATATACTTTCTACTTGATTTTACATTCATTCCAAGATTTTACTTGAGTAAATATCTATTCTCAGCTTCATAGAAAATAGTAAAAATAGAAGTAGAAAAATACAATTAATTATGGAAAATTGTGGAATTAATAGGTTTTTAAAAAAAAAAAAAATCTCTCAACAGTTTTTTTTTATTAAGGCACATGCTTTAGCATTTGTTTGTCCACAACATTTGGTGGTTTTGTCGTGATGTTGCCATCATTTCATCAGCTTAGTTTATTTTGCTGCAGTTGCACCTGATATCTCTGTGGTGGGATACGATGGAGACTGGCACGTGGGCCGGGACAATGTTCAAATGACGTGCAAAGCCAATGCAAACCCACAAGCTCATCACTTCAGATGGATCAGGTGTGTGTATATATGTTAAAAAAAATTGCCTTTCCAAAGATAATGTTCTCATTTTGATTGTTGCTGAGAGTTATTAAATTTCCAATGTTTATTGTGTTTTGCAGTCGATCTGAATCATAATTGATCAACCGAGATTGTTGAAAGTTGTCTTTGTGTTGTGGTCCACCTTTTTATATATTTGTTATTGTGAAATAGAAAAGTCAATTTGAAGTTCACGTGGAGTCATAGCGATCACTTTGTCCTGCGCAGCAAACATACAACAGTCAGCATCTTCTAATAATTGTTGACTTGGAGCTTTAGTGCCGCCAGCTTTACAAATAAATCCACAAAAAAAGCATTGATGATGTACAGTTTGCAGATCAACAGTGATGTTTGCGTAACTTGTCATTTACCCACAAAATATTTAGAGTTAGAATAATTTTCCCATCATTCTGACTACCGACATGTTGGCGAAAATGCTCCTGTTCTATTTTGTTCCAGACTGGACGGTGAGATGCCAGAAGGCGTCCAAGTCCTGAACAGCACGCTGGTTTTCCTCCGTCCTCTCCAGAGGAACGACTCGGGCGTTTACAGGTGCGAGGTTGCCAACGACATCAACCTCCGCAGTCGGGACGTTCGCATTCTCATACAAGGTGAGCGCACCGGAACACGTCTGGCTCCCATTTGCCTGAGGATGCACAATGCACGCCGCACGCTTCATTGAGCGCATTGCTTTGTGAGATGCTGTCCTTTTTAGCTGAAATGTGACTCTGCCTCATTCCTGGTGCGTGCGTGCGTGCGTGCGTGCCAGCTGCTGGCAGCCTCCCAGGGCATTCACATTCACATTCACCAGCATGTATGGGCACTTACAGTATAATACTTGACCTATAATTGCTTGCTGATGATAAACATTAACACCCCAGATGTTCATATGGCACGTTCTTGGCCTATGAGTAACTAGTAAAGCTCTCTTCCGTCTGCCTTTTTTTTTTTTTTGTGTGTTTGTGTGTGTGCGCGCGCATTTTCTCTTCGCATGGCCTTGAAATGTGTCATGCTTGTGTCGTGCATGTGTTCTGTGTCACGCAGGAAGAGGCAAAAGTCTTCAGCCTGGCTGGGATGATGTCTCCCTTTTCATAAAACATTAACTAGTTCTTTTCAACTCTTATATATTATTTATCATACATATTCCATTTTCATATGAGAGGGGCCGTGCAGATATTCACTAGATTACATGTGTTGGTTTTACTCTTTGTTGCGTGTCTTGTCAGTGTACGCACACATTAATTGACCACCTTCCTTGAATGTGCACCATTCGTCCACATAAAGATGACGGACCTCCGGGTTTGTGGTTTTAACCAATCAGAAGTGTGCGCTTGTGTCTGA
The DNA here is from genome assembly GCF_051991255.1 of Vanacampus margaritifer. NCBI lineage: Eukaryota > Metazoa > Chordata > Actinopteri > Syngnathiformes > Syngnathidae > Vanacampus > Vanacampus margaritifer. The sequence continues at coordinate 8,095,348 of NC_135447.1, read as the reverse complement.
TCTTGTCTGGCACTACTTTGGCTTGTAGACTGTTTTCATTACTTCAATTCCTCCATCTCTCTTTTTTTTTTTATTCTTTGGTTTTGTAGTCCAGATCAATTTACGCTTTTTTTTATTATGTTGCAATACGTTAGGGCAGTGTCTTAATGCTGTCAGTCCTGTGAATTTACCCAACAATTATGAGCTCAGGAAATTGTATGAAAATATCAACATTATAGCCAAACTGTTTTCGAGCCAACATGAGCTCAGTGTGCAAACAGCTACAGTAATGCACTCTAATGCACAAACAGGGCAGCCACTAGCCATACCGCACTGAAACTGCCGTAATTCATTGCTGCAGTGACTCCACAGCAGTTGGGGCATAATACAACTCTATAGCATTGATTTAAAATTGAAAGTTCATTCATAAAAATGAATAACTGACAACCAGAACTGCAAAGTTAGGCACAATATGCAAACACAAGATTGGAAAGGTGTAATCATTTATGTATTCAAGAAAAATCTAAAGATCTAGCAACTTATCTCCGCAGAGTCCCTCCTGGGAGCGCAGTCAAACTGAATGAAGCTGAATTTCCCAACGTTGTTTGTTCTTGTCCTACTTTACTGCTGTTCTTGTCACACAAATAAATTCACTGCCACTAGTTAGTTGAAATTTCAGTTTGCTCGTGTCACCTCAATGATAACATAATACAAGCTACTTAAACATGAACTATTTAAGTGGAGTTTTGTCAAGTCAGATTCATGTTTTGTTTTAAAAAGATCCTCGTACTGTACAAGAAAGCATATCAAACATGATTTTCGTCTTGGGATACTAATCAATTTTAGCACGCTTTTCGGAACGGGTAATCTTCATGTCTGGATTTAAAATCAGTATTTCTCATGCAAAATAACGGGAAGGCACTTAATGTAATGTAAAACATCAAACTTGGCTTACAGGTGAAGCTCGTCATTGTCTCATTAGCATCAACCATTAAGTCAACTCCAGTTTTGTGCCCTGCAAAAGGTCTGGCAAGTAGACAATTGTGACTTCCTCTGTTATGAATGATGCTCTGAGCGTCAGCAAGAGTTCTGTCAAAGGTAGCAGCAAACATCCCTGCGATGAGCAATGGAGAAAATACAATTTGTCAAGCGCTGCAAACCACCCACTCATTTGAAATGCATCCAACAGTTGTTCTATAAGGCCAAAGTTGTTGAACCTCTGGTCAACGCAAGAAAACTTTTGCCTTGCTGTGCTTCTCTTTATAACCTTTGGTGCACTTCGGAGATCCTTCTTTTCGCTGTCATGTAATCTCTGTCCAACCATTACATCTAATCTCACATTTTAAAGACCCTGTAAAGTGAATTCACAGATTTTATTTCAAAAAACATTTTGAATGATTTTATTGCTGAAAATTGTGGTGAGGATGTAGTGTTGAGCTGTTTTTCACCATTTCTGTATTCCTCATTTGTTTTTGTTTTTGGTGGGGGGCGTGGCTCTTCCCTCCCCTCATAAGAACTTGAGAGCCTTCGTTTGGCGCAATTGTGACATGCGGTTAGCTAGCTCTATGCTTACACCCTGAAAATGAATCTTCCCTTAGGATAGCAAGCTGGCGTGCCTGCTTTAGAGTGCCTCGTTGTGTGCACGTCACGCTGAGATGGACAGAAGAGCGAGGTGGTGGTGGTGGTGGGGGGGCTTTATTTGTTGTAATTTGACAGCCAGCGTGTCTTCGAAAAGCTTTGGCTGGCATGGCCGCTTTAGAGCGCCTTGTTGTTGCAGCAGGAACATGCAAATGCTTTAAGCAGAAATAACTTTCACAGCTCAAGTGTGTAGTTATACGGAGCTCATAAGACTAATCAATTTTTCCATTATTTGATTGTAAGTTGAGCGGTGCTTAGTTTCAAGTCAACGCATTTAGCTGACCCACAGCGTTTGAGAGCAGAGAGAAGGGCTTGATTTTTTCATCATTTTGAATTTGGCAAAATTGTTTACTCTTCTGTGCAATGTCAAATTTGCAAGAACTTTTTCACTTTGCAGGGTTTTTAACAATTAAAACCAAGTTCACATACACTTTGTCCTTTGGCATTGACACCTTGAGAATGCTGACTGTAGTTTAGTGTCCCTATTCTAGTAGTCCGGTGTTTCCCCAACCTCTGAGCCATCACACGTCAGGAAAAAAATGTCATGTCGCACCAACAAACAAAAATCTCACAAAAAAGTATACTGAAATAATGAGGTCACCTTGGTTTACTTACAAATTGACTGTGTGAAATCTGGATTGGTTTAATTGACCACAAAGATGATATTTTCGCAGGAAGCAATGTCATTCCATCTAGTGTAAGATTTCAATTGTTTTGCCTGTGACTGTCGCTGACATGGATGAACTCAGATATACATTATTTGTATTAAATCCTTCATTTCTGACCAATTACGTGAAATTTAATAATAATTGCCACGGCACAGTGGTTGGGAATCACTGCTGTAGACCATAGGTGTCAAACTCCGGTCCTGGGGGGCCGTAGTCCTGCAGGTTTTGGATGTTTCCGTTCTCCAACACAGCTGATATATGATCAGCTCATCAGCAAGCTCTGATAACGATCCTGTTGATTGGAATCAGCTTGTTGGAAGGGGGGAACCTCCAAAACCTGCAGACATGCGGCCCTCGAGGCCCGGAGTTTGACACCTATGCTGTAGACGAATGTAGTTGCACTGACATTGTGCTTGTCTGTGTGTTCATCTCTCCCCCCCGCCCCCACCCTCTACTCCCCATTAGATCCTCCCACCATGCCTTCCACCATTACTGCTCCTGTCCTCTCTGGTTCCTCCTCCTCCTCCTCCACCCTCGTGGACGATAAGCTCCACGTTCATCTCAGCTCCCCGACCCTCGAAGCGCTACCTGAGAGTAACCTGGGCACCGTTGTGGGTGGGGCAGTGGGCGGGGCCTTGTTCCTGCTGCTGCTGCTGTGTCTGGCCGGCGTGTGCTACCTGCGGAAACACCAGTCCTTGCACGGGGACTGCTACACTAAAGAGTACCCGGGCCCCGGCGACCTCCAGAAAGCCGCCGGCAAGCAGCACGAGCTCCAAGCCGCCAAAACCGACGGCGGCGGCAGCGGCGGCTCCGGCTCCCACCGCCGTCAGGACCACGACAGAGAGGAGTGGGGAGGCCGCGAGCTCAAGCGCCACTGCAGCTACGGCGGAGATGAATACCCGTCTAACGGCTACACGCGGGCCATGAGGGAGGGCGGTCACCACAGCAACCAGCCCAATCCCCAGCAGGGACAAGCGGAGTATTGTAGTCCACAGCAGCAGCCCAGGAGGCCCCCGTACACGCACTCTCCCAAACCTACGAGGAACGGCTCCCCCTACGTGGCAAACAAGTGCTACGATGGCGCTCCGGAGGGCGATTACGTCTCTCACAAAGACGGCTCGCTCATCTCTCGCAGGGAGTGGTACGTTTGACCAGCTCGCCCGGTCCTCGCGCCCTGATCACCACTTTACGAAATTAGCAACACTTGACTTCTCTTCTTCTAAATACCTTTGCACCCTGGAAGACACTTGAGAGAGGCTCATGATGCAAATGAGCCTCGCTGCGGCTGTGTTGCGTCTGGACCGCCAATTTATGTCCAGTCACTAATGTTGGCAGGTGAGGAAGCCCCGGTGGCCTTGCTTTCTCATTTGCACAAACCGATTTGTTTGAAAGACCTGTGACCTCTGAATACGCGACACTGAGACGAAAGGCCGGGACCAAAACCTGATGTACATCTCGCCATGAATCTCTAGTCCGAGGGTTACTGGTCCTGAACTCTCGTCTATGGAAGTCCACTTAATTGCACTGCCTTTTGCCATAGCCTCAATATTTCTTTCGAATAACATTCTGTCTGTGAATAATCCCCCCCCGAAGTTCATTTGAAGGCCTTGCTAACTTGAGTTAATGTTCTTGGAGGAACCTCTCTACTACTGTTGTGCATAGGGAAAGTTGAAGTGAAGCCGGGTCACTGCCACCAGCAGGCGTAAAGTCTCGAACGAAAGGACCCGCCACGGTCCTCCGTTTCACCTCGTGAGTCGGGCCCTCTTTTAGTTTACAATACCTCGACATGACAATGGCTGTGTTGGACAGTTTGCACTCTGGCACAGGGCCAATGTAGCCACTGGGGGGGGGGGGGGGGGGGAGTTGTCAGTAACATGGCCGCCATCACAGACCTGAATACAGTATTGGGTTACATGACGGTGGCACTAATGGGCCCGCTAATCTGTACCAGTGTCAATTAATAGTTTGTCGTTGGATTATTGTCAACATTGCAGGTAGAAGTTTGATTATGTTATCCAGACAAATCTGTGACTTTTAACTGGGCCCACTATGTGGTTTGTATGCCGTTGGGAGTTATGAAATGTGGTTCACTCATTCTTTATCTTTGTCTTTTTGATGCACTAATATGATGGAGTATTTTGTTTTATTCTTTTCAAATGTCAGGATATCATATCAGGAGCTGTTTAAAAAAAAAAAAAGGGAAAGTCAAACCAAAATTCTCCTTACAATATTGTTCTTATGCAGCCCCACATGCCTGAAAACGGTATTCTGGTTAATATTGCGTTTGTGGAATTTTGTGTTTTTAATCCATCTCGAGGGCGGACATTTTGCTACTTGCTGTCGACTGAAAATGACATCACACTTGCGCGGGGCTTGGTTGACCAATTGGGGTTCACCTGTCTTCTGACAACCAATCACAGCTCAGCTTCAGAAAACGGATGAGTCGCGATTGGTCGTTACCTGAGCCCTGAGTAACTGTGATGGGTGGCAAAATGGCCGCCCGCCCTCTTAAATTAATTCAAAACGGGTGGATTTTGTGGATTTCGCAATCTTAATCAGAATGCCGTGTTAAGACGAGTGAGGGCACATACAACGGTTTGTAAATGACATCTTTGGAGTTGACTTCCCCTTGAAGTATTTTGGCACGTGCACTTACCAGACGGGACGGAGGAGATTTGACAAGCTCCCCTCTTGCACAGTAGCGTTTCTAAACGGTAGCTTTTGTCACCTTTGATATTTGCCCAGAGGCCAAATATTTGCTTGCGTGTAGAAATAAGAATGACATGCGTAGAACACAACTAGATGAAAATGAAGCCGTAGCGTATATTAGCTTAACACAGGGTCCTGTTGCTTGAAACGGAAAGACGCGTTAGCCACTTTAACAGTATTGTCGTCCGCTGGCCGTTCGTTCAATCGATGTTGTTGACTCTTGTGCTGTGATTAGGCAGCCATCGTCGTAGTGACATGTCGGCCAGTGCAACTCATGTTGTTTCTAATGTGAAATGAAATGCTAGAAACACATGCTCCTTTAGTTCCAAACTACCTTCAAGTCTTCATGGCCTTATCGTCCAGTTTACCTCCAGTGTTTGTACAGTCTAGAGTGCCATCTTTTGAGGCCGCTGTTGCCAAGCTAGTACTCGTCATGTTTTTTGTTTTTTCCCCCTTTTTTCGTAGGAAAGGCTTTGAATCGTTCTGGACGCAAGTTGGTGTAGGCAAGATATTAAATTGCTCCTCAGGCAACGCTTGTCTCTCGGGGGGGGGGGGGTTGAGAATACAATCTCATCTCCAAACTGCAGCCATTTTGTGCGCCGCAAAGATGGAATTGGCCTGATGTGACGTTTTCATGGTTGGGTGGCAAAATAAGCATCGTGGCCATGTCGGTGTCCAGGCAAACATCCGTGCAGGTAACAGGAAGCATGGCTGCCTAATCCCGTCGTTTGCTTCTATGCACTAAGGCGGAAACTTCACTAATCGATTTTCGCAGCCCTTGTACCTGAATTCATCGAGTTTGCTTGAGTGAAGCAATGAGACACCTTGAAAAAAAATGATCTAGTGCCTTAGAAGATGTTTAATTGTTCCCGTATTTGTAGTTTTCCTGTCGATGCTTGGTGCCATTTCTGTTCTTGGTGCCATATCTTCACCGTATACATGAGAGTATTGCAAACCCATTATAGGCACTTTTGTTGTCAATGAGTTCACAGGTAATAGTACCACAGTAAATAAACACTGTGAGTAGTTTACGTTTAATAAGCACCTTTTTCGTTCTTTGTATATAAATATACAGTATTCAACAGAAATGTAAGTTAATGGAAAGAAATATATATATATTTATGTCAGTGAAATCTTGATTTGTTGTTCTTTTTTTTCAGATACTTTTGTCTCAATAAAGCACCTTAGCATATGTGAGTTATTTTCTCTCGTCTTCGGCTCTTTGTGCTTCAATAAATGACATCATCTCTGGCTCCCGAATGCTGCATAAGACCACCCACCCCCCACTCCGCTCCGTCAGCCCTCCCCGCCTCCCTCCCGCTCCTTCAGATCCAGTATGCACATCTGGGACGCTGCCGATGATGTAATGCTTCCTCGCTTCATCTTCATTACCGTGTAGTCTCTCGGAATTATTTGGAATTACACTTATTGTCTTTAACTGGAATACGGCCATTTGTTCTCCCTTCTAATTCGGTTTTCCAGTGTCAGGTTTTCTTTTTGGATTCGGCACAAAAAGGCCCACGTGCTCTTTTTGCGAGTTCACCCCCCCCCCGTGTCTCTTCCCTACTGTCTAGCAGCTGGTAAAATTAAACGCTGAGTGTTTGTCTGGCCCCGTGTCCCACTCTCCAGCCCATTGACTGTCCCCATGGCAACAAGCTCATCTGGGGCTGCTTCTCTTCGTGCTACCTGGCCACAAAATCTGGAAGGGGTGCGGGGATGCCGGGGAGCACGAGGCTGTAACAAGCAGAGACCGGGAATGTCCCATTACCCCCTGCCTCGCTGCTGCGTGATGGCATTCATCACATGGGTTTGACCTTGACATTGTTGAGCTTCCCTATGAAATTGTCATCGCCGATGACCTTGCCACGCAAAGGTCACGACCGCCGTTTTCACTCTTGACCTTGAAACGCTTAGATTGACCGCGCACCAGTGAAGCATCTCGAATCGTGACGTTAAACCCGCTTTGACGTACTCTGACAAAATCTTTGAATTAGCATTTGATTGAAACGTGCCCGTTTCCAAGGTTACTTTTCACGCCGGACAAAGAATCAGAGCTGACGCCTCTCGGTGCGACGTGGGATCAAATGGTCGCCATCTTTGAGCTCGAGAAACAAAATTGCAATATAGGGTTAAAACGGAGACACTTAACCTTCCCCACTAATGATGACAGCATCTGCTTCCACAGGGTTGTGTGACCTTTGACCCTGCTGTTGAGGATTGGGGGGATGGGACTGTCCTGACCTGCTCCCTGGATTCTCTTTATTTCAGTCTGCTTCTTTACCGTCAACGATTTACGTTGCCTCAAACATTAAGTAGAAAAAAGATCTGACAAATACTTTTTTTTTTTACTTAATGAAGTCAACACCCCCAACAAATATTGACAATATATTCTATGCAGCCCCAGTAGTCTGGTTAATATTGTGTTTGGAACATGAGTTAAGTGGCAAGAGTCCTGTTTTTAATCAATCTCGGGGCCGCCATTTTATCGTCGACTGAAAATGACGTCACTGTTGCCCAGGTAACGACCAATCATGGCTCACCCTGTTTTCTGAAGCTGAGCAACTAATCATGGCTCATCTATTTTCTGAAACTGTGCCATGATTGGTTGTTACCCGAGCCCTGCGCAACAGTGATGTCATTTTTAGTCGACAGCAGGTGGCAAAATGGCCGCTTCCGGACGAGGATCAAAACGGGTGGATTTTGCTACTAAACTCATATTACACAAACACAATATTAATCAGAAGGCCGTGTTTAGACTAGTGAGTTTGTAAAGGACATTTTTGGATTGACTTCCCCAATGACACTAAAATGCCCGTAAGTTAAACACAAGCTACACTCTAAAAAGAGAATCGTTGAACCAACTTAATTTCATTGCTTCAATCTGTAACACAAAATTTTATTAGGTTCATCCAAGTTAATATATTAAATGTGATCAATTATGAGGTCATTAAGTTTAATCACTTGAGTTCATTAAACTGAATATATTAATTTTGAATTAATTAAATTCAATTGTGTTTTACCACTTGACGCAATTCAATTAAGTTGGTTCAACAATTTTCTTTTTAGAGTGTACACGGAACCATATTTGGCCACAGCAACAAAAAAAGACCCTTGGCGGCTTACTAGAAAAAGAAAAAAAGTACAGTACATCCAAAGTTAGTACTATAGTGATCTTATTTGCATATTCAAAATGGGACAGAAGAAACTCAATTTGATTCAGATAAACTACCAATGACCTTTTGACCCGGTCGGCAGCTGCTGCCGCTCTCCCTCTGCCACTCAGCGAAGGTCAGTCATCGCGCATTACAGCGGGAAGGTTGACGAGCTGCATTTTTAAAGGCGCTCTGATCCAGCCACGCGGCCCGTGTCGTAGTTCAGCCGCCGTCAGGGTGAAGCGGCTACGGCGGCGGCGGCGGGTGGAGGACGAGATGAAGGGCACGTGGGCATGAGGACGCTCCAAAGTCCACACTTGTCCGCGTGCGTCATGATGGAAGCGGTATTTAAGATTCATTGCGGCGCATTATTGATCCCCTCTCCACCTCCACGGCTAAATCAACTGTAATTGACCCTTGAACGTGTACTTTTGCTCCTGTCACCTTTCGTCCTCCGTCGGCCTTGCGGGCTGTGCGTGTCATACTCGCAGTTTTACACAGGCCTGCTGGGGGCCGGCCTGTGACATGAATGCATCTTAATCACCGTTAAGCCTTAATCCCTTTGGGGGGGGGTATGCAAGCATATGGTCTAACAAAGCTAATTCAGCAGACATTACAACGGTATTTAAGCTCCACGCACACAATGGAGGGAGGGTGTGATGGAGGTGAGCAAAATGTGGTCAAATAAACATTTTGGAAGGGGCACTAGTGCAAGAAATGATAGGGGTCCATGCAATTTGTGTAATATAGTGTAAAAAGTTATAGATGGGAAAGCTAAAAGGGATGAATCATATTTCGTTTTTATAAAGTTAAAAGAATATAAAGACTGACTTTGTCAGGCATACATACATTTTCCATTTTGACTTTCTCCTCATTTCCAGAAGGTTATCTATCACGTCATCTTGCCCACATCTGACGGCAGCTCTTGTGACCACTCAAAGTGTCTTTCTCCTCCCAGAACAGTCTCGGGCCGAAAGGTCAAACTCCATCGCCATGGCCGGGGCGGTGATCGGCGCGGTCCTCGCTCTCTTCCTCATCTCCGTCTTCATCATCGTCCTAGTCACGGCCCGCAAGACCCCGCCGGCGGCCTTTTCGGACAAAGTGTAAGTCAAAGAAATCTGACTCAACCAGAAAAAAAAAAATGACTGATGAAAAATGATTCCCCTTGAGCCGTGGCTGAGGCCTGTCAGCGCGTTCGCTTTCACCGCTGGGGTGCCAAAGAACATTGTGAACAGATTTTGTGCATTTCTTCTCATGTAAAAACACTCAAACTTGAGGCTAAGTGCTTGAGGACTTGTTTTGATTAATTAAGCTTCTCTTTATTATTGAAGTCCACGCCGCTGCTCCAACTTGTAACCTACGGACCGGAATGTCTGTGCAAGGTCACAGGTCGATTCCTCTCATTTATCTTTGTTAATGTGTCCTTGCGTACTTGCCCGCCAAAGTAGAAGAAAGTGATGGCTAAATAAATGAATGGCATTTCGTTTTGTCACTGGAGTAAATCTAACGATATACTCCATATTCATCCGGGGCTTACATTTGACTCAAAAAAAAAAAAAAAAAAGCAATTCAAGGTGGAAAGTGTGACACTGCAGAACTGTGCATCCTGCAGTGCTGTAATGAAGTTAGCATCTTAAGCGTGACTGTGGCCGGATGTCCCGGTGGGACCGCAGGGCAGGAGTCGCCACTCTCCTCCATCACACATAAGCGTGTATAGAAAAGTATCAACTGGCATCTTGAAAGAGAAAAAACGTTCCACGTTGCAAAGTCAATGTTAACAAAAGGGGTCAATATCGATATGAAGTGCTTTTGGTGTCCTCGTCAGAATCGCTCAGTTATCCTTTATTTATACCAGGCAACAACTTAACAGTTGTTATCATGAAAATGTACCAGAATGAACACCGGAAGACCTCAAATTAATATATTAATAAGTGTCCGAACATTTGCACATAAACCAGTAGACAGTTGGGTCTCTTGAAATGTGACCCTCAAGATTATTATACTTTGTGACTTTCAAAATGCTATGGAAACATAGAACCAATGTACAGTAAACAGTTTTGACTGGGCTATGTTGTTCGAACGTACTGCAAAGTTGTTCAAACGAAATGATAAAAGTCGTTTGAACATATTGGTACAATATAAGCTTGCAAAGTTCAAACCTGTTTTTTGGAAAGTATGAGTCGGATATTTATTACTTTTAATATCTGATTCTGAAATTAAGAAAGCAGTTGCTAAACAGTATTCATTTAAATATTTTCAATATTTCTTAGTTTTTACTTACTGGCTTATTTTCCCCTTAATGTTGTTTTATTTCATTATTTCTCTCCTCTTTGTTGTTTATGTATGTAGTTCATATAATTGTATTCAATTTATTTAGTGAATAATTGTTATTTTAAAAAATTTGAAAAAAAAATTGCGACATTTAAGACAAAAAAAAACAAAAACAAAGGGTAAATGCTTAAAACATTTTGTTTTCCAATAATGCCACAACTTGAGCATGCGCAAACGTGCACTACAGCTACTTTTTGAGGACAGGACGAAGCTCACCAACAATGAAAATTAAGTAGGTAAACATTGTTGATGCGTTAATGTTTGAGAAATGTCGAACCAAATGCTTATTTACTTAATTGTCACTGTTGGTGAGCTTCGTTCTGTCCACCATCAAGTGTGCACGTCAATACCCCGTGGCATTATGGGATAAAAAAAAAAATGTTTTTAGCATTTAGCCTACGTAGCTTAATGCTACGTTCAAACGACTTAGCCCAGTCAAAAACGTTTATTCCACAACATAGGAAGAAATCATTTTCCACTGGACATTTCTTTTATGTCTTTATCATATGTCATCCTCTGAAGGATTGATCTTCCTCCGACACACAAGCCTCCTCCTCCCTACTCCGAGCGAGCACCTGCTGTTCCTTTGGGCGTCCATGCGTCCCAGGTGGCCTGGCTGTGTCAGGTAACGCTCCCCCCTCCTCGTCCTCGCCGTGACGTCATTGATGGCACTTCCCCCACGCGTACTACATCTCCGGTGGATGTCCACATGCAGAGCCGCAGGGCCGAGCGCAGGTACGAGGCCACCGAGAGGCGACGACCCCCCGTGGCAGAGGAGGGACCACCGGGGAGACGAAGTCCCACGGGACGCCTGGAGTGGGTTTGTCATCAGAGCGGGACGGAGCGGGTGTACATCAACCGCCGTGAACACTACGTGTGATGTGACGCAACATCACCCGCAGCTGCTTGCTTTGAACCCCGTCAAGCTCTCATAGCTTGCATCTTGTGCGCCAAGCCGTCAGTCCAGACGAAGAAACATTGGAAGCATCGGGGCCAAACTTTAATTCTAAAAAAAAAAGTTCATTGCCACAATTCTGTCTCAAGTTTAGGCTCGCAAAATCAGTCTTGTATCGCCAAAAACTTCTAAGTCGGGTCCTTCGTTTCGATCTCGTCCGAATTTACTCACAAATGTTATTACTCTGTGTAATGCGCGGGCCTGTTAAGTCATCTTTTCAATCAATTGTGCCTTCTGCTTTCTACTGGAAGAACATTTAATTGTTCTTCCTGTCACTATACCTCACTTGCATAGATAGATGAAGACACTGTACATTTGTAGTGAGTAAATATTAATTGTATTTTTTATTTTTTGTAAATGAAAATAATTTGAAAATGGATCATTTCCTGCAGCACACCTGCTGATCTCTCATGGCACCTGAATGCATCCCAGCACAATGGGGTATATGCCTCGGAGGAGGCGGGATTTCCGACTTCCTGGTTTTCACACATCAGCTTTGTTTCCTGTTTGCGACGTGTGGGCTGCGTCCCAGTCCTTGAGCTTCCGCCTTTGTGCCCCTCGGTTACGCGTTCCCGTTGACGGGTGCGAGTGTGTAATGTGTCTGTTTCAGTTGTCCGAAGCATTTTAGAGAGTTGAGGCGCCCTGCACGCTCCCGAGCGCGGTTCGGGGGCGCAGGGTTGGGGTGCGAGTGTTGGAACGCGGCCATCAGTGGCCGGAAACGACGCTCATGTGTGAAACCCGGAAGTGGGAAGTCCGTGGCATCTGTTGGGAAGCACTGGTTTAGCTTGTTTAATGCTGCATTCATGAAAAGTAGGAAAATACTGTATGCCACTTTGACCCCAAAGATACAAAAAAACACAATAAGCTAATATTTGTGTTTGCGATCGGACAATTTTCTTTTCAGAGGGCCCTATTTATATTTTACAGAACGGCATAATGTGGTCATAATAATATTGAATAAAATCTGAAATATGTAACCAGATAGCACACATAAATATAATAATTCCAACTCCAATCATTTCTGGACTGATATCCAAATGATGCCTTGATGACAGCAAATCCGCCAATATCAGCTCCTTATCGGCCTATGTGGCTTGCACGAGCGCATGAAATAATAGAAATGATAATATTCTAACAGGTGCCTGAAGACAAGCATTGCTTTTAATTGTTGTGTCGTCACTACTGCTGCATCCTGATGCGTATCATCAGACCAAAACATATTGCAACTGCCGAGGTCCTCTGAGACCATCTGTACTTACTGTGATGCAAACTGTGAAGTGATTTCCATCTCCGTCTTTTTTTTTTTGGGTGCTATTTTTTGGTCTTGACACTGCTAAGGTTAACAGAAGAAACTGAGAAGGTTTGTTTGTTGAATGCACATATCAGGGGGATATTAACATTGTTTTTTTTTTGTTGTTGTTTTTTGTCCATATAGCAATATGCTAGGGATGTTTTACTGACGTACTCAGATGCGACAAGTTAATGTATGTGTAAGGTAGTAACTAGAGACTGCCACAGAGTGACGCCCTTGTGCAGTTTAATTTAATAGCACAAGCGCCTTATTACTTTTTGTCCCTCTGGAGAACCCGTAATTTTGGCTGTGTTTGCGCGGGGGCGTCCATCTTGGTTTAGTTTCTTTTGGTTTTAAATAGACGATTAAAGCGAAATTTCAGCCACTATCCGATTTCTGTGCTGCCTCTCTCCGTCTCCGCATCACAACACAACTAAAACTTAGTAAGTATTAGAACCACTTCCTTTTATAGCTGCTAGAAGTGAAAATTAAATGTATTGCAGCTATAGTTTCCACTTTTTGGGAAGACTTTTTACAAGATGTTGGAGTGTGTCTGTTAATTTTGGAATGAGACATATGGAAAATGTACTTTTTAATTGCTTGTGGATAAATAGTGGAGTCTCTGGAGTGCACGCCCACAAATAAAGTGTGACATCATCATGAACCAAGTAAATGTTTCATCTGCCTATTTCTGAAAATGCGTCTGCGAATGAGCCGTTTTAAAAGTGTCTCACTGTGGCGTAACAGTGGGGCTAATTAATTTTAATAACCAACATTGTGGAGTGTTAAATTGACCACCCGTTTTTTTTTTTTTTTTTTTTTGTAAGTAGTTCCAAGGAGTGAGAGTTCAGCAGGGAAGCAAGAATATAAATCTCGTCATCCAATAAATTTTTGAACTCTGGATTAAGTGTGCTGGGATTCCATTTCAAGGTAATAGTCACATTGTACGCTCTGTGAGTGACAGTGTTGCATTGCTACGCGTGGGAACATCGTGTATAGATGTAGAAGACTTCGTGGCTAACTGAGGAGTCAAAGGGCACTTTTCTAATGGCGCTGCACTCATATTGAACGCGACCGTCACCGCCAGCATCCATTTGTGTGCGTGCAGTTTGCGGTTTCTGTGTGAGCCCCGCCTGCCTCCCATACTGACGCTTTCCAACAGCGACATTCAGTGGCTCCATGAAGGACTACAACAGCCGATACCTTTCATCATCACTCAACAGCTAGGACAGTTTATTATAAAAAAAAATTGCTTCTGTTGTAGATATTTTTATGGAATAGAAGCCCATTGTCGCCAGTTAAAAACAATATGACTTTTTTTTTTTTAATTATCGTTGTTTTACTGTAAGAAAAAAAAAAGTATTACGTCGTGTCGTCATCAGCAACGTCGAAATACATACTGAATTAATTCGAGAGCTTTAAAACAAAATATCTTACTTCCCAGGATTTAAACTAAAGCATCACGCTTGGTGTTACATCAAATTGCGAAGTATGTAAGACAAAAAATAAATAAATAACCATCCTTACTGACATAATTAAAAAATGAAACAGTTACTTCAGACGATTAAACAAAAAGAAGAAGAAGATGTTTTGGTGATGATGTTTGTGTACAGGCCACGGCCCAAACAATCCCAAATTGAAGGAGAATCCATAAAATTCATCTCTTAATCTTTATTATTATTGTTGTTGTTGTTATTATTATTATTATGTCAAATTATTTATTTATTTAATAAATTACCATTGTAATTGTACAACATCTGCGATTGGCTGGCAACAAGTTCAGGGTGTACCCCGCCTATACTGCCCAAAGGCAGCTGGGATAGGCTCCAGCATCCCCGCGACCCTTGTGAGGAATAAGAGGTCAGGAAAATGGATGGATAGATGGATTGTACAACATGAATAGTCTACTTAGGTCAGAATCAAATACAGTATTACACTTTTTTATTGCTTTTTATTACAGAAAGAAGGGCAAAAAGAACAATGCACTGATTCCAATATTGTTTTTAAAGTTGATTCTTCATAAATGCCTTGTATAAAAACTGCTATACTCAACAGAAAAAGACTCCTGCTATTCTGGTTGATGCAGCGAAGATTGTTTGTCTTTTATCTGTTAAATGTGGGGTGTGAGATTCACAGTTCCAACACATTACATTTCACAGCTACAATGAAATATCAAATGTACAGATAGCTTTGCGTAAGTGTTGGCACACATCACTTGATACATTGCGAACTACAACGTAATAGATTGCATGTCCTAGCCGGTGAGCTCACAAATGTTATTTTTAAATTTGAAACCGACTCCATGTATTCTTTCATTTTTACTTACTGTAAGAGTAACTACTAGTTTTTGTTTTTGTCTATCTGCAGTACACATTTCA
Organism: Vanacampus margaritifer; assembly: GCF_051991255.1. NCBI lineage: Eukaryota > Metazoa > Chordata > Actinopteri > Syngnathiformes > Syngnathidae > Vanacampus > Vanacampus margaritifer. The sequence continues at coordinate 8,080,247 of NC_135447.1, read as the reverse complement.
TTAGCTCATTAAGACATGTTAGTTTGAGTACAGTGGTCATCAGTGTCATACTTTTGCACAACAGTAATAATTTATCAATAAAACAAGTCACAGCTAAAGAGAACCCCATTTTTGTAGTTTGGCCCTCAACTTGCACTACAAATTACAAATTGATGTTATTTTAAATGTGCATGATTCTGACAATGAACTTCTGCATGCTCAACTTGAACAGACTGTTTGTTTTCTGTCTTCATCACCAGTGATGTAGGCTAATAGTAGAAGCACAAACAATAAAAGCTGATAACAAAGTGAATAGAAATGAGTCCGCTCGATTAATGCTAATGCTAACACAACTCAAACAGTGCAGCAACACGTATAAACATTCAATATAATAGTACCATCCGTTTGTTCTATACTGTCCCCTGGTGGCCAAGGCGGGCAACAGCACAATAGCCATTCAATCGATGCAAAGTGTGACGAAAACTTTGCCTGTAATTCTATTTATGTCATTATTTCATTTTTTTTTTTAATAAACTTTGGGGTTTTTATTTATTTATTTATTTATTTTTGCTGATTGGCAGGTGAGGTTCATGTCAGTTTTCTTCAAATGGCGTCAGTAGTAGTAGTAATAATAATTTTTAAAAGCTACAGCGCTTAATTTGGAGTCTAAACGGGAACACAGTGCTTGTGCTAATGTAAAAATAGACCTGTTGCCACTTGCAAAAAAAAAAGAAAAAATCTGTGCTCTTGTGTGTGTGCTGTCCCTGACTGAAGTGAATATGTGAAGCAGTTTGCCCGCACAAAGTATCTTGCTTGATAAAATTCCTCTCTCCTCACACATCTCCTAATGAATAGCAGCTTTGTCTCAGCTGTCAGCATCAATTAGATGGTGCTCCAAAACCAACGTCATGGTGGACTGACGGAGGATGCGGCACCACGGCCGCCACCGCCGTCATTTTGACTACAGCTAAACATCCTGCGCGAGCTGTTTACTTTGCCTTGGCTTTCTGTTTGGAGGCTGGCGTAGGAGCAGGTTTTGAGGCAGCGGCTTGTGCTCGAGCCGATTTGACCGCATCGTACACCCCGAGGCACCTGATACAAAACAAAGCACCATAACAAAGTATATTAGTTACTGTGTACTGTAATGAGGCATGTGACAACTAATTTTGTAACATTACTTACCAAGTTTTGATCTTCTTCTCAAAAGCTTTCCAAGCTCTGACAATCCTCCTTATCCTCACCTGGCATTATGACAGGGGGGGTATATTTAGAACAGATTTCTGTGCAGGTGTACCTAATGTTGTGGCCAATGAGTATATTCAAATCTTACCTGCTGTTTTTTGTAGAGTAGAGGAAAGGAAAACAGAGCGATGACAGCTGTAACACAAAAATCATTGATGCAACTAATGAGACAATTTGACACACTTTTCAATACAGTGAAGGTATCAGTCCTTATCCTGACTGATACCTTTGACAATTACATCTATATTGAAGCTCTGCTATGGAGGACCAAAAATTACAAAATAAATAAATAAACAATTAAAAAGAGAAAATAAAAACGGATATAAAAATATAATTAAAAAATTGAATAAAAAAATAATACAAATGGAAATAAAAACAACAAAATTATATAAATAAAAGTAAAAATAAAAAACGAGATTCAAAAATGAAAAATAAATGTGGAAATAAATACAGATATAGAAATAAAATTAAAACAATAAAAAGGCTCTGCTCTCATATTTACTTATTTCATGCTATAGACTCTGTCAGCATGATTCCATGAAATGTTATTCAAATGAGGGGGCGGACCTAAGGGTGTCTTGGGTTGGACTACTTATTCACTGTTGCAAACTGCCTTTTGTGGCCTTTTTATATTAGACATGGTTTTGGTCTGAGCACAACAATGGAACTTAGGTGAATTTTTCAGAAAAAAAAAATTGATACATTAATTAAGGAATCAGATCATTTTCTGAACTCACCAGCTATTACCAGAGTCAGCCCAACGGTGAGAACGCCAACATAGGTTAGCAGGTACAGCAGCAAAACAAACTGAAAGAAGAAAGAAAAACACACCAAAATGTGCCTGGTTCAAAATCAGTAAGTGCTTTGTAATATTTTGCTTTCAAACATCTCTGACCTTGAGCGAGTCAATCACGTTGTCAATGAAAAAAAGACGTTTGAGCTCTGTGACAGCAAATGCTATTAGCAGCACCACCTCCTCCACCAGCATCACCGTCTCCTTGTCTGTCAGAGAGCTGTCGTAGTCCAGATATGACCTGGAAACACATAACATTTGTAACAATCGGCAGTGTGGCACCGCGCCACGGGGGGGCGCTTTTTTGTGTGTGGGGGGTAGCACTTCTTCGTTTTTTGGCGGTGAGTTTTTTATTTATTTATTTATTGATGCCGTGGAAGCTACGGTTATTGCAACGTAAGTGGGGTTTTTTTGTGTGTTTTTTTTTTTTGCTGCTTACACCACGCAGGTGTTGTTCACCAAAGTACAGCATAGTGTTTATACTAGTATAAATGTGTAAAATAATAATAATAATAATAATCACTCCAAAGTGACATTCTAGTCAATGCTACCATCCCTCTATTTGTCAACCAAACAATCAATGTGAATGGACTCACTGGAAAGGATGCAGCCCAGGGTTCCAGCGCAGCAGCTCCAGCAGCTTGTAGTAGAGACGCAGGGGGAAAGTGACGCACATGACGCCCAAACAAATGTGAGAGAGGACAGTGATGGCGCTCAGCTGGAACAGACTGGCCAGACACACCACTAAGCCCGTGAACACAAAGCCGGTCCTGCTCGTGCTCCTCCAATAGACCAGGTCCATCACTGCAAAAACAACATACATATTATGAAATGTGTTAGTTCCTCATTTCTTTGAATGTCTTATCTTAAGCGGCCTGAAATAAAAAATAATTGAATTGGCTTTATTAGTTCATGTAAATAACTCTCTTAGTTTGACTTGAGAGTTCTTAGAGAGAACATTTACATTCTGCACAGGAAGCTGGGATTTGAACCCACAACCTCTAAATTGTGAGGTAAATGAGTCTGTCATAACAGCACAAGCACTAATAAGAAATTGCATCATTTGTCATCATATTAATGAACTGTGGAATTACTGGAAAACTTCATCATTTTAATGACTAATTTTTAGATTTTGGCTGTTATTATTTTATTTCAATTGATGTAAATTGCCTTAGAGAGAAAGAAAAAATAATAGTCATTCATTTTAGTATTGCTGATTTAAATGTCATAAATAAATAAACTGTATACCACAAAGCACAACAGATGCAATAGTTCTCAATAAAAAAAATATTTCACTGACATCATGAATAAAAAGTGAAAATTCCTCTCATAATGACAACTATAACATTCACTCACATTTATCAGGACAGGAGTGAAGCTTTATACACAAACTTGCACAATAGATTCTACATTCAAACACACAACATTAACATCAAGAATGAAAAAAAAATACAAATCTGTCCCATTCCCTGACTTTTTACTTAATAAAATTAAAGTTGAACCAAGTTTGTTCTCCGCACACACTAAATAAATCAGCTCCCATTTCCGCATGCACCTGACGGCTAGACAAGCGTGACCGCTCTTAACTTCAAAGTTGTGTCACCGATTGTTTCCTTACGTTTGCTGGCCATTTCGGCGGCGGTCCTGCTCGCTCTCCTCTCTTTCCTTCTTGTTGGCCGTGCACCGCCGCAGGCTTTTTTTGGCCAACCCCGCTCTGTCAGCAATATTAGGACGCCCTGGCCTAATTTTATCCCGTATTGGATGGCCTCACTTTGGATTCACACACACACACACAAATTGGCAACTTGAGACATCAGCAATGTACTCATCCCTCAGCTTTCAGACACTCCTATGACCCCGAGCCAGTTGGTGGCCTACTGTAGGCCGTCAAAGACAACATTCATCTGTCTTCCTCAGTAGTAAAGACTTTTGTAAGGCCATCTCTTTCCTGCAGCTGGATAGCTAGGGCTACCAGTTTAATAATTATAAAATGAGAGCCACCTAGACAAAACTGGAAAAAAGACACTTCACAATAAAGATGTCACAAATTGTAATTCCCTGAGAAATTGTTGGCGAATGATGTCACCAAGCCAATAAATCACTGCATACTGTATGGTAGCAGTAGATACAACGCTGTGCAAATATGCCCCCTAGTGGATGTGAGCACTACAGTGATGACGTCAGAGCAATTTGATTGACGCTAAATATTCTGCTGCTGAGGCTGCAATTTTGTGTCGAATTGTGTCAATAAAAGCATTAAAGCATGCTTCTGTTGGTGCCATTATGGCACTGATTTTTAAAATAATATCACTCTTTATTTGGTTTTATTGTCTTCTTGTATTCAATTCTGTTTTGACCCCATTTACTTGGAGTGGAATTCCAGTGTCGGCCACTGGATAGCAGCACACTATTTTGTTTAACACTGTACATTTGAAAGAATAAGAATGAAAAGAGGAAGTGGGGCCTGTTTCAAGCTTTCAAGATTTTTTAAATTGTAAATTCTCTTCAAAACTTCTATTTACACAGTGACAGCTGCAGGTTCATTTTATAACGTAGCCTACAGTACACCTTTGGACATTGGAGACAATAGGAGATCATAGGTTTGTTAATTAAAAAAAAAAAAAGGGAGTGGGAAGATTTGTTTGCTTTAAACAGAGAGATCAAAACAGCTGTTACACTGTACAATATTTTTGTCATGGTCTGAAAAGTTTGATGGAGGGTGGTTTACTCCACTTCACAAATTAACCAAAATGAAACATATAACAATTAAAATACATAAATAAATACATTAGCAAGAAATCAGCAAATTGAAAAACAGATGCAGATACCCTCGTTTTGTGTCTTATTTATTATTGTTTAAAAATGTGTTTTACATATTTTATATTTACATACCATATTCATCTTCATATTCACAGAAGGTTGTGGAGCTACTATTGCACAGTGTAAATCATGAGGTATGGTGCAAAATACATAACATGAATTTAAAATATCTCCAGATAGAAATTGAGCTTTTTCTTCCTATTAATCACTGGCTTGATTTTCATACAGGCAGCATGGATTCAGCTCCCACTTGTGATAGTGTGAATGTGAGTGTGAATGTTTGTCTGCCTCTTATGTCCCTGTGAAACAGAATAAGTGGATGGATGGTGTTATATCCAACTTTATAAAATTGCCCCAAAAGGCTTCTGAAAATGTTTTGGGAAATGCTTTGCATTTTGCAACAATCCCGTCATTGCCAGCATCGTTGGTTTACAATTCAACTGAACTTCATTACATTTACTTGTCTTTGTGTTTGTCTTTTCCTGCGTCACTCAGGCATACTGTGATCTAAATGGCCAGGTTGACCCATAATCCACCATGCTGTGAGCCTATAATCCAGCCTGATCAAAGGTTGGTTTTATCGCAAAGGGGGAGGGTCCGAAGTACCCGCAGGAAGACGTTGAGAGAGGCTGAGCTCCAATATGATAGTGACAGTTAGAGGCGGGCCAGGGATTGGTGCACGGAAATAGCCGACCAATCCCGGAGCAGGTAGAGAAAACATAACAAGGCAAAGAGGCCGGCATTGAAAGAGGGAAAAAAAAACTGAGGAAAATGAGAAATCGCAGCAGAGGAGAGTGAGTGAGGATGGGTGGAGGCGAGAGCGGCGCTCAGTGACGTCTCCAGAGAGGAGAGGAGATGAGCGAGGAGAGGGAGGCGACAACATCCATCAGATGAGGCAGCCATGCACTGAGGAGGGCCCAGCAGCAGCAGGCCTCGCCACCAGCTGTAAACAAAACATCCCAAGCATGAGGACGTCGAGGAAGGGAAGCGTGGAGATGCCCGCGTTTGTGCGCCAGCTGGTCAAAGAGACTGAGAAGAGGGTTAGCTCGTTCTTCAAAGGTGGGCGGGGGGGAGCGGCCGAGGGGGAGCAACCCGGTGAGGGGGACAAGGAGGAGGTCATCCCCAGCCCATACCTGGACCGGCCGGTGTTGGACAAACTGGCAGAGGAGGGCTGCGCCCGCTGGGGGCTGACTTATGCCCTGGGGAGCATGCAAGGCTGGAGGGCCAACATGGAGGACTACCACAACTGCGTGCCTCAGCTGGGCGGCGAGCTGGCCGACTGGAGCTTCTTCGCCGTGTTCGATGGGCACGCGGGAAGCACCGTGGCACAGCACTGCTCACAGCACCTTTTTGGTCACATTCTGGCCGCAGGTGACAGACACACACACGTGCGCGTGTTCAGGACTCGTACGCCTCCTACAAATCTAAAACAAGCGCTGAAAAAAAAACTGGGGGAAAAAGATCGAATCTAAATCGACATTTTGTTGTAGAATGCAATTTGGAAAAACAAAAACAAATCCCTGCTTCATTTCTGTTAGTCACTAGTTTTAGTTTTAAAAAAAGTAGGCTTTATTTTTTAAAAAAAAATCATATATTGTCTCTTAATTTCAGTGTTCGGGTCGTGTGTCAAACTCAAGACCTTGAGTTTGACACATATAAAAATATTTAATAAGGCAAACCATATGTATCTTGTCTTCACTTTTAACACAGCCCTACTAGTTTAAATGTCATATTCTTATTAATATTGTGTTTATGGAATTTGAATTAAGCAGCAAAATCCATCTCTTTTACTCATCTCAGGGGCGGCCATTTTGCCACTTGCTGTCAATTGAAATTACATGCAGATAATGACCAATCACAGTTCACCTGTATTCCGAGTTTGGTCATGTGACATTCATACGCGGCTAATTCTTCCTTGAAACACTATATGCTACATTTTCATGCGCAAATAGCAAAAATCCAGCAGTAATTGATGCCCCAAAAAGTTTTACATTGCCTGTAGATGCCACAAGATGACAGCAAAGCATTACATTGGTTTAAATGAAACGCCACAACTCACGTCAACCTAGTTCCTTGACACCAAAATGACATTGAAATAATTATTTTCTGGTATGTAATTAGAAAATAGGTGAGTTTTTAACAGGTGAGCAAATAAAATATTCGCTCCAAAAAATATAAAATGTCTGATTATTGTAAATGATGAGCTAAAGCAACACTGAATCAATTAAAAAGAGAGCAAAACATAATCATATCATTTTTCAGCAATTGTAATTCCATGTACTATTATGAGTTGCGTTTGCGTTGACAGGTGGCCTGGGACCCGAGGACGACCCCGACAGGGTGAAAGGTGCCCTGACCGAAGGCTTCCTGCAAACGGACAAGCATGTCCACGCCGTGGCCCGCCGAGAAGGATGGGAGAGAGGCGGCACCACCGTAGTGGCCGCCCTCATCTCGCCCTACAACATCTACTTCGCCAACTGTGGCGACTCCAGAGCCGTGTTGTGTCGCTCAGGCCAGGTGTGCTTCTCCACCGAGGACCACAAACCTTACAGTCCTCTGGAGAAGGAGCGCATCGAGAGCGCCGGAGGATCCGTGTCCCTCCAACGTATCAACGGCTCATTGGCGGTCTCCCGAGCGTTGGGCGACTTTAGCTACAAGGGGGCGGAGAACAGGCCGCCCAACGAACAGATGGTCTCGCCCGAGCCGGAGGTGTGCGTCGTTGAACGTTCGCCGGCCGATGAGTTCCTGGTGCTTGCCTGCGACGGCGTGTGGGACACGATCAGCAATGAGGAACTTTGCGCCTTCATTCACAACCGGCTGCTCGTGTGCACCGACCTGAGGGACGTCTGCTCGCAGGTCATTGACCTCTGCCTCTACAAGGTCAGAATCTGCCTCTAGAAACTGAACTCAGTACCATATTAGGCATTTGGTCAGCTGTTGACTTGAAATCTTTTTAACAGGTAATAAAGTGAGGGACCATTGTTTATTCCGGCTATTGAGCTAAACCAGGGGTGTGCAACCTGCAGCTCTGGAGCCACTTGTGGCTCTTTAGTGCCTCTCCTGTGGCTAGTGTGAATCTCTTAAAATAAAATAATAGTAGACATTCTACATTTACTTTTTTTTGATAAAACATTGTTTGAATTAATTAACAAAAAATTAATAATTAGATATTCAAAAAAAATGACAATTTACAAGTTGTCAAAAAAAGAGATGAAAGAGAGATTTAAAAGTTACCTTAAAATCTAAAAAAAAAAATCAAAAAAGGAAGAAGAAGCACATAACATTACCATCACAATGTACACAAAATTTAAAAAAAGTTATTTTTAAAAAGGCATAATAGAAAACGTTCAAAAAGTAATCATAAAATGTCCAAAAACAAAAGAAGAAAGGCAGAAAATTACCATAGAATGTACACAAATTGCAAAAAAAGTTAGAAATTTCCCCAAAAAAGCAGACAAGAAAATAAGATCAATAAGCAACTATAAATGTAATGTACAATAAAAAAAAAATTCTAGGTTTTCATACTTTTGTTAACAAGTGGAAAAAAAATGTTAAACTAATAGAAATAGTTCAAATGAATTTTTGACGTCTATAGCCGTCAATGGCAGTGAATGAGTTAAACACGCCCGTTGAAGTACAAGTTTAACTTTAATTGAGATTTTTGTCATTTGTGTCCTCCTCAGCTATAAGTAAAGAACCCTATTGAAATAAACGCAAGTAAACAAACTAACAGCGGCGCTGCCCTCCGCTTAACTGTCACGTCCATCATGTCATCATTACGTAAGAACGCTCCAGCGTGGAAATGCACAATAACCTCAAAATGTCACAGCTTCTTCTTCATTGCGTGCACGTTCCTCTGCTCCACTGCAGCAGATGCGTGCAAAAAAAAAAAAAGAAAGAAAGAAAAAAAAAATCAATCGGCAGCGAGGCTTGAAATGGTGACGTGGGTTCGAATGCTTTGCCAACATGGCCGTCACTCTCCACCACAGGGCAGCCTTGACAACATCAGCATCATTCTGCTGTGCTTCCCTGGCGCTCCCCAGCTGTCCACCGAGGCCTTACACCAGGAGGCCGAGCTGGAGGATCTGCTGGAGTCCAAAGTAGCAGGTATGATGTCATATATATATATATTACGGTCATGTGACATTCACAAGCTGAGCTGTGATTGGTCATTACCTGAGCCCTGATTAACTGTGATTTCATTTTCTGTGCTGGATTAAAAACAGGTGGATTATGCTGCTTAATTCATATTCCACAAACGCAATATTAATCAGAATACTGTGTTTAGACTAGTGGGGCTGCTTAGAACATATTATTGTACAGAAAGTACATTACTTGACTTCCACTTTTCACAATAACATTATGGCCTTTTAAAATATTGCATACGCATTAGCGTTGCATTAGCATTAGCCCACTACAAAATATTAGGTTAAATTACAGTTGCCTTAAATTAACCGCAGCAGTAATGAGCAAAATACACTTTTTTTTTATGTTAAATGCATTAGGAAGTAGACGTTCTGATATTTTGAATACTGAAATATAATTATTATTGTTATACACAACTTTTCAAATTTACTGCATTACCTCCCCCCCAAAAATTTTGGGGAAAGAGTCCGTATAAAGTACTTCATGATGCTTGATTGATGACATTTGCGTGTGTAGTACGAAAGTGAGAGAGAGAGAGAGAGAGAGAGACTAAAACCTGAAATAAATGTATTTGCTGCCTTCTACTTAACAGAGATTTATGATGAGCTGTGTGCCAGAGGGGAGGATCCCGATTTACTGACGGTCCTCACGGTCCTTGCGTCTACCGTAATCCCCGGATTACCACCAGGGGGAGGCATACAGAGCAAGTGAGACCCTGTGTGTGTGTGTGTGTGTGTGTGCGCAACTGTGCATGTAGAAAAGGGTTTTTGGTTCATGTTTTTGCAGCGCCGATGTGACTAAAATCTGAAAGTGCGACATGTCTAGGCCGTGGCAGAAAAACTCACTATGGTGGCCCTGATGACTTGATTTGGGAGTGCAAATCACAACAATTGTTAAACACAACAGCAAAAAAAAAAAAACAACAAAAAACTAATTTGCATGTGTGTGTGTGTGTTACAGAAGGAACTGCATTATCTCTGCTTACTACCAACAGAGAGAGATGCATAACCCTACAGTACTAAATGTAAGTACAAAATAAAAAATGTTACTATGCACAATCGTCAGTAATCCATTACATTAATAACACTTTTTTTCTTCTTCTGTCCAACCAGGAAATGGAGGGCTCCTGAATAGGCCGACTGGATTGTGTCAATTAAGGGATTGTAATTAATATCTATATTAACTGTTTTATTCATGTTTCTAATGGACAAAAAGGGAGTTAGTGAACAGTTTACATCATTCTAGCGAGCAGCACCTTGTCGTGACAAATACAATGCAAAAGTAGGTATAAGAAAGCCTGATACATTCTATATTTGTATAAATATGACATTTTGTAAGACTAACTCAGCAACACTGACCCAGCAACAAACTTCTGCCTCATATTCAGTCAACAGACGAGACAAATAAAAGCCTGTCAGACTGAATATTAGCAACTGTGAAATAAGAGTGGATGGATGGAATGTATTTGTGAGAGTGTAGGCACATTTTAGCTTAGCTTTAGCATACAATAAGGTCCATCATGCTCAATGCTAACGCTACCTTGTTAGCTGTTGGAAAAGCACAAAAGTTCCCTTGTTATGTATTGTTGGCGAGGAAATAAACTAATATAATTATGTGAAGAAGAAGAAAAATATATTTCACATGGTTGAACTCAACATAGTTTTTAAACATGACATGGGGAGGAAAATGATTTTAGTTTTTTTTTTACAAAAATTTATAATGTAATGTAATCATCCTCAGAACTTTTGAGGAAATTAAATTATATAACACAAAATCAGGGAAAATATATACAGTACTCTTTTTTTCTTCTTAAGTCCTCAATGAAACCTACAGGAAAAACATCATCAGTATACAGTATTGCATGTGAAATTTAATCATCCCCCCCTCCCTCCACCCCCCTGCATGTTGGAGAACTATATACTGCCTTAGATTTTTCTTGATCAGGATGGTCAATAATCAGGATGGGTCGTTATATCATTAATGTTGTATTAACTCAGTGAGCAACTTTGTCTATATCTAGATGTTATATGTTAATAATGAAATGGCTTTCAGACAAAATAAAGAATATTTGAACTAGTGTGACTACTGGCATGTTTATTACCGTGCAAAATACACATTTTGATTAAACTGACACGTTAGATTAGGCTGTGATACAATATAGAGTATGATGGATTAAAATGTGTTTTCTTGCATAGAGAAAAAGATCTACAGCTTTTTTTTTTTTACTCTTGCTCTTTCCTCTACTGCCACACACAGCGCTTAAGAACACAAAATAATATTGTTCGAGGGGTGCGCCTTTGATTGATGTCATGCTAAAAAAAGCATCATCTTAAGGCTTTTGTTTGATTATACTGAGCATGTTGAGACGTGCAAATGATCAGCAAATTAACTCAACTCACTGCCATCGATGGCTATGGACGTCAAAAATTCATTTGAACTATTTCTATTAGTTTAACATTTTTCCCACTTTTGTTCACGAGAGTATGAATACCTAGATAATTTTTTTTTGTATCAGAATGTCAGTAAGGTGGGGCTTTAGGACCCAGATGCGGGAAGGCAGAGCAAGGAGGCAGAGGTGCAGTCCAATAGAGGTTTTAATATCAAATCAAAAAAAGGCTAACTTCAAAGTACAAAACAAATGGAACTAACAAAACCTGAAGCAAAACATGAAAAAACAACTAAGGCGAGACTAACAACATGACATGGATCCGGATAAGGCAAAGAGGTCAGCGTGACGTGGCGAAAGACTTACGAACGTGGCAACAGCAAAAATGAACCGACACAGACAGGGGGGAGACAACCGACTAAATACACCAACACTAATGACAAGATAAGACACACCTGGCTGAGGGCACTGATTGGATGACACAGGTGGACACAATCAGGGTTGACACAAACACCACACGAGGAAGGGCAAGTGACCAGAAACGAGAGGAGTAGACTTTTCACAATAAAACAGGAAATGACAAGACAAGGGGAACACACAAGGAAAACATGACAGGGAGTAAACAAAACTGAAAATAAACATGACACAGAACAGATATAAAATGTGTGATTAATTGTGAGTTAATTAGTGCAGTCATGCGGTTAATTACGATAAAAAAAATTAATCGCCTGACACGCCTAATTTTTAGTGATCTTTTCTTTAAAAAATCAAATTAAAAAATTAGTAAAAATTTAATTTAAAAAAAGATTATTAAAAATTAGGGGCATCAGGCGATTAAAATTTGCAATCGTAATTAATCGCATGACTTCACTAGTTAACTCATGATTAATCACAAATTTCATATCTGTTCTAAATGTTAAAAAAAAATCTAAGCTTTCATACTCTTAACAAAAATGAAAAAAAAATTAATAGAAATAGTTCAAATTAATTTTTGACGTCCATTGCCGTCAATGGCAGTGAATGAGTTAAAATGGTTTATTTTTGCAGTTTGACCATTTCTGTAATGTAAAAGGCTCCAAATGATGTGTGCATCTTTTTCTATAAGATGATCTTGTTTTTTTTTTTGTGCCTATGCTCTCTTGTTGCCTTATTCCACACAAATATATTAGTTGAGGAGCTTAGAAGACGACGAGCGAGCGAGCGCAGCCCTCTTAACTCATCAGCAGTCCGGCATCAAGTGCTCCTTCATGGCTGCTTTCATCTGATTGCTTTTGTATGAGCCAATCACTTCAGGACATCAAACCTATCTTGACTGTGATATCGAACGCTTTAAATTGCTTTCATGTTTTTACTCCTCAGACCAAAACGCGAGCATGTCTAGACTCTATCATGAATATCTGTAATAAATACATAGACTCCTCCCCCCCCCCCCCGATGATTGTTTAAAATAAATAAATAAATAATATATATCAGGGATGTGATTTGACCAAAGTGAAATTATCTGAAAATTTAGCCGGGGATCTGGGGGCCACTGGCACTTTCAATGCACTCACATGACAAAGAAATAGACAAAACAACAGCATAAATTTTCAATGTATATTGAACTATCCCATATAAAATGGCAGTTTTAGTCAACTCAAAATCAATCACATTCAAAAACATTGGACTGTCTTTGCTTTTAAAAACTATCACTGAGAATATCATCATATCTAACTAATGTGATTACTAAGTTAACACATAAATAATGTTGAAGAGTTCAAATTTCATGAACAAATAATTGTATCATGACCAAATGAAAAGTAACTCATATTAGAGCATACCACAAATGTCTTTGTTATAGCAGAATATGTTATCTGTCGGAGTCATGTGCATACACAATGAACTACTAATAAAAATAAAAATAAAAATAAACGGAATTTTTTTTTTGGGGGGGGAGATAAAAAAAGCGGAATTCCGCGAATTAGCGGAAAAATCACATCCCTGTATATATATATATATATATATATATATATATATATATATAATATAATTTTGTGAAATTGACATAGTGAACGAATAAAAGACTGCAAGTCAAAGTGTTTACTCTTTAGTACTGTTTGCTAACAATGTTATTTCAGTTACATAAATAAATTGTCTTTCATATTAATTCATGATGCATTTGCCTTTATTTTAGCATAACTAACCTGTAAAACCAAAAACATAACAAATCTGATAGTATATTAGTAATACTGAATAATTTATTGCATTTGTTTTTTTTACATGAGAAGAGGAAATTGCAAAAAAAAACAAATATTAAATCGCAATATTAAAAGGGAAAACATCGCAACTGGATTCTTTTTCAAAATGGTTGAGTCGTACTACCTATCCGCACTGGTTTCCTGGAGACGGTTATTCATAATGGCCAACGCCCCCACTCCTTCCGAAAACCCATTCTGGTGACTCTGCCGTGGGCCCTGGTGTGCCGTTTCACTCAGTTGCTTCTGCAGCAGCGCCAAAGACACCTTATTGGACACCATCAACTCATTAACCGAGATCATTTCTCCCGACAGCCGCCGACCCACGTACACCCCGTCCGTTAGCGCGCCGCCGTCCGTCTCGCTGTCAAACACGGTCTCCGCCGAGCCGCCCGCGTAACGCTGCCTTCCCGCGGGACGGTGCGACGGCAGCGGCTGGACCGTGTTGCGCTTCAATCGCTTTTGTCCGAGGTGAGCCGGCGGACGCCCCCGGTTGCCCTTCCGGTCGTGCAGGCAGGGGCAGCAGAGCCACCAGCATCCGGTCGCCGGACAGGAGCTGGCCCGACGGTCCCCGGGACACGCCAACTTTTCCAAGAGCCAGTTGAGAGTTTGTTTGATGATAATGGAAATGACGTTGAAGAGTGAGTAAATACAACAAACTCCCATAAGAATGAAAAGGCAATTCCCGAGCCGGTAGGCCTCCTGAGAGTCGTAATGCTGCCTCTGGCTGCTTACCAGGTCGCCAAATCCGATGGTGCTGAAGGCCACGAAACAGAAATACAGAGACTCCACGTAGCTCCAGTTCTCCATGGAGCAGTATAAAGTCGAAGCGCTGCATGCGATCACAATGGAAGCCAGTCCGAGAATCAGCATCACATAATAGACGGAAGGCTTCCAGCCTTCCAGGCTGTCCTCCTCCCCGGACGGCTCCTGCCGACTGGACACGTCGCCGACTCCGCCGCACTGAAGGCGACGTTCGTGACACCAGCGCATGATGTAAGCCAGCATCGTGATGATCCTCTCCAAGAAAAGGTTGAAGAATAGGATGGTCGCGGCGCAGCCGATCAGACCGTAAAAGATTAAGAAGATCTTTCCAGGTATGGTCGCCGGCGTGGTCATACCAAACCCTAGAGACAAAAATATTTTTGAAGTAAGGCATGAAGGTGACCTGGGATTGTACAATTAGGAATTCCACCAATGTATTTGCTCTTAAAGAAGAAACCCCCAAAATGTTGTTTTTAACTCATTCACTGCCATTGACGGCTATAGACGTCAAAAGTTAATTTTAACTATTTCTATTAGTTTAACATTTTTTTCCACTTTTGTTAATTTATTTTTTAAATCTTTTTTTTAAGAAGAAAAGATTATTAAAAAATTAATTTTTTATTGTAATTATTCGCATGACTTCACGAGTTATTTTTATTATTTAAAAAAAAGAAAATATTAAAAAAAGAAAAGATTATTAAAAATTAGGCGATTAAAATTTGTAATCCTAATTAATCGCATGACTTCACTAGTTAACTCACGATTAATCACACATTTTATATCTGTTCTAAATGTACAGTAAAAAAAATTATAGGTTTTAAGAAATCGTTTTTTTTGTGTAGCTAATGATGAATTTACAGAAAACTCTTTCTGTTAATTCATTCACTGCCATAAATTCATTAAAAAATATATTGTTAAAAATTAGGGGCAAGAGGAGTTTTTTAAAAAAAATTTATTGTAATTAATCGCATGACTTCACTACTCATGAAACTCATGATTAATCACAAATTTTATATCTGTTCTAAATGTACAATAAAACAAAATTGCTAGGTTTTCATACTCTTGTTAACAAAAGTGGGAGAAAAAAACTAATAGCAATAGTTCAAATGAATTTTTGACGTCTATAGCCGTCAATGGCAGTGAATGAGTTAAAAGTCTAAAAATGGTTTGTAGAATATGAATTAAGCAGCAAAGTTCACCTGTTTTTAATCCACTTCACGGGGCGGCCATTTTGCCACTGGCTGAGTGAAAATTACATCACAGTTGCTCAGGGCTCAAGTAACAACCAATCACAGCTCACCTGTTATCAGAAGCTAAGTTGTGATTGGTTGTTCCCTGAACTCTGAGCTATTGTGATGTCATTTTCATGAGACAGCAGTGGCAAAATGGCCGCCCCTGAGATGGATAAAAATGGTTAGATTTTGCCGCTTAATTCATATTCCACAAAAGCAATATTAATCAGAATGTCATGTTTGACTAGTAAAGGCGCAAAGAACATATTATTGTAAAAAAAAAAAAAAAAAAAATCTTTGGGTTAACTTCCCTTATAACTTCCGCTGTCAAGAATGACATCTTGCAAGATGTTACTAGCATAGCTCAAGCTAGTTGAGTTGAGTTAAGTTTAGTTTAGTTGAATTTAGTTTAGTTGTGTTGAGTTGAGTTGAGTTTATTTGGGCATGATAAGCTAAAAGGATAAACTCATCAAATTTGTATTTCTTTGGACTTTGGTGGCATTTTTGTGACCGGCTCAACTATGGGTGTTCTCTTAACAAATGATGCTATTAGATCCAGGTGTCACTCCACTGTTTGTGTTCAAATATCCACTGCTTGGAAAAACCCACAACTATCGATGCTAACTATTAGCATGTCAATAGAGTCTTGAAGGCAATATACAGTACCGGTATGTTAGCATAAAGCTAGCTGGACCATTCTTGACGGAAGATAGGTTGGTTGTTTTAAATGCATGTGTAATTCCCTTTGTTCGGAAATGGATGGATGAATTGGATAAGTAAAAAAACTGGCCTAAATTTGGGCTATACCTTATTGGATGTTGATGTGAATGGAAAATTATAGAAAGAAAGAAAATGATATCTGATTTGTAAAAAAAAAAAAAAGTATCTTTGTTTATTCATCTGTGCCATTAAGTGACAAGCAGGAAAAAAAAAATATTCCTAGAACAGAATAATAGCATGTTCAACTTAACAGCAACAGGAAAATGGGTTAATACTGAATTCCCAGCAAACAAACAGTTACAAAACTTACCAATAGTCGAGATCACCGTACCAACAAAATAAAATGCTCCAGAAAAGTCCCAGCGTGGCCTCAACGCATCCGCTCGTATCCCCGCCCCGTTGGCCTCCTCGTACTGCCGCAGCAGGGTGTGCAGGTCTTGCGGGTCGACGTTGAACCGCCGCGTGAAGTTATCCAGCTGCTGCCTCCACAGGCGGCGGGCACGGAGCTCAGAGGGGTGCTCGAGGGCAGAGAAGATGGCGGCCCCGCACAGTAGGTAAAGAAGGATGAGGGCGGCGAGAAGGAAAAAACGAGCGTTGTCTTGGTTGATGGGCGCTTTGGGGCGGCATCCAGCAGGCTTCCTCTGAGCCATCACCCCACCACAGTAGCTGCAAACAACACACATATATATATATATATATATATATATTGGATACTGCAACCACACACCTGCATTATAAAATCATACATATGCTCGTCAAACAGTTCATATTAGCATAAACATCACTAATCTAAGTTAAGTAGTAAATACGGGTATATTCATGAATGGATTTTACAATTATAAAAAGTGCTAAATCCTGTTTACAAATAATACAATGAGACATACCTGGTAAGGTTTAGAGCAGACTCCCTCTCCCTTAACACGTCTGCTGTGCATCTGTTGAATGATGACCAACAAGAGGTTGTGTGTGTTTTTTGGTGTGTGTGTGTGTGTGTGTGCGCACAGCACAAGCTCAATGATGCTTTATCAGTCTCACACTGACATCATTTTTTCCCGCCCACATCATCTGTGTCCAAGCCCACCCTCTTTGGTGGGCCTACCCCCCCCCCCCCCCCACACACACACATATACATTTATGCACAGAAATTCTAAAAACATTTCTCTTACTCCATAATGACGATGAGCAGCTTGCACTCGGTTGTGGATCATCCGAAAGGTGTTTGATGGGGTTTAGGTCAGAGTTTGGAAGTTCTTCATCGCCAAGCATTTTTCATGGACCTACAGAAAGGAACCTCTGTCAAAACTGATTTGCATATTAATCCAACAAAGAAATGTGTCCCAAGACTTATGTCTGTATAAGATACAGTTTGGGTGCACTTCTGTTTACGGAACCTGTGATGGTTTTTGTTGTTGTTGCTGCAGACTGTGTGGGAGGTGTTTGTAGTCAGGCCTTTAATCTTGAGCCTCTGATGGCTGAGTGGCAGCTGGCGGTAGGTGCGGACCTCATGCCTGTCGGACAGAATACTGCAATTTCTCAAATTATGATCCAGTCATGCTCATTATAGTCAAATAAGACTACAAAAAAAAACGTGTGATTCGTGGAACAGCATGTGAGAATTCTGTCTTTTTTTTTTTTCAATTGTGTTGCTGCCAGCTAAATATATATATATATATATATATTTTTTTTTACATATCACTTTTATGTACAACTGAACAGAAAGTGTTTCTAATAGTTTGTTCGCTTTATCTGAGAAACTACTGGACTGTTAAATCCAAGTAAATGCATAATTTGCTTAAATGTTAATTTTATCAATGGATTTAAATTACAATTGATGAGAAATAATTGCACCTTCATACAGTTTTTTTTTATTTATTTAACTCATTCATTGCCATTGACGGCTATAGACGTAAAAAAATATATATATTCATTTGAACTATTTCTATTAGTTTAACATTTTTCTCACTTTTAACAAGAATCTAAAAACCTAGATTTTTTTTTTTGACAGATATAAAATTTGTAATTAATCATGACTTAACTATTGAAGTCATGCAATTAATTACAATAAAAAAATGTAATCACCTGACGCGATAAAAAAAAGAAAAAAGAAAAGATTATTAAAAATTAGGGGCAGCAGGGGATTAAATTTTTGAATTGTAATTAATTGAATGACTTCACTAGTTAACTCACGAATAATCACAAATTTTATATCTGTTCTAAATTTCCCCCCTAGATTTTCATACTCTTGTTAACAAAAGTGAAAAAAAAGTTAAACAAATAGAAATAGTTCAAATGAAATTTTTTTTCTATAGCCGTCAATGGCAGTGAATGAGTTAAGAAGCACCTCCCCAATTTGCAATGTAAAGAGATTAAAATAATAATAATTATAATATAATAATATAATAATAATAATAATTATATATATTTTTTAAACCTGCATGTCCAAAAACTTGTAGTCGCTTCTGTGACATGATGCAGTACTTGAGATTCTGAATGAGAAATCCTGCGATAACCATTCACACATACTTGACTGCATCTCAAACGGCACACTGTAACGACTTCAGATCTCGCCTAGGTTCAACATCTCTATGGAAACAGGTCCTTCATGTAGACTGCACAGCAATGTGCAAAAGACAAGTGCGGACCTTGACCAGTAAGCTGCAAGCCTTCAGCAAACATTTATCTTTTTTTATTTTTATAGTGCTTGTCCTCATTATTATTGCTACTGTATTATTGTTTTTGTTGATTGTCTCAGAACATATGGGAAATTTTCTTTTTCTTTCAAATGTTTATAAAAATATGGCTTATATTTGCTCTGAATATCATGACATTTACTGCACATTTACATCTGAAATTAAACCATCAACGCAAAAAAAAAAACCCATAACATTTTGTTTAAAATGTTACCTTAATTTTGACAAAATTGGTGTGAATCTACAGTAATCTTTGCTACCATTTTGTGTCTTTTCAGGTGATGACACAGGCAGATCTTCACCTGTAGAGGGCAGCGACGAGCCGCGGACGTCATATTGAAGCAGAAGAAGAAGCCGCAGCCCAACGACTGAAACAGAAGAAGAAGAATTGAACGTTTCCCGGTAGTAGAAGCGCCTCGGGTCCTCCCTTAGGTGGCTCACAATTAATTTTGTTTTGGACCCGGCGTAAAGTCGCAAGAAAGCGGATTTAAGTGCCATTTAATGGCTTTGCCCAGTCAACACAACGTAATGTTTTCCCAATATTAGAAATTTTCTGGCGATTTCAAGACTCATCGTTGGAACCGAAGGTAAACGCTGTTTTCTGCAAATGAGATGACGTGTATTACTTCTAATGTCACTTTGCAAATGTGCATAAGAAGCTTGCCTTGTTGTTATCGTAATAAACGTGCTAGCTGGCTAAACGAAGATGGCCAAGCGGTCAATCCAAAAGAGACCCGCCTTGATTTATTCAGCGACCGATTCCAAAAATGGGACAACGGTGCATCGCACTAGTTCAGCAATCGAGTTGAACAAATAGACTTGTATACGTCCCGCGTGCATGTTAACTCCGATAAAAGATTAATAGTGTCACGCATTTCATCCCCTTTCATTGTGGGAGAAAGTGATGACAAGCGCCATGGGAATTGCGTTTCTGTACTAACCAAATTAGAAGACATTCAGACGTTACAATCTAAAATAAGTTGTGGTTGCTGTTGTTTTACGTAGCTTAAGGACCGCTTCCCCTGATGCCAATTCATTTAATAGCAACTTTTCTTCCTAAAAGACTCGATTCGACGCGCGTTTATGACTCAGTAGCGCCCCTAGAGGCGTGTTGTGGTAAAAGCAGCATCGCGTGCCCTCCAGCTGCTCAACTAGATCAGCGTATCCCAACCTTTATTTAGCCAAGGCACATCATTTTACATAATATTTAAATCTCACGACACACACAAAAATAAATTGCAGATAGAAATGAGAAGGAAAAATATGTGTTTGTTTTAATGGTAGGAAGAGATTAAGATGAACATCCCTGCCAGAATGTGGTCCACTATATGATTACAGTGGCAGGTGCTAATATTTTATAACACTTGGCGGCGCTAGTGCTACTGATTGGGTTTTGGATGTTGTTAATTGTGGTGGCGCAGGGGTCTGGTTTAGGACCACTAAAATATGTAAATTTCCACCAAATAACACAAGCTGACAGATAGTAGTAATAATAATAATAATTATTATTATTATTAATAGTTATTATTATTATAATTATCATCATCACAGCAAAACATTGGTAATATAATGTATTTAAAAAAATAGCTCCTGAGTTTCCAGCTGTTTTATTTTTATTTTATTTAAACAATATTATCCAGTCTGACTAATTCTGACTATTTCTTTATCCGTATTTGCAGCATATCCTGGGCACACTAAATTAGTTGTTCCCTGACCCAGATTGAGAAATGGAGGAGAGCTCGGAGGTGATGGAGAACATTGTGTTCCGAGGATCTGAATTTGCCGTGAAGGTGGAAGTGGATAAGGGCGGGCTGCTGGTGGAAATCTCCGATTCAAAGACGGCAGATCAGTGGAAGGCAGAATTTGATCCAGCCTGTAAGTTATCAGTTATCATTCAAAGATGGCATCTGCACCTTGAAGCCACATTCCTCACATTGCATTCCTTCTGTTTCTCCAGACATCGAAGACCTCACTCGGAAAACCGGCAACTTCAAACAGTTCCCCATTTTTTGTAGCATGTTGGAGTCGGCCGTGAGAAAGGTACGTGGGCAAACGAAGCGCAACGTTGTAGGTGGCTGGCTTAGAAAGATGTGAACGGACAGGAAGACGCTTCGGGCTGCATGAGCTGGAGCGGACAAGCATTCGTTTTGCTAGCCACTGGAGCGAAAAAATTGAAAATTCCCGTGCTATCTTGTCCCATCTCTCCGGGCTGGGAGGTCAAAGGGGAGGTGGGAATGTAAATGAAGGAATTTGGTTCAATTTAAGTTATACGCATCAACCGGAATGACATGTATGATTATATGCATTATTGTTCTTAACTAATGTGTGTTTTTTAAAATGTATTTTCTCCAGACGAGCGATTCGGTCACACTGGACTTGTTGACCTACGCAGACCTAGAACTTCTAAGGAACAGGAAAGCGGGAGTGGTCGGTCGCCCTCGGGGCCATCCACAGTCGTCTGCTCTCACCGCCAAACGTTACCTTATTCTCATCTACACTGTGGAGTTTGACAGGTTTGTGTGAGCCCTTGCTCACTTGTTTCCCTCCATAGTGTCTGCACCGCTGACTTGTGTCCTATCCTTCCGTAGGATACACTACCCTTTGCCGCTGCCGTACATCGGCAAGCCCGACCCAGCCGCCTTGCAGAAGGAAATCAGGGCCCTTCGGTCGGAACTAAGCGCGCTCACCTCTCAGAGAGTCGGCAAGTCTGCGGAGCTTGAAATCCAGCGCTTACGAGCCGAGTAAGTCAGAGCGCTTGTCGTAAAAATGTGTTAAATTGTTTTGAACAGTAAACTTGAATGAATCAAAAGTGATTCCTGCATGACCTTTAATATAACCTCTAATATACATTTTCCACTAAAAACGTCTCCCCCCAAAAATCAAAACAAAGGGGAAAAATATTAGAAAAAATACACAAAATACTGTATTTTTCGGACTACTGGGCGCACCGTATTATTAGGTACAATAAAAATGAATGAATCTGTTTTTATTTACATAAGATGCGCCGGGTTATAAGACACATTGTTTTTGTTAAGCATTGTGTGTTATGATAGATTTAGTACTATTATGCTAGGTTTGATCTGATAGCGCCGCGTGTCTAACTTGCTAACGTTCACTGTACAACTACACGGGGGTTGCTTTGAGTGGAGGAGAAGATCCTCCAGCAGACATAAAAAAAGCTTGAACATTGCTAATGAATCTGGTGATCGGTGTTTTGCTATTCCTTTGGCTAATGCTAAATGCTATGTTGTGTGACAGTTGTAAACAAATCAAAGCACTCACCATTATCCAACCTTTTTTGCTCTGTCCCAGCAGCTATCGGAAGCTAGCTGTTGTTTACCTCGCGCTGGTCCGGTCTCACATTGTAACATTGGAAATATGATGCCAAAAAAGCTCATTTTGCGTTGGGCCTAACTGGCAACTGCATCATGAGGATAGTAGGACTACATTTCCCATGATTCTTAGACACAGAAACAGGAAGTAATTCTAGTTCTGGTATGATGAAAACATAAATACCTGCTAGCTAATAGATGTGAATGAAAATTCCATATATAAGGCACTCTGGATTACAAGACACACTGTTTATTTTAGAGAAAATTAAACAAATCTGCAGATTATTTTTTTTTAAATCCCAATCTTAACATCCCATGGAAAGTTTCTGCCTATCGACCGAAAATGATGTGCATGAGGCGATGTAACACTGCGAATATTTTTATCTCTCAAGGCTGGCTCTGATGAAGGAGGAGAAAGAAGCCATCGCCAAGGTCCTGGAGCGGCTGCAGCTTGGCGGAAGTGTTCCCGCACCCGGCGGACCTCAAGACTGGAGGGGTCGGGACGTGGTGAGGACTTTGGAGGAGCAGCTGCTCAAGGAGAGGGCCAAGAGTCAGCGCTCGGCTAGCAAACGATGCCAGGAGCAGCAACACCTGATGGAGCAGGTGGAATGCTTGTGGATGCCGTTTGAGTCGTTAAGTTTTTTTGTCACGTTTTTAACACTTTCCCTCCCATCCTTCAAGCTGGATGAGCTGAGGGCCTCGGAGTGCACGCTCCGCCTTCATGTCAAGAGTCTGACCAATGAACTGGCGTTACTACGCAGAAGGTTAGACCCAAGTACCTAAATCGCCACTGGTTCCCTCACATTCATAAATCTCACCTTGCATCTGAAGCAGAGGGTCGCCCGCGTCCGCGTGCGGGGAGATCTATCGTTCGCACAATCCTGCCAGGGGTCGCTCAGGATCCAGAGAACGGCGAGGCGACAGAGTGCAAAGGTCAACGGAAAGAGGGAGAAGAGCAGACTCAACAGGGACGCGCGTCGCCGTGCGAAGGCCGTCACCTTCTCCCACTGGTGTGAACTTCAAATAGTGAAAGTGTGATATTTCATCAATGAAAACGTGTATTCTGTGATCAAATAATTACTATAATAATAATAATAATTACTTACTTAATTTAAGGCTCCCGAGCACCTCGCTTTGACCCAACTGCTTACATCCAGGACAAACAGCGCCGGCTAAGAGAATCTGAGCTCAAAAGGTAGGTTTCCCTTCAAAATCTGCAATTTTCATCAAGTTTTTAAAAATTCTTATTAGCCATTACCTGTCTGTGATGCGTGCCAGACAGTTAAAGGTGCGGCGAGACTTAATGATATCGCCATCACTGATACCCGAACGAGGGCGCTCCCGCTCCAGAGAGGCGTGTCCTCATTCGAGTCGCACCGGCAGCCGAGGGAGGAGTTTGTCCATAGAGCGGCAAGGGAGCAGGAACTCCTCTGAGAGCTCTTTAGTGGATACGGAGGAAATGACAAAAGCGCTGCTCAGGTGAGCTTCCTCAACGTGCATTGTTGACATCACACACTTTCATCTAATTTGCTTGTGGCATTTTAGAGGACGGAAACAGACGTTTAATGGCCCCAGCGCGGTAAGTGAGGTGTCATTTATGTCACTTTATGTTCATTTGGTGATGTTAAAACACTTGAATGTATAATGTCTATAATTGTTTCTACAGTCCAGAGGAAGCCTGATTGCTCGGAAACCAATAAGCAGCACTCCAACATACAGGATGAAGGACAAAGGTAACTTTTGTTATTCTCAACTGATTTAAACCAATCTAAGATATTCATAAAAATGATCTTGCTAAATATCAATCACATTCGAAATATTCCCACATAAAGCATAATGTGACATTTGACATATTCAGCTCTTCAGCATTCGCATGCAGGTTCTCCCAAATTTGCATTTTCTACTTTAACTCATTCACTGCCATCGACGGCGAAAGACGTCAAAAATTCATTTGAACAATTTCTGTTAGTTTAACATTTTTCCCACTTTTGTTAACAAGAGTATGAATACCTAGATTTTTTTTTTTACATCTGTTCTGAATGTACAAAAAAAATCTAGGCTTTCATACGCTTAACAAAAATGGGAAAAAATGTTAAATAGAAATAGTTCAAATGAATTTTTGACGTGTCTATTGCTGTCAATGGCAGTGAATGAGTTAATATATACAGAGTATAATAATGAGTGCACATTTTTCTCTTGTCACGCTGCACTCAAGAGAGCTCCATAGACACAGGCGCGGAGCTGTCGGAGATCGACGCCAGGCTTCAGGCCCTGCAGGAGTACATGAGGGACTTGGACACGGGACATTGACAGATGGTGCAGCTTGCAGCCCAACAAAGCTCAACTGAACAGGGTTTGCATCTCTGGGCGCCATTTTGTTTTGTTTTCCTCTGCATGGACCAGACTTTTTCTTTATGTTCAGGACCTCAAATTTCAGGAAATGAAAGCAATCACTGTGAAAGTCTCCAGACTATTTTTACACCAGTGTTTTCACTTTTCAATTATATTTTTTATTAACTTAAATGTTATTGTGAATAAATGTGGATATAATCCAAACAAGTGGAGTTCACTTGTGCTGATTGTTAACTGTGGCAAATATACAGCGAAGGCCTGCATATGTACTGTTCAACTTTCACAATTTTACCTATTTATTTTTGGTATTCAGGCCAAAGCAACTAAAGTACTACACTGTGCCGCCATTTTAGGTGCCAGAGAACGACATCAAAGTGATTTTCGATTTAGTGTCAATTACTAGCGTATTTTCACTACTTTTGCGTCAGGGCTTGGTCCCAGTTGAACAAAATATTTTACACACCATAACACCAAAAGTATCACTCATCCAAAGACTGAAGCCTTTGGGGCTTGGTTTGTACTTTTTTTCTTTTTTTTTTTCTCTCCATGCATAGGTTATTCTAATGTAGCCGCAGGGGTGCACAAGCCAATGTCGTCTTGTGCCGGTGTGTTGACTGATGCCAGTAGTGTGATGGGAAGATGGAAAAAGTATTCTGAAGAGTTGATGAATGAGGAAAATGAAAGAACGAGGAGTAGAAGAGGTGACTGTTGTGGACCAGGAAGTAGCAAAGATTAATAAGGATGAAGTGAGACGAGCATTGAAAAGTGTAAAGTCATTTGGTCCTGATGATATATTTGTGGAAGTATCTAGGAGAGGAAGCAGTAGAATTTCTGACTGGCTTCAACAGGATCTTAGATAGTGAGAAGATGCCCGAGGAATGGAGGAGAAAAGTGCTGGTGCCCATTTTTAAGAAACAAGGGAGACGTACCTTATGACAGGGTGCCCAGAGAGGAACTGTGGTTTTGTATGAGGAAGTCTGGAGTGGCAGAGAAGTATGTTCAAATGGTGCAGGACAAATGCCAGGCAGAAGGTCTAGAGGAATACCAAAGAAGAGGTTTATGGATGTAGTTAAAGAGGACATGAAGGTAGTTGGTGAGGAGCAGAGGATGCAGAGGACAGGGTTAGATGGAGGCAACTGATTCGCTGTGGTGACCCCTAGAGCCAAAAGGAAAAGAAGAAGATGATGATGATGCATCGGGTTTTCTCAGGGTCAAGTACTTCCCTCAGCATGTTTTTTTTTTTGATTACTTTATTGATCCTTGAAGAGCACTTCCTCGGTTGCTTCAACGACAACAACAGTGCAAGACAGTACAAAAAAAAAAACATTAAAATGCTGAAATACATAAAAAAAAACGGGCAGAAGTATGAAAATCCTGCTCAAGGTGCTTTAACATCATGAGGGACAAATTTATCATTGATACTAATAACTGTGGATAAAAATAGAAGGACTAGAGTTTCCTTAAAAATTTAAGGCAGGTGTTAATCACGTGGATGAAACTCAAGTCAATGGCCAAGTCGGTCTCAATAAAGTGCTTATTGCAGATAATGTGAACAAAATGATTTAAACACTTAATAAAATGATGGCGTGTACCAAAATGACTGGGACTTTCTGACAAAAGCCTTCAGTCCCCATCCTTCAGTTATTTGTTAAAGTTTGCTGGTTTTCAGCTGATTCCTCCACAGCCACTTGCATCTCTTGACTCCGTCGCTCCCTCAAAATGGTCATGATGTGCAATGTGAGCTGGGAAAAAAACAAAACATGGCGGGCATTAATTACATATATACTCACATGATACCAGTTGAACTTACTAATTGCTGCTCTTCAAGAACTTCGGCATAAAAGGCCTTTCTCCGCTCCAGCTCATTCATGTCAGTTTGTTTCCACTGCACAGCCTTTAACTTGATCATATCAATGGACATTTGTGGATTTTGGCGCCACTGGAACAAAAGTGTAGGAATATTTAACATGAAAGAGAAGCACTGACGTTTATTTACAAACAGTCTATTTCGTTCATTTGTATGCTCCTTTCATTGTCGAATAGAATTGCAGTGACTCACCACATGTACTAGGTACTCCTCAAGGGGATGAGACGTCAAGGTCTGCACGTCCTGGAAGGCGGCTGCTGATTTGTCTCTGCTTTTGCTCAGCAAGTGCTGCAAACGCATATGTTGTGTTCGGTGAAATGCAAAAGGGCGCTGGCTGGAACATGCAGCATATTTACCATCAACTCTTCATTGGTCCTCATTTTTAAGGTGTCCAGCCTGATTTTCACTGGGGCGCTGGCTGGGTGGGACTAAAAGAGACACGCGGATGTTATAATGGGAAGTGTGTGCGTGTACAGAAAGCTGCTGCTGGCTCAGTGCACGGCTCATTACCTCAGCCTGATACTCGGCCCAGGCATCTTTGCGTTCTGCTTCAGTGAGCTCCTCCTCCTCTTTATGGTCCAGCAGAGACGCATGCTCGTGGTAGCTGACTATTTGGTCTTTACACTTCTCCAGAAGCATTGCCAGAACATGATCCTAACAAGAACACCACAATTATTTATAATTAACCAGTCAACAAAGCAGAGCGGCAACATTTCATTTCAAATTGTTGACCTTTGGCAAGTCCGAGGTCTTGCGCTTATTTTTCCTGGAATGGGGCTCGTCCAGCAAGTCTGGCTCAAACGTGTAAAGTTCAGTCAGCTCGGAAAGGGTGAAGTGTCTCTCGATCTGCTGCTGATCCACCACTCGGTAGGACAAAGACTGCTTCGTCACCTGACGATCGTAGATCTTCTCCTCCATTGTGCCCTACATGTCAACAAACACGCAAAGACAGATTACAATCACCTGGGGGGGATCTCCCAATATGTGATCTTTATTACATACTTTTTTGTTGACCTCACCTGCGCCAAGAAGCGATACACGAAGACTTGCTTGAGCTGGCCGAAGCGGTACACTCTATAGATGCTTTGAATGTCGTAGGACGGATTCCACGAGGCGTCAAAGATGATCACCCTGTTGGCAGCTACCAGGTTGATGCCCAGCGAGCCGGCCTTTGTCGAGATGAGAAACAGTCGGCCACTAAGGGGAGAGAAATACGGACAATTAGACTCATTGTGTCACCACAGAGTTTATTGACATCATAAATGTGTTTATAAAAAAATAATAATAATAATTCAACGGTACCGGGTATTAGTGGGATCATTGAAACGATCGGACCATCTCAGTCGTAATTTAGCAGTGGTAGAGCCATCCAGACGGTAGTAATCCATGTTCTTAATCCATTTTACCACTATGTGAAAACAGGGGCCATATTTACTGGAAATGTACAGTGGTATTTCAATTTATGAGTTCAATTTGTTGTGTGATCAAGTCAACCTTGGCTGCCCAACATGGTGCCATATTTGAAAAAATTGTAAATTGGCGCACTCCTAAATCAAGTTTTTTGTTTTAACTCTTAATTTAAGGAGTTCAAGGTATAACCGAAAACATCAGCACTACCTTCAGTTGAGTCCGCTGTTCTCCATTGTGAAGCTTCCAGGAAACTCTCAATCAGGTTTAATGACACCAAGGACTGACTGAACACAAGTCTGAGAAAAAAATAAAAATAAATCTGTCTTAGTACTCGGGGATAAATGTTGAGATCAAGAACGAGAAAAGGCCCGTACACTTTGTCATTCAAGGCTTCGGCCATCCTCAGGATCTCAAGTAAGAGCATCAACTTGCCCGAGTGCTCCAAGATGTCGGCGTCGTGTTGAGACAGCATACTTTTGAACCAGCACGGGACTGAAGGAGTAACAACGACATGAGTAGAGTGTTTCCAAGTTGCTGTTGACACTAAGTCACTTTCAGTACCTTTTGATGCAGCATCAGCAACAGTTTCTGGAGCAGTTTGGGTCAGATCATTGGTGGAGCTGTTACTTGGTCCGCTATGGCAAGCAAAATCACTATAGTGAAGGAAAACATTCTTATTAGTTTACCAACATGACACCAGCTGGCGCACAAGAACAGAACAGGTACGTTTTTGCTCCCAAAAAACAAAATGTAAATATCTGTGAATTCCCAACTACAAATATGTAGGTGTTCACTCTATAGATGACATGAATTGACTAAAAATATGTTATTTTTATTGATGGTGACTGTTACCTTTCCATGAGTGGAGTGCTGTACACATTCTTCATTTTGTGAGCCTATCATTAAAAAAACAGTTAAATCCTTAAGAACACATCAAAAATGGTGACATCTTTGTGAATTTGGTTTCCTTACTCTGAGCTGTTTTTCTTTGGCATCATAGTTAAGTTGAAGGCACCAAGGATGAGTCCAAACCCGGCTGAGGACCTGAAAATCCTTGAACAGGTTTGCACCAATCTTCATTTTTGCAGTGCCGATAACATTACTCAAGCCTGTGAAAAACAGGCCTTAATGTAAATATCAATTTGAACTACACAAAAGGGAAAACCATCTATTATGGGCACAATTGTTCCATTTAGGCAAAGTGTTTTATTTATACAACAATTTTGAATTTTTATGTGTAAATGGGGAAGTCAACCCCAAAAAACTTTCTTGACCATATGTTCTATGCAGTCCCACTAGTCTAAATACAGTACTTTGATTAAATTTGCGTTAGTGGAATATGAGTTAAGCAGCAACATCCAGCAATTTGTATCAATAGCAGAAGACGGCCATTTTGCCACTTGCTGTCGAGTGAAAATGAGATCACAGTTGCTCAGGTCTCAGGTAACAACCGATCACAGCTCAGCTTCTGAAAACAGGCGAGCGTGATCTTCATCTTCATTAATTTATATATTTTATTGTAACAATCAATCCTGATCCATAATCACCCAACGCCCATGTTTACTCACCACTGACGTACTGCAGGTAGTGACTGTACAACTTATACTGAAGTGGAGAAACCCTGACTGCCACCACATACTCATACTTGGGAGGCAGAAACTCATTCAGCTCGGAATAATCCTTCCTCTACAGAAAAAACAACAACAAATGTTTTAGCGATTGCTGAGATAATAGTAAATAACTAGTTCTTACTTGCACACATCCGGTAAGCATTGCATGGAGGACGTGCGCGCGCCTCTTCATGATTCGAACATCTTTGGGCGTGGAGTCAGCGCACTGGCCATTCTGGATAGGGTTGACAAAGCGGTTTCGGAATTCCCCCAGTGAGCCCAGAAGGTTCTTCTTGATGAAATCGACCATGCAGTGGTCTGTAGGGACAATAGGAAAAGGATGTCAGTTCTCACTGTAGAAAGGAAAAGACCCAGATTGTTGCAAACAAAAATTTGGAATTAATTTTCACTTACAGTATACAACTTATTGGCTCCTTTCTTTTTTATGCCAAATGTGAAAGTGATTCCACTCATTCAAGCGGCAGTCACATTTTAATTTTAAGTCATAAGAGGGGTCAGAAAAGTTGCAAACTAGGCAACAATGATTGCAACAAAGAGTATAACCCGCAAGAAAAGTGATCTTTTCTCCCCGGAAAAGATAAAAGGTGGAAAACTTACACTCAACCAGGTTGTTCTGCATCGGCGTGCCAGTTAGCACCACTCTCCGTCGTGTCTTTACAGCACCCATGGCTTTGGAAATGTTGGAGTTGCCGTTGCGCAGAATGTGCCCTTCATCACATATGACAAAGTCTGGACCTGAAGATGAACACGTTGACAAAGCACCCTCAGAAAACATGTTGGAAGTAGAATGAAAAATGCAAAGTGCTCTACCTGGATCCACCAGTAGATTTTTAAGCTGCTGCTTTAAGTCGTCGTCGTTGATTTTGGGGGCTAGTGAGAAGTTTCTGAACATTTCGTAGCCCATAATCATCACACCTCCAGTAGTGTACCAGCTCTGCAGAGCTTGGAGTCGGTCAGCAGAATTCTTTTTGGTGACCAGCTCAGTAACCTGTCATACATTTGTATTTGTGAACATTAAAATTAATGATGCATGTACTTTTTTTTTTTTGTCAGTTTGTGCAATCTCGTACCTTCACTTTATCGTTCCCTAGTTGTTGTTGCCATTTTTTGAACTCGCTAATCCAGTTGAGCACAGTGTTGAGAGGACAAACCACCAGGGCCGTTTTAAAAGGCAAATTTGTCGACAGCAACACAGTGTGAAGGAAGGCAACCACCTAAAAAAAAAAAAATTAAAAAAAAGAGGAGAAAAGAACGAACAATATTAACATCCTTATCCCGTTTTACTTTCCAATCAATGGATCTATACCTGCAAAGTCTTTCCCAGGCCCATACAGTGAGCCAGAATGCAACCTGATCCTGGACCTGAGTTGGCCTTCTTCACTGACTCGCAGCAGTTGTCCCAAATGAACTGGACTCCTGTTGATGAGGACAAAGAGAAAGAGACAAAAAAATTCAGTGAATGGAAGTCATGTTTTAAGAGTCATCTGGTTATTTAATCATAAATAACAAAATCTAACGAGATCTATCATAGGCCCACATTTGTGATCTCTTTTATTTAGGTACTTTGTGTTTTGGTTGGGTAAGCACATGTATCGTGTTTTGATGAGCCTGTAGAAAGGGCTCTAAAGTCTTTCACCATCAAATTGACATTTTGTTTTTTATAGTATAACCACAAGGTCTGCCCGTCCTCAATAAATAGACCTCTCTGACTCATTGAAAAAGAAAAAGGAAAAAAAAAAGATTGGTGTTAGCATGTCTCTGGACTATGAAAGACTTGCCACAAGAGGGCGATGGTTATCTCTATATTTTTGGGGGTTGCTTCGCAATGTTGGAGGTACACAATACAGCACATACAAATGTCATGTGATACACTAATGCAGGGGTGCTCAGGTTCGGTCCTCGAGAGCCCCTATCCAGCCTGTTTTCCATGTTTCTCTCCACTAACACACCTGATTCATGATCCGGATCGTTATCAGGCTTCTGCAAAGCTTGCTGATTAGCTGATCATTAGATTCAGCTGCGCTGCACGAGGGAAACATGTAAGACAGGCTGGATAGCAGCTCTCGAGGACCGAACTTGAGCACCCCTGCACTAATGAATTAATTCAGCATGGTTTAGACAAGACTAAATCAGAATCAAAATTCTTCATTAACTTGGGGAAGGGTCTTTTCTATTCCAAAATGACTGCGAAACACTTGTGGGGTGGTTGCTATATATTAAATGACCAGGTGTCCCAATATTTTTGTCCAAATAGCAAGTCTCATAATCACTGCCTTTTTTTTCTAATCCATAAAGTACATTTGTCAAGCACCACTCCACTTTTACATAGATTTGGCCTATTTTTTTTTTTTTTAATCTTTGTTTTCAAACATTTATCATTATCTTTTTTGTTCAGTTTTGTTTGTTGAATTAATTATTTGAGGACCCCAAGAAGACTAGTCACCACTTTATGGAAGCTAATGGGGATCCTAATAAAGAATAAAAGATAGTGGGAGTCCAACAAGTGCAAGTGTGCACTCACCGTCCACTTGGTGAGGTTTGAGATGAGTCACTAGGTTCCTGTGCACCTGAACTAAAGGTATCCTGGTCTGCTCATCCCGATCCAGAATCAGCTTGGTGGTGACAGACTCTTGAGAGTTGCTTTCTACGACAATTGTCTGGAAAGCAACGCTGGACTGTCAGTCTTGACTACAACTAAAAGTCACGAGCCACAAGAGCGTTTATTGTTGTATGTGCCGTACCTCCCGTCGCTCCTCCATCAGCTGCTCCCGACTTGCCAGTCGTTTGCATCGCTCCTCCTCCTCCCGCAGCGCTTCCTGGGTCTCGGAGCGGAGATTGTCGTCTAGGATGATTTTGCGGATTTTTTTGCGCCCTTTGGGTGTGCCCTGACTGTTGTTAAGCTCAACCTCGACATTCTCTTGTTCGTTCTGCTTCAACGTAAGTAAGTAACGTAAGACATCAAACTTTTCCTTGCCAGTGATGGTGATTGGTCATCGTTAGGGTTACCTCGCCACTGCTGCTGTCCGACAACAAAATGCAGGCCATCGGGTTCTTGCTAACAAACGGAGTGGGCTCTTGTTTGACTTTAGGGGATGAACTGGAAGAAGAACATGACACAGATACACACGTGTAGTTCCTACCATTTTCATAGCTATAATATCGGAATATTGCCCATCCAAACATTTTTACCACAATTGAAGCAGAGTACACCCTGAATTGGTTTATTATCTTTAATGCTATAAATAATGTCATGGGAAGACAAAAATAAGGAACATGATTTCTTAAATTTATCAACAATGGTGTTATTAACAATATGTTATTGGGAGCTAAATTTAACTGGTGACCTATTTACAAAAGGCCCGCTGGTAATTAATGTGCACATGAGGTCGTTGACCTCTCTGATTTCGAGAATCAATTAACAATAACGCGTCCTTCTCGAATATGAGAGGAAGAATTGTCATTTAGCTTCTCCATCAAGGAGACCCATTTTGAAGACGTGGATGACATCGATATGGCCGTGATGACAGATTTGCAGAGTATCCGGAAGAATCCTTCCAAGGTGTGGCAGAGAAGGTAAATGGTACTTAATTTATATAGCGTTTTTCCACCTTTCGACCCTCAAAGCTCTTTCCATTCGCCTACTTATTCACTTACTGATGACGCAGCATCAGGAGCAACTGTGGGTTCAGTATCTTGCTCAATGACGCTTTGGTGTGGTCACAATGGCATGGGATCTAACCCACAACCTCTGGGGTGGGAGACAATCACTCCATCACTCAGCATGGAGTGAGTTAGACTCCAAGTGGAAAAATCTTGTGTGGCGTGTCCTAGAGCTTTTCTGACACATCGCCCGTATAATACCAATCAAATGCAGGGGGATTTCTGTATATGTAATAAGGGATCAGACGACGTCTGACTAAATAAACGGCATTTACACATCTTGAAAGTTAGTTTTTGTGCAATTATTCACATTTCAAAAACTGATTTATCTTATCGGGTATGATCAAATGACAAATTTTATCTGGTCATTATCTCATCAAACTCAATGATAGCACTGACGGTTTGAGCTAAAATTATTTTGCCCTGCTCAAAAATAGAGAAAGTGTGTTTTTTTCCTTTAGTACCTTGCTAGCTTCTCTTCCTCCTCTGACTCACTCAGCTCCTCGCTCATTCCAAATTCTTCCACATCCGATGAGCTATTTTCAGTATCTCCGCTATCATCATCTTCATCAGCTGGACATAAAGCAGCGTCACGTTATGACAATTCCAAGACGGACACACAAGTGCTCCGTGTGTGAGGTGTCCTTACTGCTCAACTCCTTGGGGGTGACTCGCCTCTTCTTGTTTGCCTTTTCTGCTTCTTTCTCTGATGCTGCCTTGTCACTTCCTGTGCCCTCATCATCCAAGGTGAGTTTGTGGCGCAACAAGTGATGCTGCTTCAAGTTGGGTCCATTGGTGCCAGCGTCAGAAGACAAGGACAAGTTTTCCCCTGCGGCAGACATTTGAATGACTACGTAACCAACGGGAGGCTCGCATTCCCAGGTGACATCACTTTAAATAAACCTATGTGACTTGTGCTTGTTTGGAAGAAATGCACAAGACTATTTTTCAGGGCACACTCACCATTTGCCTCTTGTCCACATTCTTCACTGGCTTGTTTTAATTCCCTTTCAGGCTCAGAAGAAGACTCATCATCCTGTGTTTCCTCATCTGACGATAACTCATCGAGCGATGAGAAGTTGGCATTGATTTGGGCCAAAAGTATTTTCTTAGCGATTCTTTTAAAAAGTAGAAGAGAAGGACAAGGTACCTCAGATAAATTTCATGATCAGTAACATCGGCTTCAGATGGAAAATTAAATATTGCGTGGCCAGATGAATATTACAAGGCATAAATTATATCAGTTCAAGTTAATACGACTGGTTAGTTGTACGGGACCTCCAGAAAAAAACAAACTTCCATTGTGACCAAATAGCTGAAGTCTACCAACAGGAATGCAAAGCTGCAAACTTGGTGAACTGGTGAAGTGACAGAGTAGCGATAGTTCGGCATTGGAAACAGCAGAAAAACACTGATCAGACATTTTAAAGAGCAAACATTTATTAGAGCAAGCAAGTTGTACGTACGCACACATGCCACTAAAACACAAAGACATGTTTTCCTAATGGAGCTCCATGAAGGAGCAGGATTGTTTTCTCTGTATTACATCATTCCCTCTTGAATTTTTCTAAACCTAATAGTACACTATATTGACAAATATATTGAGACACAAGGCAATTACACCTACAGGAAGTGAAAAAAAAGAGAATAAAATATAGACTTGGTCTACCGCCCATTTGTAGCTATACAGCTTCAACTGCTCTACAAGATGGAGGTGTGTATATAATACACACATGGACAAAATTGTTAGCACCCCTCTGTTAAGGAAACAAAAACCCGTAATGCTCACTAGCGTTATTTGAAACTTAAAAGTAAAAATAAAGTTTGAGTGAAAATTAAACAAAAATCAGCCTTTACCTTTGAATTGTCGATCAAGAGAATTATTAAAACAAGCGGACTAATAAAACAGGCCTGGACAAAAATGATGGGATCTCTCTATAAAAAATAATTTGACCAAAGTGACATGTTTAACTCAGTTGTGTCCTTTTGGGATCACAGGTGTCTTCACACTCATAAAATAGAAACTGTGCTTTTTGGGGACATGGTGTGAACATAAACGACAGAAAGCAAAGGTGAGAGTTGTCTCAGGAGATAAGAAAGAAGATCAGAGACAAACATGGTTAAGGTGAAGCCTCTAAGTCCATCTCCTGTGAAATCATTCCTGTGACAGTTGTGGCATATATTGGTCAGATGTTCTAAGATCCAGACCATAGCCAAGCTCCATAGATGTGGGCGCAAGAGGAAAAATGGATGACAAATTGAAGAGACGGATAGTTGGGATGGTAGCCAAAGAGCTCAGAACAACGTCTAAAGAAATTAAAGGTAAACTCCAAGGCCAAACTGTGTCAGATCGTACCATTCGACGACCAAGGAGGACACCACTGTTGAAAGCAAATCAGAAATCCCATTGACCATCTGTGGAAGGCGCTAAAACATGCCACGGCAGTGAGCCAAAATACCTGTTGACAGGTGCAGAAGTCTTATTGGCAGTTAGAGAAATCGTTTGAATGCAATGACTGCCTCAAAAGATCGTGCAACAAAATATTAAGTTATGGGTACAATCATTTGTGTCCAAGCTTGTTTCATTAGTTTGCTTTTTAATGATTCTGTTGAATGACAATTCAAAAGTAAAGGCTGATTTTGTTAAATTTTCAATCCGTTTTTAGTTATTGTTACTTCTGTAAGTGATTTCAGTGACCATTGTGGGGTTTTATTTCATTAGCAGAAGGGTATGGACACTTTTGCCCACGTGTGTATATATTAGATTTTATAACTTCATCAAGGACATTTGTAAGGTTAGAGGTCACTGATGTTAGAACTCAGAAAGAGAGAGAATTGGCCAGAACATCTTAAGATGAAGAATTAAAATTCATGGCGAAAGAAAGGGTCTATTGTACAACACCCCATTGGTAACTACTTAGAAGGATAAATCCACTTTGTTGATCCAAAAAGTCCTCTGGTATAATACAAAACAACTACCACATATAAATAATGACTGTACATGTTAAGTCATGTAACATGGTATCTCTACACTATACAATATCATCCTGCTTATGATCCACATTTGAAAATGGTTCCAAACTATTTCCTTGAAATGCAATGCATTGTTTTGACCGATCAGTCCAATTGCTGTATAAAAGACAAGTCAACATAGAATGACGCACGATGTGTGGGACTTCTTCCAGACTTGGGCGCAATTGTCCATCCCATGTTAAATCGCTCAGAAATCCTGACGCTTGAACATGCCCCTAATCTAAAAGTAGGTCATCGACATGATTCACGAGAGGGAAGGGAGCAGCCATCTTCACTGCCACTGAATCCAACGTGTTAAAACCGTGAAGTGTTACAGTGTAGCGGCATAAAAATTCGGAGTGCTTAGTGGGCAAAAAGAGCACCAGTTAAGTAATTTACATGTTTTGGCCTTAGTAAGCACAAACAATGTGATCTTCACATTCTTGCTGACCATTTTCACTAGCGAGTGAAAAAAAAAAAGAAGTCACGTCACAAACTACAAACAAATGAGTCGAGGGAGGGCTACAAAATCCCACATTTAAGACATTCCTTCCTAACAGCACTGCAATCACTGCTGTGCTGTCAGAAAATCCGACCTGGAGAGAAAAACAACGAGAAACAAACATGGGTGTCATTAAAAAAAGGACAGAATCGGAATTTGGGTGCTTATAATTGTTGTTTCACAGCCCACTCTCAATTCTCAGATGTACAACATTGCTATTTGTACTTGGAAGTACTGACCTGCAATATTTATTCTAAACCCAAATTGTCTCAACTTCAGAGAACTGCCACTGCTTTCTCTGCAGTATGTCGGAAATGGAAGGCAGTCAAAGTCCTCCATTTAAAGAAGCTGTGCATTAAGCTTTAGAAAATGGTCAGCAGTAATGTTTATCTGTGCATAGAAAGTGGGGTAAAACATACAAAAATACTAATATAGGTTGGAAAAACAGATGTACCGTTGACTGGTGGCATATTAAGAGCTCCGGATGGAGTGTTCCAAAACCGGACCCAGGGATTGCAATTACAGCAGCTCATTTGGCTCACTAGCACTTCAACTGACTCTCTCCAGCTGCTTTGTTTTCTTTTTCTTTTTTTCAACAGGAGGCCTACAGGGAAAAGCCCTTCTGACTCAAAAGGCTGGCTTCAGTTTCAACTGCGCGAGCCCACGCCGCTCCTCGGGGCTCGGCCTTGAACACCGTTATACAACTCTGAATCTCTCTGTGGTGACAGATATGTCGAACCCTCAGCAGAACAAGGACGGCATGCGCGTGAAGGAGACCACACTGAACTTGCTTATCCAGAGCTCTCTCAGCTGCTGCTTGCTCACTTGGCACTAGTGAAAACAGCTCAACATCAGAGCAGGATTTCAAGTGTTTGAATGCCATCCCATCCACCAGGGAGGCGGTAGTCAAAGGCCATTAAGAGTATACATGCTTTTTTTTTTTGTGTGATTTTTTTTGTTGGAGCTATAAATGTGAGGTGACAAAAGGCAGGCCCTTAAAAAAAAGAGACTAAATACCAGTTTTAACAGTATTATGTCACAATAATTTATTGTTCATTATGGTGGCAAATACCAGAGGCTTGATGTTAGCGTCTTAAATGTAGACCGTTGCACTAATTAACAATCAAAAATGTCAATCGGCATGCACCACAATTCACATCTTTTACAACCAGATGTGATTTGCGTCTACAAAGATTTGCATGAATCATTCTTGTTTTCAAAGGTTTTTTTTTTCAGTTATTTATATGACAAAATTATGTTCACCACAAAAGCCTAAGAGATAGTAGAAAGTCATATTGTAATGGATTTTTATATACCAAAATCAAGTTTCAACAACGGTGTTACAAACCCATGGAAAGGCAACTTGGATAAAATAGGTTATATTTCTGGCCACATTTAAACAGGGCCTGTCAAAAGGAAATACATTTAATACGTTAAAGGAAAATCAGTAGGGAAAATAACAGCAACCTCAAGCGGATCTTCAAACTTCTGCACTTTTTCATTTAGAAATTCTCAGGGCATTGAATCGATTGCAAACGGACTGTTCTGGTTGTCATAGAAGACATTTGGCCTCTCAGCCGAGCAGTTCTAGCCCAAGTGACTGTGTGAAAATCAAACTATCCACTTTATTCCTGACGGCTCTGATGTAAAAACAATTATAAAATTATGTTATTGTTTCTCTATGAGGAGCAGGTAGACAGCTGAGTCTTGACCTTAATGCTACATTCATTACCCCAGATGGTCATTTCTAAAAAGAAAAGCAAGAAAGGAAAAGAAAAAAATTGAATCTATTATAACCGTCCCGACATCTATGACAACCAGAACAGTCCAGTTACGGCAGATTCAATACTCGGAGAATGAAATGACCTGGACGAAAGAGAATATTCACAGCCATCTTTATATTTTAATATAATATAAATATAATATAATTTTGTATGTATTAACCTAAAATTCAACACTAACAGCGATGATTTACGATTCAGTGCGTGGTAGTAAATCAGAACAAAGAAAGTGAAGCATTTCTGTTTTATTCTTGCCAATAGTTTGCCTCACTACAACAAAGTAGTTGTAAAAAAAAAAAATTAATGATTTTTTTCCCCAATGATTACAAATAGGCTTCCCTTTTTTAAAGTCAATCTGAGGGGGCAATCAGAAAGGCAAGATTCCAACTTCGTACTCCACCTTTAAAAGTCACATTTGCATCAGTTCAAAGTGCTACACACATCTTCGTTGATTGTGTAGCAACCCAGGCTAGCAGGCTTGACTTTGTTACTTGATTAAAATACTTTCACAGCATATAAACCTGTCTGTCATACATGAACAGGTTGGACTATAAGGCAACAAACAGTTCCTCTTTTAGGACAATGAACTACAAGCTTCTTGCATCTACAGTATGCCTGGAGCAATCCATTTATATGATAAAAGATTTACTGTACATTTGAATATATATCTTTTTTTTTTCAATTAAACATCCCTAATCATTTTTCTATTAGAATGTATATTTGATTGCTGGCGCTCTACTGCAGCTACGTTTAGGCCGCGCCTGAAAAGACCGCAACTGACTCTTGATGGCATTGGAGTTGGTGGATTTAGCAGCGGGTTTGCTTCTCGGACTTGCAGTCTTTCTCCCAAACCTTGGTTGTTTTACACACTCTACTTCCAGGCTTTTAGAACCATACCTATTTTCAGGGTCGTCGTCATCGCCTGCTGCCCAGGTGGGCCCAGCTCGATCCTCGTCGTCTACAAAATAAAAAAAACATAACAATTACTGATATGAATGTTTGTCTTTGTGACCAGTGATTCGCTGGCGACTAGTCCTGAGTGTATCCTGCCTCTTGCCCAAAGACAAGGCAAGACAAGTTTATTTCTATAGCACATTTCATACACAAGGCAACTCAATGTGCTTTACACAAGAAAAGACAACACCTATAAGCAAAAACACAGCAGTTAACATTAAGAGCAAAGCAGGGAAATCAAAAGTGGATTAAAAACAATTCTAAAAGAACATACATGGACAATGTTAACAAATAAGACAGCAAACATTTAGAGTAAAGAAATTTTCTAAAATATATTTTTATTTTATTTTAAAGACTTGAATCAAAAGTATGTGAAAAAAAGCAAAGTTTTAAACCTGGATTTAAAAGCATTTATACTCTGGGCTGACTTCACATCTGTTGGCATCTTATTCCATGTGTGTGCAGCATAACAGCCAAATGCAGCTTCACCATGTTTACTTCAAACTCTGGATTCCACTAGGTGACCCAAGTCTGCAGATCTCAGTGCCCTGCTGGGTTTGTATTCAATCAGCATTTCTTGATTATATTCAGGGCCCAAACCATTCAGTGATTTATAAACCGGTAGCAGAATTTTGAAATCTATTCTACAGCTGACTGAGAGCCGGTGTAAAGCCTGCAGCAAGGATATGCTCCGCCCATCCACAACCCAAAGTAAGAATAAGTGGCAAAAAAGAATGGAAAGATGCATCCTGCAACTCTGACTAACCATGTACTAGATAACTAAAAATACATCCAGGTTTTGCCAAAGATGAGTGAAATCATGTATTGGAAACGGGGCACAACATCATCAGACTTACCAGATGACTGATGGAAAGCTGCTGGTCCCACATCGTCTGCGATAGCTTTCATCTTAGGATCGTCAGCGTCACTCCCAGAGTCATCGTCATGGTCGTCGTCGCTTGATGACGATGTGGATTCTATTACTTCCAGGCGAGCATGAGTCTTGTGCTTTCTGGACTCCGCTATCCCCTTCTGCCGAGCACAGCCTTCCGTTTCGCTCTTAACAAGATGAGTCTTGCCAATGGGCCTCAAGGTCTTCAGATTCTGCGTTGAATTCTGCAGGTCTTGATCGTCACTGGAGGAATCCGCCCTCCTTTCCCGTCGAGCCTTAGCAATGGAGTCATGCTCCGGTGAACGGTCCAGCAGCTTTCGTTTGCGGCGAATCCTCTCCGGCGATATCTGGGTGTTCTTTGTGAGCCATAAGAGACGCTTCTTCGCCACTTTGGCAGACGCTTGATTGCAATCATCATCTTCGTCGTCAGTGTGGTGCTCATCGGAGCTTTGAGCTTGAGTCATAGCGACTCGCTCAAGAAGCACGGCGGGTATTTCATCGGAGTCAGAGTCATCTCTGGTCTGGCTATGATTTTGTTCTTCGGTGGTTTGGGCGGCCGCTGAGCTCGGCCGTGCCTCGGGGTCCGAATCGCTGTCGCTGTCTGCTGCGGAGCAAGACGGTTTACCCTTGACATCGCTGGGACGGCGCAATGGCGTTGTCTTCACACGGGGAGACCTCCGGTTGCCTTGCTCCTCTTCTAGGTGGAGAGATGTGCTTGGGTGATCTACGCTTATTTTACCGTCATCAACAGCCATCTCTTCATTTCCCGATACATCTTTTGCGCTAAACATCTCTTCTTCCATGTCTTCTGGAAGAAGCTGCGCATCTGGGCAGGGCTCTTCTGCCACAGGTACTGGTGTAAGTTTGACCACTAGCTTTTTGGTCACGCTGACACCATTTTGAGGGCCCATTGTCTGCGGATCCTCTCCAGCATTACGTAAATGCGAGTTCACGCCCTCACTTGTGCTCACCACATCTGTGAGGACTTCCTTTTCCACATATTCATCTGGCACCTTCTGCAAGTTATTCAAGCTTCCATCATTGGATATCTTCCCATCTGCTGCTGTGGCAGGTTGGGTCACAAAGTTATCGTTAAGTAATTCCTCCCAACACCTGGAGACATCCAAGTCGCTGAATTCTTCTTTAAGGCTTTCCTCGAGTGCCGCAAGAGACGCTCGAATGGATTTCACCACTGTCAAATATGACTTCAAATAAAGGCTTCGGACACCACGTTTAGTCTTTGTCGCAGTATTAATGAAATGAATAAAGCTCGTGTTCACATTGTTTGCCGAGTCCACTAAATGTTTGACCTTTGCAGTCATATCTTTGGAGATATTTAAAGTGGTGTAGTTGAAAACAACACTATTATCCACGCCATTGTGATCCCATTTAGCGATGGGAAGGATTTGAGGTAAAGGCAGCATGCCGTAAAGGTCCGATTTCCCCGGTTCGGCTCGGTTTCTCTTGCGGTGCTGCTGCCACAGTTGCTCCGCGGTCTCCAGTACGCTGTCACAGGCCATCACAAGGCCGAAAATGGGCTCAGGGTTACACACATAGCAGTACCAGTTGCTCTCCAAGATACCAGAGAGCTCCTTTCGCCCCAAATTTCTCAGAATGCACTTCTTGCAAAAGGCGTTACTGCAGAAATCACAGCAGATTAGGTTACCGCCTTCAGCACACCAGCTGCATACGGCAAAAAAAGGAAAACGACAAACGGTAAATTTTAAATGTAGCACATAAAAATAATGTTTACTGTCCAATTTGAGTTTTACCGGCACTGCTCATCCATTCCATCTCCATCCTTGCTTATGTCATCACTTGAGTAATATTTGTAGCATGACTGTCAAAACAAAACATTGAAGAATATTAGCCGAAAACAACCATGCCACCAGGGGTCTAATAGAGGAATGTGCTTGAAATTCCATAATTCTATCAAATCTGTTTATGTAAATGTTTGATGAAAACACATCCAAAACAGGCAAGAGAATCCAAACTGCCAAGTAA
Source organism: Vanacampus margaritifer (assembly GCF_051991255.1). Classification (NCBI taxonomy): domain Eukaryota; kingdom Metazoa; phylum Chordata; class Actinopteri; order Syngnathiformes; family Syngnathidae; genus Vanacampus; species Vanacampus margaritifer. The sequence continues at coordinate 8,037,843 of NC_135447.1, read as the reverse complement.
GTGTCTTACTCGAATGTCATAAATACAGCATTACAAACTGTTTATTTGTGTTTATTTTCTTAACCGCAATACTTTGAATCAAATTAATTCATTTATTTAGTCCCAACTTTTGGAGCTGGTAATAAACTCAGGAATACTGACGGTCAAGGTGAAATATAGAGTAATACAAGTAAAAATAGAATGTATTTCTGACTCACCTTGCATATTAGTACTTTGAGAACTGGGTGGCGAATAAGGGAATCTCTCTGGAAGTGGTTAACTTGACGACCACAAGCCGTGCAGCTGACAATTTCCAAATGGTCGCCTCCTGTTGAAGCCCGCAACACTATTAGCTACAAAGACGCGGTCTTAAATAGCTTGTGTTGTTGTTGCGATTTGTTGCATTTTTGTCAACCAGAACTTGACTGACCTCCTCGCCTTCTTGAAAATTCTTTCCGTAATACGTTACTTTTCCGGTTACAAAACTCAGGACCCCTGAAGTCATCTCTGCCATTGTCTACAGGCTCAGGTCTGACCAAAACAGTGCCTGGACAAATCATTGCAATATTGTCACTACATTGTAACATCAAAAAAAGAAATGACAACTTTACATTTGTCAATTTTTCAGCATGGATGGGATAGACGGTGTTGTTGGATTTTACAGGAAACACCAAGCACCAAAAACAAACTGTTCTATTGAAAACTTGCGCAGACTATTTGTCAAAGCCATGCAGCAAAAGTGACGTACCTTTCGGAAGGCTAGTGGTGTCTAGGTGACCGTTTGCACTGAAGGGGAAATCTACGTTGTCGCTGTCGTTTGAGTCTGCAGACTCGTCCAAGCCAGAATGCTTTATGACAACAGAAGGTTTTCTGAAATGATATTGAGAAGAGCTAAGTATTTTTAAACTGACAAGACAGTTTACCTTCTATTTTTGCCATGTGCTGAGAATTTTGCATGCTGTTGTTTTAAACTCACCTTCTGGAGAATTTTGTGTCCACAAGTGGCTGTGAAGAAGCAAAGTAACACTTTTAAGATGCCTTGTTGACTTTCATCTTGACATAGTTGTGACCAATTTGACTATACCAATCTAATCTATTAATCTATTATATGCAGTTAGTTCATTAATGGACAATGTTGAGCACTCGTAGTGCTTGATTTGTTTAAGTGGGATGTATTAAGGAACATAGACTTTTAAATTACTTATATACAAAAACTTGTGCCTCTGGAGTTGTCTGCCCACCCATCAAGTGTGAAATTAAACCCTGTAACCCTTTTGATGGCTTCCTTGTTTCCAAATGGTCTATAAACATTAATTTTTGGCAGACAGTGACAGATATATAACAGTGTGGCAAATTTACATTATTCACCCCATACTGAGTTTATTTGCGCCTATGACTTGCCCACTAGAATGGGTGATGATCTGCCATTTTGAAATGTATGTTTGGTGATGTCTGATGTGTGATCTACACTTAAGAGGAATACACACAACAGAGGAATACAGCAGCATGAATTTTCTATTCTCTTCAGACCAGGGGTGAGAATAAGTAGCCAACACCTTAATTCTGTTTCCAGTCGTTATGGTGACAAAAGTTGAGCTCCGCATTGTATTGGCGGGCAGGTGGAGCAGTGGCTTACTTGCATGAGACAATAGCACCTAAGAAAAATTAATGTTTTATATGTTAGGAGTAGATGGTAAATTGCTTTTTTTTTTTTACCCTTTGTTTATTTTCCCTTTTATTAAGACACATGCAATCAGTTTTATAATTTGGAAAAAATAGTATTGTCTCCTTCAATGCATTTGATGTGATTTACAGGTACTACTACTGTACATGTTCCAGGATTACCTCAACCATAGAGGAATCTGCTGAATTTCCCACTGAACCATTCCTGTTTGTTACATCTGCAAATGTAAGATATAAAAGGTCAACATTTGTATTTTGACCAATGTTAAAAGATGAAGGACCAATAGGTTATATTACCATCAGGCTCGGCTGAGCCATTGCCGTCTTCATTCGTAGAATTGGCCAGGTATTCATGCAGCTTGGTAACCAATACATTCAGTTTGCTTGTCGTAGTACTGCAACCAAGAGAAAGGTGTGTTATCTATCAATGTTTGAATACCAAATACCCAAATATCTGGTTGGCAAAAAACAAAGTTAATGGAGCTGTAGAGTAATTCAGAACTATGTACCATGGTAGACAGATTTAGGCTTATTTTAAACCGTCGTTTCAGTAAACACACACACAAAAGGAAGGTAAGAAAGTTTGGTGTCGTGCTTAAGTCGAAAGTTTCTCATTTTGACTGCTGTGTACACGTTTACAGCAATGTAAAAAAAAAAAAATGCGACGATACCAAATGACAAATGTTACTTCTACTAAAAGACAACGTTGAAGTCAAGAACAAATGTTTCTTGTTAACGCGCGTTTTTTTATATTCCAACTAGCTTACATTGACATTATTTGGAAACGTAAGTGTTTATAGTTTTGGACTGGCTGCTAGCCATCGTGGCTAACCTAGCATATTGCTATTCGCCATTATTGCTAGTAGAGTACGACACAGTGGTTTTACCTCAACATCGCTGCTAATTTGGAGAATTCTTTTACGTCCTTGTTTTTAAGCATGCCAGAATTTTTTTTATTTTAAAAAAAAGCGCTTATTTTGAGCGCAGCATGATACCAACAAAGCAACAGAAGGCTGCTTCTTTTTCCTTTTTTCGTTTCAGAATGACGAGTTTCCTTGCTAAAGGTTTTACCGCTTTTGCGCCCTCTGTTGTCTTGGAGTAAAAATCACAGCGCTGTTACATTGAAATTAAGTGGTGGGGGTGGGGGTGGGGGTGGGGGTGGGGGGTGTAGCTGGGTGGACAAAAAACATTTGCGTTAGTTTTTTATTTTCTCGCAAGACATTAGTTTATACGATACGATACGATACGATATACTTTTATTTTCCCCGTGGGGAACTTTTTCCTGGACTCCGTCCAGCTGCAGTTTACAGTAAGGAAAAAACAACAGAATAGAAAGAGATAATTAATTAATTAATTATGTCAATGCACTTCCACGTAAGCCACTGAGAACATGACTTAGATAATTCCCGTTTTTGTTATGTTGCAGGAGCATTCATGGAATGGTAGCCAGGCAAACAATTTTAACAGTCTAATCACAACACTCATATTTAGTACATATTCACAAAACAATGTGGACAATTAACAAAAGCAATGAATGAACGTAAAATGCACCTTTTTTTAATGTGGGAGGAAGCCACTGTTACTGGCAGATCAGAGATCACACTTTGAAGACTGGAGCCAAGATTCGAACCCAAGCAAAAATTGTGAGACAGTACCATCCTACGGAAACTACATACTGTATTTCATCAAATCAACAGTTCTTCAGTTGTAGCAAAAGAACAACACATAAATATTGCCGCGCTGGCGAATAAAGATATGTCTTACACAACAAATTGGAGACATTTGCTCTTGTTTTTATAGCAATTTAAAACATCTTTCAAGGTTAAACAATTTGACATTTTAAGAGGGGAAGAAAGATAGGACATCCAAGGTTTAATTCCTTTGTATCACTTAACGAATACCAGACTGGTATGTTACTAGTTCATGGACTTTGACCGAGCTAACAAGGATGTATAATCATTGGTGGTTTCTGGCATGTGCAAATGGTTTTCGATTTCGTAATTATTGCCGTTAATATGGAGATTTTGCGCCCTCTTGTGGTGTTGCCCTCTGGAGAGATTATAAAGCAGCCATTTTACATTAAAAAAAATTCAAAGTACACCACCAACTAAAAATGTCACAAGAAATACGATTACTGAAATAATAACTATCTTTTCTCAATTTGCTACTGTTAGACTACACGTATTTTTGTAATCTTTTGCGTGTTCAAATAAATCAAAGTTGAGATTCTTGTGAAAAGGGTCCTTGCAAGGTTCTTTTAATACAGAGATCTCTGGTCACACAATTGCATATCACCTAAGCAGTGTCATCCAATATGTGTGTGCTCTTGTCGAACACACAGCACTTTTATTAAAAGCAATGTTTTACCGGAAAACGCCTCTCCCCTCCCATCAGGTACAAAATCAGATTAGACTTTCTTTCAGTATTCTAGCTCGTCCTTGAACTTTCAAAGACCGGATTTCTGACGAACAGAAACTAGACTTCTTGGATAAATAAAATAAACTTATTAACTTTCTCATTTCTGGGAAAAGAGAACAAAAGATAACAAAAAGGACAAAAGCATTACTCATCAAGTTATATTATGTTAACATAATTACACCTACATCTACACATCTATAACTAAATTCAAAACAGTTAAAATGTAAAATAAAACAGTAAAAATGTTAACAATGTCAACACTACAAATTGACTTCAATGTGAAATCTGGAACTGTTTAATTGAACACAAAGCTGACTAATGACTTCTGTTGTATGAAGTACAACAGGTGGATGCACGTGTTTACTTATGGACAAGTATTTGTTCCATCATCTCACCATACACTGATGGTAAAGAGAAACAATGATATACTTGTACTTAAATACAGTTTGGAAAATTAAGTGGAAAGGAAATGGCAAATAGAGGGCACCTACATAGAGCTCTTATCTACCAGAAGGCAATACTTTTGAAATACGTTTTTTTAACCATCCATAAAATAAAGAAAGCACAAAGTATACAAAATATTGCAGTAGGGTTCCCTTAACTTTTCTATTCATTTGTACACCGTAAAATTAGTTTTTTTAAATTGTTTCCTTCATTCTTTAGTGTTGCTTTATTCATACTTACGTTTTAAATGTTTTAATTGAACAATTGCTTTATTCGTACTTGTTTACAATTCAATATTTTTTTTCATTTAACAATCAGTCATTTCAATGAACATTTAAAGTTACATAAACAACATATTTAAAAACAAATCAAAGAATCACCAAAAACAAAACAAGAAACATGGGTCAACTATTTTTTAAACAGAGATGCCATTACAGCAAAAAGTTTTGTGAGATTTCTTATTTCTGAAACTATAATGCCCATTCCAGTGTGGAGAATGGTGACGTCACTAACATGATAGCTCGTACAACGTAACGTGACGTCACATACTTTAAAGAATTCAATATAAAGACGTTTTGCGTACACTAAAGCTACAAAGAGGCCTTCAAAGATAATTTTGGATAACGCCTTTAGGCTGGTGCCCAAAGAACAACACTTCACTTCCACACGCGACAAAGGTAAGTTGGATTTTGCACGGGACAGTTAGCCTCGTTAGCTTAGCACCAATCGCTGAGAATTCAACTAGCACATACACTGCGTTCTATTATAGAGAGCCTGCCGAGGGTTACGAGTATGTCGGCCTTTCCTGCAGCGAAAAAGAGCGAGTTGGTAAAAATCCCATCGCCGCCACAGCATCCTTCATTCACCACCAGTCCGGCGGGCGGTGACGCCACAGCAGGGCGGGACAAGAATTCCAACTCCCGACTACTTTGCACTCGACGTGGAGGAGACTGCACTGCGAGCTGGCCGCTGTTTGGAATTTCAGGCGAACCGAGCGTGAGTAACCAAGTTAATGTCTGTAACTTCTGATCAGCCCGAGTTGGGCTCGGTTGAATGTACGCCTTTCATGTGTCCATCTTCCTCGATCGTCACGTCCCGGCGAGGAAGCGCTGGATTAGTGTGAGTCAACAAGGATCGTTCGCCGCCCGTTAACTTGAACCTCGTCTGCTAGCAGCCTAGCTTTGGCTTTTTATTTGTTTTGATATACTCCAGTACAGACTGTTCAGCCAACATCCACAATTTACTCCCCACTCCTCTGTCCATCCGTTAGCCTTAAAGTTGTTTTTAAAGCCAGTAAGGATGCCAAATCGCATTTGGGAGACTTGGCAAAGATGGTTTAAAAGTGTCAACTTAGTTTGTCGTCAGTAGTCATGTATGATACACACTTGCACGCCAGTTACAAAAAGACATGTCGTTTAAATTGACACCCGTGCGCCACATTTAATCATTACACGCGCGTGTGTATTCGTGTGCGCGCTTGGACGTGTGTGCAACCTATTGTTGCTCCTCTGATGACAGAACTGCCTTGTTATGTCGTTTTTATACTAATATTCCATAATGCTGGCGCTATCCCAGTAAATGATTCACCGGGGATGTGCCGCTCCCTCATGTACACATTTATATCGTTAACAGATCCTACATTAAACGTTGCTCGGAGTTGTTGGTAAACTTCAGTAATTACTATACAGAAACTGATTTTCTTTTGTTTTTGTAAACGAGCGGCCCAATGCCATGTAAAGTCGTGTTAAGTGTTTTACCAGGTGTAACCATCTCACTTACAGCCGGGTGTTAAAAGAACGCCACAGTTTGCCCTTCATATTACTGGCGTCAGGACTCTAAAGGATTAGTCATAGTGTCAGAAGTGGAAAAAGTGTTGCTTGCGCTTCCATTTTGGGGAAATAAAATAGCTGGTTTGCCTTTATTGGTATTTGCCCTTGAATGTGTGGCATTACAACTTTACATGAAGTTTCCCCCGCACAAAAAAAAACCACGTGGCCACCTGTGTTTTATGCAGATTGGGATGTTGTCTTTGTAAAGACAAACCAGACCGTCAAGCAAGCAGCACGAGGGTGTGACTTGTGTGCCCCGCCCCTTGCACAGTGTGCGCAAGTGAACAGGTTGGCCCACTTTCTGTGCCTTCAGCATTAAAAATGTTTGTGATCGTTGCTCATTTTCACTTTGCTGCGTATCTGCCACCTTTTCTGTAAAGTCTTCTTGTTACTCCCCCGAGAAGGTGGTCAACTTTAAAATGAATATTTGCATTGCTTGCAATCTGGTAAATTAGTTTGCGTGAGATACTTTCCCACTCATTGCCCAATTTGTTCGTCGCCCTAGCGATTGGTTGGCAGCAATCTCGGGGTGTATTTCGCCTTTCAGTTAAAATCAGTTGGGACAAGCTCCAGCCCCTGTCATGGCCTTTAACAGAAAAAGCAGTATAGAAAATGGACAAACAATGTTTGCTAGGTGGTCATGAGTGGGCTACATTACAGGACAATAAAAACTAAACTTCCAAATGGCACAGCATGAATAAATACTAGGTAGCGCATCGGCTAAGAAATAGTATTTTAAAGATCATCTGTTAGCTATGTCGACTTAACTGTGGTTGAAAAGACCGACCGCTTCCAAAATGTCAACCTGTCCGGTAACATTCCTAAGTGATGGCTGCTTCACCGCACCCCCATCTTTTCATTGACTGGTAAGTAGCGACCTTAAGAAAGCAAGTTGTTCCAGTCACAAAGGTGAGCTGTTGGATTTGAATATGTTGATTGTCTTGGGCTGCTTTTTATCGCAAACCCCGCCTTGCTTGAAGCCCTCAATGATGTCATCTGTTTCGATTCAGCACGCATCAGTTGTGACATCTTGCTTATCTGCGAATGAATGTAGCTGGGCCTTACTTATCGATGCGGCATGAAAATGAGGCATACCGCACGCTCGTTAGATCGTGAGTCAGTTCGCCTCGCATACGCAGGCGTTTGGCACGGGAGTTAAAATCTTGTGTTCTTACAGACTGGGTGTGTTTTTATGAACGTGACCACACGTGGGAAGGGTGCCAGTCTATTTGTGTGCCTCACAGTTCCTACATAACCTCGTGGATGGAGCATAGTCGGGGCCCGGTCGGGTGTGTCGGCGCGGTACTCCTAATCAAATTTATCTGGGAGCAAGTCTTATATGTCTTTATAGATCCACCTGGAGCTGTCGTAAACAGCGTAGATGTGCCGTGAAGACATTGTTGTCAGTTTTACAATCATCAATGTTGGAACAGGGCTGCTTCTAAAGGTCTTTTGTGTTAATCACCGTGAAAATTACAATGACGTGTAAATAAAATAAAAATAAAAAAACTAAATAATTGTACCACTACTGTTAATTGAATAAACATTGTTGGTGAAACTGTGTTCTTAAGATGTGCAAGAGTAGGAGACATCCATTCTCATCCGCATCTAATCGCTTTACCTGAACTCAAACTACTTCCTGCTTCCGTGTCTAAGAATTATGGGAAATGTAATCTTACTAGGCTAGCCTAATGCTTGCAGTTACCTACCGCAAGGTAAACGACACAGACGCTCCCATTAGCTGCCGCGACCGAGCAATAATGGGGAGTGCATTGGCTTGTTTAATACTATTGAACTGTCAACCAAGATAGCATTTAGCATGAACTAAATAACACAACCACCGGCCACCAGATTGAATAGCAATTACATTTGTTATGAATAGCTCCTGGTGAGAAATTAGCTGTATTTGAGTATCATTGAAATTGTAGATTTTAATTTTGAAAATCTGGTTACCCTATGCAAGTCAAATAAAAAAAAAGAAGTACTGTATCATGCCATTGACGAGCATTGTTTTTTTTTTTAAACTGAGAAACACAAGACATGAATACAAAAAAATAATTTGATAAAAAAAGAAAAATGATTTTACTCAATCCAGTAAAAGTAGCAGAAGATGCTTCATGTTTGAGTCCAGCTGTCGGGAGACGACAACTGCCTTGAAGCCAGACTCTCATTTTAAGGCCGCGGTCTCATAAGGCGATTACAAACGCTCTTTTCTTCCCTGCTCTGCCACCGGCGTCGCGTCTCACATTTGTCCGTCGCCATCTGTGGCCCCCGCTCTGTGTACTTAACCCCTCTTCTGTTCCCACTCGGGCCTCTTGTCGAGGGTGTGTGACAAGGGCCGGCAAAATGAGGTAATGTGTGGCGGCCCTTGTTGTGGCCGCAGACGCATTTCACATCCTCCTGGAGAGGTTAAATATAGCCGCGCGGTTATTTTCCTTATCGTTCTCGGTTTGTTCTTGCCCAGATTTAGTAGCATTGAGTAGAAGGGAAAACATTCTGTTATAGGAGTAACATTTCAAGTTTGATTTACTTTATTATTATTCATGGGAGCAGACGGAGCTAGATGATTTTTGGGCTAATCTCCAAAGCCACATGGCTGCCGTTCGTCAGCTTTCATTAGGACTGTTAATGGTTTTTACTCGTGGAAGAGGAAGTTTAGTTATTTAGCCCCATTGTTTGCCAAAGAGAAACTCGCGCTAAGCAAAACAATCACTCTGCGGCTATCAGGAACAACCCTTATGCTTCAATGGTCTTTTCACCATTTCTCATTATTCAAGTCGTGTTTACAAATGTGGTACTGAGAAGCCAGCAGAAATAGCGTTGCCCGGTATTTCTGACTAAGACGTCCTGAAACTCACCAGTCTGGATTTCAAATCAGGAAACAAGAACCCTTTTCTGTCTGGAAAATCTGAGATTGTCACTGCAGCTTTTCAGCCTCGTCTTTTGTTTTGTGAACACTCGCGTTCACGAGGAATGCCACCGCACCGGTTTGGCCTTGGAGACGCATCACACCCTGCTTGCCTCTCAAAGCAAAGATCTGCGCAAGGCCCCTGTGCATTCCTTGGCTTTTGCAGTCAGGAAGGAGCTAGTAAGAGGAATGCCTCCACTTTTTGGGGATTTTAGAGGAGTTTGGGAACACAAAATACAATGTTTCGGAGTTTGGCTGACTTGAGTCATGTTATTGAATATTTTCCTTTCACGCGGTTTGGCCGCAAGGGCTTCTGTATTCTGGCTGCCATAACAAAAGGCCCCCCGAAATATGTGCCAAACTTGAACAAATGTGAAGCAAAAGGTGCTTTTTAAAAGCTTTTGTGACTTTGCCAATTAATGACTCTTTATTCTTTCCTTTCCACTGCAGTCCCACCTTTTGCTGACTGACCAGCCTCAGGTCAATCACATCAACATGTCTGCAAAGATATCAAGAGAGGAACTAGAGGAAATACGGGAGACGTTTGGAAAGATTGGTGAGTAGATCAATCATAGAATCGCTGCACTACAATTTCGGTGTTGAAAAACCCTCTTGTGTTAATTGTAGATCTGGACCAAGATGGCTACATTAGTTATTATGAACTCAATGAACTCCTTAAAGAGACTGGCCACCCGCAGCCAGGTTACAAGGTCCGAGAGATCATCGAGCAGCTCGATCGCAACAACGACAATAAGATCAGCTTCGAAGAGTACATTGCGGTAAGTCAAGTTGCGTCCAGATCGGCTTGTGCTCAGCTGGACAAGTGCTTTGTCAAACCATATGCCGAAAAAAAAAAAAAAAAAAAACCCTTACCCTCGCGAGTGGCACTGTGAAAAGCCTCCACACACTCAGGAAGTGAGGTCAGCAAAGTGGTGTTATTTTTGTGGGCTTTTTTTTCCTCCCTTCAGTATTTTATTTCAGTTGCGCAGCAGAAGTCGCAGCGCCATGATTAAGAAGTTCCACCCAAACATGGCTTGTGTTTTATCAACTTGATATTTCAAAGAGATTGATCTCTATGTTCCTCATTAAAGTAAAGTTGGACATTATTAGGAGCATCTCAAATTAGGGAAGCCCATGTTAAAAAAAGGAAGAAAAAAAAAAGATGTGTCCTTCCTTGAGCAAATAACGGAAAACATTTGAAAGTGGGTGCATGATTGATGGATTTTCAAAAGCAGCGTGTAATGACTAGGACTGCATTGGGAGGGGCTGCATCCGGCACCTCCCAGGTCACTGCTAAACATGGCGGTGCCATTGTGTTTGAGAGTAGTGCACTCCAGCAAATGCTTTGACCCGCTTACATGCTAAACCAGCCTTTTCAGTGCAATCCTTGTGGCTGAGTTGTTGTGATTTACCACAACTAGCAAACATGCTAGCTGTGATTTACCACAACTAGCAAACATGCTAGCTGTGATTTACCACAACTAGCAAACATGCTAGCTGTGATTTACCACAACTAGCAAACATGCTAGCTGTGATTTACCACAACTAGCAAACATGCTAGCTGTGATTTACCACAACTAGCAAACATGCTAGCTGTGATTTACCACAACTAGCAAACATGCTAGCTGGCTAGCTGTTAAGATGGAATATCACCCCGTTTCACTTGATTTGTCCGAAGATTTGATCCAAGTCATGTTATCTTTGTATGAGAGGTAGAACAAGTAAATGCTTACGAGTTGAGCGGAAAAATCCACACCATAGGGGGCGGCCATTTTGCCACACACTGTCGACTGAAAATGACATCACAGTTGCTCAGGGTAACGGCCAATCATGGCTCAGCTTCAGAAAACACGTAAGCCATGATTGGCCTTTACCTGAGCCCTGAGCAATGATGATGTCATTTTCATTAGACAGTAAGTGTCAAAATGGCCGCCCCTTGAGATGGATGAAAACGGGTGGATTTTTCCGCTCAATTAAAATTCCACGAATGCAATAATAATCAGAATGCCACGTTCAGATGTCTGGGGGCACATACAACATATTATTGTAAAGGAAATTTGTGGGTGGTCACCGATGACGTAGCCATAACTTGAGTTTATGGAAGTGTCACATGACATTCCGGAGTTGGGCTACGTTTTGTCAACTCAGCTTTCTCGAACACGGCTCGCTGTTATAGTGATTCATGTAAAATGACTCCTCGCAGGCAAGACCGGCTGGGTTGTTTGTGTTTGCTGACCCACAGAGTGTTCGGAAAAGTTAGTCAGCGTTGTTTGTCTTTTTATAGCGCTGCTTCCACTCGATGAAGCATTTTGCGCTGAGTCTTATTTCCTAAGATGTGTCACCGTGTCACAGGCTGACGTGACAAAAAAAAAAAAAATCATCACCTTCCACCTGAAAAGACAACTGCAACAAAGGTGTCTTTGTTCCGTTTTTTTTTTCCCTCTCAAAACATGCGTGATGTTCAGAAACTTGCAGTTAATCTGCTGCCTCATGATGTTGTCATGACAACGATGATGAGACGTTCCAACTATGCTGCTGCGTCTGCAGACTTGACCTTGGTTGCGCTGGCTTAAGGACAACAAAGATTACAAAAAGGAACATTAAACAAAGGCTCGGTATAATAGTTGCAACAAGTGTGGTTGCACAAATTCCATGGAAAGCGATTCAAATAATTCTTGTGGCCGAGCAGCTGTTAATTGATTGTGCTAATCAAAATTTTCTTTACACTAATAGGTTCTTGTCGAAACACGGTATTGCGTTTGCGTAATATGAATTAAGCAGCAAAATCCCATTTTTATCCATCTCGGGGCGGCCATTTTGCCACTTGCCGTCGACTGAAAATGACATCATAGTTGCTCGGGGCTCAGCTAACACCAATCACAGCTCATCTGTTTTGCGAGTTTGGTCATTTGCAAGCTGAGCCTTGATTGGTCCGTTACCTGTGAGCAACAGTGATGTCATTTTCATTTGGCAGCAAGTGACAAAATGGCCGCCCCCCCCTGCGATGGATGAAAATGGAATACTGTGTTTACATTAAGCAGGGGCACATATTTCATGTGACTTCCCCTCTAACGAATTCTGTAAAATTCCATGTATTGAAATTCTGCCTCTGGTCTTGTCAGATTGTCAACCAGCTGAAGGGCAGCGAAGTAGCGAAAACCTTCCGCAAAGCCATCAACAGAAAAGAAGGCATCCTCGCCATTGGGGGCATGTCGGAACTTTCAAGTGAAGGAACGCAACACTCGTTCTCTAGTAAGAAGGACAATGTTGATCTCCTCTCAGCGTGTCGCTAACTGTTTTTGTTGCTAATATTGGCCGTCACTGTTTTTGTTTTGCTTGCAAACTTAACTTCCGTCTTCACCCTGACAGAGGAGGAACGATTCGCTTTTGCAAAGTGGATCAACAGCGCGCTGGAAAATGACCCCGACTGTCGCCACGTCCTGCCCATGGAACCCGACACAGACTCGCTGTTCAAAACTGTAGGCGACGGTATCTTACTCTGGTGAGAATTGAGTTCCCCTCTACACCATACTCACATTTATAGTTAGTTTCTGGGATTTAATGTTTGCGATTTTTTTTTGTGATATGCAGCAAAATGATCAACAAATCGGTGCCAGATACCATTGACGAGAGGACCATAAACAAGAAGAAGCTCACACCCTTTACAATACAAGTCAGTTGATTTTTTTCTTCTCAATCTCATCATTGTCGCGGGCTTTTTCCCGTAGTGTAAAATTGACAATTTGAGCACAGAAATGAACCAAGAAAAATGAAAATGCGTACCCGTGTCTCAAGTCTTATTATTGACCGTTACAGGAGAATCTGAACTTGGCGCTGAACTCCGCCTCGGCCATCGGCTGCCACGTCGTCAACATCGGCGCTTTAGACTTGAAGGCGGGGAAACCCCACCTGGTGCTGGGCCTGCTGTGGCAGATCATTAAGATCGGTTTGTTCGCCGACATCGAGCTCAGCAGAAATGAAGGTAAAGGTTTTGTCAACGCACGCGTCGAGTTCGTCCTGCAGTTGCTCACCCCGATCGTTGGCGCCTTTCCGCAGCTTTGGCGGCGCTGCTGAGGGAGGGCGAGACCCTGGAAGACTTGATGAAGTTGTCCCCCGAAGAGCTGCTGCTCCGCTGGGCCAACTTCCATTTGGAGAACGCCGGCTGGCAGAAGATCAACAACTTCAGCTCTGACATCAAGGTGGGCGTGGAAGGCCAAAGGTCACGAACACAGATGTCGGTCTTATCGGCACACTGAGCCGAAACGATGTTTGCGCGCACTGACCTGCAATATCCGCCGCTTGCACGGCTCTTAAAATAGGACTCGATTGGTTGTGAAACCTTCTGGTGCTCGTTGGCAGGCGGCCAAATGAATATGTAAGCAAAACTGTGTAAGCAAGGCTGATTACACAAAACTGGGTTACATCTTCACAAAAATGTTAGAGGGATATACAGGTATTTTTTAAAACCTTTTTTAGGTAGCTAAAGTACTGGTATTGGTCTAAAAAAAAAAAGTGGTATTGAACATCCTTAACTCATTTGCTCCCAAAAACGTGTAAATACGTTCTATTTTAAATATTACCGCGCGCCGTATGTATAAGTTTTTATGCTAGAGCATAAAGAAGGCTTTGATGCAGCCTCTGAACTGAGAAAGAGAACGCTTGTAGCAATGGTAGTTATTACAATAATGGCCAGCAGGTGGCAGCAGAGTATAAGAGATCAACCAGGGCCATGTTGCAAAAAGCTCTTTCCCCCACTGTTGTAAACAGATTTGTGAATAATGTAATGATGAAACTTAGCTATATTCTAATAATTGCTGCAAAACGGAAATGTATAGAAATGTAATTTTTTTGATGATGAAAGAAGAGTAGGTTCCATGTTTTTATAGCAATAGAACACAATATTCTGTGGGCCTTGCAAAATCTGTCAAAATCCAGTAAAACAGCCGGGAGCGAAGGTGGTTGCTTCAGTGAATATGGCTGCGAGTGAATTAATTTTCATCAGTCATCACAGGCCACTTCATATTTTTGAAAAACTAAAAAAAAAAAAAAATGTTTTAACAACAATTTAACCTCGGGAAAAAGTGACAGTAAAAATATACCATTGTTGAGTTTATGGTAAGGGATTTGTAATACTGCAACAAGATTTATTTATTTGCAATTTTGGTACAAATTTTTAGACAAAACTAAGATAAAAGCAACATAAATTATCTAGTCACACCTTTGCTATAGTGGGGCCACAAAAAGTGGAGCAGTGGCCTGGATCTGGCCCCCACACCTTGAGTTTGACAACAGTACTCTAAATAAAATGTAAATGAATGGTTATTTGGCAATATGTGTACGACACCATTTTTAAAATTGTATTTGCGTGTGATTCTCCAGGACTCCCGTGCCTACTTCCACCTCCTGAACCAGATCGCTCCGAAGGGTACCGAGGAAGGCCAGCAGGCCATCGACATCAACATGATGGGCTTCAGCGTAAGTGCGCCGCGTCCGAGCATCGTAACCACGTGCAGCGCATCGATCGCCTCTGAAGACGTTTGTGTGTTGCAGGAGAGAGACGACATGAAGAGGGCGGAAGCTATGCTGACGCAGGCCGACCAGCTCCACTGTAGACAGTTCGTCACCCCGGCTGACGTAGTCAGCGGCAATCCCAAACTTAATCTGGCCTTTGTGGCCAATCTGTTTAATAAATACCCTGCTCTGAAGAAACCCGAGAACCAGGACATCGACTGGAACCTTCTGGAAGGTGAGTTTGGAGGGATGTTGAGTGAATAAAATTGCCTTTAAAGGTGTGACGACAAGTTGCTTACTCGTGCACATTAATCCCATGATTTAAAAAAAATACTTTTTTTTGCTGTCTAGGTGAAACACGTGAGGAGCGTACGTTCCGAAACTGGATGAACTCCCTGGGCGTGAACCCAACCGTCAATCATCTCTACGTGTAAGTACCCCACCAACGTCTATACACTCGTATTCATCTGAACGGGACACGTTTCCACGAGTAGTTTTCTTGCTCAAAATTAACTCATTCACTGCCATTGACGGCTATAGACGTCAAAAATTCATTTTGACTATTTCTATACATTTTTCCCAAGAGTATGAAAACCTAGAATTTTTTTGGGTATTGGATTAGAACAGATATAAAATTTGTGATTAATCGTGAGTTAACTAGTGAAGGAATACGATTAATTACGATTAAAAATGGTAAAATGGTAATCACCTGACACCCCTAATTTTTAATAATTTTTTCTTTAAAAAAAAAAAAGATAAATTGGAAACAAATAATTACAATTAATTAATTTAAGAAAATATTATTAAAAATTAGGGGTGTCAGGAGAATTTTTTTAAAATTGTAATTAATCGCACGACTTCACTAGTTAACTATGATTAATCACAAATTTTATATCTGTTCTAAATGTACAAAAAAAAGTTTCTAGGTTTTCATACTCTTGTTAACAAACTGGCAATGGCAGCGAATGAGTTAATGCACTGTTGTCTTCCAGCGACCTGCAAGACGCCATCGTCATCCTGCAGCTGTACGAGAAGATTAAAGTAGATGTTGACTGGAACAACAAAGTCAACAGGCCTCCATACCCAAAGCTGGGAACCAACATGAAGAAGGTCAGCGTTGATTCCTTTTCAAAACGCGCACATCAATGACTGAAATGTGCTCACATATTGGATTTGAATTCGCATTCGTATCCAGTTGGAGAATTGTAACTACGCCGTGGACCTCGGCAAAACCGCCAAGTTCTCCCTGGTGGGCATCGGCGGGCAGGACTTGAACGACGGCAACGCTACGCTGACCCTGGCGCTGGTGTGGCAGCTCATGAGAAGGTGCAAAAATGGCCTGGCGTGTCACAAAGGCCGATTGTTGACATTGTTACCGCTGCTCTGAGCTCGACCACATACCATTTAGTACTCGGTGGTGAAATGTAAAAAGTAGATCCGATGAAACTCACAAGCAGCCTGTTGCATTGCAGGTACACTCTTAACGTACTGGAGGAACTCGGTGACGGACAGAAGGTCAACGATGATGTCATTGTCGGCTGGGTCAACAAGACATTAGTAAAAGCTGGAAAGAGGACCAAGATTACAAGCTTTAAGGTAAACATACTTTTTGTGTGTGTGTGTGTGTAACGTAACAAAAGGGATAATCACCAAATTGTGCGTTTCTGTGTGGTGATCAGGACAAAGAGATCAGCAACAGTTTGGCAGTACTGGAGCTGATCGACGCGATCCAGCCAGGTAGCGTCAATTTTGACCTGGTGAAAACAGGACACCTCTCTGACGTTGACAAGCTGGAGAATGCCAAGTATGTTTTTCCTTTCTTTTTCTTTTTTTTTTTTAACCACACACAGTAAATGGACAGACTATACATAAAAATATATATATTTTTTTTTTTTTAAGGTGCGTTTATTTATTTATGTTCCACATGCCAGCCAGGGAATGGACAGACAGTATACATAAAAAAAACATGTTTTAAACATATTAAAACACACTTAAACTCATTCACTACCATTGACGACTATAGATAGATAAATTAATTTGAACTATTTCTATTTAACATTTTTTCCACTTTTGTTAGCAAGAGTATGAAAACTATATATATAAAAAAATAATTGTAAATTTACAGATATAAAATTTATGCTTAATCGCGAGTTAACTAGTGAAGTCATGTGATTAATTACAAAAACAATTAATCGCCTGTCGCTCCAAATTTTTAATAATCTTTTCTTTTTTTTAAGTAATTAAATTTTTTATTTTTTATTAAATTAATATTTTTTAGAGGAAAGATTGTTAAAAATTAGGGGCGTCAGCCAATCAAATTTTTTATCATAATTGTATGACTTCACTAGTTAACTCACAATTAATCACAAACTTTATCTGTTCTAAATGTACAATAAAAAAAATCTAGGTTTTCATACTAAAAATGTTAAACTAATAGAAATAGTTCAAATGAATTTTTGACGTCTATAGCCGTCAATGGCAGTGAAGTATTCCTTAGCGAAAGTGTGCTAGCTCAATGCTAACATAAAATGGGAAACACCATAGATGGGCTAACAAAAGAGCATACAATACTCGTTGGGTACTAAAGTGAAATAGTAAAGCATTAAAAAAACAAATACAAAATCAATTTCCCACCGCTTTTTCTATTTCTTTAGATACGCCGTTTCCATGGCGAGAAAGATCGGCGCACGTGTCTACGCCCTCCCCGAGGACCTTGTGGAGGTCAAGCCCAAAATGGTGATGACTGTCTTTGCGTGCCTGATGGGTCGAGGGATGAACCAAGTCTAAAGGGGGGATTGGCTGCCATTGTTGTGCCACGCCCGCCCGCAAGACATCAGCTTTCTTGGAATCCAGCCCCGCGTCACCTTCTCAAGGATTATCGTTAAGAAGATTGGGAAAGAAAAAAAAAAAAATCATCAAATTGCAGGTTTTGCTACCTTGTTGAAAGACTGGAGGTGTTTAATGAAGAATGACATGTTATTTAAAATGCCACATTCGGTAAATTTCCAATGGACCTTGTGGTGTTGACGACAAATGTAGAAGTCTTGTTTTTCTTAAAGCATCGATTCATATTCCATTTGCAGGGTTTACTTGTATACTGCCACTGTAGTCCACACGTTCCTCAATTAGTTTTAAGGAGACGAGAACGATTATGTCCAACGTTCATGCATGCCTCATCAATCCACCCACTTTTACATATCAGTATGCAGAAGCCATTCGATGCTGTCCGTATTTTTCTACGTTGTGTATTTTTGTGGGACCATTAATGTGAGGTCATATGCTGGTCAGAGCAGGGCTTCTGTTATTATTATTATTATTATTATTATTATAGAGGTCGTCGGGGCTCCAGCTGTGCCTTCTTGTCTCAAAGACGAACCTTAACCGGAACCTTTTTGAGCTTTCGCCGCCTTTTGCAGTCAAACATTACCAAATATAAACCGAAAGCTCCACGACGACGACGGCTGAATTGTATTTGGCCGCGTGCTCATGTTCTACTCCGAAGTGCTTCACGTGTTAACAATAAATGACTTTTGAAAACTGAGGGCTTGATTTTTTTTTTTTTGTTGTCCAATCCCAAATCAAAACAGCACTTTTTAATTAACGACTTTACAACCTAGATTTACACAATTCTTTTCTCAGGGCACTAAAGTGATCACAATAGGGAAATTGTCACCACAGTTGTAATCGACAAACATGAGCATCTTGTTAACTGGAAGCAACAAGTTCCTCCTTTATTGCTATTTTTTTCTCAGTGACTTTTATGATCAAAACCTCAGTACAGCTTCCAGTTCTTTTTATTGCTACTTCCTCTTTTTTTTTTAATTTTTTATTATCTACCTGTTTATTGTTATAGCCCTCGTGGGTTGATACTTCTCATTTTTCTCTTTGATCAAGGACAAGTGATTTCAAGGTGGCAGACATGAAATCCTCTGGGCTTCACGCATTCAGTTTTGTTTCAGATGAATAAGAAAGCAAGCTACATTACGTCTCCTGTGGTTCAAGCGTCATTGAAATAAAAACATGAAACTGTCTTCACTTGAGATGCTTGACTTCCAGTGCCAACATAAAGTCCCCCACCTTTTTAATTTTATTTTTTTATTATTGTTCTCTTTTTAGATAATGGACTAGTTTTGCGCTTCGGCTCGCCTTGAACCTCCAAGGCCCGGATTGACACTTTGCCTTGAGAAATTGTATGTTTTGTTTTTAATTTTCTCCTGTTAATGTCTGCAAGCCTTTCTCACTTTTTCTCATTTCTACCATATATGCTGAACCTAAACTAAATTGGCGTAATTACATCGTGGGTAAAAGTTTACTTCTCAGGATTTTGTCTTTGGTGTAAAACAGCCTTTTTCTGAGGGCGTTAAGAGAGTTATGCTTCGTGGAGGACCAAAGGTGCCCAAATTAAAAATAAATGACTCAAAGTGAAAATAAAAATGGACATAAAAAAATATACATTTAATAAAAAAAAATATATAAATGGAAATAAAAACATCTCTCTATTTAATTTTTGAATTATATTTTTATATCAGTTTTTATTTTCACTTTTAGTCATTTAGTTAGTCATTCATTTACTTACTCATTTAGTCATTTATTTATTTATTTGCAGTTTTGGTCCATACTGCCAGGACGAAATTACTATTATTCAAATTGTTGAAAAAATTGGGACTCCGTCGTTGCAAACTGCCTTTCATTTGTCGAGTGAGAAAGTCTAAAGTTTTTTCAATTTAATTTTCGAATGATATTTTTTTAATATCCGTCTTTATTTTCACTTTTAGTCGTTTATTTATTTAGTTTGGTCCTCCTTAATGCGTGGCGGAAAATGAGAATCCTTCTTTCTTTGCCAAACCACTACAATATTTGTCTCTCTCTCTCTCTCTCTCTCTCTCTCTCTCTCTCTCTCTCTCTCTCTCTCTCTCTCTCTCTCTCTCTCTCTCTCTCTCTCTCTCTCTCTCTCTCTCTCTCTCTCTCTCTCTCTCTCTCTCTCTCTCTCTCTCTCTCTCTCTCTCTCTCTCTCTCTCTCTCATCTACCTCTCTCTCTCTACCTCTCTCTACCTCTACCATCCTACTTCTGTGTCAAGTGGATGCGCTCCTAAAAACGGGAGAAGGTGGAGGAGGTCAGGTTATGTTTCGTGATGATATTTATTTAAATTCATCTCTCTGAGAGATGGACCGGCTCAGCGTGTTTGTGTGACGTCACCTTTGGGATGTTATTGGACTAACGAAGTCACCAAAGGTAGGGATTACTATGAGAGTGTGATTCAAAACGTTTTATGTGATGTCTTTATTTGTATACAGTATGGTGTTTTTGGCATGTTATTATGCAGATTATATATGATTTTTTTTGTAGCTAATGATGAATTTACAGAAAATTCTTTCTGTTAATTCATTCATTCGGTAATTCATTAAAAAAAATATTGTTAAAAATGAGGGGCAAGAGGCGGTTATATTTAAAAATAATAATAATAATAATCGCATGACTCACGATTAATCACAAATTTTAAATGTACAATAAAAAAATTCTAGGTTTTCATACTCTTGTTAACAAAAGTGGGGATTTTTTTTTTAACTAATAGAAATAGTTCAAATAAATTTTTGACGTTTATAGCCGTCAACGGCAGTGAATGAATTAAAAAAAAAAAAAAAGGAAAAAAAATATTATAAAAAATTTGGGGCGTCAGGCGATTAAGTTTTTAATCGTAATTAATCTCATGACTTCACTAGTTAACTCGCGATTAATCACAAATTTTATTTTACAAATGTACAATAACAAAAATCTAGGTTTTCATATTCTTGTTAACAAAAGTGGAAAAAATATTAAACTAATAGAAATAGTTGAAATAAATTTTTGACGTTTATAGCCGTCATTGGCAGTAAATGAGTTTAATTTGTTTGCACAGGTGCATAAAATAGTTCATTTTGAGCAATTCAATATACAGTGGGGTTTTTTTTGTTGTCAAATGGGCTATTATCATCATTATTACCTAAACAAAATGTAATTATTCCTAATAAATGCCCCGTAGTCCCGTAAGCTTTCAATATGACGCATTTAATCATTTCTCTGTCACTATCGCCATTTCCTCTTTATCTTGTTGCAAAATGCATGCATTCAAACACTTACAAGGTAATGTTGTTCTCTCACCTGTACAAGTCAGCAGAGGTGACGGCCCGCTGGTTACCAAAGTGACGCGGAGCCCGCGGGAGAGCAGCTCTCGGAGCTTCAAGACGCCTCTTGTGTGTTTTGTTTCCATTAATGATCCTCCAATTAGTCACGCCGTGCTAACAGTCGTCTAAATACCTCTCAACGCTTTGGAGGCTGCACGGGGCCCTTCTTGTCCGTCACTCATCCTCACAAGGTCCCCTGACTGGAACCTGACGTAAACACCAAAAACCAGCAACACACGTGCTCGCCATCACGTGGACAGGCTTCCATTCAGCGTACGTGTATGTGTGTGTGTGTGTGTGTGTATTTGTACCTCAGCTGGGATGAAGATGACAGGTCACACTCCTGAAAGAGATCGGTGTCGCCCCACAACCTGTCAGTCAAGACCAGCTTGGAGGAGGAGATTGAGAGAGCCGAGAGCATTCTAAGCAGGTGAGGAGATTTCAAAACTGTATTAAGGAATTCTTGAACCTCGGGCAAGTCACCCGCTTGATTTTGTTTGTCGCGGTGTAAAGTTTTGATTTTGTACGTTTTCCGACTTACGTTCCAGGGTTCCATCCATCTGTGACGACACGTCCTCGGAGCTCCAAAGGGTCGCCGCGCTCGAGCCTCACGGCGGCAACTCCACAAACTCTTTGAAAGGAATGGAGCAGTCTCAAGGTAAAAGCACACTTATGGCCCATTGTGTTCTTCACCTCATTCACTGCCATTGACGGCTATAAACGTCAAAAATTCATTTGAACTATTTCTATAGTTTAACATTTTTTCCACTTTTATTAACAATAGTATGAAACCTAGAATTTTCATTTTGTACATTTAGAACAGATGTAAAATTTGTGATTAATCGTGAGTTAACTAGTGAAGTCATGCGATTAATTACAATTTAAAAAAAGATCGCCTCTTCCTTTAATAACCTTTTTTTTTAATTAATTTATGGCAGTAAATGAGTTAATATGACTTGCATTCATTCATTTATTAAATATTTGGTCAATGGATTTATTATAATTAACAAAATAAAAACATTTAACCAATTGAGCAATTGATTTGTAAATAGTAATAATTTATATATATATTTTTAAAAGAAACCACTTACACATATGCTTAAGATTATTTATTTGCTATTCATTAATTGGTTGATTAATTTCATGTATATTAAATATATTAGTGAAAAAAAAATACAAATAGATTGTTTTTAAATTTATTTGATTACGTGATTGGTTAACTAATTCAAATTTAATTGTAAATAATGCGATTAAAAATGGGAATATATCGTAAAACAGCCATGTTAAGACGTAAAAAAGTTTTATAAGTGTATATTCTATACGGGTGTGCCAAAAAATCGATTCTCATAAGAATCGTGATTCTCATTTAGTATGATTCGGAATCGATTTTAAATATCCCAAAATTTATTTTATTTCAATTATTTTATACTTTCTTGCCCTTGTTTGTGTGCGCCTTTATTGGGAGCACTGTTCATGTTGTACACGATTTGGCCACTTAGGGGCGGTGTGGACAAGTTATTCCAATAAAAGTTGTGTTTTTTTGCAGTGTAGGATGTTAAGATGCTTCTCTGTATACATTCCTGAAGCGTTTTGTATGAATAGTCGTTCTTTTGAGTGATAAAAGTGCCACGAGTAGCGCGCTGATTAGCATTAGCGAGTCAGACGGGAGTAGATCATGACAATTCTTTGCATATCTGTAAATTAAAGCATAAATCATTGTCAATCAAATTTTTTTTAAATCTAAAATGGTTCTGAATCGAATCGCAGACCGTCAAAGATTCCCAGCCCTAATTGACACTACTGCTGCATGTCAGACTGGTGAGCCTGGTGGTGAGACTGCGGGAATGGGCTCACAGGAGCTTGACCCAGGAGCAGGAGAGACCCGACTCCTTCCTGGAGCGCTTCAGAGGCCCTGAGCTGCGAAACGCCCCCAGCCGCGCAAGCAACACGCAAACGGATGCCAACGAAAATGATGCCAAAGGGATCCTCAGGTATCACTTGGCCTCTTGCCAAAAGTCAGCTTTAATAATACATCATTAATATCATATTATTGAAAATCTTGTCAACACATTGTTGTATCGGATCCAGCCAGGACACGCGACACCATGAGTTTTGTTAGCTAAGCTAACAAAAGCTAACTCATCTTAGCACAGTCATCCATTGACACTTTCTGTTGGATGATGAGACTATTGAAAGTAAAATTGAATTTGCCTTTAGGAAAAAATTGGAAGTTTTTGTGGTGTCCCCGTCTGACGACGCCTACTACCGCTGGTTATTCGTCATCGCTGCAGCGGTGCTCTACAACTGGTTCCTTGTTGTGGCCAGGTAATGACAGACGAGACATATTTAGGGATGAAAACAGAGGATGCTTGTACCGCAATGAATCTTTTTCTATTTGGATCCACAGGGCATGTTTTGATAGATTGCAGGTTGCTAATTACATCTGCTGGCTGGTGCTGGATTATCTGGCCGACACGGTGTACATCATGGACACTTGCGTACGGCTTCGCACAGGTGTGACGTGTTTTTCAATGCAATATCAGTCCATGAAATTTGTGCTTTGTTTGTGAAAAAGTTGCTGTGGTAAACTCCACCAGTCTTTAATACTAACACAAGACTGTACATTGTCAGTTCAACTATTTAATGGATGGCAAAAAGATCGACCTTTAGTCGAATGCGAAAGAAGGCCTGCCCTCTCCAAAATAAGGGTTAGGTTTTTTTTTTTTTATATACATTTATACACATTTCTGCCTTTCTGTCAAATTTGTGATTTTTTTTTGGGGGGGGGGGGAATTTTATGGACATATTTCTGCCTCTCTTCTTCTTTTTTTGAACATTTTATGGCAATTTATTTTCTTTTTTCTTTTTCTTTTTTTCCCTGCCTTTTTTGCTAGCAACTTTTAGCAATTTTGTGGACACTTTATGGCCATTTTCGGAACTTTTTCTTTTGTTTCTGGACATTTTATAGTATTTTTTTTAAATCTAAAATTTCTGACTTTTTTTGTTGCAATTTTGTGTGCACTTTCAGGATTTTTATTTTTTTTTACATTTTATAGCTACTTTTTTAATGTTTTCATTTCTGCTTTTTTATTTAATTTTATTTTTTATTTTAAAAATACATTTTCCGAATTAAAAAAAAATAAAAAATTGCAATTCCAAAGACATTTTATGGTCATTTTCTGTCTTTCTTTTGGTTTTTGACATTTTATGGTAAGTTTTTAAACATTTTTAAAAATCTACAATGTTTATTTAAATAATGAATGTAAAAAATAAAAATGTAAACACACATGAATTTTTAGAGATCCACAGTAGAGGGACTAGAGGTTGCAGACCCCTGGCCTATCCCATGTAGCAATTTGTGAGTCCACAATCTTAACTGGGTTCAACTAGAAAGTGTGCATAGTGAAGGCCAAGTAGAAAGTAGCGGGTAAATGAGTTCTTACCTGCCAATGGAGTAGATGCACCTGTGGCTCAAGTTTTTTTTTTTTTTTTTTTACTTTCTGGACCTGGAGAGGCCTAATCTCACATTTGCCTCCAGGCTTCCTGGAGCAAGGCCTCCTGGTGAAGGACCACGTGAAGCTGAAGGACAGCTACGTCCGCACGTTACAATTCAAGCTGGACGTGGCGTCCATCCTGCCCACCGACCTGGCCTACTTCTCCACCGGCATCCACACGCCTCAGCTGAGGTTCAACCGCCTGCTGCGCTTCCCGCGGATGTTCGAGTTCTTCGACCGCACCGAGACGCGCACCAACTACCCCAACATCTTCCGCATCTGCAACTTGGTGCTCTACATCCTGGTCATCATTCACTGGAATGCCTGCATCTACTACGCCATATCCAAGTCTTTAGGCTTGGGTTCGGACACTTGGGTGTTCCCAAACATCTCCAAACCGGAGTATTCCTCCCTAACTCGAAGTTACGTCTACTGCCTGTATTGGTCCACTCTCACCCTCACCACTATTGGAGAGATGCCTGCACCGGTGCGAGACGAAGAGTACCTTTTTGTGGTTTTCGATTTCCTCGTCGGCGTCCTGATCTTCGCCACCATCGTTGGAAACGTCGGCTCCATGATAGCCAACATGAACGCCACCCGTGCCGAGTTCCAGGCTCGGATCGACGCCATCAAACATTACATGCACTTCCGCAAAGTCGGCAGGGAACTGGAGACACGCGTCATCAAGTGGTTCGACTACCTCTGGACCAACAAGAAAGCTGTGGACGAGCAGGAGGTGCTCAAGAACCTGCCCAATAAACTGCGAGCCGAGATCGCCATCAACGTCCACTTGGAGACTTTGAAGAAAGTTCGCATCTTTCAGGACTGCGAGGCGGGACTGCTGGTGGAGCTGGTGCTCAAACTGCGGCCGCAGGTCTTCAGTCCTGGAGACTACATCTGCAGGAAAGGGGACATCGGGAAGGAGATGTATATCATCAAAGAGGGGAAACTGGCTGTGGTGGGAGACGACGGGGCGACGCAATACGCCCTCCTCGTCGCCGGCAGCTGCTTTGGAGAAATCAGCATTTTGAATATTAAAGGCAGCAAAATGGGAAACCGCCGGACCGCCAACATCCGCAGTCTGGGATACTCGGACCTGTTCTGCCTCTCAAAGGACGACTTGATGGAGGCCGTGACGGAGTATCCGGACGCTAGGACGGTTCTGGAGGAGCGGGGCCGCGAGATCCTGATCAAGGAGGGGATGCTGGAGCACGACGCCGAGAGCGGCGGCCTGCAGAGGGAAGACACGGAAGAGAAGGTGGAGAGGCTGGAGTCGTCCCTCGACGGCCTCCATACTCGCTTCTCGCGGCTTCTCGGCGAGTACGCGCAGACTCAGCGGAGGCTGAAGCAACGCATCACGCTGCTGGAGCGGCGGATGAATCAAACGGACTGCGGAGCCGGCGCGAGCCTCGACGTCGTCGGGGATTCGGAGGCGACGGGCAATGGCGCTCATGCTCCGACCTCCATCCGCGCGGGTGACGCTCCTCTTGGGAATACTCTGGTGCCTTGAATTAGCAGCACCCTAATTTACGGGTTGCTTTCCTCTTACGTTACGGATCAAATTGACACTGACATTTTCATTTGTGTTATCATATATTTTTGATAATTATATGTATGTCAAATTAACTCATTCACTGCCATTGACGGCTATAGACGTCAAAAATTTATTTGAACTA
The DNA here is from genome assembly GCF_051991255.1 of Vanacampus margaritifer. NCBI lineage: Eukaryota > Metazoa > Chordata > Actinopteri > Syngnathiformes > Syngnathidae > Vanacampus > Vanacampus margaritifer. The sequence continues at coordinate 8,011,739 of NC_135447.1, read as the reverse complement.
TTAGTTTAACATTTTTTCCACTTTTGTTAACAAGAGTATGAAAACCTAGAATTTTTTTAATTGTACATTTAGAACACATGAAATTTGTGATTGATCGCGAGTTAACTAGTGAAGTCATGCGATTAATTACAATTAAAACCCCAATTTTTTTAAATCTTTTTTTAAATTTTATTCATTCACTGCCATTGACGGCTTTAAACGTCTATTTAAATAAAATTTTAAAAAATGTATCGCCTGACGCCCCTAATTTTTAATTTGCTTTTCTTTTTTTTAAATCGCGATTAAATTTTTTAATTGTAATTAATTGCATGACTTCAATAGTTAACTCACGATTAATCACAAATTTTATATCTGTTCTAAATGTACAATATTTTTTTGCTAGGTTTTCATACTCTTGTTAAGAAAAGCGTGAAAAAAAATGTTAAACTAATAGAAATAGTTCAAATGAATTTTTGACGTCTATAGCCGTCAATGGCAGTGAATGAGTTAATGTAAGCATTCCAAAGCGATAATTAATCCCAAAATATACGCATATACGTGTCCATTAAAAAACAAAACATAAATATGAAAAAACTTTGGGTTAAAAAACAAACAAACAAAAACTCTACTAAATCATTCAAAGTCCCAAAAGAACACCGCATTCTTTATCATGAAGCGGTATGCAAAGTTGTCAGCATTGTACGTAAACACCGCATGTTGGGTTGCATCAGCAGAGGGCTTTTGAACAAGACAAGTGGCGCTGTGGCCCTGAACACCTCATCTCTTGCCGCCCCTCCTGGGAACAAAGTCCAAGGAGAGATCCTGGAAGGTGACTTGTGGAGTTCACAAACACAATTAACTGTCCAGGTCAAACCTACAACACCGATACCATAAAGCAAAAATAAATAAATAAATAAATAAAATATATATATATATATATATATATATATATAAATACATCTACTGATAATTGAGTACGACATTAAATCACTGCATTAAAAGAGGTTTAAAAAATATTAGGAAATTTCAAGATGGAGGGTTAATAAAACAATGTGTTTTTTTTCCGCTCACAAGGCGTTTTGTTGTTGTAGTCAGAGTGTCCCTGGGTGAACAAAACGACTGGGGAATTTCCATTGGGCTCAGCCTTGGCATTCCTGGATGCCAGTCAGCCTTTACAAGTGGTGGCGATAAGCACAGCTGCAACAATGCAAAAGTCGGCAGCACTCGAGAGGTAATGCAGTGCACGTTCCCTGCACTCTCCGGAGGCCCGCTTTGCAACGGTCGCAGATACTGCGGATGTAAAAAGTCTACACACCCCTGCCAGGTTTTTGTGGTGTACTGCACCCTCCCGTCTGAAGTGATTTTAAACTTGTTACTGCATTAAATGCTGGAAAGGAAACGCGGAATAGCATGCAGCTGTTATTGTGTTCCATTCACGGAAAAGTTGCTTGTTACGGTACATGCATCTGTGAACACTTTATAAACAGGTGCTCTTGGTCTCTTCACACACACACACACACAACCGCACACACACTCATTAACCGTTAGTGGCCATATGGCATATACAGAACAACTGGTGCAAGCATGTGTGTAGTGTCGTTTATTTTTACCATCTTGAACACTTCCACGATGCCAAATATGTTCAAGTCGCATCTAATTTGTAAGTTTGTTTCATGAAAACTAACTGGAAATTTATTTTAGGGTTACTTGCCAAGGTTCCACACAAACAAATGACAACAAATATGGATTTTGTGGCAACCTAAAAAAAAAAAAAATTGTGGACCATGTCACACGGGCGAAGTTTTGTGCTCGAGATCAAATCAAACACACACACTTGGTCTTTCTGAATAAAACTATATTGCTTGTATTTTCAAAGGACTGCACACATATATTGGAGCAGTAGCTGTTGCATTTCATACTTGGGAGAGAAAAAAAAAAAAAAAGAGATCCCCTGATAACTGGGGTTTGCAGTATACAACAGCGAGTTTCATAATATCCCCCATCAGAGTAAACACGGTTTCATTCTTTAATAGGTCACAGGAGGACAATTGACAAGATGGGGGAGAAAAAAAACAAACAAAAAAAAACGGCGCTGCCCAAGATACTTAAGATGACCAGGAAACAAAATCCTCATATTAATTGTGATTGAACGTGAGGATATAGTGAGTGCAGAGCTCCTTGTGTTTTGAAAAGGAGCTGCGCAGACATCTGGCAGCTGATTGGCTGAAATGGTCCGCTAGGACGAGCAAACAAACAAACGTGGCGGCTAGCGCATTCTCATGTGCAGGCTGTGCTTGGGTCCGTCCACTCGTTCCAACTTCTCAAAGTGTTTCCTAGCATTACGGATATTGATGAGGGTGGCCGCGGAGGCTGTGGAAAACCAAGACAATTGAGGGGTCCATTTATTTGACTGACCACAACAAAAGTGATAAGCGGAACGTCCGAAGTCACAACACCGGACAGAGAACGGGATGTTGCTGACAGAGCAATACTGTCACTTTGTGGCATTTTTTAGGTAATGCTGGATTAAGGGTACAGGATAGTTTACATTATCATCTGCCTTGATAAAATTCATTCCTATATGTAATTGATATGTCATTAATTGCATGGCCCATACTGAGCAGCCACAAGCGTTCCTATGTTAAAGATCTGTGGTTATCATCATCACACTTCTTTTAATGTTGACTAGTTGTTGTTGTGTTTTTTTTAATCATTCCCTATAACATTCCTCGTAACAATAACAGAATTGAGAATGCCTTAAAATAATATATATATATAAATTATTTATTTATTAATGATTTAATTATATTTGAGTATTATAAATTATACTATTTATAAATAGATATATATAAATTATATATATATTTTTTTTATTATACCACTTCTCAGAATAACATCACAGTAACTTTGCAACTACTGTATATATTTTTTTAGTTAGAGAAAATAAGACAATAATAATATAAAAGACAAGATATTTACACCACTACTTATAAAATATAATAGTAACAATAATAATAATAATAATTATATAAAAGACTAAAAACAAATGCCTTAAAAGCAAAGGCATTTTAAGATATATTTTAATAATTACGAAAAAATATTTATATTTTAATATCAAATTCAGAAATTATCTCAACAATAATAATGTAAAATACTCAAAAATGCATTAAAACCAGATATTTTATAATGATACTACTAATCAAAATACATTAACAATACTACAAAACTTTCCCTGGAAACACATTAAAAGCTCAGCGAATTTATATATTTTTTCAATAATTATACTGATATTCATAAAAAACTTCAAAATACTGATATTCATAAAAAACTTCAAAATGCCATCAAAATCAAAGTTACCACCAATTCAATAAAAATATATACTACACTACTCAAAAAAATCTAAAAGATTTAGGACGGATTAGCTCTTTAGATGTTTACCGATTTTTAACATTTTGGTTGATCATCATATTATTTCTGTGCGTGTATGACTGTGGAGGCTCCATTGTATGATCCAGTCACTACTTACGAATAGACGGGTCTGACATGATGACCATGACGTATGTGTTGGAAGTGAAGACATCGATGAAGGCCGCAAAGTTGGAGTTCCTCACTTCCATGCTCTGGAAAGAGGCTGCCAGTTTGCTGAAATAAATAAATAATAAATATAAAAATAAATAAATAGGATGTCAGTCTAAAGAAGGCTGACCTAAACCTTGATGTTTTTGATTGAGAAGAAAAAAAAAAAACTGATGTGATGCAGTTTTACTCCAGTCCTGTGAGTGGCAGTAATGCATGCTAACAAAAACAAGTGCCACACTTAAAAGTTTGGTGGTGGGCTGATATAAATGATTAAAGCTCCTGCAAAATTTGGTGCATTAATTTAGATTTCTCAAATTGGCTTATTAGAATGTATTTGTGTCCAATATAATAATTTATTTCTTAATAATAAAATTAAAAATATTAAAATGTAATAAAAATAATGGTTAATATATATTATTTGCACTTACCTACAGCTGAGTTTGAACTGTTTGATAATGTTACTGATCTTCTCAAAGCGGTGAGCATCCCGCTGCTCTTTGCACTGGTAGTGGGAGATCACCTGCATTGAAAGCATTGTGCAAAAAAAAAAAATAGTCCCGAAGATATGTTTAGCTATGGAGGTTACATTATGCACAGATGCTGTTTAGTGCTACATAAATTGCTCTGACCAGAAAAGTGGCTCTCTCAAAGAGCAGGACTTCATCTGCCTCGATAATCTGTGCAAAATTCCTCAGGTTCGTCTCAAGTTGCTGCACGTTTGGAATAAGCTGGTACACAATGCTGGACCACGCCTGTGGGAATTCAGATAGAACCGTTAGTTAGCGCTAGCATCACTTGGAATTGCTTGTATAACTTGAAAAGAACTCTCACGAACGGTCATGTGGGCAAACCTTGTACAGGGTTTCATCCCAGATGGACGTCCTGAAGCATGTGCAAGCTAAAGGTCGGGACAATCTCTTTAAGTCCTCCTCACGCTCCTTAAAGATCTGTCAAGGACGCAGACGCACATAGCAAAGTTATTATAGTTACCAAAATAATTAAACTAAAATTGAAAAAATATTTTTATAAACAAAATAAAATCGAGGGTTTTTGCTGTTGAGATTTTACTACACATTCCTTATTGTGACCTGTATTAAAAAAAATAAATCTAATACTAAAACAAGTGAATCTAAAATGAATATTAACAAACACTCATTAAAAAAAATCATTAAAACTATATACATTTGAAAAACAAAAGTCAAAATGAAATAAAAAACAACCAAAATAAAAAATCTACTCCGTTTATTAGCATCGATCTGTGTTCTTGCATATCCCTACTATGATTAACATCCACCTTACCAAGTCTCTCTGGTCCTCCTGCACCAGATCCATTTTATGCACGAGGCAGAAAACTTTAGCGTCGGGGGAGTTCTGCAAAATGGCTTCCAGACACGATTGATAGTAATGCATGTCTTTCTCCAGCTCGCGGCTCTCCACGTCAAAAACATAAATAAGCACTTCCACATTCCTGAAGATGTTGTCCCTCTGGCTGGTGAAGTAATTCTCCATGAAAGTGTCTTGTCTGAGGGAAGAAATGTGGTTTGTCTTTCCGCAGATTATCAATCAGCAGCTGGCAAATAACAAATCTACTTTACCCTCCGCAATCCCAAAGGTTTAGAACAAGATTGCCAAGAAATCGCACGTGGGAGTGTTCCACATCAACTGCAGTTCACAAAATAAGTAAAAAAAAAAAAGGATTAAAGAAGCGGACAGAATATGAAAGCAGTCGTATTGACTCTTTTGAACGTTCTTACTTGTTGCTCCAAGGCGACGCGTGTCTCGAGCTATGTAATTTGCAAATATGATTGATCTCATACTGGTCTTTCCCGACCCACTTTTACCCATCAATAACACCTGAAAAAGACGTGTTTGACAGATCACTGAAATGAAACAAGTAAATTACAATGGTGGCAGATAATGGACGTAGACTGTCAACGTATCATTCTGACCACCCGTTAATTTCATGTAACTAATATAAAGGAACCAAAATATTACACACGACTCTCGGTATGCTGCAGTACAGTTCTATGCACACCACCGTAACCACAATAATGTCACTCAAAACTCAAATACCGTTGTGTTTAGAACGACACCGAGAGCGACCAACCTTTTTTTTCATGGCTGAACTGGACATCCCCTTCCGAGGACACGATGGAAGTTTGCGACGAGCTGCGGATCAGATGACTTCACGTGCGCAGCTCTCCCCTTCCTCGCCTTCTCAGCTGAGGCACACAAATTGCCACACATAGTTATACACTTACGTGTTCACTTTCACTGGAGCCACTTCAGCAAATGCGACAAGAAGCTAAAAAAAACCACTGCTAAAACTAACACTAACGAGGTGAAATTAGAAGTTCTAAATGATTATCTAACTTCATCCGAGTCTACTTAAAGTCCCGTAACAATATCTGAGCTAAAGCTAAATCAGCTAGCCAGACATACGGTACAGATTTATGCCATGTAGCTTAGCCGCTAGCTAAGGAAAATGTAACTACAATTAGAGTAGCTTACCCAAAGTGGAGAGAAAGTTTACTTGTGTTCAACCGAGAGTAGACATAAGTTATTGGCGTTAAAGAACCCAGTTGTGTACATTACTTGATGGGATCAGCGAGACAAGTTGAGATCAGCTGCTTCCTGTTTACGCTATAGTCACATGACGTGACGTATGAACCAGTTGTGGCTGACAGGCACACAAAAAAGGAAACGTCATTTCCGTTACGTAACAATTGTTTTATTTTCCTGAAAGGGCGCGTCCAAATGTTTGTATTGTATGATTGGTATGATATGCTAATTACGAACGTTAAAATTTGCGGGGTCAACCATCTATTTTCTATACTGCCTGTCTTCATTGAGTCATGGGTAATCTGGAACCGTTTTTTTTTTTTATTTGCCCGACGTAATAAAGTACAAATGTTAAGATAGCACACAATTTTATTCTAAAATAAAACTGTTTAACATAAGTTGAATGTTACGAGATATTTCATATTTTTAGTTTTCAAATGTAGAAAATTAGATAGTAAAAACTCGTGTTTTTTAGTTAAATGTTTAAGGGTTTATGGGATTGGATTGAACTATTACAACAAAACAAAAACACTATGTATGCAAAGGGGTAAAAAACAGAATTGTGTCCTGTGATGTACGACGACAAATTGTTGTAAATAACAAACATGAGTATAAATGGCTGTTTGTATGTGCCCTATGGATCTCAATTCACACTGAAAGTTACCTGGGATATACTCCAGTTGAGCTCACGTCACCCTTGACCCTTATGAAAAGAAGCACTACAGAAAAATATTGATCAAAGTAATATAATTACAGTGTAACAATAAGTTTCACATGGCAAAGAATTGATTAATTTATTGAAAAGACAGCGGGATACAAGTTATTATAAAAGTTTATTGTGTGTAATCTGCAAACCGTAACCCCGAACAACCCCGATTAGTTGATTACCACACGAGAGCACATGAGGCCTTTATAAGGGATGCATAATGTCTCTCACACAGCAATACAGGAATAACAAGTCATACAGTGTGACGAACAAAAGACCTTCCCGAACGAGCACTTCTTCACATCAATTATATGCCATTGACCTTAATATATGGGGGGGGGGCACATTATTTACTGGTTTTGCAAATTCTTCAGTGTATGTGTTTTAGAGTAAAATTTCTAATGAACATTTTCCACAGCCAGTTTTCCTGTTGGAATCCAAAAGTTTACATTTCTGAAAGTTAACAGTTGTTATGAACACAAAATCAAGAACAGTTATGCTCCACTTAGGAATTCAGCAAAAAAAGAGGAAAAGAGGAGAAACAAGATATGGTGTGAAAGTAGTGTATGGACAAATCTCTGTGGTACAATGTCGCACCCCTGACACTTGTCCGTTAGATTTGATCTCGGAGTGTGGCCAGCCTTTGAGACAGCTCGTCCTTTAGACCACAATAAGCAAAGACAATCACTGATTAGCCATCCATCCTGCTATTAATTATTAGCAGTTGATGGGAAACAATTCAAGAAGCCGCTTCACCTGTTCTGCTGAAGCCACGCTGGTGCCCACCGATCCCACCTGTCCCCGAGGGAGCTCCAGGTTCAGGTCCAAGCTAAACAAAGTACATCAAACATTAATACTCCTCAAATAAAAAATAAATGAGCACAAAATGTTAAATGATTTCTTAAAGCGCATTAGTACCCTGCTTCATCTGCCATCTCGTGTAGCAATGAATCCACTTGGTTCTGGAACACACATTAAAAGACGACGTGAGTGTGGTACGTATGTCGGAAATAAAGAGCACACTGTAAAGTGAATACCGCAGTTGTGTCGTGTACCTGCGGAGTTGACATTGTTGTGCTGCTACTCATCGTGTCTTCCATCTGCATTGTCTGAACATCCAGCGTCTCAAACTGGCGCTCAAACTTTTCCATGAGAGATGAAATCTGCGAGGCAAAAGTTGAATTTGTTCATGTAGCCATTTTTAGTCTTTCATATATAAATATATATATATATATATATATATTTTTAAACTACCTTCTCCAGATTCATGGACTTCAGAGTAACATCCATGCCTTTCACCACTCCAGCCATAGACTTTGTGACCTGAGAAGAAGCACATGGTTACTAAAGTGTAAGAGATAAGGAGCACATTTTCTATGCTTTAAAATTACACAACAGGTTTTAATACTCGTTTGCATGTTATATTGACGTTGCCATCATAAGAACATGGATAAAAACCCCGATTTGTAAATTAACTGCTTCTCTGTACTGTCCAAAAATTTCTGCTAGCATTTTGTTGAATAATTTAACTACTAAACAGAGTCATTTATGTGACATGAGATCCTGATTGTTAAACTGCAGCAAATTACACAACATTTTTAAATGGTATAAAATAGGACCGACCTTGTCTTGTTGGTTTGACGTGCAAATTACAGGATTGTGCGCATGCGAGTGTACACACTGTTATGTTCCTTTCTTGCTTTGGTTCTGTTACATAAGGCTGCTTAACTGATATACATATTGTTTAGATATGCTTTTATTTTAATGTAGTTTTATAATTGACCGAGTCAGTATATAACATGAGCATGAACTAAAAAAATGAAAATAAAATATTTTTATGGCGCTATGCTTTGCCTCCATATTGAGAAGGGATGTTGGATACTACTTTTTTTTTTTTTAAAGACCAATATCAGTACTCAACTCAAGATACCATACCACTACTAAATTTGAAATGATGCCCCCCCCCCCCCAAATGCTTAAAATTGCATTAAATTAATTGCAATTTACCAATTTTCTCATTTCTAGTTCCTGATCGTAAAACGGCCTTCGCAAATAGCGATACCTTGAAATAAGGCCGGGTAGCGGCCTGATACCGATACCAGATATCGGTAATCGACTATCCCCAACCTTGCACCCAGGTTTTGACTATTCATGACAGGGCTCACTTTATACCACTCAGTCAAAGTACCTGGTTCATCGTGACAGCAGTCTGGACCCTTGCGGCCACCGCTTCTACACGAGCGCTCATCCTCAAGTAGGTCAAAGACTGATTCTTCTGTCTGATGGCGTTCTCTGCATGGATCCTAGCCACGTCCGTGTTTCCTTTCTGGATGGCCTAAAGGCACACAAACGGTGTCAAATGTCTGCGGCCAACTCTAGTCCCAACCAGTAGTTTTGGCCACATACTTTCTTGACTTTCGCCTTCTCCACTTTCTCGTCTTTTTCGCATTTCTTGGAGTTTCTTTGGAGTTCTTTGGCGGCAAACTTCAAATTGAAAAGATGCTCTAAGATACGAGGTTAAAGGAAATTCAAGTAAAGACGGTACACATTTTTGAATGATGAGGGCAGAGCGTGACTCAGAGCTCTCAACAAAACAATACAGTAGAAACATTCTCACGTCACAGATATAGACAAAACGGAAATGGATATAACGAAAACGATTAAAACGGAAAAAATAAAATAACTCGTTAACCATACGAGAACTCAGTAGCTAGTGACAAATACAAGTAATTTAGATAGTATTTAATCTTAAATGCCTGAGGTTGCCATTGCTAACTTTCAACCACATGTAAAAGATGCAATCATAGTTTAAAGTAACATTTCGATTACTATAAACTGTACAGTAGTACTAAAAAGGAATACTAGTTGGCGGTGGTTTAAATTAAACAATAATAATAATATATAAAAAAATTAAAAAACAGGTTGTACTTGTCGGGGGATTTCCAATAAAACCATTAGCAACAGAGCTTATTCAAGGCCTTTAGCACAGTTCAAACTGCTGTACGGTAGACTACAAAACTGAAGCTGCGCTTTTAAATTAAAAAAAATATATGACAGTTTAGCAAAAGTTTATGTGTTTATAACGTAAACAAAACCAGTATCGCCCATAAACATACAGTATTGTTAAGTTCGGCGCATGAAACCTTCGCAATAGCATGCCATCACTTCTCTTACTTAAACTGTTTTTAGAAGGATACTATCCATGCTGTGTATCCCACGGTTGCTTCGACGGAAGCGCCAAACAAAAAGTGTAAATTAAAGCCGGAATTGTCCCCAAATCCGTCAGACTTAACTGGTTTCTGTCTACCGTCTCCGTCGTCTCCCGCACTTCCTGGTGTCTTACCAAAATACGGCTAACGTCACCGTCAGGTGGCGTTGCTTCTCGTTCAACGTCACAAGGAGACGAGACCCGCCTTTCGCGTGATTGTACGCCAAAGTCGCAGCCATATTGGATGTGGAAAAGTGGAATTCTCTTGAAGATACTTCATTCATTTGGATCTTGCAGATCTAGCAACTGTTTTACACTCAAAGCAAGACCACTCATGGAATTTAGACTAAACAATGGCTTTTAATTGTATTTGGTAATTATTGCATTATTTTTCAAAAATCATTTGCTGACCCTTGCAACGAATATTTTGAAGCCCTGTGTGTGCATTAAACTGTGAATTGCTGGGACAAAACCTGTTTTGTATTGACCTGAAGAAACTACTCTGATTGTTAGTTGTCTCCAGCAATTGCCATTACATCTTATCATGGCATGAAATTCCAAACATTTGCCTCTGCATTTTGTTGTTATATATTTTAAAAAGCGAATTGAACTTGACATTAGAAGTCAAGGAACACAATAGGAAATACTTTCGCGTACTACTGTCCAGTTTATGTAAAAAAAAAAAAGTTAACGTGAAGAAAGATGGCAGTTTTGGTACACATCTTGACAAAACCGAAGTGTATGTATGAATATATAAATATATAAATATGCATTACCCGTTGGTCAAAAATGTTCCGTTCATGACGTTGGCGATGCTAAACTCGCAGTCTAATTGGGCTGGGTTGTGAGGTGGGCGGGGCCAGAGCTTGATTGATGATAAAAGATTTACGTTGTGTGGATCTCGGCGGGGGAGAGTGGATGACTCACTCAGTCCGCTCCGCTGCGATGTTTCACCCCGCAACAGCTCGGCCAGCAGTGCGGTGGCACGCCGGCGGAGCAGCGTCACTGACAGGTTGCTGTGCTCCACGAAGTCCAACTCCCTCCACCCTCAACATCCTTAACATACTCTCGACTGACCCGTAACATAAACACTTCAGCTCGGACACTTTTGAGTGGGCTCCAAGTTGCGAGAACGATCAGCGTCGTGATTTGCCGTAAATGTTCGTGACGCCCGATTGCCATGGAAACAGTTCTGCTGTTTTGAGGAAAGGATAACTGTGCGTGGCAGCGTTTTTCCTCTTTCAAAAGAGGTCCGACAAACCTGTTGGATATACAGTATAGTCTTTTTGTTGTTGCTTTTTTTGTGGCTGTACGTTCTATTTTAAATTGTCAGGTAAAAAACACAGGTAAGTTTTTTTTTTTACTCCATTATGTTTTTCCATCATGTCAACTTTAAAAAACAGCAAACTTAAATTAGTGATATATCAAATCTCACATGTTCTAAAATATCTATACTGAGCATCATTGCCTTTATTTGTTATTGTATAGTTGTGCTTTCTTTTAACCTCTGATGGACCGTTTGTTGTGTTTTTGTGCCATTGGATGCAGATTCTTCATTGAGCAGCTGTATGACTCATGGCGTTGTACTTATAAAAAAAGAAAAGAAAAAAAAGAAAAGTGGGAGTGGGGAATAGGAGTCCTGCAGCAGGACCCAGCTGATTTAAACCCGTAGCCAGTCACTGACCGGCTTTACTTTTATTTAGATGTGTTTAATAAACTACATCAGCTTGCAGTGCTAAAAAAAAAATAGATGCCGATCGTGTTTACATCAGCAGACAAAGGAGTTGAATGATTTTTAAGCTTAAATTGGCCGACAATGACACTGTATTGTAAATGGTATTATGTGCTGCTACTTCATCAAGTACCTACCTATTTATAGTTTATAATGGTACTGACAAGGATAATCTTTGACCCTATCATTAAAATGTTACATTAAAACACAATTCCCTCCACTCACATTCCATTTGTGCCATTTAACTCAAGCACAGCAACGGGAAGCGTATATAAAAAGTGAAATGTCTCTCTAATATTAAAGCAAAAGAGATTATTAGAATACACATTTGTAATATTGTCACAAATGTGTCTTAGTGGCTTTTAATGCAATTTTAATGTTGACTCCTGAAATTGACGTTGGCCTTGAAGAGTGAACAAGTGAATGAGTGAGTCATCCCACAAATAATGACGTCTCAATACAATGCAATGTTCTCGCCTCATAACAGCAGGAATAAAAGCACCTCATTATGCACAGATGCCCTCAAGTGTGTAAACCGCATGACATGGTTAGATTCATCACCACCACTTCACAGGAGACGAGTTTATAGAGGACCAGCACAGACGACATTCACCATCTTACCTCAATGTTACGTATTACGTAAGGGAAAAGTCTGAATCATATCAAGGATTGAATTAAATGGATGGAATTCTATTGTTTTCTTGTACGCTTTGTTTTATTAGCAGGAATATCTGATCTGTTAGGACCTAGCTTTGGAACAAGAGGGTAACGATAAAAAAAAAAAAAAAGTGGACTACATAAGAGATATTTGTCTGAATCTTTTCTATTTTTGAGCTGCCCTTGTGCAAGGCATATATGCACATGAAAGTATCAATTAAAAGTAAATAATATATTATTTTTGAATATTTTTCACTTACTGGTAATATCCTGCCCCTTTAAATTCCATAGATTTACATATTGACAGATCACATTATGGAAAAGTTAGGAAATGACCGTGTTTATTTTAGTCAATTTTTTTTTCCATCACAAAAAGTTGGCATTTGAGCAGGGGTGTGTAGACTTTTTATATCTGCCAATCTATCAAATTTAAAGGGGCAGGGAGATTACAAAAGATATTAAAAATATTACATATATTGGCTATTCAAGTCCAGAGATGCTGTTGCCACCTGGTGGTAGCTTGCTACAGCTTTTGCCTGAACCCAATAGTGAAAAGTTCTTGATTTAGTGAATACAGTATACTGTTAATTCCATTGAGATCAATTCATTGAAGACTCTGAATTGAGAATGTCTTTTTATGTCCCGTGATTGACTGTTTTTTTTAACACAAGTATCTGTACTTCTCTTTAAGTACACATTGCGAGTACTTTTGCCACCTCTGTTCACAGGCAACCATGATGGTGCCCCCATCTGAGAAACGATTCCACAACTTGACCCTGGAGCAACTCCAGGCTCTGGACAAAGTCCTGACCGAGGTCATTTCCATCCACGGGCGAGGGAATTTTCCAACATTGCAAGTGAGCGCCAAAGACATCATCCGCGTGGTAAAGGATCGACTTGTGGAACGAAACATCCGTGTTAAGGATATACGCCTCAACGGAGCCACAGCCAGCCACGTCCTGGTGAGGGACAACGGCCTGGACGTCAGGGACTTGGATATCATTTTTGGAGTGGAGTTGCCCAGGCAGGAGGACTTCCATGTGATCAAGGAGGTGGTGCTGGGTAGTTTGAGAGACCTCCTCCCATATGGAGTTAACAGACGCAAGATCACCTGCCTTACCATGAAAGAAGCTTACGTACAAAAGATGGTGAAAGTGTTCAACACGCACGACAAATGGAGCCTCATCTCTCTGTCCAACAACAGAGCCAAAACACTGGGCCTGAGGTTTGTCAGTACCCTCCGCAGGCAGTTTGAATTTAGCGTCGACTCCTTCCAGATCATCCTGGACCGCATGCTGGAGTCCTACTGGGAGACTGACAGGAGACAAGGGAGGAACTTGTCCTCGGATGCTCAGAAGTCGTCTTCAAAAAACAACCAGGGGGGAAACGAAGAGCGAGAGCATTCGAGCGAGCCTCCGGTTGACTCCAAGATGGCGTCTGGTGGAGAAACAGCACATCATAGTGAAGCGGTTGAGGAGGAAGAGCTTCCTGATGAGACTGAAAAGTGTGAGGGACAGTTAGCACCCGAGGATGCCGATTTTAAGCTGAACTCTCAGCAGGAAGAGCCAGAAATAGACATACACTCTGAGGAGGACATTGTTTTTGAACTAAGTGATGACAAGGAAGAGTTTCCAAAGGCATCTTCTCCAACGTGTGCATGTTTAAAACTGCAGGTTCAAGACGAGGCCTCTCATTCGCGCATCTCTATTACAGCATTGGTCGGTAAATCATCCGTGCAGGATTGTGTCCAAGTGGACTCTGCCATCGCCAGCCTGCAAGAGTCCCGCCACGAGTTCTCCTCTCCTCCCCCGGCTAAGAAAACCTGCACCACGTCCCCGGAGGTTGTACCAGACTACTGCCCCTCGCCTAAACTGCAAAGAAAAATGTCCCACAAAATGATCTGCAGTCCTGAGAAATGGTCTTTGCTCACAGACGTGTCCGATATGACCACTCAGCTGTTTGCGCCCATTGAGATACCCACTCAGATTCAAGATGGAGCTCATGGGACAGCTTCCTCGCAGAGGAGCTCAGCAAATCTTTCAGGTGCAGCGAGCACACTCCAAGCCGGACCTGAAACCGGTCAGGCTACCGAGCTAACCGTGAAGCCCAAACGTTCCAAGAAGCCTCCAGATTGTGACACCGGAGGCCAAACTCCCGACGCAAACGTGGGACTGAGCCAGGATTCCCGTGCAGAAACTCCCCCACCCAGCTGTGGTTTGACCTCATGGGGGTCCTCCATGGTTGTGGAGGCAGAGTGCATGTATGGCGACTTCAACCAGGCCGTGGAGCACCTACGGCAGCGCCTCATCGCCACCCACCACCCCGAAGAGATCCGGGGAGGCGGCCTGCTGAAATACGGCCACCTCTTGGTGAGGAACTTCCGTCCGGCCAGCGAGACGGAGATCAAGTCTTTGGAGAGGTACATGTGCTCACGCTTCTTCATCGACTTCCCCGAAGTGAAGGAGCAGCAGCGCAAGATGGAGGCCTACCTGCATTGCCATTTCACGGGCAGCGAGGAGAGCAGCAAGTACGACTTCCTGATGACCCTGCGCCGCATCATCGACGAGAGCACCGTGTGCCTGATGGGCCACGAGAGGCGGCAGACGCTCAACATGATCACCGTCCTGGCTCTGAGGGTCCTGGGGGAGCAGAACGCCATCCCCAACGCCGCTAACGTCACGTGCTTCTACCAACCGGCCCCTTACATGAGCGAGCCCATTTACGGAAGCTACTTCATTGCGCAGGCCCAACCCCCGCTGGTCTACCACCCCTACCCGGTCCACGTGCACATGCAAAGCGGCCTGGTGTAGCCACGGCGTTGTGCCCTCTGGGAGGCGGGAAGGCAGATTTCAGCACGTGCTAGCGAAAAGGCACTGATGCTTTGAAGATGAGGCACCCACCCGGGCACAGAGTCCTTTAATGCTTTGACATCTTCACCTTGGTCAGGACCGAGTGGGGTGTAAAAGCAAAGAATGTGAGGCTTTCACCTCGTCGACTTTGGAAAGAAAAGTGGACACAGAGCACAGGAGGCTAGGATGGAAAAATGGTTCTGATCATCTAATACGAACCCCAAATCTGATGAAGTTGGGACACCGAGTAAAACGTAAACCGTAGAATGCAATGATTTCCAAATCCTTTTCAAACGACATCTAAGTTGCTCAATAGTCTGGTGTCTCCGTCGTATTTGCGCTTCATAACGTGCCACATATTTTCAACAGGAGACACGTCTGGTCTGCAGGCAAGTCGAGATGTGCAAGTTACAGCCTATACCGTCACTCATGCCGGCATTTGAACTTCGCGCTGATAAAAATCTGAATTGTCCTTTTCCTCTTTGGCGCAAAAGACGATTTCCAAAAACAATTACAAATGTGGACTCGTCAGACCGCAGCACACTTTTCCACTTTGCATCAGTCCAGTTTCTGAAGTGTTCCTGAGCACTTTCCGCCTTGCCACGTACATGTAGAAATTTCTCCAGATTCTCCCAATCTTTTGATGATGAAATTCCTGAATTCCTTACAATAGTACGTTGACTAACAATCAAAAGTCATTTTTAACGGGGCTGGCAGTAAATTATTTAAGAGTTAAACTGTTGGGACTATTTGCTCACGCAGTTGTTTAGAATGTGGAGAACCTTGTCCAATTCCTTGCGTGTGAACAACTGAGCCTTTCGGGAATGCTCCTTTTATAATCAATCATGGCACCTTACCTGCTACAAATTAGCATGTTCACCTGTGGAATGTTCTAAATAGATTTTTTTTTTCTAGCATTCCTCAACTGTCCCATCTTTTTTGGAACGCATTGCAAGCATCAAATTCAATATATCTTGTCTTTATAGTCAATTAAACATAGGTTGAAAAGGATTTGCAGATCATTGTATTCAACAACATCCCAACTTGACTGGAATTGGTCTATGACTGTGTTTGGAATCATTTACTCAGTCCCAACTTGTTAATCCCGATATAGTTTTCCTATAATGGACTACATACTGAAAAAAAAAGAAAAAGAAACGTGGATGAATACAAAACACTTTATGTGCATGATCATCCTTGTTGTGATGCACGACAACTGAATTGGTCTCCTGCTGAAGGAGGCACTATATTGGGCAAAACCTGCACTCACTATACATTTGAACAGCACTACAAAATAGTATATGACCATATTAGGCATAGTGATTCCGAACACAGCTGTTTGGTGAAATGTTGTCATGTGGTTTGACTCTTAAGCATGTGACGTTATTCAGTGTGTAGAATTGTGACTATGATGTGTAACCGTAAAAGGTTTTAGTGTGTACCGTATAGGGTTGCAAATTTTCAGTTCCACTGGGAACTAATGGAAATATACTGAACATTTGCAAACTTGCTATTTGTTCTATAGCATATGCATAAAGAGACTGATTTTTCGGAATTATCTTGAAATAATTGTGAAAAACAACATTTTATTCCCATAAAATGATTAACAGTTTCATTCTCAAGTATTTGGTTATAAATATGAAAACTTGTCAGTAATTTGTCTTTTAATTTCATGTTGAAAGTTAAATGCTGGATAATTGTAATTAATCTAGATATTACACTGCAATGCTCCATTCAGAGGATTACTTTAAAATAAAGTGATTAGGTTTTAGTGTGTGTGACAAACTGAGCAGTGTTTTTTTTTTTTTAGTAGTGGATTTAACGAGAATGACTTGTCGGGGTTGTGTGGTCTATGATGTTTTTAGGCAGCACAGTTATGTGTACATTCACTGACCACAACATTAGGTACACTTGCAGAACCCAATTAGACGCAATTTAAGAAATTGCACCTTCACATTGATAATTTTGATAAGACGTTGTAAAAGAGGTATTCATTTTACAATATTACAGTGCAGAATTGTGCTGCACTATATTGGCAGAATATGCAAATTAGGACTGGTTGCTGCAAAACTACTGAATCAAACCTTAGTGTATGTTTTGGATGTCAAGTAAAACAGAGGTGTTAACTCTTTGACTGCCAGACGTTTTCAGAAAAGGGATGCCGTGGGTGCCAGCCGATTTTAAGCATTTTTGACTGATCTTTCAAGGTCCATAGAAAATTATGTGTTTTGGACTATGTTTGGAAACACACATACTACCAAATGAAAGATTGGACTCTCATCTTTCATCAGAAAAAAAAAGTTTGTTTCTACCTTATTCCGTTTTTCAGTAATCAACAATAGAAAATGGTTAGTTTCACCTCTGTTTTGAAACAAACGTCTTTTAACGTCTTTGGCACTCCCCCATAGGATTTTACTAAACGTTATTTAACGTTTTTGGCAGTCAAAGAGTTAAAATACATATTTTTAAATGTATTTGCAATACATATTTTCAATGTGTATCGCTGTACCTAATGTTGGAGCAGGTGTGTTTGTGACTATACGGTATACAAAAAATATTACTACTCTTCAAGCACAGGTTGTTCACACTTTATCTGAGACTGAAGCACAACATAACTCATTCACTGCCATTGACGGCTATAGACGTCAAAAATCTATTTTAACTGGACTAGCAGTGAATGAGTTAAACGCACATACAGTGGATATAAAAAGTCTACACACCCCTGTGTCCAAATGCCAGCTTTTTTGTGACATAAAAATAAGACCACAATCTTTTTTTTTCTTTCTAGCAGAAGCCTGATTGCTTGGAACTAACCTGTTCATAATTCCCTCTACCTTTACTAAGGACCCCAGTTGCAGCTGAAAAAAGAAATGATTTACCTTGATCTCATTTTGTTTATATCACAAAAATCTGGCATCTGAACAGGAATATGTATTTTTTTTTTTAAAACTATCCACTGTAGATAGCTGTTGTGTTGTCCTGCTTGTAATTCTGAGATGCAATACTGATTACTGTAATGTGTGCAAATATGTGGATTTCCAACTGGTTGTATCTGTTGTGGTAAATGGGCTTGTTGTGTATCACCCCCTCCAAAAAATGGATAGGATTTCTGTCATGATATATTAGTGTTGAGCTTGTTGTGCGATGCATGGTGATGAGTAAAAATAAGACAACGGCTCTGTCTGGAGTTTCTTCTGTTCTTCAATGTGAAAATTATAGTTCATCATCCTCAAATAAAAACAGTGCGCAAAAATAATTCATTTGAGATTAACAAGGTCACCTTTATCTTAATATCAGCATGCACGACGAGACGACTTAAAAAAGAAAACTAGATCTCATCTGTCAAAGTGACCATTTCCCTCTCTGCATTTATCGAGTCTGCAGTTTGCAGGTGTGGCACGGCGGCGTGCGTCATAGCTCAGCCTTGTTTGCTCCTGCTCTGACTCAGCCCGCCTTTCAACGCATTAATGCAGTCTCCCAAAATGGAATAGACAGATGTAACAGCCCTTGTTCAGTTGACTTTTGAGGCCTTGCCTTTGGTGCTTGCATAACTATGGGTTGTAGAAGGCACGGCGGGAAATAAGAATCAAATTAATATGTAAATTGACTTTCCTTACATTTGATTATTTTAAATAAGAATCAAACTAATATGTAAATTGACTTTCCTTACATTTGATTATTTTAAATAAGAATCAAACTAATATGTAAATTGACTTTCCTTACATTTGATTATTTCAGGATTAAGTCTTCAAAAGCAGGGTAGTTTCCCCCAACAAAATAAATGAATAACAACAAAAGCTCTAAACTTACATCTTGGTTGTTTCTACACCAGATGCCCTTCCTGATGCAATCCACCGATTTCTATCCAAGCTTTGAACTGGCAGTGGCTGGGAATTGGTGCACTGATCAAGACTTGAAAGGGAGCAGCACGTTCCACTACACTACCAGTGCACCTACTTGTGAACCTGTACACAGTAAAAAGATGTTCAAATATGCAAATATTGGATGGGGATTTCCAATTTTAAAGTTTCAATATATTGCATGTGCATATTCAACAAAATGTTAATGATGGAGATAAAAGGGAGGCAAAATGGAGTGCAGCACCATGAAAAATATATATATTTTTGGGTGAAAATGCACACATTTCAATCTACTTTTTTTTAACTTATTGGCAACAACACAAACAAAATGCCATTGTAATTTGTTTTCTTTTATTTAAAAAACAAACAAAACTAAACTGTATCAAAAACAGTCACAGAGTTGAGTTCTTCCACCCATGGTAGAATGTTACATGTATGTTGACTATTTTGATGCTTAAGAGACCAGACAAAGTCATCTACTTGATAAATTAACAAATAATCATTTTGTAGACACCGGTTAATGCTTCTGCTTGCAGCACCTCATCTGAAAGGAAAAAACAAACTTTTTAAAAGTTGGCTGATTTGATTTCCCAACTCATAATGGCACAATGTAAACGGTGGACACATTGTGAATCCAGTTAGACAGATGAGAACTAATTATTAGCTACATCCCGAGATGAGATATGGGGTGGTGAACCATCGGTATACAACAATTTTCAACTTATTACCTCTCTCTATTATCATCATCACTGCTAAGCTGCCACATGGAGAAAATAAAATGTGCAAAATGTCACGTTCCTCATTGCTGTCAATGAAACGGCAACCCAAGTAAACCAGAATCAAAATCTATCACCGTGAAAGATCGATGGGAAACACAATAAGTAAAAAAATAATAAAAAAAATGTAATTAAAGGGAAGAAGCCATATTTACAGTTTGTGGAAATTGTAAGACAGCTGGATTACTGAATCATTTCCTCTCACTTGAAGAATGGTCGACAAGCAAAAAATTGAACTTGTCATCCGGATAGTGGGAGAGATTGGGAAGAAATGAGCACCATGTTTTCACATCCCTGCTTCTTTCCTTTCTTTGGTGGCCAGTGACGAGACAAGCAGCACGGAGAGGACTAGTATTGAGTGTGAAACGCATGATGAAGAGGAGACGAAGAGGAGCAGTAAGGCTGAAGTGATGAGTCCCGGGGAGGGAGAAGGGCCAAGATGACCAGCAGCTATCGGCCGGGGTGACGAAAACCCCTTGGCAACATATTGTTAGCACCATCGTTAAAAAACATCTCCCACCCACTGTCATTATATATTTATTATTTACACACCTGTACAAAAAAAAGAAGACAAAAAAATCCCTGCAGTGTAGTTTGCTAGTTTTCTTGAGGTTCAGTGGCCCCATCCCATGAGGTGGCTGACGCGAGCTTTCTCGGTCATACGCCGTACCCGTCCCGAGCGGGACCTTCCCAGGTTGAGGCGGTCCTGCTCGGACTGGCCCTGGTACGAGACTGTCCGGCGGCCCTGCCGGCGAGTGTTCACCTGATGAAGTTTGTCGCACACGCTGCTTCCTGAGCCTTTGGTGGCAGCGACCGCCATTGCTGCTGTGGACGTGCTATCCTCCTCCTCCCCTTCCTCTTCATCGGATTCCTCCTCTTCTTCCAGCTCCTCCTCTTCTTCCAACTCCTCCTCCTCCTCTTCTTCCAGCTCCTCCTCTTCTACCTCAGGTTTTATATTCCCTGGTTGTATTTGCTGCTTTAATTTTCCCTCCTTTTCATCCTCTTCATCTTCTTCTTCCTCCTCCTCCTCCTCTTCATCATCGTCATCTTCTTCTTCTTCTTCCTCCTCCTCCTCCTCGTCAACCTTTCCGGGGTGCTGCACCCGTGCTTTCTTAACACCAACCATTGCGTCCTCTCCTTTATGTTTCCGCTTCCCTGAGGTGACCATCTTGTCCTTCAAAGAGATCCGCAGCGACAGGCTAGGCGCTTTACTGTAGTCGTGATCTCCACCCTCCACGTATTCCTCTGCCTCGCCGTCCGAGCTGCTGTTGCTGTCTGATGAAGACGAGGAGGACGACGAAGTGGAGGATGACTCGGACGAGGAGCTGTTGGACCCAGACTTGTCGTCGTCGTCATCTTCGTCAGTCTGACGCTTGGCCGCACTGTGCAAAGAAAAAAAAAAGGTCATATTTAGAGCACTCAGCAGCAACCTATTGCAAATCAGCACCAAAATGGGTACTATATTATTGAAAACCTTCACGCATGAGTTTATCAGAAACATATTTTTAAATGTAAAAAAGTTGTAGGCAAGAGGAAAAAAATAAATAGTCTGTCCAGTTTGGAGGTTTTTTTCTTCACTATGGCTTATAGCAGTGAACATTGGGTCTAGATACACAGCAAAAATGATCAAATACTGGACTGCGAATAAGTACCTCACAGCTAGCGATCTGCCTCCATTGTGCAACCGATTCCTGTAAGTCTCTCTCTGACAAGTCCGCCGTTCATTCCGAATGGCCGACTTGTGGTCAGAGATAATGGAGATGATGTGCTTTTCAAAAAAGGCCGACAAGCTGACTGTCATTGTGTAGATCTAAACAGAAAACAAAGAACAATCAGAACTTCCCTCAGAGTGTACAGCAACTTAAATGTTATACCTGAGATTTCTTGTTTGGTGTATATGCTTTGGAGTTGCTGAACATCAGGCGGACATCTTTGGCAAACTCCATTGGGTTCTCATAACTGCCGGTCATCAACGTCTCTGACACAGTACCCAGATCCATGGGAGTGTCAATAATGTCTCTATAGTCCTGAACAAAAAACGGACATAGATTAGTACAAGTTTAATTTACTCACAATGTATCTTTATGAGCATTGTCAAGTAAAGTATTGTTTGTTTGGATAAACCAGATGGCCTTGCTGATTATCTTACCGGATACTTAACGAGATCAACAGGCTGCCGGAACGGTTGAGAATCGTGGGAGGAGGTCATTTTGCGCAGCAGCTCACAACAACGGCCCCGCCACGTTTTAACATTCAAAACCACCTCGCGCTTCTTTGAGTTACATTCCTGGAATCGAGAAAAGAGCCCACGGTGACACCGGACAGATTCGAAGAATATAAATGGTGTTTTGAAGCCTCCTGGCTGTGTACAGATGAAGCCGAATTTCTCTCTCTCTCTCTCACCCGATGTCCTGAAGATGTTCCTGGAGTGTCGGAGTCCACATCCACCTCTCTTGCCTGCAGGGGAGCACATAAAAGCCCAATTAAATATATATATATATATATATATATATATATATATATATATATATATATATATATATTTTTTTTAAATAATAAAAAAAATCATCTTACCTCATCATCTCCACTGCTGACCTCCGATTTCAATCTATGATAAAGATTCAAGATGTCTGTGCAGCTTTGGTCTCTGGCACAAGCGAAGAAGCACAGTTACAACATTTTCTGGCCATTTTCTTGGAATTAATTCAGTCATTCGCAATCAATGTGCAACGGCATATTAGTAAGATGAGCAAGGTTATTTTAGTGAATGAAACCTAACAAAATAACAAACTCAAAATTCAAAAGACATTTTCGTTTAATGAAATCAAAAACAAAAATGTATTTTTTAAAAAATGAAAACAGACTACATTTTAGGTTTACAAAACTAACTATAATTATAGCGAAAATGTCCTTGGTTTTAGTCTTTGGTAATAAATTTAATACACGAGTCTTTAGGGTTGATTTTAAATGTGATTTGAAGTATATTATAAGTATAAGGACATTTGAAAGTGTCACACAGAAATGACGTCATCTAGCAGCAGCCGATTAAAAAAAGTGCTTGACTTTTGGCTCCAATGGCTCAGTTTGCCTGCTTTTTCATTTAACTTAGCCTAAATGCAACACTAAGAAAGAAATGTGTTTTTTCACTTTCCCATTGTGTTTATTTATTATTTATTGCACACAAGTAATAACATTTTTTAAACTATAACTAATACTGAAACTAATAGTAAACATTA
Organism: Vanacampus margaritifer; assembly: GCF_051991255.1. NCBI lineage: Eukaryota > Metazoa > Chordata > Actinopteri > Syngnathiformes > Syngnathidae > Vanacampus > Vanacampus margaritifer. The sequence goes on along the minus strand of NC_135447.1, from coordinate 7,988,595 downwards.
TTTTTAAATAAGTAAAACTAATAAAAAAAACTAACAGAACCACACTGAAAACCAATCAAAACAAACTAAATTTAAAAACAAACAAACCTCAAAACGAAATAAAAACGGACAAATAAAAATTCCAAAACTATAAAAACCCTGGTTATGAGACATCATCTGGTGTTGCTACCGGAAATGATCCAATTTCACTTAAATGTTTGGAAAAAAAGAAGAAAAATAAAAGATTATTTACTGCAAATCTTTGCTCATCCATCTATACCAGAGATGTATGCAAATACAAGCAAAAAAAAAGGGGGGGGGGGGATTATATAAACTCTGTTTACTACCAATTTCTGCTTCAGCTCATTTTGGCTGCAAACAAGTTGGGCCAAACTCATGTTAATGTGTTACCCGATGTAGCGGAGGAGAAGGTCCGTCACCACTTTGGCCGCAGTCACAATTGGGCTCTGGGGTTCGTTGAACGTGCGGGCGTTGTGTTCAATGTAGCGCACCTCCCACATGAGAGCGGAGATCCGCCTGAAACAGAAAAGTGCCAACATTGCATAAACACGGTTGAGCCATCCTGTGGTTGCTGTGTGCTCTGCCCTACCTGTAGAAATGGGTTTCCAGGCGTTTGTGGATTGTGCTGATGTCCGTGGGGTAGGACACCACAGTGCAGTACAGAGGGTACTCTTCAAGATTCACAGGCGAAGCAAACGGCTTGGCAACATCTGCGGAAAGACAGAAAAACAGATGTCAACAACAATCAAGCAGACAGTTGGTAGCCTGCATGACAAATCATCCGCCAACTTCTGCTCCTTACCAAGTGTAAGCAGCTGATCGATGCCATGGATGATTCTCTCACATTCTTCATCTTGTGTGTGCGCCCCCCACTCTCCTTCCTGAGGCTTGTAGAGAAGAGCTTCCAGCTCCTCCTCTGCCACCTCCACGGCGGCACCCACCTGGTCAGGTAATAAAGCTGAAAGCAGAAAGTGTGGTTAATGTTGTTGTGCGATGGGCAGCAGCTAAAAGTAGAACAGTAGTTCTTAAACGCCAGGGCCTACAAAAGATTTAAAAATACATTTAAAAAGATAACACCCATGCAAAAATCCTTTAAAAATAACAACTATATTATGAAAACAAATATTTCAGGAAAATACAAGTTCATAAAATGAATTTCACATTTGTGAGTAGGCTATTCAATTTCAGTCTCCCCAAACCAGAATGGTTCAACCCAACCTATCATATGCCACGCCTAGCATCACCTGTTAATCATTTTGAAAATTTTATTTAAAAATAAGTTAAATGATTTTTGGGGGGGTAACAGGTCTTTACTATGATCCCAAAGGAGGACATTTGATGGTGATGATCATTTTCATGCGCATAAATCTTAATTTGTAATGAAGTTAATTTTTTGGGGGGGTTATCTTTTGATTTCCAAATAGTTCAAGAGAGGCTATTGTACAAATGAAGGTTTAAAGTTTTATAAATCAATGATGGCACAGCACAGTTTTAAGCCTTTTTTTCTTCTTCTTCTTCAACCAAAATTGCTTTGTGCTGGTGAAGAGCTACTTGGATGAAAATATATTTCACAGGGGGCCCATCACTGAAAAAAAAAGGTTGAGGACCACTGACATCAGGCTGAGAATGGAGCAGATTTTTTTTTTTTAACCACATCAAGGTACATCATCTGTTTTGGGTCCTAGAGGTCAGGGCACAAATACTGATTACCGGTACTTCAATTTCTCCAACATTCTTATTTTCACTATAGAACACTGCCAAACTCTTTTGCAGTTTTCACACTGAAAGGAATTTCTTTTATTGGACAAGGCAAAATGTCGCCACAACAGGACCCCTGCCCGGCTCCTAAAACATGTGCCTCAGCTCAATAAGGTCAGAAAATACTGGCCTATCTAGACAAATCCAATTACTTTCATACTACCAACCTTCCTCTGGAATCGGTTCCATGTCCCAAGGACTCAATTTCTCCCGCTCACCATTGTCCCACCTGATGAAACAAAGGAGTGGATTTAGCCATATTGATGAGAGATAAAACGTGTTTGGCAGAAATGTATACAAAACATGATTGGCTTGGGTTAATTAGCTATATTATGTTGGAGAAAAATATAAATAATATGGAGAGGGACTTACTTGACTGCAAAACATTGAAACAGGCTGTCTGGATGATCCAATTGCAAAGGCTCCTGGTCCTCCACCAAGCCAAACCACCAAACATCATCAATGATGCTGCGGAATCTCATACCTGTAGTATGCGAGGATTAGACGAAAATGGTCAGCAACACCTCCACGTATATTAACCAGCCTAAAGACGATAGCCTATATAGAGATGTACACTGCCCTACCTGGTTGCCAGTTGTGGTCTTTAGCCTCATTGTAGAACTGCTGCAGTACAAGGAAATCTATGACATCGGGCATGTCATGGTACCTTTGAAAGAAAAGAAGTACGAGATTAAATTAAAATTTTGAGTAAATGAGATTATAATTGACTTTAAATAAAAGACTCACTTTAGGGAGAAGGAGTCATTGGTCATCTTTCCTGAGAATGGGTCTAAGAAAGCAAGTTTTAGGCAGCAGAGAGTGGGCGGTCCCACTTCATACTTAATTCCGACGATCTTTACAGATTCCTGGTCCTGTATTGGGTCAAAAGTAGAAAGACCAGGAAACAAGATAAATAAATGGCTAGTACTAGTTGTACAAAGCAGTTTCTCGCAATAGCGCATCTTAGAACAAGTCAATTAACAGTTGCTGATATTTTGAAAACAATGGAATTCATATTCAAGATTTGATGCATGACTTCAACCCACTAGCAGAGCTATTTCAATTCAAAGTGATGACAATTATTCCAATGTTTTTGTCATTATTATAAAAAAATAAAATCTGGTCCTCTTTCAAAGCACAATGTGTTTGTTTGATAGTACCCTCACCCTGAGTTGGAGTTTGTTCCATGGTTGTTTCTGAGGGTTAACGTAATAGGCTTTGGCCTTACGGACCGCTTGGACATAAGCCTGGTGGCCTTGTTTGAAGTAGACGAGCTGAAAGAAGATAAGAGTTTGCTCCATTAGTGGTAGATTTAATCAAATGGAAAGATATACAAGCTGCAGAATGCAGATATCATGTCTGTTTAGCATGGTTTATTATGAGGAGATCCATTTTTAGGTTTCTCTTTGTGTCCGGAAGGAGAAAGCTGTCTTGGAGGTTACACAAATACAAACAATCAAACATAAACATTACATATAAACATCATATATGTGTCTATATTTTACAATATGAATGGTATTTTATTGTATATTACCTACATTTTTTTTGTATTTCAACTAGGTGGGAACAAAAAGCAATATTGTCTGATATAAAAAAATAGTAGTAGTTGCTATATCACCCAGACCTACAGTATTTTTGAGTTACCGGTTGAACCAGTAATATTTTGCAATTCCATTTTTTGGGGGGGGAACAAACTCGGGGAATTGACACATTTGTTAATTTATTACAAATGAATCCTTCATCATAATTTCTCTATTGCAGAGTGACTGTTCTGCCTTTTGTCAGATATATTATTGGACATTTAACAGAAATTTTATGTATCAAATGTACTAGTCTAGTGTTATCTTACATAGTAACCAACTTGGTTTCGGTATAGGTACTTTGAGTACTCAAAACTCAAATAATTGTACTGTTATCGGTCTGAAAAGTTTACATTTATTTGTGAATGAGCACACCACCATGTAAATAATATTTCCACTCCAGGCTGTGATTGTCAATGTTTGACTTTTTTTTTTTTTGCTTATCCTCATTAGGTAGTGACATCCAAATAAGTATCAATTGGGTTTGAGCTAAATCTGTGTACAAAGTAAATTAGAGAGAAGAGCGAGCTTCTACCTCATCTCCCATTTGTGGGACAAAAGGGAGGCGATGTGGGATAGTCTCCATGATCCATGAAGGTGGCAGCCAAGACGGTGCATCAAGTACTCTCAGAGAGGTTGTGGGTTTCTGAAAACAAATGTATTAAGGTACGTATAAGTTAGAAACAGAACATTGATACTGACAGAGATCAAGCAAGATCTTGCACAAATACGTTTGCAATGTGGCAAATGATGCTGCAGGCAGGCGCAGCTCACCTGTTTGGTCTCTTTGGGCTTTTTCTTCTTGTCTTTGCTGTCCTTTTTCTTTTTCTCCTTCACATTTTCATCACCATCCTCCTCCTCAGAGCTGCTGTAACCCGAAGGCTGGACAGGCCTCCTGGTCGATCGCTTAGGGGGCTGGAGGTTTATCCCGGCGTCAGCGGTCCAATCAGAGTACTCACTGGAGGAATCACTAGAAGAGACACGGACATGTGTTAAGTCTGGGGTATGAAATACATCAGCATCAGTCAAAGATCCTTACCTGGAGCTGCTCTCACTCTGCCACTTAGCTTCACTGTCAGAGGACGCAGAGCTGGCCTCTCCCTGCTCTGCTCCCTTGTAACACACAAATGTAAAAAAAATTAAAAACAAAAAACATGATTAAGCATTAGTACATGACAGATTAAAGGTTTTCAATAGAGCATTGGTATACTTAGAATATTGGGAGGGGCATTTTTTTTCCAGTAGCTTAATCTTATTTTCATCATTTGATAATAATAGCTTGCAACTAATGAAAACCTGAAATTTTCCACAGAGAAATTTGAGTAAAACATAAGACACAAACAAAAATTTAACATCATTATTTTTGTTTTACTTTTAAATGTTTAATCGCTGCGTAGGACTGGAACAAGTTATTTCTACTTCCCTAAATTCCTTTGAATTTGTTGGATTAAACGTAATGAAATCACTCAACATTGTTTTGAGTTAATTACTTCTTAAATCAGTACAGACACCACATTTTGGAGATGCAAGAAAAATAACCAACTTCTCTTTCGCTGTCGGAGTCCACATGGCTGTTAGAAGTACGTTCGTGAGTGCTCCGGTTCCGTGGGCGGCGTACTTGAGCTGAGCGGGTCTCATACGTGTGCCGCTGCTGTTTTTTCTTTGTCGGCCGCAAGGAGCGCAGGCGTGTGGTCAGGGGCTCGGCCTGCAAAACGCACAAATAAAGGGTGAAACAGAAAAAGAAGAAGGTATACACTCAAATGTTTGGGATTAATATAGTGTTTGTAGTACAGAATAGTGGAGTAGTAGGTACACAAACCTTTGGTGGACAAGTAACTGGTTTCTTTCTCCTCTCTGCATTGTATAGAAAACATTCTCTATCACTTTTGGCTTGTCTGCTTTCCTCCATAAGACTGGAAAAAAAAAGAGAGACAAAAAAATATTCATGCATCAAAACTCCAGTTCTCTTTTTTTTTTTGTCCGAAAACCTGATGAAATTCTTTCGTGGGGCCTCACTTAAAAACTCCTTGCGGCAATTCATTGACCACCACTCTGCGGCTCCAGGCCAACAAGTCTCTCTCGGTGGCCACTTGACTGCGAAGGGCATTATGCTGCATTTGCCACATCCCGCCCACCTGCCCACTCCTGCGAGGACCCACATTCGGAGAGGATGCTACCACCTCTACTGCATCATCTGCCAAAAAAGGTCGAGACATTTGTTAATTAATTAGGTCATACATCGCATAATCGTAACCACATAATTACAGCATCAAGACATACCCTCTGCTTCATTCTGAAGCTCATCCTGCAACTCTCTGATGCGGTTGTCCAGAATGCTTTCTCCATTTTCTGCAGTTTGCTGGCCAAGAACCTGCTCAACCAACTCGCCTTCATCTTGAAGAATAAAATCAGTTTTTATTTTGAGAGGTAAACTGTGCATGGCTGATGAGTTGTTAAAAGACGGCATGCTTTACTGTTAGTCATGTATCCAAGTTGAGGTATTAGCTGATCGTCCTTGCAATTCTCTCTTCCCGGTACCAGGCGCTGATAGCGAGTAGTGTGCGGATTTCCATCAACGTCCACTAGGAAAGGTGGCGGCATGAGGTGCGGGGCCTGCTGCGTCTGCTCATCTAGGACATAGTTGTTTGAGTCTCGGATAAGAGGCCGGTAGTCCGTGTGGAAGAACATCTGGTCAGGAATCTGGAGGGGATGAAGTCAGCAGTTTGTGTTGTTTAGACTAAACCTAATTCAAATCTTGATTTAATATCTCCAACCGGATGAGTGGGTGACTTATTTGGACATATGAAGCCCCAAAATACATTCAGGTACCTTCTCATATGGTGTGCTGCACCCAAAGCCAAAGATGAGCAAATGGCCATGAGAGTCAGTACAGGCAAAATGCTGACCATCAGCTGAGAACTTGCAGTCATAAATAGCCCCATGACCTTGACCTTCAATCTGGGGGGAAAAAAATAATAATATATGAGCTGTAAAACATCATCAATAAAAGGTATCGCTCATGAATGAATAATCAAGTCATTGTTGCTTGATTACCATATTGAAGAAATTGCGAATCTTCACTCCCTTGCTCAGGTCCCAGATGTAAACATTGCCGTCATGGCCGGCTGACAACATGATGCGCGAGTCAAATGGGTGTGCCTCCAGCACAAACACCTCATCATCATGACCCTGGAAGGAAGCAGTTGCTTATCACATGCTTAATTTCCTCACATCCCTCTTCTAATAGGGCTGCAGAGTAGTTATGCCCGCTTAAACCACTCACAGATAAAACATGCAACAGCTCTCCGGTAGTTGCATTCCACACTTTGAGCTGATAGTTTGACACGGCTGTGATGACGGTGTGATCCGCGCGGTCCCAAGCCACCATGGTCACCACCAGCTTGGTTTTATCATCTCCATTAACAACAGAACTCCTGCAGGAAATTGTTTGCATCAATCAAGGAGCACTGAGTGACATTGTTGCATCGTCCCACCTCGGGGACAAACGCATCTTTTACCCTGGAAGCCTGGCCGCCATGTCTAAAGCGATGCTCTTCCACTCTTGTTGTTGATAATGCCAAATCCTCGCTGTGCCGTCGCGACTGCCACTCACAAACTTGAGGCTGCGCATATACATGTTAGAAACGCAAAAAATAAACAACTTTCCGTATAAATAAATAAATACACTCCAGGTTTGAACAGTTTCTCATTCAATAGCAATAGAAAATGTGTTCAAACTTTTTACTACCAGTTTATATGAATAAATAGCAGATTCTTACCTGTCACTGCTATTGCAAAACTGGACAACCACAACTTTATCCTACAAAGCCAGAATGGTGACGTTAACGTTAACATGTTGTCCAATGATCTGGCAATAAAATTAGGTAGCTTTGGCGCATCTCACCGTATGAGCATCCAACTCTGAGACCTTCATCGGGTTTACAGCACCAAGGTAGTAAACCCTGACCATGTGATCGCTTCCACCCGTAGCCATTAACATTCCACCTGATCAACAAAACACTCGATATGTAATGACACACACATTACAAAATGTTAACACCATCTTTGAAGAACTTTCTAAGTGAGTACACTTACCACCACTGAAGGAGGAACTAGAGACCTGCACTCCAGGACGTGACCGCTCAACAAATTTGACCGGCTGATCACTGTGGATTGTGAGTGCACGCATATTTCCATTACGAACAACTTTAAATGTAGAATGCTGCAATGTTTAGCAGTTGTATGTAATACTAACTTGAATTTCATGCTCACAGAGTGCCACTTCCAGAAAAACACCATGCCGTCTGCACCTGTAGAGGCAAGGTAGCGTGTCGCACCCCTGGCTGACGGGGAGAACTAAAAGAAATAGGAAGACATGGTTGGTTGGTTGTAATGCAGATATTCCCCCCCCACTTATAACAAGCATGTGCATTGTGGTCACCTGAATGGATGTGATTGAGGCAGCGTGTGCTTGCAAAACGGTGATGGGCGCACATGTCCGCAGGCACCACATTCTGATGATTTTATCACAGCTCGCCGACGCGAGGAGAGAGTTCTCGTAGTTGACGGCCATATCACAGATCTCAGCTTCATGGCCGCGGAGCGTTGCAAGGAGCCGGCCATCATCTGTAGCCCAGATTTTCACAAGGCAGTCATCTGAACCCTAAAACATGACATTTACCAGAAATTAAATAAAGATCAAATTTCCAGAAAGACCAGACCTCTGAAAAATGTCATTTCAGGATTAAAAAAAAAAAGTATCATCACTGGCTCATAAATCACGACTCACTGTAAATATTCGTCGACCAGTACGGTCAAAGGCTACACAGTAGACTGCAGATAGGTGGCCGAGGATACGTTTGTGTATCCTCATGTGTTGGTAAGAGGAAGACGGCAGCGCCTGGCCAAAACGGACTGTGCCAGTGGTCTGCCGAGCGCCCATGATGGATACTTGAAATAGAGACAGTTGAAAATGACTTGCAGCAACACTTTAAAACACAGAGAAACTACACAACAAATTGGGGATGTTTACTTTCAAGTACATTAGCAGCTATCTATATAGATAGATGTATAAAAAAAAGCAGATAAGCATAAAGGGTATTGTCTAAAAAGACAAGGCAAATTAATGCCAACTATATGTTCAGACTCCCATGTGCCAATTTGCATTGTGGAAGCAGATACTGTTTCGACATGACTGCATTTGCTTTTGGAAGCTGCTCTTGTTACATTTCCTTTCACTTGAGATTCCAAGACAATCTGATTTGAGAATTTCCAAGCAAGTGTTTTGCAACATGAATCCTGATGTTCTAAGGCCTGTTTAGAGTACTAACCAGATTTGCTGTAGCAATGTCAAATACATTTGTTTGCTCGGATCATGCCATGTTAGAAACTCTGGCTATTTATTGATAAGCTCCACAAATTGGTAAACCAATTGAAATCCTAAGTAAACACACTTAACGCACAGTGCCTAGGCCCTAGGGGAATACTACTTAAACGGTTAAATCTGAAAATGTTTTGTGGTTATAGAGAAGCATGAAGCGAAGCTCCAGCCAATATGCTTGGGTAGTCATACGCACCAACATTTGTAGGATATCCATTGTTGACTGGGGGTTCTGGTGGACGTCCTCTGTGAAGCGCAGCTGAGCCACTGCATACTTTATGACTACAACCTAAAGCAAACAAATTTGGGTTTTAGAAAATGAGTATACTTTGCAAAACAGGCGAGAAATTCTAACAAGCACACCAGTCAGAACGATAATTACTTTTGGTGGTACGAAGTAAGGACTGCCTTCCCAAGCCCAGAAGCGTTTGGATGCCAGGAACACTCGATGGGATCTCCTTCTCTATAAGCGGGCCTATCCGCTTACAAACACGCAGTAGATAGTCTGCAGGAATGTGCTCATTCAAAATCACCTGCAAGAATTTATTTACAATTTACTTTTTCAAGTACATTTTTACATACAATAAATACATTCTTTTCTAATCAAAATCTAGGATATCATATAATATATATTTTAGCATTTATGATTTATTCTTTGTAAATAATTTCTGGTCTTCTTCTTTCATGTTTTAGCCCAAATACAACAGTCTTTCTAAAGCGGCCCATTAAACTGTTCACTCATTCTCCTCCGATTGGCTCTACATTTCAAAGCCAGAACGTGATTGGCTCCGAGACATTACTGACAGCGATGTTCAACCAATCAGGCCTCTGCAAAGACTATTCCTCCTCCCACTTTCCCCCCGACACAATAGCGAGCCGAAGCTATTAATCACCAGTCCGATGCTAAAATAAATGTAAAAATTCAAATAACGTTCCAAACTTAACCACAGTAACAAGTTTACATGGTTAATTAAATTACATCCACACAAGGGCAGTTTGCGAATAAAAAAATATCCTCTCAACACTACTAAAAATTCAATTAAAAGCATCCACTCACCCAATCTTGGAAGGTCCTTTTGTATTTATTTCCGTCCCAAGTCCACCGTTGTGGGATCAACTAAAGTTAAAAATAAGTTGTTAGGAGACAGCGTGAAGACAATGGCCTCCGTTCTCGACTACTCGTTCCTTTGTGGAACTCCAAAGAAAAAATAGCTGAACTATGACCTACAAAACGACCAAATGGGGGGCAAGGATCGGAGATCCCGAACGAAATAAAAGGCAGAAAGTTGGTGCTGAACCTACCTCATACTCCTCCAGCTCTTCGACCAGAATCTAACAACAGACACACGGATTCAACGTTAGCTGCTAGCACTTGGCTAGCCAATTGGATTCGTATAAACTACACGACCGTTAATGGTAACTGTTGTGCTTGTCGATTTACCTTTGCTGATTTTTTACAAGGTCCCGATTGTAGGAACCTGGCAATGAGGTAATACAGTTCTGGAAGGAAGAGAGCGATGTGTTAGCATGTGTTGTTACCGTTGAGCTGCGCTAATGCTAAGGCAGATTTGGCTCGCAGTGTTACTTAGCTCGCTAACTTACACGCAAATGTAAAACGGTGAGAAATGGCAAATGTTTCCGAATGGAAGGGACACTCACCGCATTCGACCTGTGAACAATGTGTTCCTGCCATGGCTCGAAGGGGACGGGCGGCATTAAAACAAACTGATGTTTTGGCTCGCTCGTTAGCCGCTGGGCTAGCTAGTAGCTAATGGTGTGTAGCTAAAAAGGCTAACGTTAGTGAGTAGCCTCTCTCTCAAGTTGCTCCCTGGGCCACCACCCGGCCCTTTGTGCTGGCGCCCTCTAGTGACGGCTAAGTGACATTGGTCATTGCTCCTTTGACGAATATGACGAATAGGAACATTAAAGATATTCAAATATTTATATAATTTAGCCTTTGTTATATGCCTTTTGTTTTATTTATTACGAATAGGGCCATTAAAGATAATAAATATTATAATTTAGCCTTTGTTTTATGTTTGAAAATATTATGGAACGGGTAGCACCGTGAACTAGAGCTTGCATGTTTCTTGTCCATGTTTAGGGCCCCCCCCCCTTTTTTTTTTAAACTACGACACTGCATGACTATTTAGATTCCATGTAGGCTATGTACAGTACTTTCTTTTCAGCGAGTTGAGTAGGGCACGACCATATGTATGTTTTTTTTTTAAGGCCGATGCCGATAATTTAGCAGAAAAAAGTCCTGATGAGCAATTTAAATAATATTAAAAAAAAAAAAAAAGAACTATAACAACAAATATGAATTATTGGCAGAACATGTGATTGTTTTACAATAGTTTTTCCTTTAGTATTTGTTTAACTTTACAACTAAAGTGATTCGGTGTACAGTACACTTTGTGGCTGGCACTTCCAGCAACCAGATATGAACAGGTCTGTCACTAACTGATCTTTTTAGAATCGATTATCCTATCGATTATTCCATTGATTACATGGGCAATTGGACCGTCTATCAGTAACAAATATCTGTACGGAAACATGGAAGTGACCAAATATTGGCTCCAGATGCTGGAAATATGGTTTCAAAATGTCATAGTTTTGAGGCCAAAATGTTTGTGGTCGAGTTAGCTACAACCAGCCCTAAATCAATCTTTTCCTGAAATTGTTTAGCCGTAATTGTCACGTTGATCTTGTGAATGAATGTCTTAATATTTGAACATATTTAAATACTGCCCCAGCACTCCGATTTAGTGAGCTTGACTCATCACATCCATCATGGTGTGTTATAGCTGTGAGGTGACTTGACCGTTTAGGGTTGTGATCATGTGCACGTATTATCCTCTCTCTTCAGTGGACATGAAAAGGAAATAGTCTTGAAAAGCACAGTGGGCTCTCTGGTAACTGTGTACGTAAGGTGTATACACTCACCAGCCACATCATTAGAAACAGCCCCCTATTATCGTGTGTACTCGGTCAAAACTGCTCTGACATGTCAAGACGCGTACGCCTGAACAACTCTTATAGTTGTTCATTGGTATCTGGCACTGAGATGCTAGCGAAGTCCGTGCAGTAGAGAGCTCAATGTTCCGTGGATCAGACCCGCTTTCCTAGAATGTTCCTGCAATTCTAGATTGGATTTCAGTGAGAGGCAAAGTCCACACCTTGTTCTGATCCTCAAAGCATTCCGGAGTCATTCTTTTACAATGTGCCACTTGTTCATACACATGTGTTGCAGGCTGTGTGTCAAATCAGTGACCCCACTGTTTCGGAGAACATAGTACTGATTCCACTTATGTGCCCCTGAGTGCAAACTAGTGGAAAATGTGTCACTACTAAGGTAAACAACACGCATGCATTGCCAATGGTTATCAGTGTAACATATCTTTCTTCATCTCTCTTTCTCTCCCTCGCTGTTATATGGTCAAACGTAGGCACTACTGAAGAGTGTTTATTATGTAGGTAACAGAGCATTGTAATAAACTTGAGTCCACTGTGTGACATAAATATTTTTCCATTAACTGTTTAGTGCCAATGTTGCTCTTGTGTGAACCGATGGGCTTGCCATTCCCATTAAAAAAAACTCAGTGCTCCTGTAGGTGGTCACTGGCACAAGAATATTTTTATTTAATTGCATTACCTGTCAAAGAGCAACATGTTCTGGAAGATACTGGATGCAATGGTGCCATAAGAATGCCACTTACTTGAATATTACTGAAGTGGAAACTTAAACAAGCCCCTATTTTGTGTGTGTTTTAGCCATGGCTGTACAGGTGTTTGGGGAATATAGTTAGTTGTGTTTTAATGTCTTCTTTTGAATTAAATGGGGAAAATCTGTTAGAGATTTTAGGTCTTGTATTACAAGTTACTCTTTTATTCTAAATAAAGATTGTTAACTATGCCTACAACATGTAATTTTGTGAATGGATTGGAAAATATTTACATTTTGTTTTATTTTTGCTTTCATAAAAAAAAAGAACCAATAAAAGTGTTTTTTCAAATGGCTTTCATCTCCTGCATTGTATTTTTTTCCATTACAATTACACAACATATTTATGTACCTGTTTATTATGATGTAGACACGTGCACATACATCTAATCAGCTTGAGAGCTACAGTGTTTGTTTACAGGAATTCCCTCTAGCTCCTGACTTTGGTAACCAGCTTTTATTTTACATAACGAAATGTTCATGGCAATTTCCTCTCTTGAGTCCAGGTAGCTATGGCAACAAAAGAGAGTTAACTTAATTTGTTTAACTTTCATTCAGAAAAAGAATGTAAAAAGTGCCTGATAAATGTCCTTCTGTAACCTGAGTTTTATTTTAAAAATATATATTTTAAATTTATGTATCTATTACATAATTCTTTCTTTTTTTTTTAAGTGCGGTCGATAAATAGATATAAATATTCATACATGCTTGATCCATTATATGAAAATATGGAATCTCTCGCGCACACACGAGCGCGCGCGCACACGCACATCAACTTTATTTAGTCCAGTGGGCGGGCCCAATCTGTGGCTGCACACTGGCTGCAAATGTTCTTCCAGTCTTCATACGAGCGTTGCATTCACAGCACGTCTCCTGAGTCATACGAAGACCTTCGATGCCGGGAGCTGCGTGGACCGGTTTTTAACGGGTCGGATCTTCAGAGATCGAAATCTGTAAAAGAACGCTCATCAGACGTCAGTGGCGGCTCCGGCTCGGGGCAACTTATTTCCCCCTTCTTTTTTCTTTTTTTGGAATGTAGCGCATCTGTTTCGTGTCGTCGCTTAAACAGCTTGTGCGTGTCTTTCCGTCTGGTTCCGTCTGACCTGCATTTCACACAGTCAGGTAAGACTTCAGCTTGGGACCGTTCACTACACTTTTCTTCTTTGATTTATTTGTTTAGTTCATACTTGTCTAGTTTTTGCCTACATAAATCGGATTTCGTTCAGTAACAAGTAAAAAAAAAACCAAAGTTGTTTCCCTAACAATGGGATGGCTGCATTTCATTCTATTAGCATTTGTTGTCTGAAAGTGTAACGCACTTGGCATATTTTCCTGGAATCAGCTGCTGTGGAATCATAAATTGGTACCAGGAAGTCATAAACCTGTTTGGTTTAAAGAATGAGTAATAAAAATGGAATCAAAATAAACATATATCCATTCTCCAACAAAATCAACAGAGGAAAGAACGGTTATAAAAAGACAAAATCACAATTGCTCTAATAATAATATAATGCTTTGTTTGGTCATTGCGGCATATTTTGTTATACATTTAATAACCCCCCACATAAATACAACCTGTGACTGGTTCTCATAATTGAGCCAAGGCACATATTTTACATAAAAAAAAAAGCTCAAAACCATAAAACAAAAAAAAATGTCCTCCAAATGTATGCACTTGGTGTGAAAACCGGGACTGTTAAATTCAATTCAAGGCTGTTACTCTGTTGGCAACAGGTGGCTACACAGGTAAATACTACCTCCTGCCATCTAGTGGAAGAGCATTTACTGTAATTGCTCTGCTTGTCACTATACCTCGCTGGCATAACTGCATGAACATCTTGAGCAGTTTTGCCAGCTCGATGTGTGAGTCGGCAGCCGCGAACGGCGATGAGGAGGATGTGTGCCGACAGCTGAGCGGGCCGAGCTGGGACGCTCCACGGCTGAGTCAAGTGGGCTATTCGCCGCGCCATATGCTCCTTTTACATCACGCTGCTAAACATTTGGGCCAGCCTCATGACTCTCTGACGCTGCTGCTATCGCCTTCTGCTGCTTATCTGCACTCCCGTCACTACAAACAACAAGTCGAACTAGATAACTGTAGTATGCTTGCTGGCATTAAAGCAAAACGTGCTTATAAAAGACATGCAAGGTCTTCTGACTAAGGCAGATGTTGATAGTGATTTAAATCCATACCAACCAATGTGCTGCGGGAAAATTAAGTCATTTCAACTGATTTAGCTGAAAATGATCATTATGCACTGGAATCTTAATCATAGCTCATCTATCTATGACGGCGATGTATAGTGACAGTGATAGTGGCAGAGCTTCCATAATGCAGATGACACACCTTGCGTCAGGTTCTATCATCCATGTAGGGCCCCTACTTTGTTGACTCTGCAATTAGATTATAATAAAAAATGGTTCAGCCCTATTAGTGACATGCATAACAATAATCAACAACCTGTTTATTTCAGTATGCAGTCTATACTCTCTGTGACCCCCCCCCCCCCCCCCCCGTCCAGCCAAGTAAAATACAGTATGTGCCTTGGGTTAATAAATGCTGGGAAACACCGTCCCATGGGTTGTCCTGTTTGCTCGTGTCCCTATTGCACAAATCAGGACTGCAAGTTAGCATGATTGATTATGCGCTACTACTAGGTCCTAAATAAGATTTATTGGCTGAAGTGACCAATGCGACGGAGAGCGGAGCCAACCTAGTAAAATGCACATTAAGATGTCATAATACTGTTAAGTACCCAAAGTTGAACTTCATTTTTTTTTTTTAAGTTTTTTTTCCCCAAAAGGAACCACACGTTTTTATTAATAGACCTACTTTTTCATACTTCAGGAAGCAAGAAACGTAATTTAATTTTGTTAATTTTTCACCATGTCCACCCCATGTCCGAGTTTCCAAATCTCTTGGCAGAAAAAAAAAAGAATGCTGCGGTGAGGGTTAGTTAACTGATGGCAGAGAGCCTCCTCTCTGATGTTACAGAGCATGTTGTGGGGGGGGGGGGGGAAGTAGGTTACTGGGCCATGTCCTGCAAGCTTAAACTGAAGGCTAGTCTGAATATTGCTAGAGCTGCTTAGTGTGACTGGGCATGCACAAATGGCTGAGGTCTGTGTAGCAGCAAAAGGGCTCGTTCGGGCCCGCTGTCTCTTTAAGGAAACGGAGCCTGGTCGCTCCACATAAGGATGAATGTTGAATGTTCGAGCCATGTTGGTTCATCTCTAACGCACGGAATCGACTCCAACCTGCTTGACTAATGTCACAAGTACAACATGAAATAATGCTTCTCTAACATGGCCAATCAAAAAGGAGCATCTCTGTGAAGGCAGATTCTCATTTGGGTTGTCCGAGTGTCTATAATGTTGTGCATACATCAGCACAAGTGTTAATAATGTTAATGTTTCTTCTGAGCACTTAGCATGAGAGCTAGTTAGGATGTGCTCATGTTATTGATACTTATGCACTCTGTTAATGTACAGCCTGTGTGCATCTTGCGTTTTCCCACATTTCCGGAAATACGGTAACAGACATAAATCATGTCAACTAATGAAGGGACAGATGCAACATATTCCATTTAATGTTTTATGTGCTACCGAAATAGGGTAGTGATTTCATGAAGTCTTGAAATACATCAACAGGTAATACGAGCCGTTTACATTAACTAAGTGGTGCAATATATATATATATATATATATAGGAGTGTGTGTGTATTATTTATTTTAATTATCTCTCTCTATTCTGTTGTTTTTCTTACTGTAAACTACTGCTGCACTTCTTATTTAATTTTGATTTTATCTGTTTCTATTGTGTTGTTTTTTCCTTACTGTAAACTGCAGCTGGACGGAGTCCAGGAAAAAGTTCACCACGGGGAAAATAAAAGTATATCGTATCATATCGTATCATATAATCTTGAGGCAAGGATTCAGATTGATTAAGGTTTTATCATTTAAAATGGCAATTTTAGAAATAGTGGTCAGCACCTGGTTGCATGCGGCCCATTTCAGATTAACTGAAGACTCTAAAAACTCAGTGACTTTTTAATCTATTAAATTCATCTGTTGGCATTTGTAATATTACTGTAGATTTGTTTTTATTCAACATGCTAGATAGAAGTAATACATATTTTATTGAAGAAACCAACTAACACTCACACACCAAATATTTCCTTCAGTGACCTCCACTTGCATAAAATCATTCAGTCTACATTATTATTCACATTCATCATACTGTATACTCACAATTGAACAGAACATGACTGCATACCTTATCCTTTGAATTTACTTTAAAGATATTTGTTGCTGTGTTCGTATTGACCAATGGGGAAAGCGGCAGAACCTTGAAATGGAAAAACTGTGACTACTTTAAATGAAGTGAAGAAAACCCAGCAACAAAGGCCGACAGTAACCAGCATGCGCCGCCGTCAGATCTGGCGCCTTAAAATTAATGGACCCATAAGGAATTTGTCATGGATAAATTGATGAATGTATTTGGGTCCCGACAGTGCAAACTTGGTGTAGTCAGGAGAACTGATTCAGTAATGCATCTCAGCGAATGAAAAGACTCAGTGATGTCTATTGAGGGTCAAAGGTTGAACCAAGTAATAAGAATCTCATCAGATGATCCGATCCTTCCAGCCATTGTTACCGCCCTTATCCCGTTCAGGGTCACTGCGAGCTGGAGCCTATCCCAGCTGACCCCCGGGCTAAAGGCAGACTACACCGCGGACTGGTCGCTAGTCAATTACAGGGCACACAGACAACACATTCACACTCATGTTCACACCGAGGCAAATAAAATTCACATCAGTGACTTTATCAGATGATATTAGCCTTTAATTAGATTCAATGCCATCCTTACAAACAGTATTTCTGCTACTAATTCAATAGATTTCCCTGATAAGGAGATTCTAATGACACAATGGATTTCACTGTAATACAATACGCTGATTTTAAGTAAAATAGCGAGATTTATACCAATTAAAATTAAAATAGAAAAAAATTAACTAGTGCATTGAGTCAGTCAGAACTTGGAAGTCAAGTTTTCAATTTACTTCAAAATAACAACCTAGCATGGAATATAAAATAATTATATTGAATTAATGTATGCTTTACTAAGACAGTACGTAGCGGACCTAAGTGGTTGGTTCCCTATTTTATCTTCATATAAAAACGTGTAAGATAGGAGGAAATGCCATCAGCAATTCAATATTCATATGCAGTATAGTGAAGAGTAAATTTCAACTGATGGCCTAATCCCAGAGACTTACAGTACTGTATGTCATGTCTCTAGTTACACTCTATTGCTTTGACACCACACTGAAACTGGATATAGAGTAGCACCTTTCCAAGGTTATTGAACTACATAAACAACAGTCTTTGTTGCGGTCTTGCTGGGGAAAACCATTGTTAACCTGACCGGAAAAGGGCCGTTAGAAACTGTTTAGACAAGAGCAGATGCTTTGAAAGCTAGGAAGTATTTTTGTTGTCATACCTGATGCGGGCTGAATTGAATAGGGATCCTCCTTTTCCTTGAAGAAAAACTTTCAGTGCAGTTCTTTCATTCTCACTTTCATTATTTAGAGTCCCTGTAAAGGGAAATAAATGTCTTTTGAATTTGACACATGATAAAGCTAGCAAAGAGCTAGCTAGCTAGCTAGCTAAAGGCTTCCAGGACTCCTTTCGACGGCCTCGTGTGCAGTGTCACTTTCTCGCTTGGGAATCTTAAATAACGACACCAAGATGTTCTGTAAATTGTGGCATCCAGGGAGGATGAACTTTCAGGGTGTAGGCATAGCTAGCTAGCTAGCTAACGGCATGCTGTCACGGTGGATGGGCCTAGTAACTCACAATTGTGGCGGATAACCACTGATGCGACGACTCAAGACAGTTTTAACCGTATATAGTGGAGGAGAGGGTACTAGACGCGCAAGTGCTTCTTTAGGTGCTGTCTTAGCTACATACATAAAATAAATAAATAAAAAATCAGGAAATATGAAAAGATGAAAACCTGTTTAATGCTAAACCTCTACCTTTAAGTACTACATAGGTCTTTGTACACGTTTGCAGCAATCATCTTCAAACGTAGTATAACGTATCCTCTGAATTTCTTTTACAGGGTCTTTAAAAAAGACAATAACAAAAAAAAACTTCCAACCAATCTGAATTATTCAGTCTCATTTACGCTTGTTTGCGCTGGTCTCTGAGTCTCACACGTTTAACCTGCCTTACGTTCGGTTGAGGACAATTTGTAATTCATGAATGGAGTTTTTCAGGAGTCTAAACTTGGGAACTGGTTGAACAGCACACGAGTGTCTTTTTAAACAAGATACTGTCAAAGTACACTACCTTGTGTGCACGATTGGTCATTTGGTAACCCGCGCTCTGTGGCCTGGTTGGTGAGCAGCTGCTAATTCTGGGTTCTATGTGTGGACATTAGACAAATGCCAGTGAATGAGTCACAGTCACTTTTGCCTTCATTCATGGTCGTACGTAGTTTGCGTGGACGTCTTACCAGACTGTTGTCTCTCATTGTTCCAAGTCAACTTTATTCGGGCAGTGGAACTATGTTGCACATGACTCGCTCGACTATGACTGGTATTCGTGTCATCCTCTTTGACCTTGCAACTATGACAGACCAAATGTTCAGCTCTGGTTATATAACTTTCACTACAGACGTCATCGCCCTTGCTGCTGTCGCCGATCTCTTGCTCCAAAGCACACAGTCATTGTCCTCAGTAGCTCCAGGCCCTCATTCGCTGAGGCATGAAAAAGGAGATTTCATGTGTTTTTTTTTTTTTAAAAATACGCTTCTTTTATTTGAAGCATGACCCAAGTTGATTTACTTTGAGATAAGCATCTGGATGTTAAGTGTGGCCAACAAGTTTATTAGTTATGTGTTCTTTAAGGAGCAGGGGTGACTGATTCTCTCATTTGTCTCTCATTTGTCAAGCGTGATAGTTGATTCATACAACTTCTTCCTTTCATTCACAACTACAGGTCACAATAGAGAAATAGGTGGAGCACTAAACTTGGTACTCCAAAGGCCAAAGACAACGTTTTACAATCTGCATTGCCCACTTGACTGTGTGTGACCTATTTATGACTCATATCTTTTGCTCAGGGTGTTGGCTGCATGTGCCATGACAGCATGGCTCGTCGTTGTGGAGTTAAACACAAAACACTATAAGCAAGTTCAGTCTGACGCTGAAATGACTGTCAACTTTGTTTTATTTATATCGGGTAAATCACCTTTAATCTATAGTTTAGTTTCTTTCATTCTTACCAATAACTATTTTTACAGAGTATATGGTGTATTGGCAGTTCCTATTACAGACGTTCCAATAACTTTTTAAATTTGTTGTTAATCCAAACAGCAGCACCTAAAGAAGTATGGATCTGAAATGTATTGTGAACAAATATCCTGCATAGTAGTAAAGATGATCTTATGTTATGTGTAATTAACTTTCCATTTTTTAAATGATAATATATGCGCATTCATATTATTTGATTTTAAGGTCCAGTTTCACTTGACACAATGTATATTGTAATATTGGCTTCTCAACTATTCCCCGCCAAAATTTCCGCTACGACTATAGATAGTATCATTTGTATATAAAAATTGCTCTACGTAGTTCTCTGAGAGCACAACTGCCACCTACTGTAGTGGATGCACAATTGCACTTTCTTCTAGTATGGCAAAAAAAGAAAAGAAAAAAGTACTTGATCTATATATCTCTACTTTCAAATTTCACTACAATTAAACTTTTATATGCAATCAATTTCAATTGGATAATTATTGAAATATTTCTTCCCCTCTATATTTAAGCGCAGTGTTTAATGTTCAAACTAAGCATCGTGTTAGAATGACACAAACTTATTAGGGGCCGTATTAGAGCAAACTTTTCTGTCGACCAATTTTTGCGGTCGACAAACGATTTAGCCGAATCCCCCCCCCAGCCCTAAATCATATTAAATACAATTTATTGTTTTTAATGAACACACGGGCCTACTAGGCTTTTGCATTTTAATGTTTGTTGTAAGTAAGTTGTAAATAGTTGGTGTAAAAAGTTTGAGAACCGCTGGCCTAATCTATAATTTGCCATTTGAACAACTTTATGGGTGCGGTTGGCCATGCCAATTTTTCACTGGCATATGGATTAGTTATGACAGCAAGAGTTTTTGTTTCATGAATCACAACAGATTTTTGCTGTCTGGATGATTCATAACTTTCCTATGGAGGAATTTTATTTTTATTTTTTTTTCTGATTTACGTCAGTCAGAGAGTGTGTCCTATACTTTTCCTTGTATGTAACCTACATAACTGCATGATGTCTTTCCTCTAAAAAAAAAAGCTACCGAATCTGTAATAGATAGAGATTCTACAAATGATTCTCTAAAGCCACAGCCATCACTGGTTGTGTTTGGGAAACTGGTTTGCCTCTCTGTGATGCAACGTGATGAAAGGACCAGTTGTGTATGAGACCTGGAAGTGATTTAAGAGTCTTGCTCAAGGACAATGTACAATAATTATGACCATGACAAATCAAGGTTTTTGTTCACATATTGTGGCCTTCAGGCATCAAAACAATTTATCATTGTACTGTACTCTTATTTGGAAATTAGTCAGTATGATTATTTTCCTTCTTCCCAGAGTGCTAACGATCCAGACGTGTGTTTTTTTCCTTTCATCATTAAAAATGTAGATGTTATTAACCTACTTTCTCGGTCAGTCATGTTCTGATTATATGCACACTCATTTGTCATAGAGAGCAGGCCCCTCACTTGAGAATAAATGACGTCTACAGCTGTAGAAAGTTAATTACATAAACATGCAGGGCATTATTTTTTTTTTGTTTGGAAGGAAGTTGTCAAGCCTTTTGTGTTTGCAAATGAAACAGAATGCATGTGCAAATGCAGTTCAGCACAGAGCCCTTTTTGTCTGCCAGGTTACCTTAAAGAGCAAACTTATTTCCTTTCCTTCCCTTTCTTGGGAGAGAGATGGATTCAATAAAAGGGACTTGTGCTCCTTAGAAATATGGAAGACGCTGTTTCATAACAAGGAAAATGCAAGCAAGAGACAGGAATGAAGACATAAAGTCATTTTTTCCATGGCCTGCTTACAAAAGGCTGTTTGAGTTCACTGGAGAGCCGCTGTATGGAGCGAGAGAGTGGCTGCTTGTGGTTTCGCTAGCCAGTAAAAATTTGTCTACAAGATGTGTTATGTTTATTAGCACGGTGGTCCTACGTCTTATCTGAAGGACGTCATCATCTTTGTGTAGTCAGTAAGTGAAACCAAAATCGGAGCTTGAGACGTTGCTACAAAAAAAATGAAGCAGCATTGCCCTTTCCGCCCGTGCCCTAGAATCATGACCCACATATTTGCTCACACACTGCGTGTCTTTTTCCTGACCGGCCGCACACAATAACAGGCCTAGAGTAATGTGATGATTCATTGAGAATTGTCGAAAGCGTATACTTTAGAGGAAATTTCCAAATAGATTTATCTGATGAAAGAATATTTGCTACAGAGTACAGACATCTGCTTTTCTCATCAAAATGAGGCAGCCGCCTACAAGTACTGTATGAATTCATGCTGTGTCTGGGAAATGTTTAGTTTGGGTAAAGTGTCCTTGAAATAATTTTGTGTTGTCCTTTAAGTGTAAAATTGAGACATGAGTGAAGCAAAATCAATGGAAAGCGAATTTAACATTTAAAGAGTAACTCAACACAAACATTTTTTTCTACATCTTTTTTTCTATATTAAGTAGCAAAATCCACCCTTTTTTATCCATCTCAGGGGGCGGCCATTTTGCCACTTGCTATCAACTGAAAATGACATGTCAATAACGCCAATAACGGCCAATCACGGTTCACCTGTTTACACTTAATTTGACTTTGACACTAACTTTGGCTTTATACTGTATCCTTAATTCACATGGCGGGTATCAACAAATTGCAAATATTTTTGAACTTGCCATGGAAATGTAACCTGTACTCGGACTGTAGTTGGCACTTAGCATTTTAGCAGTTAGCATCACACCGATAAAAAGAAGGTATATAGAAAAGATTATTGAGGAAAACTTTAAGTAGTTCAAGTCAAAAAGTAACTCATATCATATAGATTTACCACACACTATGAAATGTATGTTGATTAAAAAAAAACACACACACACACACATATATATATATATATATATATATATATATATATATATATATATAGGTGAAATTACCTTACAGCTAGCGATACCTAAACAAACCTAAATCAATTTTAATGTTACATAAGAAACGATCAAATCGATTTTTGAATCGTGTTTTCTAGTGTCTTATCCCATAAACCAATTTCAGATTATTAAGTTCAATTTTTGAAATAAATTGCTGACATTATGACAGTCCAAAATTTAGATGACATTTTGTTGAGGTCCAAATCAAGCATTCAACCTTCAAAGTATCACTGCAGTATATAAGTTTCATGAAGGTAATAGTTTGACCCTGCAACTATTTATATATAGAGAGAAATTGTTTTGATCAGAGTGAACATCCATTAAGATTTATTGAAGACAATTACATTTCCTTTAGGTGTGACTTGTGAATACCTGGCTTTGTATTCATCAGCCCTGTGGTTGACTGGTGATTAGGCCAGGGTGCGGTGCCCAAAAACAACTGGGAAAATATTTAACATCAGTGTTTTCCAACTGTTAGTCAGCCAAAGGCACCAAGCAAAAATAACAAAATGTAAACACATGTAAATGCTTGTAAAATGCTCTAGCCTCAGTTTAATCACAAATGTTACTCAGAGTGAAATCACAGCTTGTTTAGTTTAGTTTAACACAGAGCTATTGTTCTGTTTTATGAATGGCACCAGGTGGATACCCAGGTTAATTGTATCTAACTGCCATCTAGTGGAACACCATGTAATTGTTTTGCATGTCGCTATACATCCATCCATCCATCCATCCATTTTCTTGACCGCTTTTTCCTCACAAGGGTCGCGGGGGTGCTGGAGCCTATCCCAGCTGGCTTCGGGCAGTAGGCAGGGTACACCCTGAACTGGTTGCCAGCCAATCACAGGGCACACAGAGACAAACAACCATACTCACAATCACACCTATGGACAATTTGGAGTGTTCAATTAACCTGCCATGCATGTCTTTGGAATGTGGGAGGAAACCGGAGTACCCGGTGAAAACCCACGCAAGCACGGGGAGAACATGCAAACTCCACCCAGGAAGGCCGAAGCCCGGACTCGATCTCACGTCCTCAGCACTGGGAGGCGGACGTGCTAACCAGTCAGCCACCGTGCTGCCCGTCACTATACATCACTGGCATAAATCACTGAACAAAGATACATTTGTAGTAAATAGATGATGATAATAATGATAATTATTGTGCATCTTCAGCCAGGTCACATTTCAAATTAATCAAAATTATTTTGAAAATTGATGAATCAGTTAGAGACCTGGTTTGAAATTTCAACTTCTCAACGGTATATATTGTCAGATTTTTGTAGTCTTGCTGCTTGATTGTGAAATCCGTTTCTCTTTCCCTTTTTGTATCGCCATTCATTGACAAACACTAATGACTTTGACTCTGCACTCCGCATCGAAATGATTTCAAAGCCTCGACTTCATAAAAGGAATGTCTGAATGTATTTGTTTGGCGCACATCGAATCTAGTGGCTTGTTTGATATGGTTGCTTCGGTTGGAGGAAAGACACCACACACGGTTGCCATGGCAACACAGAGGGAACAGCACTTCCAGAGTCTTAATTAACGACAGCCAGCGCTCCAACAGAGGGCCACGATGACATCATCAATACCGGCGACTCATACAATCTGCGTGGCCTCACGTCTCAGTGAGGATTTAAACTATTCCGTTTTTCCTCTCTCTAAAGCCCAGCACTCGGATGGAAGGAACAGGATGTAAAGAACACAACAGCTTTTATTATGTAGTCAGGTCTTCCTCAGAGCAGGAAATGTCATCTTATTATCTAATAGCAATAGCATGACCTACATAAAAGAGCAGAACTAATCCCCACGTAGGCGGATGGTGAATAATGCAGGAAAATGTGGGAGATCTTAATGAATCTTAGATGTCTCACACTTGTTGGCACTTGTTGGATGCTGGCACAGCATCATTTTGAACATCCTATACTTTTTAATGACTGTGGCTTTATTCACTTTGTAGATGTTTTAAAGCTCTTATATAAACCTTATCTGGCGGCAAATCATATACGTTTAACGTGAAGAAAATGGATGGATGATAGAGAGATTGATATCTTGATTGCGGACCAGATAAATAGATAGATAGCTAGATTGATAGCCAGATAGCTTGCCAAATAGATAGCCAGATAGGGAGATAGCCGGTTAGCTAGCAAGCCAAATAGATGGGTAGATAGCCAGTTAGCTAGGCAGTTAGCTAGGCAGTTAGCTAGGCAGTTAGCTAGATAGATAGCTAGATAGATAGATAGATAGCTAGATAGATAGATAGATAGATAGATAGATAGATAGATAGATAGATAGATAGATAGCACCTGTATTTGATTATGATGGATACGTTTTAAACAGAAGTGGCAAGCTTAATGGCCACACAAAGTGATGTGGAAAGCCAGACCTTGAGTTTGACATCTGTACTGTAATGGTTTGAAATTGTGACTTGCAATGGAGTAAAAATTCAGCACAAGCCATAATTTAACTTTACCTGTTTCGTTGTAGCAGCTGTTAAGATAATGCCGCCTACTGCATATCACAGTTAGCTTTCCCACCCCTGAGGAGGAAATTCCTGCTCATTGCGGTTACAACACTACACAATAATTACATTGATAGGCGATTGACAGACGTAATTAGAAGCGGCGAGACAACAGTGGACTGAAATTCTACCCACACCAGACTGAATTTTAAGTAATTGAAGAGGAGGTTGTACTGCACGTGCATACTAGCAATCTATACCATAATGCCAGAAAGAAAAAAAGTGGGCCAGAGTGTTGGTTGAGCGGGTGGTTGCCAATTCCAATCAGATATGTTGACCATGAACATGCAACTGTATATCTAGTATTTCTGTATGCAGGGGATGTATTGTACAATGAGTGAGCTAATATTAAGGTAACATCTTAATCCAATTTCAAAGAAAGGGTGAAAAACTGCTACATCACAGCTTTCCTGGTGGCAAATAGAATTATGGGGTGATCCGCAGCCCTGTATTCTACTAGAATACATCCGCCCCCTCCATTTGCCCATTCAAAACCAAAATAAGCAATCTAGAGAAAGCTGGCAATTTTTAAAACAATATTTAGTTGTGGATCATTATTATATTAAGATTACAGATTGGACCTTGACATTGAGCAGAAAGTAATTTGCTTCTAAAACTGAAGTGTCTTTAGTCACTATTATAAAAATAAATGTTATTAGCGGTACTATTTTTCTTGTAAATAGTTTCTTTGTGTCTTTGGAGAGCTAGAAAAGCTCTGTTTAAAAATAATTTATAAATACTTTTATTTTTAGTACTTTACTTTTTATTTTTTTAGTTTTAGGGGCCATGTCTGATGTTATTGGTCGCTAAAAATGGCTTCCAGCCCGTAGTTTGGACATCCCTGATCAGTGAATGAAGTTGTCACCAAAAATGCACTACCTCATTATATTTTTCTTTGTGGTGCATTCACTGTTGACAAAAGACTTGACAGTTGAACATGGTACTTATCTTGAGTTTGCCATTACGCGTCATTTCACTACACAGTATGTCATTTCTAATGGCGATGAGTTACACGCTACTAGTGATCACCACAGAGCCGTAACTGCAAATATGTCATAATGACACAAATTGTTTTTGAGTGAGCAGATGACATTTAAAAGAGGAAAGTCCTCCCATGATAGCAGAAAGTAATAAAAAATTGTAATGGATGGCAATGTGAATTAATTTGCCGATCTTGAGGCAGCACTATGGACAAGTTATTTGCACATCTGCATTAAATACTCTAAATTGTCTATAGGTCTAAATGTGAGAGTGTGACTGGCTTCCAAACGCACGCTATTCTAATCTATTAAAATGCATCTGTATATACAGTATGCATCACATCTCACAAAGAAAGGTGCACGATTGACAATATGCCAGCACATAGAGTACATAAAGTACAAAGCCAGGCAGATTGCTTTTCATCTTCCTTGTCTTTCGCCAGCACAGCACAACAATTGTATGTCAGGATGTGCTCAAAATTGCGCATTCCAGTGAATTATGTATAATATGACAATGCAACATCTCTGGATGAAGAATGTGTATCATAATGATGTGCTTTATAACTATTATAAACCTAATTACTAACATGGTGAGGTTTTCTTGCATCCCGTCCTAAGGATTGATCAATGACCTTTATACTCAATATAAAATTTGCATCATTGATTCATCATAACTCAGCTATTTTTTGTTAAGTACAAAAGCTTAGTCTTCGGTCAATGCTTACAGTAATTTCTCATCTAGTTGTTTTGCATTCTGTTTATTAATTGCTGTTTTTGATGGATCGCTGCTGTGTGCAAGCAAACTACAGCCTGATGTACTACTCTGTCAGCTTTGTGATCTGATAGGCCTGCCTTGAGACTCTATGTAAGGTTACTATAGTTACAGGCCAAAACGCCACTGCGATCTGGCTTTGCTGAGAGCCATCTACTTGCTCAGTGTTGAGTATCCACCTGCCGCTCATGTATTAAAATTAAAAGTAGTGGTGCACTGATTTTCACAGGAAATCAAGACAAAAAAATGTTAATTAACTCATTCACTCCCAACTATTTTCACTGAAGCAATCCCCTTCACTCCCGGCTGTTTTACTGGATTTTTACTGATTTTGCAAGGCCCACAAAATAATGTGTTCTATTGCTATAAAAACATGGAACCTACCAAAAGAAAGATTAGAGTCTCTTCTTTCATCAGGGAAAAAAAGTATATTTCTAAATGTTTCCATTTTTCAGCAATTACTATTAGAATATAGCTAGGTTTCCTCTATTCACAAATCTGATTAGAACTGTGGGTAAATGAATTTTTTTCAACATGGCCCTGGTTGATGTCACCTGCTGGCCGTTTTTGTAATAACTACAATTTCTTCAACCATTCTCAGCAGTTGAGAGGCTGCAACAAAGCATTTTACATGTTTTAGCATGAAAAAAACGTATAAATATTTCTTTGGGACACTTAAAACATTTAAAATAGAACGTGTTTATACGTTTTGGGGAGCAAATGAGTTAAGTGGCAAAATTCGCCAATTGTTTTATCCGTCTGAGTTTACCTCTTGCTGTCGACTGAAAATGACATCACAGTTGATCAGGGCTCAGGTAGCGACCAATCACGGCCATTTTAAGTCAACAGCAAGTGGCAAAATGGTCGCCCCCTGAGATGGATAAAAACAGGGGATTTTGCAGATGAAATCACATTCCACAAATACTAATCTGATTATTGTGTTTAGACTAGTGGGGACACACATACAATTTATTATTGTAAAGAACATTTTGGGGTTTCTACTTGAGATTTTACTGTAATTAATTAAACAAAGAAGACACATGTTGCCATCATTCATAAACAAGCATTCCCTAGTTCAAAATTGTTTAGTTTTCTTTTGGTTTTCTTTCCGTTGCATTCTTTTAATTTACTGGAACATATAAGTAGCAATTAACAGCTCTTGACCCATCGCTGACCAGTGAAATGTCCAGATCCTTTCACACATGTGAACCAAACTGCACTACTGCATTATATAAGTAATGTGCTCCTTGCGGACAAAACGTTGCCCATCCTTTCTTTTGTACCAACAAAGAGCTAAGAAAAGGATGAAAATGGCCACGTTCCACCATACCATTCACTTCTTTTAGCTTTGAGCACACAGTGAACAATTTTTTAGTAGGAGTGTTGATACAGGTTTGAGTCACAATGCTCTCAGGGGAACCTCCTATAATAAAAATGTGTAATGAGAAAACATCCTCCATGAACCAGGAAATAGTGTGCTATAACAGATGGGAAAACAATTTATTTTACTTTTATCAACAGCTTGGCCTTGGGTGAGTGCCATTCTCGTTATTTATGTCACTTGGTTATTCATACACCAGGAAAGCCGGTCAGAGTAACGCCACTGCTCCCTTATTAAGAAGGAAATCGACAGAGATAATTTGCAACGTGGTCATAAATCCAGTTGGCAGGGGAACCTGGGTTAGGCCTAGGACATACAAAAGGGATTAAATTATCAGGTATAGGAATCTTTTGGGATTCTCACCAGAGAGGTATTTTGTTTGTTATGGATCCACCTAGACCTAGAGGTATAGCTTGGTGCATTTTATTTATTTATTTTTTTTAGATAATTGCTAGAATGGTTGTAGAACTGAATACAATGACCATATTTTTAAGTAGGATTTTCTGGATTCACTTTTTATTTAATTACTACTAATCTTCTACTGCCATATGATAGACAAAAATGCATTATTTCCCGACTGTCATTGTAGTGGTGTAAATGATAATTCGCCACTCACAACAGTGTCATTTGCCTAATTGGGAACACGTACTGGTTTTCTAATGCAGTAGATGATCTTGTCATAACAACATGTCCTCATGTATTTGTTTGTTGAAACATTTAACTCACATGACAGCCAATGTTTGTCACAAGATCACCCAATCTATGCAAGAGAATGGAGAGACAATTGCCTTAAAGGGACAAGATAGGGAAGCACAGTGACCTAGTGGTTAGCATGTTTGCCTCACAGTCGAGAAGCCCTGTGTCTAGTTTTGGGCCCTCCTGTGTGGTTGTTTGCATCATTGATTGAAAAATGTAAACTTGTCCATGGGTATGAAGGTTAGTGTGATTTGCTGGCACCCAGTGCAGGGGTATACCCTTCCCGTTCCCGCCCAAAGTCAGTTGGAATAAGCTTTAGCTCATCTGCCTCCCAAACTGAGCATTTATTTTATTCATTTATTTCTCTTTTTGAATGGTATTATATTAATTGGCTCTGACATTGTGCTCTGGTAGACTGTGTCTTGACACTTAAGACACAGTGGTAACGGTCTTTTATGGATAAAGACTCTAGACTATTTTTGAACGTAACCCCCCCCCCCGCTGATTTGGCAATGTTAGCATGCCCTTTTGGTCCAGACTGTGATATCCTAGCAACAGGTGGTTGGGTTATTATAACACTATCTGTGAGCATTTTTGGTTCCTGTGCATTATCTTTTATTATGATTATAATAATAATTATTATCATTAAAGTTTTTTTTTTGTGTGACAATATGTTCTATGCAGCCCCGCTAGTCTAGATATGGTATTCTGTTTTTTATCCATTTCAAGGGCAACCATTTTGCCACTTGCTGTCGACAGAAGATGGCATCAATGTTGTTCAGGTCTCAGGTAACAAACAACCAATCACAGCGCAGCTTCAGAAAACAGGTGTGCTGTGATTGGTCGTTGCCTGAGCCCTGAGCAACATTGATGTGATGTCATCTTCAGTCGACAGCAAGCGGCAAAATGGCCGCCCCCTGAGATGGACAAAAATGGCTGGATTTTGCTATGTAACTCATATTCCACAAATGTAATATTAACCAGAATGTCCCGTTTAGACTAGTGAGGTCACATATAACATATTATTGTCAATAAATGTTTAAGGTTTAATATTATTATTAAAAATACTATGCTGATGTTATCTTCACCTCATGAAGTATCATGGAGAGAGCTCTGTACATGATTACATCTAGATTCAGGGATTATGATTTTGATAAAATTGGAAAAAGAGAACACAAGAGACACAATAACTACAAGATGTATTTTTTTTCCCCCGTCACTACAAAACACATCTCGTGCGTGATCTTTCCCACCTCACGTATTTCAACAGTGCATCTGACATTTTGCAAGGTATTATAGAGCTGAGGGCAACAAAAACATTCAGAAGCTAGTCCACCATGAGTTCCTGCAATTGGTCATGCATACTGTTGAGTGTTGACCCACATTTGGGGGGAAAGGCAACCAGGAAGTTGTAAAAGTCAGCATAGGAACCAGCACAAGTTGAGCCTCTTGTTATGCTGGGGGGGATTTAAGTGTTGTCTTCTTGCAAGTGGTTGCACAGTTAAACTCCCCCCCTCCCCTCCCACTTTCTTCTAAGATGAAAATAAAAGGTTTATACTGTAAAGTCAGGGTCAGACGGGCTAATCGGCTGTCTTGCAGTTTCTATAAGCGTGTGACTTTCGGATCAGCTGTGACAACTGCGATGACTTGTGCTCTCCCCCTCTCTCTCTCTTGTTTTTCTATTTTACACTGCCAAAATGCTCACTGTACACAAATGACGTTGTGCATCAAAGCACGTGTTAAAGATTACAAGCCGTCCCCTCCTCCCGGTGCCTCCAGTTTCTTGCTGTTGTCGACTATTGGAGCTACCAGCTGACCTACTTTCTCCCTCGCAGCGACTCGCTCCTGTTTACAAGCCTCGCCGAGAGGATGGTGGACCAAACGCACTTGAAAGTGGATTTATTTTTATTCCCGTTCTTCCTCGGCGTGGCGGAGGAGAAACTAGCCGAGCCGGAACCTGCCAAACCGCGCTCATCAACCGGCCTTTTCCAATAAATGCACCTTATTAACTCGTTATGCAATTTAATGCTTTTGGTGCCAGCTTCTCGTGGAGATCTGCGCAATACTCGCCGCCTTTTAGTTTGCGGGAGATAAAAAACACCATGAGTACATTTTGTCCTATTTTATAGGCGTGGATGTTTGTTTTCTGCCGGACGCCCTTTCTTTGCAAGGTATGTGGCTTTTACATTCGGGGTTTAGCGGTAAAGTTCAGCGCAACCTGTCAAAATGAATTGGAGGCGGTCATGCCCGAAAAATTATTTTCAAGACTTTGAGTTAATCATTTATTGCAGGGGACACCCGGCGTGTGCTGAAGTTTATACACACACACACACACACTGGGCACTTCATTAGATATGCGCTCAGTTTTGATTGACATTGTCATATGTTTATTAAAGTGCGTACAGTATGTTCTGCCCGTCTCCATATTGAACCACTACACGGCAGTCTTCCACAAGATTTATTGAACCAACGCACATGAGCTCTGAAAGCCACTAATTGCAAAGTAATCAGTTTCTCTGATTTAGCTTTTTAAAGGTAGAGGCTATGTTTGAGTAAATAAATAAATAAACTAATTAAACAAATGTCGCAAAAAGTATAAATGCTAAGCTGAAATAGTGATCTTGGTGGTAGAAAAAGCATTAGATTGCTCTGCCTGTCACTATACGTTGCTGGCATAGAGAAATGAACAATCATGCATGATTTGTATAGTACTGTAAATAAAAAACTTTTTTGACGGTGAAACTAAATTGGCTTTAGTATACACACTAACTTTTCAGAACACACCACTGCACAAAAATTAGTTTACACAGGTCCTGTCTGTCGCTCTGAATTGTCCCTAGGTGAGCTTGTTAGTGTGGATGGTTGTTTGTCTGTGTGCCCTGCAAATGGCTGGCAATCAGTTCTCAACGTGTATTGCCCGAAGCCAGC
Source organism: Vanacampus margaritifer (assembly GCF_051991255.1). NCBI lineage: Eukaryota > Metazoa > Chordata > Actinopteri > Syngnathiformes > Syngnathidae > Vanacampus > Vanacampus margaritifer. The sequence goes on along the minus strand of NC_135447.1, from coordinate 7,956,640 downwards.
TGGGATAGGCTCCAGCACCCCGGCGACCGTAGTGAGGAATAAGCGGTCACGAAAAATGGATGGAAGGTCCTGTCTGTCATTATAAGTGAGCTGAATTGAGAAAGATGCAATATTTGTAGTACCGGTAAATAATACTTGCACAAATTAAGTGAAATTGGATATGCAGTGCAGTTTGACAACACAAACATACAGTAGCTATTGTTATATTATGCTGTGAATTTGAGTATTAGTGTCTTGTCAAGTAGCGGGGCTGTGCTGTGTGGATTCAGATCTTGACCCCAACCTTCCTGTGCGGGGTTTGGATGTTGTCCGACTCCCCGTCTATGGATGTATTTTCACTGGGTACTCTGGCTTCCTCCCTCATTCCAAAAACATGCGTGTTAGATTCACTGACCACTCTAAATTGGCCATGGGTTTGAATGTGAGTGTGAATGTTTGTGATTGACTGGCAATTAGTCCACGGTGTATCCTGACTCTCACCCAAAGTCAGCTGGGATCAGATCCAGCTCAGCTAGTACCCTAAAATGAGGATAAGCACAATAGAAAATGGATGGCTGGTGTCTCCAAAGTGCAGTTTTACAACATAACTACAACTGCAGTAATTAACATTTTTAAATGCCTACCTTCCACCGTTCATTCGATCAGTAATTTCCAACCACTATGCCGTGGGAAATTATCCAATTACATTTAATTTGTTAAAAAATTATCATTTATACAATAAAAAAAAAAAAATCTTTGTTCATCTTCCTATGCCTGGCAGAAAAATTAAATCCTTTTCAGACAGAGTATAGAAGTTATGTTATTAACCCTGTATCCACCTGTTGCCATTCATACAGATTAATATCTTTGTGTTCAATTAAACAGGCCCAGATGTCCCACCTAGTAAGTACATTTGTGTGTAAACTGACACAAGCTAACCGTTACTTCAGCAGATGTACTTTTTATGTGCTTTTTAGGGAGATGGCATGAGATTTTTCTAATGTCGAATATATACTTTCTTGGCAAAGGTGTACCTAATATTGTGGCCCAGTAAGTGTGTATTAAGCAGACATTTTCTGGGTTTTAAGATTGACATAATCCACCCCCGCTGTTGGGTTTCCACCTGATGACATGCATGGCAAAGCACAGAGGGGATATTAGTCACAATGATGATGAGAAATCACCACACAGTTTGTCAGACTGCTTGGGTTGGGCTGATGTTACCCAACCAGGTAGGTTTGTCTCCAATGGCTCTAATTGTGTCATTTATCCGCCTGGGATTTACATGGGTTGCTCTACAAGAGAGGATCCCACCCTTCAACTGGGCCACTTATTGACTGTGTGCATGCTGTGCAGTCGCGGGGGTCACTGGGTGCAACATTTGGACATCCCACCGTAACCTAATACAAGTGCATCCTGTTCCATTCGGGTGGCATTATCTGGAGTACAAATCACAACCTATTTCTATGTAAAATGTATTCATAAATTTCTCTATGGCAAAAAGCCTTGCTGGATATCACACAAATGCATGGACAATACAAATCACAACTTGTTTCTATGTTGCATAATAGTGTCTATGTATTCGAGAGATTGTCTATGACTAAAAACCCTGCTGAGAGCGCTATATAAATCCGATGTATTATTCTTATTGTTATAATGAAATATGTTTAAGGTCAACTTCCCCTTTAATTTCATATACTTTATAGTGAATAGTTGAGTTGTAAAGTTTTACAATATTTTGCTGGTTCAATCCTGGTTGTTCACCCTTGATGGATGGCAGCACTCTAGTGAGGCACATTTGATGATCTGATTGAATGTTATGACAGATGTCTACTTTACTTCACTGGAAAAGAGGTTTCAATACATGTGAATTGTTTTTGCTGACCGGACATAATCTAATTTAGCTCTACACCGTTCTCAAATTATACTTGTACCTCCTGCCACCCTTTTTAAAATGTATTCTCTGAGGTTTGGATTTAATTTACTGTGTTGGTTTATTCAGACGCTGTGCTCCAAAGGTTGAGCAGTACTACAACCTCCACCGGGTTGGTGAATGATTTTATCTGTAAACAAGCATGTTTAAACAGCTCTAATCCTTATAAGGTAAACACGCTGGGTTTATTCTTATCTGCTGCATACAGTGAACCTATTGACTGACATCTCCATGTCATCAAGTTTGTCTGATCCCAATGTAAAACTCGGTATGCTCATGTACATTCAGTGCGGGGGTGTAGTGAAATGTAATTTGATTTTAAACTCATTGGAAGATGCTGCTGATGATGTTAAAATGGGGGAAATATCTGCTGTCACCGTCTGTCACCTGAAGAATGACATGAGTTATCCTACACCACCGTGGCAGAAAACATGACCGTGCCCTTATAAATGGTCAAAGATTAACCTATAAAAACATATTTGAAAAGACAACAACACACCTAATTGGCCTAATAATTGATTATTAACCAATTAAGCGTTGATTATGTGGAATGGATTCTTGATTGGGCTGCATTAGTTGACTGGAAGCTCAGGCAGTGTTTCCCACGCCATGTTAATACTTGGGCGGGCCACCCACGTAAATTAGCCACCACCCAAAAAGTTTTCCAGAAAATCTATTCAAAAAGAAAAAAAAAAACGTGTTGCAACAGGCTATACCGCATGTAACGTTAGTTCGCCGTCACTCAATTTGTGGATCGTGAGGCTAGAGGAGACGTAGTAACAGGACTGAGACCCACCTCCCGTCCCTCCCGCGGGAGCCCACCCACTCAAGTAGATTTTAAATCTCTGGGAAACACTGACTGCTGCAGAGGTGTTGTTGACCAGCCTGCCAAAGTGCACGACCTCAGCTGTGGGTCTGTTTGAGAACATTTTGTTCAGTTCTTAACTCTTTGACAGTCATAACTGAGCATATGCATGGGGTCTTATTAGTTTGCGCAAGTTGCTGCAAAGCATTCTGTCCCTCAACAAACACTTAAAGTGTGAAACATCCCTTGAGCAGGAGGTGTTGTTGCTCCATTAATGGTCAAAACGAAACCCAGTGGTACGTTGTTACAATCAAACTAGCAGTTGTTACATCGAAGTTCCTCACAGGCAGTTCAAAGCTGTCCGTTTGATCTTGAACTTGGAACTTTGTGATGCCGGCTTTCTAGCGCGAGTTCAGGTTGCTAGTTTGAAAGCTTTAAATACTCCAGGGCACACATGTAACCAGATGCCGGTGCTTTTAGCTCTTAACCTAGCAAGGTGTGGTTTTAACCTCATTACAGTTAAAGAATGTAGGTTGATATGCGTGGCTTCACTTTACACCATGATTATCTGTGGTGGTCCTGATGTGCTTTACTATCACACAAAGACACTTCCCAAAGGACTGACTAGATGAATTACATATAATTAGTGTAAAAAAAAAAAAAATCAGTTAAGAAAATTAGTCTGTCTTTGTGCCACTAAACACGATCGTAATACAGTAAAATTGTTTGCAAGGATCATATACATAGCGCATTTCTTGCTGAAATTAATGAACGTGAAGGTTTGTAGAAATCCACAACAAACTTTGCAATTGTTCTATTTCTTATTACAAAAAAACTAAACTAAAAGAATGTAACATTGTGCTTTAAAATGACGGCCACAGGATATGTAAGCGGATCAGGAGTGTTCATTTCACACCTGCTGCATGTACTGTAAATGTGCCACACAGGTCTGTAGCAATTCATTGATGCCATCCAAAGAGACATGCTGTCAATAAGTAATCTTGTCTAATGCCTGTTGAAGGTTGTAAAAATGCGGACAGCGATGAGAACTATGCCAGAAGCGGGGGTACACACAAACACGCTAAATTAAACGGATTGAAGTTAGCGAAGTCTTGATTGTTCAATATCTCCAAAATATTAGACCAACTGAATTGTTTTTCACCTCCCGGAATCGGAATGGGCCAAAATTCACAATCGAAAATCTTTAACACCAAGGTTGTCAGTAAGGTGGGGGCTTTAGGACCCAGATGCGGGAAGGCAGAGGTGCAGTCCAAAAAGAGGTTTTAATTTCTAATCAAAAAAAGCTAACTTCAAAATACAAAATAAACTGAACTAACAAAACATGAAGCTAAACATGACAAAACAACTAAGGCGAGACTAACAACATGACATGGATCCAGATAAGGCAAAGAGGTCAGCGTGACGTGGCGAAAGACTTACGACAGTGGCAACAATGAACCGACACAGACAGGGGGGAGACAACCGACCAAATACACCAACACTAATGACATAACAAGACACACCTGGCTGAGGGCACTGATTGGATGACACATGAGGGTAATGGGGAACGGTGGACACAATCAGGGTTGACACAGACACCACACAAGGAAGGGCAAGTGACCTGAAACGAGAGGAGTCAGACTTTTCACAATAAAACAGGAAATGACACGACAAGGGGAACACACAAGGAAAACAGAGGCTAAACATGACAGGGACTAAACAAGACTGAAAATAAACATGACAAAGGTCAGAAAATGACCTGATGCTCAAACTGTCGCACTGCCTGACATCAACAAGCACACATCACTAAACCTCAATTCAGCAAAAGATTAACTCAAGCAGAGGATTTAAAGCAGTGAGACTCTCGCGAGTACTTTGGTATATCCTGTGTTCTCCAGCCTTGTCACTGGTTTCCTTTTTTTTTAACCTTCCCGTTGATGAACATGGACTTGGTTCTCTTGATTGTGTAGCTGCTCCTCGCCAGCAAAGATTCAAACTCAGGACCTCTCGACTGCGAGGCAGATGCACTAACCACTAATCCATCATGAGATAGAGCATATGGGGTTTATTATCCCCCTCTAGGCCTTCAAGTTAAGAGAACTTAATGCATTGTTTAACTTTTGTCAGTATTTACTGTAGCCACTCAAAACATTGACTGATTAAAGCTTTTATGATGGCAACAGTTTTGAAACTGGAATGGATTAATTCCATATACCAGGGGTGCTCAAGTTCGGTCCTCGAGAGCCCCTATCCAGCCTGTTTTCCATGTTTCCCTCTACTAACGCACCTGACTCTTGATCAGGATTGTCATCAGGCTTCTGCAAAGCTTGCTGATTAGCTGATCATTAGATTCAGCTGTGCTGCAGGAGGGAAACATGGAAAACAGGCTGGATAGGGGCTCTCGAGGACCGAACGTGAGCACCCCTGCCATATGTACTGTATGTTAATTTCAATAACATTGGCTTTGAAATTAGAAGGAACTGGAATTTAAGCGGCAGTCAAAAGTAGATTGTGGTCGATTTTGAGGTTCTGTTGTAGGATAAAATGTTAGCAGAGGGACTAAAGTCTGGAAATGGATGCAAATTGTATAATTTATGAGCGTCTTGCTATCCCCAAGAAACTCAATGCAGAGGAGCACTTAAGTGTTTTTTTTCTTTCTTTTTTTCTTTTAAACAGAAATTTGGAAACAAATTCTGGAACGCGTCTAGAAGTGTCACTTCATTAATCAAATCCAAATCCTTTCCATTAGATGAGATTGGCACATCTGATTATTACACACCGCTCTAGCATTTAATTTTGTCTATTTCCTTCCCTTTCTATTACTTTTCAAACACTGGAAATAGTGACTTTGCCTTACATTCCACAAATGTATTCCTCTTCAGGGAGTCTCATTTAGATAAATAATTATGGAAATAACCGTTTATGAGCATTTTCCCTCCAGACCGCACTTACACGTCACTGAGCGAACCGCAAATACAAATAAGCGGTGATTGCTTTGAGCCAGTTTCTCTATCAGTGAGCTAAGAGACCACATAACATATAGGTGTTGGGTCATCAATGTTAGCTCTTAGTAGGTGTTTATTACAGAGGCGTCTATTTCATACTATTGTATTTCATTGTCAGAGTACCGAATATGAGGAAAATGATTGTTCAGTGCTTTTTCTTTGCAAGGTTGTCATACGAAGCGTCTGCTTCAGACATTTTTTCTAGGTCAAGGGAGCTCCTTTTGTGCAAAAACTATTTTAATGTGGAACTGAACAAAGTGTTTTCCTGTTATAGTACAGAAAATGATCCAAGGTTTGTGGGGCTTTTTTTTTTTTTTTCAATGGCTAAAATGAAAGGTAGAATTGACAGAAAATGTGTCATTTCCAGGATGATGGGATCTTTTACAATCTGTGTTCACAGGATTTTGGCCTTTGTTCGGCTGCCTGAGTGCGCTAGTTTTGTGCGAAGGTGGGCTCCGATGAGGTCAGCGCGGATGAGACTCGAGAAAGGGCCTGGATGGGAAAGAGCGTGAGCATGGACAACCTTTCGGACTTCGGAGGCCCTTGTCCTTCCAGCCACAGAGACTGGGAGTACGTTTGAAAACAAGCTTCCTTTCAATCTGTGACCTTTACTACATTGCCCGGAGGGGGACTTTCTTTTTACTCATGATTGAATGTTAATAATGTTTTAACAAGTAGATCACTGATTGTACATCATGCCTTTCACAATGTTCATTTTATTCAAGAATATTTTTATGTGTGGTAATAACTACGGTTAAAGTTCTATTTACACAATAAGAAATATCACATATTATTTATTTCAAGGCATGATGGTATAATGCGAAAATTTTTCTCTAGAATTTAGCATGTAGGCATCTGACCAATCTCAATTATTTCTTTTCACAACTTTAATAGTAGTAAAGGCAAACCATAAATGATAAAACATTTTAATCATTGAAACTAGGCAAAGACCTAGAAGAAATTGATTCAGGGATGTGATTTGACCAAAGTGAAATTATCTGAAAATTTAGCCGGGGGTCTGGGGGCCGCTGGCACCCAGCTAGGTCCAGGGCAGTGCCCTGGTGGGGGGACAAATAATTGTATCATGACCAAATGATAAGTAACTCATATTAGAGCATACCACAAATGTCTTTGTTATAGCAGAAGATGTTATCTGTCGGAGTCATGTGCATACACAATGAACTACTAAAAAAATAAATAAATAAATCGGATTTTTTTTTGGGGGGGGGAGAGAAAAAAAAGCGGAATTCCGCGAATTAGCGGAAAAATCACATCCCTGTTGATTGTGATATGTATTTTTCTGTCATGACAGGAAAAAAATGACAGCATTGTACAGTATTTATTAGTATGCAGGGGTTTTCCTGTATACTGTGGCCACCTCCACCTAATTTGCTCACCGTTTTTTTTTTCCCCAACTTTGAAACATATTGTGCTGTACAATAATTGGTTGTAAAAAGATTAGTTACTGATGTAATGCTCTTTTGTTCTCTGATAGATCAAAAGCTATATTGAGTGACTGTGTGAGCTGCAGACTGTATTTAATTAAAAACTAATTTAAGCTTCAGTGCCACAGTTACATGGTCACAGCACTAGAACGCATACAGTGTGTATTATAGATGAACTCAAACTTCTAGGCAGCACATGAATATCTGGCTCAGTGGATTTTTATAAACGAACCTGTCATGCTATATTTTAAACATGAACATGCAATTTAATAAAGTGATAAGGCTGGCTCATCATAATAGAAATAAACGGTGCTGTTGCCAGGGAACAGAGAATCTTTTTTTTTTCGGGGGGGGGGGGGGGGGGGGGTAAGATTGAGAAGCTTTGTGCATTGTTTGAGGATCATGAACTATATTTGAATTTGTACCCATTTCTTTCTAGTTCTCGGAGCTGCACAGATGATTTGATGGACGAAGATGAGAAAGACCGGGCAAAAAGGTACTATAGACGTTTCCATTTTGCAATCACATTCTGATTCTGTGACTTCTGAAGTGCTGATGACTTGACTTGAAAAAGCCTTTTGGTGCAATTTCTCCAAAATGCCTCCTCTAACTCTGTTGACGGAAAATGGAGTTTTGAAAATGTGCTTCTAATGAGAATGGCTCTGCAGGGCGTTGACCTCACTTGGAAAACAACATAGCAACAACAACAGCTCAAATCAATAGGGAAACTCACTCGTTACTTTTAAAAGATTTGCAATCTTCTGTCTTGTAAACATTGCTTACAACCGTATAATTAAATAAATACTCCATTGTGAAAAGACAGAGAGTAGACAACTTATTATTATTTTTTTTAAGTAATGTCATATTTTTGCAGACTACCACATTGTGAACAGGCACATGGACATTCACAATGGCCACTGTGAGACAGCGTAAATAATCCGATTTCTAGTTTTACTTCAATTTAAGTTTTATCTGGGATTGCACCAAAGTGCATTGGATTCTTTTGTCTACTGCAAATTTTCAAGGACATCGTTTTTGCTGTGCTAGTGGTGTCAAAACTTTTGATTTTTGCCGCCTTCTGGAAACTGACTGACCTTGTCTTGACTGCTAAAGGGCATCCCGGAACAAATCGGAAAAGAAAAGAAGAGACCAGTTCAATGTACTCATCAAGGAGCTATGCACCATGCTGCAGGGCCAAGGCCATCCTCGCAAAATGGACAAGCTCACCATACTGCAACGAACAATTGACTGCTTACAGAAACAAAAAGGTAGGACCAAGACAATTCTTGTTTGCTCTCCCTTAGTTACCGTTGACAATGAACACACCTCATTTATTACGCATCTTAAACTGTACTTGCTGTCCAGACATCAGTGTTCAGAATGAAACGTGTGACGTGAGACAAGACTGGAAGCCTTCATTCCTCAGCAACGAGGAATTCACCCAGCTCATGCTCGAGGTAAACAGATGCGATAGACCCGACATCCTCTCCTCCTGATGATTTCAATATGGAAAACTGGGCAAGGTCTTAGGATCAGCTAGCCAGCACTTCATCTGCAGTAGCATGAATACAGTGCAGATTCTCTCAATGAGTCTACTAACAAGAAAACAGTCACCAACTCGCTGTGCAACTGCTCTCTTTTTTTCCTCTCACAGGCGCTAGATGGTTTCTTGATAGCGTTAACTACAGATGGAAACATCATATACGTGTCGGACAGTGTGTCTTCACTTATTGGACATTTGCCGGTGAGTGTAAAAGCATAGGGGAGATGCAGTCTTCTAGTTTCTGTCAATATTTGTCCATAACTTGGTAACAAATCGATTGAAATGCTTAAAGAGGAAGTCAACCTTAAACATTTCTTGGCAATAATATGTTATATGTAACCTCATTAGTCTAAACATGACATTCTGATTAATATTATATTTGTGGAATATGAGGTATGCGGTAAAATCCAGCCATTTTTAGCAATCTCAGGAGGCGGCCATTTTGCCACTTCCAGTCGACTGAAGATGACATTGCAGTTGCTCAGGCAACGACCAATCACAGCTCACTTGTTTTCTTTTCTTTTTTTTATTGTTCATTCGATTTGACGTCATCATTGCTCTCCTTTTTAAAAAAAAAAAAAATAAATAAATAAATAAAATGTTTTTTTTCTCTTTTTTCTTTTAATATATACATACACACACACACACACATATATATATATATATATATATATATATATATATATATATACATACACACACACATATATATATATATATATATATATACATATATATATATATATATATATATTTTTGTATGTGGGTGAGCATGTGCATGTGCATGTGCGTGCGTGCGTGTGTATTCATCAGTTCACCTAAAGCCCATTAAAAAAAAATCCCATACTAATAATATAATATAATAATAAATTGCCAAATGCAGAAACATCAATGTAAGTTATCACGATGTAGTGGCTCTCGCTAACAGACAGAATTAAGTAACCAGAATTAGGTTAAAAAATTCTATATACGTAGACCATGTTTCTATAAATTTTGATATTTGGTTTTTATTTGAGGCAGATATTTTTTCCTCACTTGTTTTCTGAAGCTAAGCTGCGATTGGTTGTTACCCGAGACATGAGCAACTGTGATGTCATTTTCACTCGACAGCAAGTGACAAAATGGCCGCCTTCTGATACTGATAAAAACTGCTGGATTTTGCTACTTAATATCAACCAGAATACCGTATTTAGACTAGTGGGGCTGCATAGAATATTATTGTCAATATTTTTTTGGGGAGGTTGACTTCCCCATTAACATTGAATTGTAGCTATTTTGTCTCATGATACTATTGTCCACACAATGTCTGTCAGACTGTTTTCCTCATGTTTACCTTGATACGTTCTTTTGTGGAAGCCTGACCATTCTTTATCTATCCTATCGCATCAGTCAGATATGGTGGACCAAAATATCTTAAATTTCCTCCCGGAGCGGGAACACGGAGAGGTGTATAAGCTGCTATCATCCCATATGCTGATGTCTGATCCCATCGCTGCTGACTTCCTGACCAGTGAGTCGCCCTCTTTGCACTTTGTCTGCCCCCCCTCACAGTTCAGGACCATTTGTGTGTGCCAACCTGGTGAAGCGCGAGTTAAAAATACATGACAGATGAATACAGTCGATTCAGTCAGGCCTGCAGGATCTATTTAAATGAGAGAAAAAAAGAGGTTGTGGAATTTGGGTCGGTAGTTTATTGGATTGCTGATTTGTATGTCTATAATTAGCCTTTTAACTAATAATAGTCACATGCTAAGTATCATAGTTTAGACTTTTAATCACTGTTATGTTAACACAGTAATCTCCCAGCAATGAACTATCCCGGGCTCAAGGCTCTGACCTTAATCCTGCATTACTATTGGGCTTTTTACAGAAAGAGAGATGTGACTAGCGAAGCCTAAAAACAGTTTCAGAACCATGTGCGCCAGGGGCCCAACGCACATCAAAAGGTGCTCCAAGTTGCTGTGGTCTTTCCACACAAAACATTTATGATGATGCATTTTCATGGGGTTATTTTTTTAACCATAACATTGTCTACACTTCTGTTGTGCAGTACATGTTTATGTTGTAGGACATGACCAAAGCTAATCATACATAAACGTCTTCTCACAGGATTTAAGAAATGGAAGCACTCAGATTTTAAGTAATTATGTCATTTTCAGGTGACAGGAAGTGGCAAAATGACCGCCCACTGAGATGGATAAAAATGGGTGGATTTTGCTGCTTAACTCATATTCCACAAACACAATATTAATCAGAATACTGTGACTAGTGGGGGTGCATAGAATATATTATTGTGATGAAAATGTTGGGTAACTTTCCCCTTTATATTCCACAATTATTGTAGCCTAGCCTTCTCCATTTCCTCGCCCAGCTGTTGTACATAAAAATGCTTATTTGCTTTTCTGTCAACACTGAATTAAATGTAAGATGCTGTCTTTAGGTGAGGCACATGTGGAATTTTGCTGTCACCTTGCCAGAGGGAACATTGATCCAAAAGAGCCGCCTGTGTACGAGTATGTCAAGTTTGTCGGAGATTTCAAGTTTCATAACAATGGTGAGCAAAACCTTTTTAGTAACACACCGAATCCAGTAACTTCATGACCAAAGTGGGACTGTTATTTCTCGTAGTGCCTACATCCTCTTGTAACGGGGATGAATTGTCGCTCGCAAGAAGCCTGCAGACGTCGCTGGAGGAGCAGGTCTGCCTCATTGCTACTGTACGATTAGTCACACCGCAGTTTCTCAAGGTGAGACTCGTTGTGGTGCATTCAGCTTGTGTCAGCATTACTTGACAAATGGAGACCAGTGCTGATTGAAGTGTGATAAATGTGTTAGCTGACTTTGAATGAGGCTTTTTTTTCTGAACACACTTCGAGAGTCAGCCGAGGTCCGAGCGGCACATTATTTCCATGACAGTCAAAGAGGTTTTAATTTAACAATATGTCAATTTTATGGTTGCCCATTTAAAGTCAGAAATGATTAATGGACTAATTATTTTAACGTCCACTACATTTTGTGATTTTTTTTCTCTCCTAAATCCGGACCGTTAGGAAAGTCATTTTGTGGTTGTTTACATGACTAAAAGCAGATGAGTTCATGTTAATGGCCGCACTTGTGAGTGCCTATAGCCTTTCATAGTAAGTCTTTGTCAGGCTTGCTGCCATGCTTGAGTAAACATTGCTTGTTGTGAAGTCATTGAGGTGACTTCCCCCTCCTGTGTTCTTATTTATTTATTTATAGGATTTGTGTAACGTGGATGATCCTCGAGATGAATTCACATCCAGGCATAGCCTCGAATGGAAGTTTCTGTTTTTAGATCACAGGTAAATGTTCACGAGTCCCAAGAACATCAGCAGCCAGCACTGTTGTTGTTTTACATACTCGTTGTTGTTTTTGTTACAGAGCTTCTCCAATCATCGGATATTTACCCTTTGAAGTTCTTGGAACATCTGGCTATGATTACTATCATGTGGATGACTTGGAGCTTATAGCTCAATGTCATAAGCAATGTAAGTAAACCCTAGTCTGTTGTCGCTTCTTTCTTCATAACCTGCAAGTGAAAGTCTTACTAGGTGCATTCATTGCGCAATAAGAGCCTATGAGGCTGCCCAATTTGCTCTTATTTTATTTCTACCTCGGATCAAGAGCGTATTTTTTTGGCACTACAGTCGACAGAAAATGTTCCCTTCACTTATACAGGGATGTGATTTGACCAAAGTGAAATTATCTGAAAATTTAGCCGGGGGTCTGGGGGCTTCCGTGTTTTCAAGTACTTTCAATGCACTCACATGACAAAGAAATAGACAAAACAACAGCATAAATTTTCAATGTATATTGAACTATCCCATATAAAATGGCAGTTTTAGTCAACTCAAAATCAGTCACATTCAAAAACATTGGACTGCCTTTGCTTTTAAAAACTATCACTGAGAATATCATCATATCTAACTAATGTGATTACTAAGTTAACACATAAATAATGTTGAATAGTTCAAATTTCATGAACAAATAATTGTATCATGACCAAATGAAAAGTAACTCATATTAGAGCATACCACAAATGTCTTTGTTATAGCAGAAGATGTTATCTGTCGGAGTCATGTGCATACACAATGAACTACTAAAAAAAAATAAAATAAAATATATCGGAATTTTTTTTTTTTTTGGGGGGGAGATAAAAAAAAAGCGGAATTCCGCGAATTAGCGGAAAAATCACATCCCTGCTTATAGTAAATAGCCGCAAGCCTAAGGGAAATGAATGACTGACTTGAATAGGAAATGCTGTATGTTCTCAATTGTTGTCCTTTTTTTGGTTATGTTCCTCTTCCTTAAATTTGAATGTTTACGTGTGATATCACACTGTTGATTCAACTATCACCATTTGAGAGACCAGATGTCTTGATTGTCTACATTTCTCTTCCCCAGTAATGCAGTGTGGAAAGGGTAAATCTTGCTATTATCGCTTTCTGACAAAGGGTCAGCAGTGGATTTGGTTGCGGACGCAGTACTACATTACTTATCACCAATGGAACTCCAAACCCGAGTTCATCGTGTGTACTCACACTGTTGTCAGGTGAGATTATTTTGTCCGTTGTTGCTTGCCCGCGAGAAGGATGCGTACCCTTCTTTTGTTGTTTTGGGATTAAAGATGCCTATGAGGCAAGCCTCATCCTGGAGGAGCACTGTGACTAATATAGCGGTCTTCTTGTGATTCAGTTACGCTGAAGTACGAGCCGAAAGGAGGCGAGCGTTTGGCCTTGAGGAGCTCTCTCCTCCTGAGATAGCCCCCTCCTCTGCGAAGGTAGACATCCAGAAATTTATCCATCTGATATCTACGAAATATCCGAATTGAGAGCCCCCCTTTGTCTGATATGTTTTCAGGCCCAGGATCTGTACTTCGACATGTGCTCCACGATGGACCCGCCACAAGACAGCGGCGCACGTTCGGTATCCTCCCACAGCTCTCGGAAGTCCTCCCACACGGCGCTGTCAGACTCCGCATGTGAGTCATACTCTGCTCCCTAAAGTGCCAACTCACTCAACAATAGGTCGACATAAGCCGTTGCAGGATTTGATGTCCAGTATCAGCAATTCAGAAAACTGGGACACTACCAGATAATCCGGCAATGCATCCATCCAGTATAGGACACATATAGACAAACAACCATTCCGATTTACACCTGTAGACAATTTAGTCCTAAAATGCATCATTTAGGGATATGTGAAAAAGCTGTAGTAACTGAAGAAAACATGCAAACTCTGAAATATTCTTAAATTAGAACATTAACTGTGAGCCAGTCATGTTAACCAATAAATCTCCATCCTCCATAAACCAGGAAGCAGCCTAGTATGTTCCAGTCAACCAAACCCAAATATGGCACTTTTCACTCATATCAACAGTGTCATCCTAGTGCAGGGGTCTGCAGCCTGCAGCTCTGGAGCCACATGTGGCTCTTTGGTCCCTCTCCTGTTGACTCCCTTTGGATATCTTAAAATTTAGTATAAAATAATATAATTTTTTTTTTTTTTTTTTACATAAAATATATTTTTTTAAAAAAATCATAGAATTACAATAAAATGCCTTTGGAATTTTTTTTCTTCTTCTGTGCAGCAGCAGCAAATTCATACACAGAGACCTGCACACCGTCATGGCAGTCAACTTCTATTGGGACCGAGAGGACGCCTGCCAGACTCCAAGTTGGGCGTTCAAAGGTCAGTTTATACAAAGGCTGTGTGTGTGTTTGGACATGATTAAAAAAAATTTTTTTTTAAAAATAACGGCAGAGAAACAACTAGACATATTCAATGGTCAAATTCTTAAAACTTTCAACTTTCTATCACCTTATAGAATTCGATCCAAAGACAAAATTCCTTTGACCTGGTGCCCCAAATGAGCCTCCCCCTTTCTCCTCCATGCAGCAAGAACACAACGATGGTTAGTGTTGAGACTTCCCTTCCTGTCATTTGTCTTCCTCTCTTTTGTTTGCATGCAGTGCTGTTAGGTCTCTTTCTGCTGCTGTGCGTGTGCGTGAAAGAACTTCCTCTCAACTGTGTACATTGCCTCCAGGTTATAGGATTAAGTACACAAGTCAGACAACAGCTAGCTAGCTTTCAAATTGCCGTCTGCTTTAAATGCAGCTTTGGAACCTTCAGCAGTTTGTCCCATTACACTTGGAAAGTCTATGTTCATGGCTGTGTTATTGCATGATATTCCTCATTTAAGACTAGTATATAAATTTGGTGTTTTCAGCCACAACAAACACAGCAGCAGCCGTCCATGTTTCAGCTGCAGCAGCCTCAGCTGGGTGTCATGAACCAGCTGAAGGAGCAACTGGAGGAAAGGACGCGCATCCTGCAGGCCGACATAAAAACGCAGCAGCAGGAGCTGCATGACATCAAGGAGAAGCTTCACCTCGCTAATCTTCAGGTAACCAACTCCTCATACCAGCTTAGACACCCGAGACCACTTCAGCCCGCAACATTTATCAAGTTTCCATTGAAATTAACAGGCAATCATGGGAATATGCTATATACGGAAAGTGGAAGTATATTGAAATTCAAACGCTAACTTGAGAAATGTGGATTTATTTCTCGAGTAACAGTGGCTTTAATTTACCATTATGCTTAGGATGATTGTATTGCACTATATCATGCCAAGTAACAAAATTATGGAAACAAAAAGCATAGTAATAAACACTGTTGGATTGGGGTGTGAATTGCCTAGTAACTGACGATTCGATTTGTATCACGATTCATAGGTCACAATTCGATTCGATTAATCCCGATACGAACCTATAAATTGATTATTGCGATTTATTTATTTTTTTACTAAATACTAATCAGTAAACTTGTACACGTACACTGTAAGATTTGTATAAAAATGTATTTATTTATCTGAAAATTCCGTCTTATAACTGAGCCACTGCATTCAACAAACAGGTTGCCGTCTGTTTCATGTTTGTACAGCACTGAAATAAGATATTAAAGCTTAATGTTCCATTAATATAACATTCTTCCATGCTTACGGTGTGAATCCTAACCCTAAGTAAGACGTTTTGTTGAATATTCCCATAGAAAAATAATGTTTAAAAATCAATTCGGGCGCATGTTGAATCGATTCGAGAATTGCGCGCTGTAATATCGTGATATATTGCCGAATCGATTTTTTCTAACACCCCCTACTGTTGGATATTAATAAATCAAAACAAAGCATTGTCTTTGCAAAGGCGTAGTTCTGGTAGATCTCATGTATTGGATCTCATCCGACTGTGCAGGTGCACCTAATGCCGAGGCTGATGAGTGCACATGTCATCTGGGTTCATTAGTCGCATCATGCAGTAAGCCTGCTGTTAGCTAACCTACCTCAGTAACAGGGGAAATGGCCCCACCAAGAGGCGGCATGCAAACCTAATGACCCACATACAGTAACATTTGTGTAACAATGATTCAGTTCCCTTATGACTCATGTCAAGAAAATACTTTTCTATTATATTCTATGAGTGACGGCTAACATTTTCTCAATGTGTGTTGTAGATGTTGCTACAACAGCCCATCCACAATGAAATAGGCCAGCCGCCGCAGCAGCCGCAACAACAGGGCCCAGGCAGGCCGGCCTCACAGAGCCAATCAGGGGCTCATCAAACAGCTCTCAGGCCGAAACCAACGTCATGCGGGGCCCACAGTTCGTCCCCTCACTCGCTTCTGAGAGAAAACAGCTCTCCCTCGACACAGGTACGCCCAACAATAAAATGTTAAACACACAAGCGGCAAGGTTGCTACTGCTGATTTTTTTTTTCCTATTACTGACAACATTCAAAAGGTCTCACAGAGGATATCTCGGAGCGGTCAGGTGCAGTCAGTCAGTTTGCCCGTGCAGACCAACACTAGTCTGACCATGCCCTTCTACAGCAACCCCATGATGTTCTCTCAGACCAACACGAGGCCTATACAAGACGCAAACCAAAGACACACGGACAACGACTTTAGCCAAGACGGACAACTACGGTAACAGCCAAGTCACACATTGAGATCTACTCAGCATTACAACAACATTAGATACGCTCCAACTTGTACTTGTAGCCTAATATATAATATATATTTTTAAATTTTTAGATAAAACATAATTTAAAAAAAAACCTGAAAATTACCATAAAATGTCTTTAGAATTGAAAAAAAGGCAGAAAATGTATTTTTAAAAAGGCAGAAAAGAAAACATTCAAAAACTATTAAATGTCCAAAAATAAAAGATGAAATCCCGAAAATGACCCTAACATTTTCACAAAATTGCCAAAAATGTCAGAAAATGTATTTAAGAAAAAACAGTAAAGCACATGTTCCAAAAGTAACCATAAAATGCCTCAAAACAAGAGGAAATCACAAGACTTGCCATAAATATCCATAAAATTGCCAAAAATGCCAGGAAAGGCAGCAAAAAATGTTTTGTTTTGTTTTAAAAAAAGCCATAAAATGTCCAAAAAAAAGGATATAGAGAGGCAAAAAAAGGACCATAATATGTCCAAAAATGTCAGAAATTTGACAGAAAGGCAGAAAAGTCTAAAAATGTATAAAAAAATTAAACAAAAAAATAAAAATAGAGAAATAAATCCAAAAACGGACTAACACACAGTTTCCTTCATCACAATGTTTAAAGGTTTTGCGGCTCCAGAAAGATTTTTAGTTAATTATTTGGCCTAGAATGGCTCTTTTGACAGGAAAGGTTGCAAACCGCTGGCTTAGCCAGAGGTGGGCGTGTCTGTCAGTCCGTCACTGACGGGATGCCCATTCGACTGATGTATATTGAAGTATACAATGTTTTGACACTCCTATACCAGTATATGTTACCGGTATATTTTCCGTCATCTGAAAATTATGATTATGTCCTTTAGGATGCTCCTGAACCAGCCAATGCAGACACTGGTCCCCACAAGTAGTGGGTCCTCACAGTCCACCCAGCAATGCAACATGGGCATTCCCCAGACCATGTGAGCATTTTTCCTCAGTCACCCCCCCTCCAACACCGACTCTCCTGCGTCTGACCCGTTGACCGTTCCACTCCTTACAGATACACGTTGGAGCAGCAGATCATCGCTCCCTCGTTCCCCATGCAACAGGTCAACTGCAACGCCGTGCTCGTGCCCTCTCAGGTGTTCACGTCGCCTATCATGATCCCACACAACAGCTTCATCTCCCACCAGTCGCAGCAAAGCTATCAGGCTCAGCCTCAGGCCTCCCAGCACTCCCTGCATCTGCAGCAGCCCCAGCAGTTCTTTCAGGTGTGTGAAGCTCGGCTATCTTAGATTGTTACTGATCTGTTGAATAATCTTATTGTGGCTTTGCATTTGCTTAAAAGCAGCTCTTGTGTTACCATAGCAACAGAGTGCCAGCAGGCTGTTAAGCAGAAGATCTGCATGAACCTTAATAATGCTTCATAAACTAGAGCATTGGAATCAATTATTGGCTGAAATTGGCTAGCAACCAATTTTCTGTAAATCAGCTGGGATAGGCACCAGCTCATCCGTGACTAAGTAAAAAATTGTTTTTTTTACTGTACTAAAATAAAGTGTAATTGCACATCCACTACAGTAGGTGGCAGTTGCGCTCTTATTGTCACAGAGTGCGTAAGGAGTATTAGCTTTTACAGAGAATTACTATTTATTCTCATGGCGGAGAGTTGAGGGGTGGCGCGAAATAAAATAGTTGAACAAGCCCTGTCTGTGAGTTCTAGCCAGAGGAAAGCGATTTAACACATACAATACAAACCCACTTGTCACAATTTACAGGTTGTTACAATAAATTGTAATTGTAAATATTCATTATTTGAAAGGCCTGGTGTGCTATGGGCTGCTGATTTGAGTGCATCTATGTCTGCGTTCTGTGTTTTGCAGATGACTCAAGGACTTATGCACAGTGGATCGACTCCAGCATTCTTACACACCGCCAACATCCCACAGCAAAGCACTGTGGGATACATCCAGCAGCAGCAGCCAGCGCCGCAAGCACAACAGCAACAGCCACAACAAAGACAATATCAACATTCCCAAAACCAGAATGCTAATGTTTCAGACTTTAGGAACATGCTAACGCGGTAGCACTGAGGAACGTGGGAGAGTGCTGAGCTCGGCGGCCGGTTGTCGCCGTTGGAAGTCGTCAAACTCGGCGGGAAAACTGATGCGAGCGGTCTGAACATTTGATGTGAAGCTGCTCGCCCCCCACGAGAAAGTGCCGGCGGAGTTGAAACGGCGACGGGACGCGGACCTGAGGAATGTGATGATGAGAGGCGGGGCCTTTCATCACTAGCCTGCGACACGCTCGGTTGTCATTGAATCCAGTGAATTTATCACCGCTGAGGACGCCACTTTCATTTCGCAAGTGTCTGTTTGCACTTTTGGTACCATGCCCCACCCAAGAGTAGGATACAGTATTTATTTTTGCCTATACATTTAATATTAAATGTTCCCTCTAACCAGTGGCTTCACAGTGAGATTATTTTCCCAACAACCCCCTTCAATGGAATCAACGTTGCTTTTAATTTCCCATTTAGATGAGTTGGATGTCACACCCCAAGGGTATGTTTATCTAAATACTACAAACCACGCAAATAGGTTTTGTTTGAACGAAGAAGGGCTTCTTTAACAGCCGTCTGTTGACACGACACCTCTGATGAGCCCTGCAGCACCACAGCTCGCTTGTAAACAACTAAATGGTGGAGGGTGGGTTGTCTAATGTGCCTTTTAACCATGCTACTAGTACCATGGTGCAGTTCCAATGTTGTGTCTGACTACGGCTTTAAAAATCCTGCTCAGGTCCATTTGGAATACAAAGTTTATTTTCATTGATAGTAATTTATTTTATTTTTATTTTTCCCCACATTAGATTGAAAATAATATACATTTAGATTTGTATTGGAGATTAAATATATATATATATATATATATATATATATATATATAGATGTATGTATATTGGATGCCTTTTTCAACCTTAACTTGCCCCCAACAATCAATTTAAGCACTAGCAGCAATGATATTATCCTTATTATATTCACTAATTTATTTGCTGAATACATTTGTTGTAAAACAACTGATATGGGATTAAGAAAGCAGTTCTGTACATTGAGATTATAATTAACATTAATGTTCATGCAGGAATTGATGGGTCACCACTGGTCTTAAAGTCTCACACAAACCTCATTAAAAAAATAAATAAAAAATACACCCATAATGACAGATTGACAAGACTGATGTGCTGTCTAAAAAAAATATATAGTTATGAACTATATGCTGCAGTATACTGATCAATTTTATCACGAAGACAAGCTTTGACATATACAAGTGTATGTTTGTAAATTGTGTTTTTCACTCCAAACAATTTCGATTAACAAACAGACAAAAAACGTGCCTTTACAAAGATAACCATGCTGTATTACTTGGTAGTACACACAGTTCATTGAAAACGCTAAGTCATCAAATATAGTGCGCTCATTTTCCAGTATGTTTATACTTTACTAGTTACAACAGTATCTTTGTAAAGGTGCACTGCAACAGCTCCTGTAATGGATCCTTTTAAAAGCTGCAGAGATGAGAATCTGCTAATTACCAGAAAATCTACCTTTTTCTTTTTAAACACTCACGAGTCTCTCAATCATTTTTTGTTGACCCCAAATTCTCATTGTCTCTATTTAAGTTTTTCTGCAGTGCTTGAGCACCACAGAATAGCTACTATTTGACTATGTGCAATGTCCCTTTGAGAATGTTAATTTATGCTGTATATTTACAATGTTTCACTACAGATGTGTAAAGATGTGTATATTATGCCACTATTGGTACTGTGTAAATTTTTATTTTTTTAGTTACCCTGACATTCCTCCAGGCAGAAAACACAATTATTCCTTTTACAATGATTACAGCTTTGAGACTTGGGAATGTGGTGTGGCCTTTCTTTTTGATGGTCCAGGGAAGTTTCAACATCCTGTGGTTGACCCGTGACTTTCTGGTTTAGAAGCTAAGCAGTGCATGCTATTAAGCGATACATTTGTTACGATAATGCCAGTCATTAGGCATAATGACATTTACTATCAAGCCGTTGCTCATCCATCATGAAGAAGCAGGTGATGGGGAGTTGGAGCCTCAACTGAGCCGACGAGGTCCGCAGATGTGCATCTTTAAGTCAAAATATGATTTGCCTTGCATTGACATTAAATACAAAATCTCACTTGTGACTGACTCGTGAAAAGAGTTGACACAGTGAAGTTAAATCTGCTTTTGTGAAACCGCCCCTTTCGCTACCTGATATCTCGATGTAAATGAAGCCCTCATTGGTCCAGTTTGTGTAAATATTCGGCGCTAAAAGGGTACGGTTTCAAAATCCACCCCCTCACTTTTAGCTTCATGGGCTTGTTCCATTAAGGGTCGATGTTATTAAAGGTTTTGTCATGATTTTTCAAGTGACACTTTCCATTTGTATGTGAGAAAATGAAGGCCAGAAGCTGAGGAATACGAACCTGCTACACAGCCATTGCTGCCGTTTCAGGGCAGAAAACACAGTGAATATATTGTATATTAGAATGTACAAAAACACTAGATGATATAGTTTATTTTCTATGTCTAATAGAATACATATGTATGTTACATGATTTTAAAATTAAAGTAATTTTGTAACAGATATTGAAGTGTCTTATTAGTGGCGGTGAGGCTTTGTTGTGTTGGTGTTGCACAGTCACTTGTATGTATTTTCCTCCCCCTGTATTTACCATTGAAATAAGCTTTAAAAGATATTGTTAACATTGTTTAAAACATAATAAATTAAGTTTACATCCTAAAATATATTGATATTAATTATGTTATATTGAATTATTTATAAATCAGCCTGGTTATTGTGAAATATTTGCAAATAAATATTTTCAAACATACAGTATGCATTGTGATTGTGAACACAAAAAAAATGGGATATTGTTGACCTTGAAAGTTGCCAGTCTAGACAGTATAAACAATAATATGCTTATTTATTTCAATTTCTTTGCATGTTAGAATCACATTAAGGATTTGCATTATATTGTGCGTGTGAGTGAGACTGAGTACACAAACTGTTTGATTTAGAATTTCTAATTTGATGGGAAACAATATGTGTCCATTTAAAAACTAAATGCAACAGTAAGAATTTACTGGTAGCGAAATCTATTAGACAATAAGCACCATTAAAAGTAGAAAATTGTTACGTGTGTCCATTTAGTGCTTTTTGAAGATGTGCTATGTTGTTCAAAATAAGCAATGATTAATGAGTACGAAAAATGCCCTAGAGCAGTGTCTTTTTAAACAGGGATGTGATTTGACCAAAGTGAAATTATCTGAAAATTTAGCCGGGGGTCTGGGGGCCGCTGGGACCCAGCTAGGTCCAGGGGGACAAGGGGGGCAAAGCCCCCCGGAGCTCATGGGTTTTCCGTGTTTTTAAGTACTTTCAATGCACTCACATGACAAAGAAATAGACAAAACAACAGCATAAATTTTCAATGTATATTGAACTATCCCATATAAAATGGCAGTTTTAGTCAACTCAAAATCAGTCACATTCAAAAACATTGGACTGTCTTTGCTTTTAAAAACTATCACTGAGAATATCATCATATCTAACTAATGTGATTACTAAGTTAACACATAAATAATGTTGAAGAGTTCAAATTTCATGAACAAATAATTGTATCATGACCAAATGAAAAGTAACTCATATTAGAGCATACCACAAATGTCTTTGTTATAGCAGAAGATGTTATCTGTCGGAGTCATGTGCATACACAATGAACTACTACTACTACAAAAAATATATATATATATATCTGAATTTTTTTTTTTGGGGGGGAGATAAAAAAAAAAGCGGAATTCCGCGAATTAGCGGAAAAATCACATCCCTGTTTAAACTGCTACACAACAGAAACTTCAGTCACTTTGTACACTTTGCTAATCAGTACCTCCACCTCCTCTCCACCAAGGTGACAAATGTCCAAGACACACACCAAATGTGTGTCCTCCAGCTCGCCGGCAGTTGCCATGATGTCCTCTGGGAGATCAAATAAAAGGTGTCATTGCGATGCTAAATTTCTCTGTAGTAGGTGAATTTTACCTGGTCCGTGGTGTGACTCCTCACTGTGGCTTGAGGTGACGCCGCCCGGAGGGCAGAGGAAACCAGAAGAGAGACAAGACAGCATGGTGTTGTCATGACGACCCGGAGGAAGACCTACGGCTCTATGCTTGCTGGAGTGCACAATGGGTAAAAATGCTGCATCGACAGCTATTTTCTTGTTTATGCCTGCCAAAACACATTTTTTTAAAATAAAGGTTAAGCATGTGCATTGATTTAAGATAACCACACTGTAATACACTCATTAAATCCTCTGTTTCCTGGTGACTCACTGATGACTCAAGTATGCCTAACTAAAGGTCAGTTTGTCTGGTCTGAAACTATTTGGAAGAAATTACGTCCATCTAGATGATGTTGCGACTTAGTATTTTCCCCTTCAGAGAATTACACCAAGTTCTCCATCTGAATTGTCCAGCTATTTTCCAACCGCACACGTTCTAACCACTACCCCACTGTGCTGCCTTGCCTTGTTTTATTCAGGCATTGAATAATAATAAGAAAGACTCATTGGTGGCTCCATGTTAAATGGTGTAGTGTTTATGAACGACTAACAGCACATCAGAATGCATGTTTGTCTGAGAAATCCAAATTTGAAAATCTTACCTAGTATGGTAACTTGGTAGTATCCCGGGCAAACGGTGACTGGGAGTACATCGGCTGACTGCTCTGGTGTCCAACGCATGGGATGAAGGTTGCTCCACCGCAGAAGGGCATTCTTGTCATCCAAGGTGAAACTTCGAGAAATGCTGTCATGATGGAGAGCGCCGTGACGCAAATGCACAGAGATTTCTTGTTGTTGCCTTGACCACCCGCTGCTCTCCCAGGCTAGCATACCGTGGCCTGGTGGAAACAAATCCACGTACGAGCAGATCAAAATCTGCGCATTATAATAAAGTAGGTTCATAGTTCACAATCGAACCTTCATTTTGTGGTTGCAGACTCTGTCGCCGTGATTCAGAATCTCCCTCATCCTCTTGCAGCTCTCTTTCTACTTCTGCATTTCTGGCTCCTCTGTAAAAGCAGACACCTCAGCTGAACATTGTTGAAGTCGATTGCTTGTGTTAACGTTAGTAGCAGCATCGTTCTTACCGTTTTGCCGGCACGCTGTTAACAGAACTCTTTGCTGTATTTCTGTAAAAAATATTTGCTTAATTTAATTAATTTGTCCACTACTATGTTCACTATGCAGGTGAATTTCAATAAAATAGAACATTGTGGAAAATGTATTTCAATTCAAAAAGTGAAACAGACTTCATATTATACACATATTTTTATATACAATTTTGATGATTAAACTAACAAACACAAACCTAAACTTCATTCTCTCAAAAAAATTGAATACAGTGGAAGGACCAGATAGTAAATAGCAAAAATCTGTGTATCATAAACACCCATTAAAAAGCATTCGGAGAAAAATAAATAAACCCCAAAAATTATGTATTAAAAAGGGGGGGGGGGGGTAAAAAGCTAATAAATATTTAATATGTTTTCCATGATTTATTTTTTTTTATTATTGAAAAAAATAAACTACCACAAAAACTAAAACAAAATTAAAAATATTGAAATATAAAAATATCATACCTTGTCTTCATCGTCCTTTTCCTTCTCACAGATGCTTGTTCAGATGGGGCCGATGGAGAATTGACTGACAAAGTTGCATCACACACATCTGATACGACATGATCGCCTGTGGAAACATCTGGCACCTGCAGAAAACAAAGTATTTCTCTCAAGTCTATAAAAATGACATTGCTATAGGGCAATTTTAAGCAATGTATCATACATACCCCTTTAGACCCATGACCTTGTGGCTCAGCCATGCTTGATTCTTCCACATATCTAATAGCCGAGATATGACCTTGAATGGCAACTTTTTTATGCTCTCTATACTGCAGGGTCTCCAATTCCTTCTTCAAGTCGGAAGCAGCGACAAGGGGAACTTGCTCTGTCGAGTGAACATTTAATAAGACAAAAGTCACAGTGGACAACCACCAAATGAATAATATACGAAGATAAGGGTGAAGCATATTCATCAATTTGCAAACACTGCAGGCTCGAGGTTATTGCAAATGCTATCTGATTTATTTTATCTAGAAGAAGAACAAGTTGAATCATTTCACAATTAAACTACACAATTCAGTCTTCCGCTTTGCAAATATGTTTCTAGTATTTTTGGTAACCTTTTCTCTTACAATTAGGAATTATCTTTGTACTAATAACGGTATGACTTTTTTGTTGATCTTTTTTTTGTTAAGAGTTTGACTTTATTTACAAGTATTGCTTTTTTCCAGTCTGGCCCAAATACTCTGTGCCACTCACTGAATGCTGAGAAATGCTAAAGTCAGAAATTAATTTAGGGCTATTTTCACTATTTTCATGCCAGTGAGTGTCGGGGGATTATGATCTGAACTATGAACTTTCCAAAAAGTGATGTTATGTCATTGCTGCTAATAATCCACACAATGAAAATGAAACTTCTAGATAAAAAAGAAAGGAGAAAAAAAGTGATATAAATAGAACAGTAACTGCACCGAAGGTCTCTGCCACTGGCTGGGTGAATGTCCGCGGGGCATGTGGGTAGCAATAATGGCCACCAACAGCCGCCTTATCGAGGACCATGTTGTCCTTCAGAGTCTTGTTCCGCTGCATGAGGTTCATAACTGTGGGGTCATTTTTATATGGTTGACCTTTGTGGTAGCCTGTTACGGTGACAAAGTTCAAACCACATTGAACAACTCGTCTTCCCTATGGCTACAGACAGATGACATTTAAGATTTGAGCGGTGTTAACCTGTAATGAAAATCTCAGTCTCGCAGCTACTAGTGAGGTAAGGCAAGGAGCCTTCCACTTGGCACACTCGCATCTGAGTGCACACCAGGTAAGCCACTTAGAGAGAGAGTAGAGATGATGTTTTTAGCAAATTGAGATGCAGATTTGCTTTAGAAGTCAGTAGAGGTATCATATGAGGGGTTTTACATGGGTATATACTGCCAAAGATTTCTGGCTGAGAGGAGGAAAACAATTCCAGGACAAAGGGATGCTCCGATGTTCCATCTATTGCATGGACCCAGCGGAACGACCAGTACTTCTCAGGGCCTGCAATAAAAGTGAGCAAGGTCAATCTAACATCAAGTCTATCAAAATACAGGGGGATCATTGATTTACAATGGTCATGACATACAAGGTTTTGAGGTTACGAACGGTGCTCAGTGATCTAGTTTGCAGAGGTTAGTAAAAGCTTCCAAATGAAGTATAAATTTGGGTCACACCACTGCCATAAGAATGAGTGTCGTAAATGGAGCACTGCCTATGTGTAGAGCTGAATTTTCTTATCTGCGTGTCCACAGGGTGTGCATGACCAAGAGGTAGGTTAGGGAAGACTCACCTAAGTTGCCTTTTCTTTTTATTCTTTCAACACGACCAACAAATGTTACCAAACCGATGACGTCACAAACAGCGTTGTTGGCAAGTGTTTCGATCTCTGATCTGGGAAAAAAGAAAACGTGAACTTAATCATGGTTCACAACATGAATACAGGGTAAATTATTTTATTTTTTTTTGCATTTGCACAATCCCCAAAAATGCACATGTAGGGCTCAAGTGCAAAGTAAAGGCGGCCGGATGATTTGAGGTTATATCACCTTGTGGCGAAGCGATAGGACACATCAGGCAATGACCACTGAGGTTGGACATTCTTAGGTGGCACCACGGTGATTATAGAAGTTGGGTTGCGAGCGTTCAGGCAGATTTCTGAGAGATAAAAGATAGAACTGTGAGATCACAAATGCCAGCATCCAATTTTCTATTATTGTTGTAATAAATAATACAAAATAAAAATAAAATTATGATTTTCTGAAAATCCTTTCAATGTTAGGTCATCCTTGGTAGGGAACCACTGCTTAAAGGTCAACAAACGAATCCTCTCTCACACACACACACAGTTTAAACGTGATGGAAAACATACCAATGGAAGTAAATGTCTTGATTCCATAATGGTCCATTTTTGGGCGTGAGCGATTTGAGTAACTCAACTTAAGAGCGTAATTCTGGATGTACAGCACCGTCCCAACATTGAGCGAGTTGTAAAACTGTGGACAGAGCTCGTTCCAAAGCACAAGAGACATGATGCCACTCTGGTCAGCAACTTCAAAATATGCCTAAAAGAAAATTAAGTAAAGTCAGATGGGGACTGGAGGTTATGTCTTTAGCGCAGGTGTTCTCCAACATTTTGGGTCCAGAGCTCCCTACAGGAGAGAAATACTTTCAAGGACCCAAGATGAAAAGGACATAAAAATTATTTCAATGACCGCTGCCAGGGTTCCGTGGACCCCAGTTTGTGAACCACTGCATTAGTGGGTTTAAACTTACCTGGTAAGGGAAATCGATCTTGGATCCGAGTTTGCCATAATAGCGCAATCTGGATTTCTGTATTATCTTCACCAGGAGAGGGAGGGGTTTACATGTGCTTCTGAACACTGACTCCAGGTTATTAATGAGAGAGATCTTGTTCACTGTTGGACAAGAGAACATTGGAGGGTATTGACACAACGTGCAGGCAGGGCGTAGTTAGGCAGAAATCTGAGGATTTTGACACATTTAAAAACAATGACAACGTTTTTTCACTTCCTGTTTTTTTCCCATTTTGTGTCCAAAAGGCTTACAGGGGCAAGAATGATATTTTACTGATATTTTTGGGTTCAGTCTCAAGTTCACTTATTTATTAGGCTTTTTATGCTTTACTGTCATTGTGTTTTACTTTAACCAGACTTTTGGCCAGTTTGGTTATGTAAATTGGCCACTATAAAGAGAGGCATTGCGAGAGGATGATCATTTGCTCAATTTGAGTCTACCCTACTTCTACAATGATGGCTCGAGCAGCATGACACTGAACGCAGCACCTCACCGTCCAGCACTGGGTCACGTGAGGAAGGCGCCGAGATCCACATGTCTCCTTCTGGATACTCACTATTCCACAGAGACAGGTAGTGTTTGCGACTTAGCTGGAGGGGGATGTCGCTCTGGAGCAAGGTGCTCCTCTCCATGCCACTTTTGACCAGCACGGGCAGTGAGCTGACATCCCGAACGTGAGACAGCAGCGCCGATTTGCCCGAGGTGCACCTTATCTCCTTGATGCAGATATAGCCGTGACCCACTGTGCGCTCGTTGTAAACGAACGAGCATTGCGTGATGATGATGTCCGAGCCTGTCCTCAGGTTGTTGCTGTGAACCAAGTGATTTAAACTTGGGTGAAGGGAGCATTTGGCCCGACACATTCCGTCGGTGACAGTCACGTCGTAGCAGTAGCTCTCACGCAGCTCTCCTTCACTTTGTTCGCACAAGTAGCGCTGAACTGCGATGACAGCGACACTCGCCGCCGCCTCATCTTCCTCCTCAGTTAGTTGTAGGTACTGCCTGGTCGATAACTGCTCCATTGCCCTCCGAAGGAAAGATGGACGAGGAATGAAATTCGAGGTTGATGAGGTATCATCCATCGCGGAAGTTCATCCAACAAATTGTTCAATGTAGTTTGAAAACTAGCTCTCGTTAGCTAACTGATGTCTTCCCATCGTTGAGATGGTGCCGCCGTGAGAAACCACACATTTATGATAAACCATGGGGTAACTTATCTTACTACAACCACCAATAAAAATATACAGTATATACTTTTTTTGTTCATTTACCCGGTTTGCGAACGGTGTTCGATAGCCAAGTAGCTAACGAACCGCCGGTTGCTCGTTGGTTGCGTCACTACAGTGACAGAACAGTTACAGAACAGTAAGCAAATGTTCACCAAATAAACAGTCCGTATCTTGGAGTTATGCCGACCTCTAATCGACGTTTTTGTCTGGCGGTTCTAGCTAGAAAAGGGACGCGTACGAGAAATGCTTCCTTCAAATTGCCCGCTCCCATGGCAGTTGTGAGAGACAGAGGCGGACGAATATGACGTCATCTACGCGACAAATAAACTTCTGTAGTTCCAGATGTCTGCATTTGTAGTTAATTTCCTGTAGTCCCATTTTGGATGGAATAACTCTATACACGTTATTATATTTTTGTAAAACGTATAAATTGTTTAGCTATTTTCAAAATATATTTATTGTTATTAAGTTCAATTTTCAGCTGAAAAGACCAGTGTCACAAAGTGGCATGTAACCTAGTGGAACTTCATGGGCCATTCACAGAACTCTTTGCTGCATAATAAACCGTGGAAGTAGCCATTTTTGCATATGTACGTTATTACCTTTGTATATTAATGAAACAGGTGCCATTGTTGTGTTGAGTGTCAAGATGGTGTAGCTCGCCTGACTAGGGTGCAATCCAGACACCATTGGTTCAGTTCCTGTTCAATGACAATGTGAATGTTCATCATCTCTACATGTGAATGTGCCCTGAGATTGACAGATGATCAGTTTATGGTGTAGTCCATCTTTCACCCATCATCAAGTCATCTGTGAGAGGCGGATGAAAGAAGTTGAACATGCTTTGTAGATTCATGTTGCAATCAACATTGTACATTTAACAAAAACAATAAATGTATGCAGTGTTGCAGTTTAAAAAAAACATGTATCCTGATCTTTTATGAGAAATGTTTCACCTGCGTCACTCACAGAGGAGAATTACAGTTTATAAAATTGACACAATTTCACAACACACAAATCAGCATGTTAGCCAACACTTCCTTTATGACAGGAAACAAATGAGTTACCACAGTGGGGTGGAAAAGCTGAAACAGTTTTTATTCTAATTACTGAAATAAGTGGGCCCAAAAAAATACTGTTCTACAGTATATAAACTCAGACATGTCGATACTAATAAGGATACCATTATTACGGACTATACAACAATTTCTCCTTCCAACCTCGGAAAAACTACAATCCCACAATGCTTTGCGCCTGGCAACATTTCTTGTCTACGTGGGAAGGGAGGCATCCCGACGGTGGACACAAACAAAATATTCAACGGTTTTGATGTGTATGCTACGCTGGAGGTAACCGTGGCATGACAGGAGGTTTTGGAGGCGAACCCGCTGACGTTTCTAAATATGTGGCTCAAACCCGAAGAGATCCTGCTGAAAAACGCCTTTAAACTGTGGGTGACCGAGAAGGATAATGAGTATTTCGTGCTTCAAAGGAGGCGAGGGTACGGTGAGGGTGGAGGCGGCTTGACAGGTAACGTCCGGGGGTATGTTTTCACCTCCTCGCATGTTTGGTAGCTGCTGTGTTTTAAGATACCAAGTTGGTATTATTTGACTCACGGGTCACGAATGACCATCTTTTCCTGTTTGAGTTTTTTCTCTCCTGACGATCGAGAAGACAGTGTACATACAGTAGCATGCTAGAAATGCACTGCAACAGGTTTAATGCCAAATAGTGAACAGATGGCTTGTCTTAACATTGTTATCTACCTGTCAAAGTGTAATTTGTTCGAGCATAATAGTTGCCTGACGGTTTGCATGGAGCAAAGTACAGGGGATGTTTGTTTACACTGTTCATTTAATTTCAAGCTGGCTGGCCTGTAGCTATGCTTCAGGTTAGCCTGGATAATTATAGATGAAGGAGTAAGGACATGATTGTATCATCTTCATTCAGATTCTGAGAATGGATCATTTATTTTGCTTTGGGTTTGCAGAAAAATGACGTGAAAGGTGCATTTGTTTACAGCCCCAGGTCACTTTGCGTTGACAACTCAAAGTGGGTGAATAGTTTACAAAGCAATTGCCCAAAAAATGTATTCAAATAAGAGTACTGTTACTTTTGAGTATTACCAAGTTGTCCAAATAGCAAATTCAGCCCTAATAAATGCTTTTGAATTAACTTTGTTTACACACGCGGAACAGCACAATAGGCTCACCAGGCATATTTGATCACATAGAACAGGTGGATTCACCCACATTTATCAGCAATGCTGACATCTATGTCATTACTCAAAAACAATTTAAGTTCTGCCAACTTACATCTTTATCTTGACGGTTGTGCATTGCAGATTGCTTTTCTCCCTGTTCCATTTGACATGCACAACTGCAATTTGGCTTTATTCCACAGAGCATTAAATTTTACAAACGCATACCAAAACAGTCTTCAGTGTGTTTCTCAAATTCCTAGTGGCGATCTTGTTGGCTGAAATGATGACATTTTTAGGCAGACACAGATGACGGTGCATGGCATACATGTGGCATACTTGGAGTCCATCTATTTTATGTCATGCTTATCCTCACTGAGGTTGCGGGTGAGCTGGAGCCTATCTGATTTTATTCAATTATAAACACTTGAACCTAAGTCCTGAACAGAATGTATCTTAATGAAACAGAATAAAAGTAGTGTTTGTTCTTAACAAAGATACTCAAATAAAAGTAAAACGTATGTTACATCTAAACTGCTCTGACACATACAATTTATCCCCAAAAATTGCTGAAGTTAATGTAATTTAGTAAATGTAGTTCTTACCACCATTTTTGTTTTAACATCACTGTAATGTCAGACTCGCAGCCTGGCCAATAAATGTGTCAGCTACTGTATAGACACTTTGATGTTGACTTGTGATGGCATTCTGCATAAAAAATTAAGACAAGCAGACTATCATTTAAAGCAGTAAGACTCCATCCCGCCATGGCGAGGAATGTGTTAAACAATAGAGAGTGTGCTTTAATAATAACCGGAATTAATCATTATACCTGCATGGTGTAATATAATAGCGACAGCTGAATGCTGCAGCTTGAAGCCCTCTACAACTCGAGAGCCTTTCATGTCTCAAGAATCTTTCAGAGGGTTTAATGTCTATTCTGTACAGTGAGATGACCTTTGTCGTCTCCCAATGAGAGCATGATGATGCATTATGTTTTGTGACACTTGAAGTTCCTCAAATGTTATACTGGAACATGCTAAGAAGTCATTTACCCACAACAGCAGCAAGGCCAGTGCAAATCTGAAGTCTATCTGTCTACTTGTTAATTATTCATGGGCGGAATGTGAGAGAGAAGCCTTAAAGTGCCAGATGTGGTAGTTGCGTATCTCTGACGTCAAGCCCAGAATCACGTTCTACCCTGCTAGCTCGTGTTTAGAAGCACAATCTATTAAATGTAAATCTAAGTGAAATACATATTTTTCAACAAAAATCTCGTTGACATTGTCATTATCTTTTGTGAAGTTTCAGACACCGTCGGAACATAATCTTTTGAGATGCTCTTAGTCCTAAACCACAGTTAAAAACAATATTACCAAAATGAGATTGCGGCTGTGAATTAAGTAATAATTGTGCCCTGTAGTTGTAGAAGTGTGAAGGTCACACAGTGTTGGTTAAAATATCACTCCACTCTATGTTGCAGGTCTCCTTGTGGGAACGTTGGACACAGTACTGGACTCCACATCCAAAGTGGCTCCTTTCCGCATACTGCACCATACGCCAGATTCACAAGTGTATTGGTCGATAGCATGCGGTATTTGCTTGTGATAGCATTTTTTTCTCTTCTTGCTGAATTTGAACTTTCAAATGTAATGTAGAAAATAAAATATCATTGTGTAAGCTATTTCCGTATGTTGTGTCAGGTGTCACCAAGGAGGAGATATTCCAGCACTGGGATTGGCTGATGCAGAATATCATGAGGACCCTCTCTGTCTTCGACTCCAGCGAGGACATCACCAGCTTTGTGCAGGGCAAGATCAGAGTACGAAATCCTAAAGACTTAGTACAAGATATATGTATCATTGTGCCACCGTAGTCTTTTTGCATTGACACCGTCTTAATGTTATTCATTTCATTGGGATGCACCATAGAGGGACGCTTTGGTGTAACCTGGCATCGTCATGACACCAGCAGCTCACCCTTAATACTGTATGTTGTATTTTTCAGGGTCTGATTGCTGAAGAAGGGAAGACGTCTCACGTGCTGGAGGATGATCCTGAGAAGTTCAGAGAGGCGTACTTGAGGTTCGAGAATTGGTTTTCGCTGCCGCCAGAGGAGAAGCTGGTCACGTATTATTCCTGCAGTTACTGGAAAGGCAAAGTGCCATGCCAAGGTTGGCTCTACCTCAGCACCAATTTCCTCTGCTTTTATTCCTACCTGCTGGGATCTGAGGGTGAGACTTTTGTTGCTTGCAAAAGATACTTTCATTAACAGTGGTGTCTATCATTTAACCTTCAATTTGACCTCCTTTTCAGCTCGTTCATGGCCATTTTTGTCCGCATACACAGTCTGTAATTTTGCAGACTTTTGAAAATGTTTTTTTGCTTATTTTTCTGCAAACTTATTTTAACTAACGTTGGCTTTCATAGTGCAGTTTCTCAAAAACATCATGCAGTCGTAAATTATATGCTCCCACAAAATTGCCCTTCAAAAACAGTTTTTACTTTGTACTATGATTGTGATACCTCGATTTGCTGTATCGGTGCTCAAAATTCGAAGTATTATCCGAATAGTAATTAAACAGATTGAGATTTCTTGTGTTTTGATTATTTTTTATTTATTTTATTTTTTTACATTTTAATGTTTTTGGGGGCGATGAAACTGAATGCAGACATCCCAAAAATATAAAAGTGTAAAAAAATTAAAAAAAAGACTAAAATGGACATAAGTGTTTTTTATTTAGCATCAACAATATTTATATTTGAATTTAGCCATTATCCTGACAGTTCCAGAATATTTCCATTTTGCTTGCATTTTTAGTGAAACTGGTCATCTCATGGGACGAGATTTGGAGGTTGGAGAAAACATCAAACGTCATCCTGACTGAGAGCATTCATGTGGTGGCTCACGGGGAGGATCACTATTTCTCCATGCTGCTGCACCTCAATGAAACATTTGTCATCATGGAGCAGCTAGCTGACTACTCCATTAAGCGCCTTTTCGATAAGGAGGCCTTTGAAAGAGAGACAGCACTCTCAGACCCGCTGCAAATTACCAAGAGGTGCTGTTTTGTTTTTTTTTGCTCATTAGATCATCAGATTGCATGTTATAAATTCATCCATTTTTACCAACTTAGTAACATAAATTACCCGACACTTTTTGGCTTTTGGTTTTCATGGCAGTTTCATTATTAGTTCATAACAATTTGTGATAGAACAGCTAATAGATGTCTGGTTCAAGATTCTACAACATACAACGCACAGCTCAAGGGTATACAATAGCATTCATCCACATATGCATCCATAGAAGAGCAGTCAACCATGCCACAACTAACCTCAATCGTGAAGCGAGAAATACCGCCCACTCTTCAGCAGCATTTAGTTCTGCCCACTTATTCCCAATATGCAAAAGCATATTTGAAACGCCATACAATTTGCTGTAAGGCAAAATATTCCGAGCTACTTTCAGAATATCCGACATATCAGCAATAAGTGTCTCCCAATAGTAATTTGTAATTGCAAAAAATGGCAACATTTCTGATGTGACTGAAGATGACTTTTTGTTTATATAAATTATCTATAGTGTGTTGTCATCTGAGCCATATATTGCCCACACTTAATTGACTCATTCCTGTAAGAATACAAATATATACAGTAGGTAATTCACAAAACAAACCCCTTAAATGTTTAACCTCCTCAAAATAAATCAATAATCAAGTTTTTATGATATTCATCATGACATTTTTTTTTTCTCCCACAGAGGCCTAGAGGCTCATGCAAAAAGTGAGCTGTTCCGGACATTTTTCAGGCTTCCCAAAGAGGAAAATCTGTTAGAAGTGCACGAGAGTTTCCTGTGGGTGCCTTTCAGCCATTTTAATACACTTGGCAAGATCTGTCTATCTGAGACCTACTTGTGTTTTGCCAGCCAGGACGGGAGCCAGTGTCACATCATCATTCCAATGCGCGAGGTAGAACACCCAACGGCTTCACTTGATTTATTTCCATGCTGACACTTCCTTCCGCCACACATAATATGATGAAATTACTTTCTGGCTGACCAACGCGCCACCTTCCAGGTCGTAAATGTTGAGAAGCCAGATTCCAGCAGCCGTGCTTTAACAGTGTATGTGCGTGGGAAAAGGGCACTTCGTTTCACTGAAGTGCGGGACTACCAGCGTCTGGCAACAACGATCCGCAGCAGATGTGGGATTAGTGCTAGTCCGCAGCACTCAGCCTCAGCAGAGGTAACAATTCTACAGTTTTTTGGGGCGTCCCCCCCCAACATCAACATGGTTTTATCCTTGTCTCTAAGGTCATCCGAGGTGAATGTCAGTCGCTTATCAACCACTTTGATGACAACCCAGAGGATGTGACACTCATGGTGGGCCAGAAAGACAGCAGCAAGGCAGTAAGCACGGAGGCGCTCATGACGGTTTTCCACCCTCAAGATGTTGAAAACCTTGACCCCAAAATGGTATGGGACAAACACACTAGCATTTAGGACAAGGTCAATACTGTTCCTGACTAATGGCTAATAGATGTGGAAAAAGGCATCATATTTTAACTTGAAAAGTATCTCCCTATTTTCTATGTACTTGTGTTGCTTCTAACTTTCGTCTCATATTATTTTTTGGGTGGTAAAAAATAATATATTAAAGCAGTGATCACCAACAACTGGACCGCACAGTTGAAAAAAAAATCCTTCCGGTCTATCAGAAGCTAAAAAACATTTCATGTTGATAAGTGATTCAAAATAAAGATGCTAATTATCTTGGTCGCTAACGCTAATGTTAAAAGAGTTAACTCTCTTACCGCCAAAAACTTTTAATGACGTCTACTAAAATCCAAATAAATGCTGCCAAAAACATTTATTTGTTTGCTATGTTTTTTTTTTTTCCTCAATGGGCAGTGCGATGTCTGTGCAGCGCTGCCTTGACATTGGGGTTGTAAAATCCCAAAACACCCACTAACTATGGCCAGCAGATGGCAGCATTGTATCTCTTTTCAATGGGCTACCAATGTGTCAAATTACATGAAAACATGGCGGATCTTAGGAAATAGAACATTTTCAAGGAAAAAAAAAATGTAGCTTCACTTATTGTTCTACTGAAATTACCCCTTTAATGGTATCATTCATGATAAGCGTTACCATAGCGACCCTATTAAAAGCATTGTTGCTGTTTTTAAAACATTTTAGCATTTTAAAAACCTAACAAACCACCAGAAGCCGCCTCCCGGTACGTGAAAGTTACGAACTTCTATGAAAAGATTGGGGACCACTGACTTAAAGAATTAACACAAAAAAATTGCCATAAGTAAATTATTTGTAAGTATTTTAAAATAGGATGTTTTCAATCACCCTATATAAAGACTAAAATATTAAGATACACAGTTTGATGAAATCAGTGTCTAAAAAAAAAAAAAAGTTGGTTAAAACACTTTTAATGCCAGAATCCTTATCCTCATGATCAACAGCTTAAAGAGAAGATGAAGGAGCAATCCTGGAACATCCATTTTTCGGAATATGGCCGTGGTACAAGTATGTTCTTCACCAGGAAGACACGCGACTTGATTGTCCGCGGAGTTCCTGAAGCCTTGAGAGGAGAGCTCTGGATGCTTTTCTCAGGTAATTTGTTGTTGTTGTTTTTAACACTCAACATTCTTCTCACATTCAACTCATAATTACCTTTCTTTCCATGCTGTAATGTACAAGGAGCCGTAAACGACATGGCCACTCACCCTGGCTATTATACGGAGCTGGTGGAACAGTCTCTGGGCACGAGCACGTTGGCAACAGATGAGATTGAGAGAGACCTTCATCGCTCTCTGCCAGAGCATCCTGCCTTTCAGAGTGATACAGGAATCTCCGCCCTACGCAGAGTCCTCACCGCATATGCTTATAGGAACCCTAAAATTGGCTACTGCCAGGTAAAGTCTCTTTTGTGCATTCTTTATATTTATTTGTAAATTGAACTGTATTGTTATTCAAGATTTTGGATATAAAATATTTTTAGAATATTTATTAAAAGGGGTGCACTGAAAAATGCACTCATGGCAGACATGATTTGTAACCTTTCAAGGGACACACGGGTGCTTGATGCTCGTCATTTTTCTGTGAGCAGTTAAGTCAAAGAGTGACTCATTTATTTTACTCAGGCCATGAACATTCTGACGTCCGTGTTGCTGCTCTACGCCAAAGAGGAGGAAGCCTTTTGGCTATTAGTTGCTGTCTGCGAGAGGATGTTGCCAGATTATTTCAACCGGAGAATTATAGGTAAGAGGATGGCTGACAGGGATGGGGATTTGATAAATGGCCTTGATTGATTTATGCCAGTCTTTAGGTGACGATACGATGACTTTGTTTCTCCAGGGGCGTTGGTCGACCAGGCTGTTTTCGAGGATCTGATTCGAGAGAACCTCCCCCAGCTGGTGGAGAATATGACAGATCTGAGTTTCTTCTCGTCCGTCTCTTTGTCCTGGTTTCTCACCCTCTTCATCAGCGTGCTGCCCATTGAAAGCGCCGTGAATGTGGTGGACTGCTTTTTCTACGACGGCATCAAAGCCATCCTGCAGCTCGGCCTGGCCGTGCTCGATTACAACATGGACGCTCTGATCAGCTGCCATGATGATGCTGAAGCTGTTACCACCCTCAACAAGTAAGGGTCTATTCTGAATTCACCGGGGGTGGTGGTGGTGGTGGGTGCAAGTGTTGGAACGCGGCCAGAAATGGCCGGAAACGGCGCTGATGTGTAAAACCCGAAAGTCGGAAGTCCGTGGCATCTACCCCATTGGGGCGATCTTGCAAGGTTGCTGGAAAAGCCATCAGCTGGGTGATACTGCCCTCTAATGGATTATCTGGGCAATGCATGTGATAGATCGTATACATCAGGGTTTTAATGGGGAAAAAATATTGTACTCATGAAATAGTACAATTTTATTTAATACGATGCGTTAGGCGTTATAGGGTTAAAAATCGAATAGTTGATCTATTTTTGCTCTGCTGCCACCTGCTGGCCGTTTGTGTAATAACTACCATTTCTTCAACCGTTCTTTGCAGTTGAGAGGCCGCATCAAAGCCTATGTTTAAATATGTCTTTGGTACACTTAAAACATTTAAAATCGAACGTATTTATATGTTTTGGGGAGCAAATGAGTTACGCACAAACTATGAATGTTAGGTTTATGTTAAAACTGATTTAGAATATATTATTGTTGTCTGAACATTTTGCACAGTAATTATTTTTGGATAAATAAAACCTTTAACTCTTTGACTGCCAAAAACGTTAAATAACGTTTAGTAAAATCCTAGGGAGGAGTGCCAAAGACGTTAAAAGACGTTTGTTTCAAAACAGAGGTGAAACTAACCATTTTCTATTGTTGATTACTGAAAAATGGAATAAGGTAGAAACAAACTTTTTTTTTCTGATGAAAGATGAGAGTCCAATCTTTCATTTAGTAGTATGTGTGTTTCCATAGTCCAAACACATCATTTTCTGTGGACCTTGAAAGATCAGTCAAAATGCTTAAATCGGCTGGCACCCACGGCATCCCTTTTCTGAAAACGTCTGGCAGTCAAAGAGTTAATTGAATATTTTTTGGGTTTATTAGATTAAAATCGTAATCGTCCTGAATGACTGAGATTTTATTTTTTGGCCTTATCGTCCAGCCCTAATTCACATTAAAAAATTTTATTTGTTTTTTTAGATTTTTTGATAGTGTGACAAACAAAGACAGCCCGCTGCCACCCACAGTGCAGCAAGCCCCCGTAGGCAACAACGATAAATCGACCAACGTAAACGTGGACATCAGCGAACTGATCCGAGAAGCCTATGAGGTACTGCCGCGTTTTTTTGTCTCTCCCCCCCAGATCCATTTGACTGTGTTTTTGAAGTTCATTTTCTCTCCTCTAGAAATATGGCAGCATTCGCTCAGAGGAGGTTGAGAGTTCCCGAAAAAGAAACAAGCTTTTTGTGATCCAGACACTGGAGGACACAACAAAGCAGAATGTTGTAAGTCGGCACTCTCATTTTTATTTCCACGTTCGCTGTATATCGCAGGAACGTTTTTACAAGTTACGTTACGAAAAAGTGTGTTTTAATGTGTTTACATAAAAAAAAAGGTAAAAAGAGGCTAATGTAGTGATTTCAAATTTGTCAGTGATGATTGGTTTCTTTGCAGATTCGTGTAGTCTCCCAAGACGTCAAATTTACTCCTGCCCAACTTGACGAGCTTTACAATTTGTTCAAAGTGAGTGACCCACTTAGCCGTTCTCTCAAATCAAGTGTGTCTTTAATCTAGTCGTCATTCCGAGTATGTTGTTTCAGAGGCAACATTTTCTCAGCTGCTACTGGACAATGAAGAGCCCAGCTCTGCTCCACCACGATCCGAGTCTGGCCTACTTGGAGCAGTACCAGCTGGGCTTCCAACAGTTCAGCGTGCTCTTCTCCCTGCTGGAGCCTTGGACTTTCTGCACCAACAAGAGCACGCTTTCGCTTTGGGTTTTCCGCTTAATCGACGAGAACCAAGACGGCTTAGTCAACTTTAAAGAGTTCTGTTGCGCTCTTGGTGAGTGTACCGTTCAGACCGCCTTTGTCACAAATGCTGCTTTCATTTTTCTTTATTCAGTAACATTATGCGTTATTTCCTGCAGATAATTTGTATTGTGGATCTTTTACAAATAAGCTGAAGTTCCTCTTCAAGCTGCATCTACCACCGGGTAAGTGTCTTGAGTAATGTTGCACCTCTGTCACCTTCTGAATTGCACTTTTTTTTTTAAATCTCAGAATGTAATAATTGTAGTTGAACAAATCGTTCAGTCAACACAGAAGCAACGCGAAAGTGAAAGCGAACCACGCCAAATCCGGCATCAGTGTTTATTCAGTGAGCACATTGCTTGGTGAGGGAGAACGCCCTTGAATCTGTGACTCTGATCTGCATGATGTGGCACTATGTGCTCGAAGGCAGCATCAAGAATAGTCTGCATGGGGTACAACATCTTTGCCATGGTAACGATAGCTGCGTGGATCTGTGAGGGCATTTTATGCTTTTTGTGTCATGACGAAGACTATTTGAATTTTGGCCTCACAGCTTGGCAGAAATACTCACATGATGTCAGTGTGTTAGACAGCAAAAGACAGTCGCTTAGGACAAGTTACGGGGCAGACAATGACTATAAAAATAAAATACATAGGATGAATAAAATGAGTCTCTTCTCTTCCAATGGAACGAAGGCATAGCAGTTAGTGCTTACGAGGCTGCGTTGCAAACGTGTAGACTGTAACAGCGCCCTCTGTTGGCTGACATGTAGTACACTCCATTTTACAGCTGATGTCTCAAATTGAGCCATTTTCAACAGTAAGAAGATCATATTTTGTCTATAATTCATTTGATGATGTAGTTTAGTGACAGCAAGTAATTATGCCTGAAAAATAATGAATTTAAGAAATTAATTCTGGACGAAATCTCTTTTTACTGCTTAAAATAGCAAAATGAGTCAAGTATCCCTTAAATACACAACATTCAATAGTTTCCTATGTTGCAAAAGATCATAGGTGAGCAGGATTCTATCCCCACCTGACTTTTGGGCTAGGTGTTCATAGCAATTGGTAAATGGGGCCGAATTCAAATTCACTCAATCGTTATTAGTACCACAGAAGAATACGTTTTTGTACTGTATTTGATGCAAATGGCTTATATGGCCAATGTTTTCTTGATTAATAATCGACAACACTTCCTCTGCCTTGCTTATGCTCTTCTGTCTCTTCATCTTTTCCTCTCAGTGCGCTTACAGTCATTCTCTTCTAGCTTTCACAGGTAGTCCTTTGCACGTACAGGATCAAAGACTGCCAAACTGTTTTGCAACGACAGAAGGCTCTCCTCACTTGAGTAGACTTCCTGGTTAGCGTCTTGACTGCTTCTTCCCTCCTTCGAGTCTCACTTTTCCCTTTCCCTAAATTGTCATCCTTGCTTCAATATATCAATGTTCTTATTATGGTCTGCTGACATTTAGCCCATACGTTGCAGACTTTGATCTTCCAGAAGATGGCGTGATTAAGAAAAGTCCTGAAAGAGGTACTTTTACAGTTATGTGTATTCTAAGGCTTTGTGCAAATGCCAACATCTTTCCTGTGTGTGACACTAGATTGTGTGTCTGTAATTGAAAGGTCGAGGGAAAGTGGACCTGCAGGCCTACCTGAAACAATGGCAGAATGAAATACTTAGGAAAGAAGAAACCATCAAGGACCTTCCTCGAATTAATCAGGTAATTGAATTAACTTGCCGATTTACTTTTGTTGAGGCTGTGATGAATAATGACTTACTTAATTAGGGTTGTGTTGCACTCCATAGTTGCACCAGAATGTATACACATTTTTCCCCACATTTTAAAACCATATATGAGAATCTTAACATGTTTTGTTCAAAATACCCCAAATCAGAGTAACGAGTAATGAGACACTCTATTTTCTATTTTGTCCTCTTTTTTTTTTTCTTGTAATAAAAAAAATTCACGATGGGTTTAAAAGGTGTGTGTTGATATGTTGTGTGATGGAGGGCTAAAACTATCCCCAAAAATACATTATGAAATAATTTTATTTATTTTATTTTATTTTTGTCTCCATATCACCAATTTAGTGTTCACTATATACTTTATAATAAACATTTAGTGCCTATTTATCTAAGTATGCTTTTGAGCATCGAGTGCAGGGATGTGCAACTGGTGGCCCATGGATACACTCTGAGTGGTCCCTTGATTAATAAAATAAATAAAAAAATCTTCAAAAAACTCTAATCAAAATTTAACAAATGGGGAGGGGAGACCAGCAAAATCTATAATATGAGAAAAGAAAATTGAACAAAAATGGGGGGGAATGCTAATATGCGACTCAGTGGGTGCCAAAGTGCGAGTGTGCTGGGGATGACGGTGGTTTAAAGTTGTAAAATCACCAATCACCACTAGATGGCAGACATGACTTCCCTGTAGTACAATGTGAATAAGCCTAATATTTTTTTTTGCAGATTTGGAATGAGATGCATTAATAAATATTAACATTTTGAGTGTGTTGATTTTTGTGTGTGTGTGTGGGGGGGGGGGGTGGTGTTTAATTGTAGCAATTTATGTTGGTTTCTTGTTCAGCACGTATTTTGCATATATGTACGTATTTTGTCCGTATTTAAAATAGCATTTTCATTATACATCTGGTTAGGAATTGTGTGGTCCTATGTGATCCCCTCAGTAGCACTAATGAAAAATTGTGGGCCCTTCCACCATTTGGTGCATATTTTTATTTTATTTTATTTTTCTGCAGAGCTCAGTATTGTTCATTCGGTAATTTTACCGATTTGACATGTCATCATCAATTGCTCTCCTTTTTTAAATTTTTTATATATATATATATATATATATATATATATATATATTTTTTTTATTTTTTTATTTTTTTTTTTTTGTATTTTTTTTTTTTATATATATGGGTGAATTTGGTGCATATTTTCAAATTATGCTTCTTCTTCTTTTATTTTTTTTTTAACTTAGGCTCAGTTTATTCAGTTCTCCAAGACCTTGTACAACATTTTTCATGGCGACCCAGAGGAGGAGACTTTGTACCGCGCTGTGGCCCACGTGACCAGCCTCCTTTTAAGGATGGAGGAAGTAGGCCGGAAACTGCAGGAGCCCAGCAGCCCAGCTGCGTCCTCAAAGCCCGCCCCTGCGTACGGGGGGGACGGAGCTCCTCTCACACCCAAAAGCTCCGACACCCCCAGCCCGCAGGAAGCCGGGCCCGAGCCAGGGGTGGACTGGTCCTTCTCCTTCGAGCAGGTCCTCGCGTCGTTGCTCAACGAGCCAGCAATAGTCGGCTTCTTTGACAGACACGTTGACATTCAGAGTAAAATGACGCTAGCTCAAGTGGCCCAGCTGAAGCTAACAGGAAATAGCAAGTGATTGGAGAGATTAGTAAGGCAATCGGCGGATGAAGAGCAAAAAAGGGCTGACATGCGAAATCCTTAAATGGCTTAAAAGGTGCATGCACACAAGAGGCATCTTTTCAATCCTGTATTCTTCACGAAGGGACATTCCTATGCCGCTATTTCCTTGTATATCAATCAACAGTGTTTTTCACTCACAATGTTGACTTCATAGCACTCATTATGCAGATTTCATAAACAGTCTCTCTTTTCCACATTGCACCCAGCCAGAATGCCATAGAGCCCGTACGATATCGCTAATATTGTATACAAGACATAAGTACTGTTTATTGTACAGTGTTCAAAAGTCTTGATAGAAGAGGTTTTCCTATCATCTCTGATGTCATACTAACCGTCATATCAACCTAGTTTGCTCCTGGCAGATTAGCCCCGTTGTACTGTTAACGCTTATCACCAATGTGATGTATAATAACTGTATGCCCCGCTGACGTGTGTTGTCCTGTAAATCTGTTTGGAGAAGAAGCATTGCCATTTGTTTCTTCATTTGCAACACTCGGTACAGTGTAGCTCGTACCCGTATCACCAGTGCAGCGGCTCAAAGTGGACTAGAGTAGAGAGCTGCTTGGAATGGACGTTGAAGGATGTTTTACTTTCATCAAATCTCAGGGTGCAAT
The DNA here is from genome assembly GCF_051991255.1 of Vanacampus margaritifer. Classification (NCBI taxonomy): domain Eukaryota; kingdom Metazoa; phylum Chordata; class Actinopteri; order Syngnathiformes; family Syngnathidae; genus Vanacampus; species Vanacampus margaritifer. The sequence continues at coordinate 7,913,366 of NC_135447.1, read as the reverse complement.
TTGTATGCGTTTAAAAAAAAAAAAAAAAAAATGTTTATCCTGAGAGAAATCATTTGAAAATTATGACTGAGTTCAACATGATTGTTTTAAGCATGTGTAGCACATTTTGATGCGCGCCTTCAACAACATGCAAAGTGTGAGGTTGTTTTTTTATTTATCTGTGCTTTTGCTGCTTGCGTCCCAATGACTTGTTGCACATTGTTGGAGAATATGCCTACACGTTGGAGGCGTTCGGGTTCAGAAGGTCCTGGGTGCTTTCGTTCGGAGGCTTTATTTCTGACTGTTCTAGACGTAATTTGAGTGCCAGAGATGTTTTTTTTTTCTTCTTCTTCATTTGTTATTGCATTTAACATGTATAGTCTGTACTGCGATTGTGAGTACAAACCAGCATCACCTTTGAAAACTGATGATCATTGTTTACATGGCTTATAAAATGTTGCATATATTATAGTCTACTTTTGATGACGTCAGTAAATAAAGCCTAAAGCCATACACAAGGAAGTGGATGCCCATGCCATCCATTGTTATACAACGTAACTAATATGCTTAATTGATCAAATATAAATATATTGATCTGATTTAAAAGATAGATATTAAATGTATTTTTGTCTGTGACAAGAATGTTATTTTTTACAAAAGGTCTTGTTTTGTCCAAGTATAAACCTTGATGTGAGAGGATTTGACATTTTCATTTGGGTTTAGTTACTCTGTCACACATTTCAAAAGATCGGCATTAATTTTGTTTGAAGGGAAAAGTAGAATTACCCATGACTGCTTTGTAGGGATTTTTTTTCCCATGACATAAAGGCGATTGCTGTAGTATTTAATTCCTTCAGTCATTAATGTGTGCAGTTAATTGTCTGCTGCATTTGCTGAGAATGTGATTTGCCAATAATTCTCTTGCTTATCGGTTTTTTTTTATGTTATAAATGTTGTTGTAGTAATAAAAAGTGGTCTATCTTTTAATAAGATGGTTTGGATCCTTCTTAGTGCCTCAATTCACTGCCCATTCACCCTTGCTCAATATGAAATCATATCTACAACAAAACATACTTAAAGTAATCTAAATATTATTATTCTTTCATTGACTTTTATTTAACCAGGTTAAAAACGTATTTAGATTTGCAATATATTTTGCAAAAGGCACATGAGGGTCCATTGTTGATCAAAACTGGCAATCATCTTTGCAAAATGGCAGAATTACAAAGATACAATTCTGGGGATTGGATCTTACTTGATTTTGCGTATGTCACAAACACTTGCGAAAATGTTTCATGGTCTGATCAAACTGAGTTTGATATTTTTGGCCATGATTCCAAAAGATTTGGCACAAACACAACCAGGAATTCATGAATTTGAATATGAATAGGAATTTAATTTATTTTTTATGTATCTATTAATTTAATTAATTAATTAATTAATTTAGTAAATGGAAGTGCTGACTCACACATCCTCAGTTATTAGAGGGTGTTTTTACATCCCCTCTTGAAAAGTTTCCTCCGTTTACCCCCAACCCAACTTTTGTTGTACAGTTTATGGGTTATATTAATGTGGAGTGTTTAAATGGTTTATCTAGGTCTTATTTTATCTAATTTGAACAGGGGTGTGTAGACCTTGTATGTTCACTTTACCATCTATGGAGGTCAAACTGACCACAAGCGTATTGGCACCATAAACATTATTTTTGCGTGGCAGCCTGGCCTATTTAACAGCTTTCCAGCTGTTCATTTCAGTCTTAGAACACAAAATACTCCTTTGTGAAACAAAGGACAAACAAAACCTTGCATGTGATTAGCTTGTCAACCTTTTAAAGAATGGATTTTCTTTCCAGCAGTGGCACACAAGACAGAAAGGGGAAATACCATGTTGTGGAATGTATATTATCAGCTTTGCTTGAATTTCCCCTCATAAATCACCAAAGTTATTAAAGGTTCACCCAGTTCTATCAAGCGTCTGTCTCTGTCATTTACAAGCGTCAATGTGACTTCCTAATGAATGATCACGATGCTATTCTTCCCCGGAGATTTGGTTGCATGTGGTTGTAACCCCAAGTTCACAACTTCCACCCTGTCATCTCCACTCACTGTCAATTTAGAGATGCTTTGAATCGTTCTAACTTTTTTTTTGTGTGTGTGTGTGTGTGTGTGCCATTAACAGTCTACTCACTGAGGTGACACATTAACTCACCTCAAATGATCAAACAGCGATATGCTAACAGTAAAAGGGTCTTTGTAAAAACATGCCGTGGGTTATTTTTTTTAGTGTCAGACTACATAAACAGTGAGTTCTTTTGGTGGTCATAAAGCAATTAAAAACATCACATGAGAGTGGAATCTAAACTCATTCTTTATCGCAAGTACACACTTGAAGACATTTTTTTCACTGGCATAACAAACCAAAAAAAAGAAGAGTAATAAATAGCCTTACTTGTTGACTTAATCTACGTAGCGCTTGTACTGTGGTGAAAACAAAATTCCGTTACGCCACGTTGTTTAAAAGCTAGCTATATGTCATCAAAATGTATTCTCATAGCTTTGCTAAAGGTTAGCTATGCCAGAGTCAGACAGACCTGACGATATATCGAGAAGGCAGGCTATGCATGGCATGGGCATCCACTTCCTTGAGTAATGGCTGACCGCATACCAAGTGTGAGCAAACGAGGTCATCAGAACGGGACCACCGTTCCTCAACGTTTCGCCCCTTATGACGGTATATCCTCTGGTGGCGGCGTAAGTGAGCTCGGCCGCACCCTGTTGCTAACCTTAAGATTTTATTTGCTCCCTATGTCTTGTCACACAAACACTCTAGAGCTGGAATTATATTATAACAATAATTTATTTTTTATATCTAGAAACAGGAAAGTACAATCCGCAGAGTGTTCAGAAGATGCTAAAAATTCAACTAGCAACCTGACAATGTGGCTTTAGGGTTAGCAATTCCCAACCATCATCAGAAATCATGGCAAATGGTTAATTTTCACTTAGTCGTTACAAAAATTGTTTTTGTTCATCTATATATGCCATCCAAGAAATTGTGAAACCAGATTTCTCACTGTATGTAAAATATGAGCAAATTGAGACAAGGTCATTAGTACAGTAGGCCTACATATAATTTTTGTGAATTTACTCTACTTTTAAAAATCTTTTTTTTAGTCGTACTTAACCAATTAATTGGATTCTGATGATCAGTCTATTAACAATTGCGCTTTGGTTTCAAACCAAAGACTAAGTAATTCAAGTAAAAGCAAATAAATAGCCACAAAAAAATAACAATCACAAGATAAGTAAATAAGTAAGTTCATTTTTTGGTATTTTTAAGTAATTGCTTCCATAGTCATGTGGCTCTGAGTGTATAGACCGTGACCTAGAAATGATTTTAGGACTGGAGATCAGGTTCCGTCAGGGTTCATAGGTTTGGTCACAGTACCCCAGGCTGGGTTACACACATTCAGGAGGTTTCATCGGTGGGGGTGGTGGTGATGGCTAAGGCAGTGATCATCTTGCTATTGGAAGTGTTCAAAATGCAGACAGCAATGAGTTCCAGGATGCTGTCATTGCATGTTTATGTCAACGGTTGCCATTTACATGATATGTGATTGTTGAACATGTAAACTACTCTTCTGGCACACTTCCACAGCACCAAACTGGAAACTGGACTGAAATGAACTGGAGTAAAGTGGTCCTAAATGGTCAAAAGGCAAGAATTCACAATATTATAAATGGGTGTTTTCATAGCTTTGCTAAAGGTTAGCTATGCCAGATAGTATTTTATTTTATATATATAATTCAACTAGACTTGATTTATTTTTTTTTGTTGTTGAATGATGCTCTAAATTATTGATAGTATTTTATTAGTTTGTTTATTTTATCCGTAAATGTGCACAAACGTAATTGTGATCTAATTTCTGTTCCAATTTGTCCTGATCGAAATCACCTGTGGAGTGGGCGTGTTCAATAAAAAGGCAGCGTAAGTGTAATGAGCAGCAAAAACACCTCTCGTTCTTTTTCCCCTCCAAAGTTTTTCGTCTAGACCAGAGGTGGACATCGAGGGCCGGAGTCCTGCAGGTTTTGCATGTTGCCCTTCTTCAACACAGCTGATATATGATCAGCTCATCAGCAAGCTCTGCATAAGCCTGATAACGATCCTGCTGATTGGAATCAGCTTGTGTTGGAAGTGAAAAACCTCTAAAACCTGCAGGACTCCGGCCCTCGAGGACCGAGATTGCCCACCTCTGGTCTAGGCTCTAGAGCAGGGGTGTTCAAGTTCGGTCCCCGAGAGCCCCCATCCAGCCTGTTTTCCATGTTTCTCTCCGCTGACACACCTGATTAATGATCAGGATCGTTATCAGGCTTCTGCAAAGCTTGCTGATCATTAGATTCAGCTGTGCTGCAGGAGGAAAACATGGAAAACAGGCCGGATGGGGGCTCTCGAGGACCGGACTTGAGCACCTCTGCTCTAAAGTTTATCTCGGGGTTGCGACGAGTAGCCGCTGTGAACTGCCGCACTGCCAACATTTTTTTTTTATTTGATTAACTTGAGGATTCTTATGCTCAGATTTTGCTCTTTGCTGCAATTTCCCCACAGCAGGACTACAAGCAGTGATCTTCTGATCAGATCATAGTCTCATAAATGTGTCTATTTGGCAGCACTTCATAGCACAAGCGCGACAATCAGCCATTCTTTTTCAAAAATGTGTTTATGTAATGGTCATAAGGTCTTACACGAAGGCAATTCATTCACATGTTGAGCAGGTTGGAGATACACTTCTTGGACTTTTCAATTCACGCACACTCTCGTTCGTCTTCCTCACTTTTCGCCCATTTCAAATGATAACGTCAACAATCTCGTGAAGTCTATGGGTCGCAGGATTGATGCAGTTATTGCTAGTAAGAGCCCAAATAACTTAACAGTGTCTGTTCTAATACTTTTGCTCACTTAAAAAGTGGGTTGCTTCAAACAAGATGTACTCTGTCTTGGGTTGTTTAACACATATAAATACCATGAAATAAAAGCTGGAATTCTGAACTTTAGTTTAATGTTCACGTTTTGACCCAAATGCCTTCAGTGTACATAAAACAAAAGGATTGAACGTTCAATTCTTTTGAAGGGAACGTATTCTCCCTGAGACTTCACAACTGTGACTTACGACTTTTCAACCGTCAGCTGCTTGGACGCTGGCGCCTTTCCCAGGTGACCTTTGACAAGAGGCGCGATACACCCTAATATATCACATTTACACCTTCGGGCAATTTGGAGTGTTCAATGAGGTCGGCATGCGTGTTTATGGAATGTGGGCCGAAGCCAGAGTAAACCCGTAAAACCGTGTTGCCAAGGTATCTGTCAGTCAAAGTTAATAAAGAATATCAGATAAAAAACAGTGTCTATATTTTGAGGTCATCCATCCTGCTTTTGTTACTGCTGTTCTTGCTCGACTGGCTGCTTCTCCGCTGGCTCTCCATCGGCATCTCTTGAACCGAGCTGGAGGTTTTCCTCTCCCTCTCCGCCACCATGTTGTCTCTGTTCTGCTTATACATCACTTTGCTGCTGTAGGGGCTGTAGGGGACATTTGGCCCAGCGATGCCGTATTTTGCCTCCACTGGGAAGGATTCAGGCCCGGCGGGGCCACTCGGAAAGTAGTTGTAGTCCGGGACAATAGGGATGACGGTGTCCGCTGGCTCCCTCGTTGCCTGCGACCGCCTGAAGCGGAGGCCCTGGTGGCATTTGGTGAAGCCCAGATGGTACATTTCCACTAAGTTGAGCAGCAGCGAGATGCACGCCACGGCCAGCATGAAGAGGATGAAGACGGTCTTCTCGGTGGGTCTGGAGATGTAGCAGTTGACCACGTTGGGGCACGGCCATCGGTCGCAGGCGTACATCGGCTTGAGTTCAAAACCGTACAGGAAGTACTGAGCTACGATGAAAGCCACTTCGAATAGGGTCTTAAAGATAATGCTGAAGACGTAGGTTCGAAGTAGTGCTCCTCTCAAGTGCACATGACCTTGGGTGTCCTTGATGGGCTTTAAAACCTTCTTGGCCTTGTTGCCGAGTATCTGCTGCTGCTTTTCACTCTGTAGAACCAGTTCCTTCTCCTTCTCTTTCAGCTTCTCCTCCATGCGCACCAGATGTAGGATGTGTCCCAGGTAAATGAGAGTGGGCGTGGACACGAAGATGATCTGCATCACCCAGAAGCGGATGTGGGAAATGGGGAAGGTCTTGTCGTAGCACACGTTCTGACAACCGGGCTGCTTGGTGTCGCAAGTGAAACCCGACTGCTCGTCCCCCCACACCTTCTCGGCGGCCGAGCCCAGCACCAGGATGCGGAAGATGAACAGAACCGTCAGCCACACTTTGCCCACTACGGTCGAGTGCTCCTGGGCGCTCTCCAGCAGCTTCCCCAGCAGGTTCCAGTCTCCCATGGCGGCTCACAAATCGATCCTCAGCTTTAATGACAAGACCACCTGGGTGGAGACAACCACATGCCGCGCGTTAATGTATAAAGTCGCTGCAACAGTCGCTCTAGAGTATCTCAAAGTGCCGGTTGGTTGGACTATTTAAAGAACTGACCTACATTTACAACCTAAATTGATTTACTATCTGTTACATGAAATTGGGATAATTTATTCCCAACAGTCTATTCATTTCATAGCGTGTCTCTTGGCTGCACAAGACAAGGAAAAGGACAGGACAGGACAAGACAAGACCCAAAATTGATTCACTATCTGTTACATGAAATTGGGATAATTTATTCCCAACAGTCTATTCATTTCATAGCGTGTCTCTTGGCTGCACAAGACAAGGAAAAGGGCAGGACAGGACAAGACAAGACCCTAAATTGATTTACTATCTGTTACATGAAATTGGGATAATTTATTCCCAACAGTCTATTCATTTCATAGCGTGTCTCTTGGCTGCACAAGACAAGGAAAAGGACAGGACAGGATAGGACAGGACAGGACAAGACAAGACAGGACCAGAACAAGACAAGGACAGGACAGGACAAGACAAGACAGGACAGGACCAGAACAAGACAAGACAAGGACAAGACAGGACAGGACAGGACAGGACAGGACAAGACAAGACAGGACCAGAACAAGACAAGAACAGGACAAGACAGGACAGGACAGGAAAAGACAAGGACAAGACCAAGACCAGGACAAGACAAGACAGGACCAGAACAAGACAAGAACAAGACAAGAACAGGACAGGACAGGGACCAGGACAAGAACAGGACAAGACCAATACAAGAACAAGACAAGACAGGACAGGGATAGTGGAATTGGCTGTCCAAATGGAGTATGGTGGAAGTAGCTGTATAAATTCTAAACACCTGTAGCAGTGGAGTGCAAGTAATGGGATTACCCAAGGAGTTCACAATGTCCTAAGATTCTGGTTAGTAAATGAGTTTGTAGCTTTAATCAATCAATTGAAAATTGAAAGGAGTGTGCCCGAGTGGAGTGCTAATCATTACCACCTTGTTGGTCACGTCTTCTGTCTCTGATTGGTTGTTTGTCCTCGGTCGCAGCTGTTATTAATTACTAATATCAAATTAGAGGCACTTGATGGAGCCAGAGAGGGATGAGTTTTTGTTTCCCCCCTCCCACAATTAAAATGCATTCATGGCTTCTATAGTAAGTGAATGAGTATTAATTAATACATTTACTAATCAGCATCTCTGTTGAGTATGACGTATTTTATTTACAGTTTTATACATATTTTTGTCATATTGTTAGATAATAAATATGGATTCTTTACTGCCCAGATAACATACATGGCACAATAAATGTTGTCATTTAGACTTTTTTTTTTTTTAATATCTAAAATTGTGACATGACATTCAAAGTCGATTAAGTTGCTATCGAAGATCCAGGGACTAAATGCATGGCACTGCTAAAATGCAAATAATAACAGGTATACTCACACAATATGATAAAACAACGTTTTAATTGACACTGTCAGAGATTAACGTTTTAATTTTCATATCGGCAATATACTGAAATATTTCTAATAATTTGCTTTTGGGTCACCATACAATAAAACATGGCAGTACTGTTCTTCTCTACTGTTAATTACATTTATAAACACTTTTTTTGCTGTTAATTGAACATAGTAAACTGAAACACAAAATAAAAGGCTATCAGTATAAATTACATTCAAACTGCTTGGTTCATTAAACTTCTGACTTTGTAACATTCCCATGTGGTGCAATGCGCTGTAAATGAGGCTCTATGCGGAAAAACAAAAACAAATCAATGTTTTTCTTTACAGTATTCTTTTCAAAATGTAAAGACTTAAGACAAATTAAATTAGCCTTCTTCTGCTAATACTTTTGTTAGCATAACATCCAGTTTCTCTAATTTATCCTGCTCATGGTTGCAAGGTGCTGATGGCAGACTTGTTTGCTAAAATAACCAATAACTAGGATTCATTGAATTCCTTTTGTTGAGCCCAGACTGGTTGAACTGTTAGCAAATGAACAAGCCGAAAAACATTTTTGGATGGTCACATTTGAGATAAAAAAAAAAAAAAAGCATATAAACTGTTATAGGGACATAGAGGACGGAATGAACCCCCCAAAATTGATACTTGTAGTATATACAGTAATATCTACATGAAATGTACAATTATATAACACATACTGTTTTTACATTAATAATTCACATTTGTTAAAGCTCTTGTTGACTTTTTACTGCACATTTACACTAGTAATCAAAGATAAATAACTTTACAAATGATATAAAATTACAGTATAATAATAACAACCCAATTAAGTCCTTGTACATATATGATGATTGGAACTTGACAGACTAAAATTGGAAATGAAACAATCGCTTAGGCAATATTTTGTCAAATTTTCTTTCACTCATTATAAATGTGTGGGCTTGTAGGCTCGGAAAAGCTTTTCAACTTGATTGTCTGGATTAAAAGAGCATCTTTGCCTAATACTTTGTATTCAAGTATCTGCTTAAGGAAAAAATACAAATGTATAAAATTTTCAAAGAATACGTAGACTTAAAGGTGACTTACTTGTTTGCTAGCGAAGCGCTCAGGACGAAAAAGAAGGCGCTTGCAGTCAATAGAATGCGATGCGATTGATCATGAATCAACTACTTGTCTTCCAAAAGGTTGTGTCTTCTCCGCTCATTAAAGACAAAATGAGGGTGAGAGTCTAGGAGGGCTGGAGCTGCCTGCTGGTGGACAACTTTTGCTTGAGGACAGATCTTGTGACACAAGACCCAGATTTAGGTTTCTAGTTTATATTTCAGGGCCTGATAGTGGTGACACAGCAGCAAACATGAAAAACACTTGTGCCTGTCCTTTGGGCAGCCACCGGAGGAAGTCAACAGAACACCTGTTTGGGATATAACCAATGTCGATTTGGTTAAAATACAAGTTTATCTTTGTGTGTGTGTGTGTGTTTAAAAAAAAAAAAGAATATAACTATCGATAAAACAAATCTGACAAACAATTTCTGATTCAGATTAATGTTGCGTTTGTAGAATATGCGTAAAGCAGCTAAATCTACCCGATTTGATCCATCTCACCGGGCAGCCATTTTGTTACTTGCTGTTGACTTAAAATGACATCACAGTTGCTCAGGCAACGGCCAATCATGGCTCACCTGTTTCCTGAGGCTGAACCGTGATTGGGCATTACCTGAGCCCTGAGCAACTGATGTCATGATGATGTCATTTTCGGTCGACAGCAAGTGGCAAAATGGCCGCCGCGAGATGGAAAAAAAACAGGTGCATTTAGCTGATTAACTTGTAACTCTTATTGTAAAGACGTTTTTTGATTGACTTCTCCTTTAAATTGTTACACTATTATAATAAATTACAGTAGTTACTTTTGTAGTGTTTGGGAAAACATCACACGCGATTTATTCATCAAACTTCCCATGATTTACTGTACGTGATACTGATCATCTCCCCCAGCCTATGAGGTCTATAGTGAGTGGGTCAGGAGATCTCTTCAGTTCACATACAGGCCATCTTTTGCTGAACTGCTGATGAGTGCCAAGATAAACTTCTCTCTAGACGGCTACTTTTTTTTTTTTTTAATGTCTGTTCTTTTTATTCTGTCCAGCAAACTTCCCCGCCTGATCTGTCAGAATAGTGTGTATTCAACAAGCCGCTACAAATGAGGCTTTGTGCCTCTCACGTGAAGACACACATTGCCGAGAATTGTGAAAGCTCTCACTTGAGAGTTTGAGTTGCTGTACACACAAATGGCAGCTGAAAACTCCTGAGGGGATGCGGTATGTCTGTGTGGTCTAAATATAAATGTTGTCACTGTGTGGCGGTGGTCTGGGATTTTTTTGAAAGTTGTCCAAACTTGTCGTCCAATCATCATTTATCATTTGTATTTACTGCATACAGACACTTCAGGAGTGACAGCCACAAGTCCCAAATTTTGCTTGGATTGCAATTTTGATACTTTTCGCTACACCCCATTATAAGGTTTAAGCCGTAAAACTTGTGAGGAAATGTGATGAGGACCATTATGACAACCATTAAAATTCAAATTTGTGTTTTCATCTATCATCAAAATCCATATACTGTACCCTCATGGGTGATGGAGGCTCATTAGCACCGCTGTAAGCATACTGATGTTTTAAAATAGGTTTGATTAGAATGAATGGAAAGGCCATCCAAAGACATTCAATTATATGAGCAGCACCTTCTGTATCTATCTTAAACATAGTTCCTATTAAATTGATTTCAATGTTTGTATTATATACAATTCCGTGCCTCAAGATTATGAGCGAAATATGATGAAGCCAATACTGTATCAAATAATTCTCCTTTTACAAAGATAACAATGGTCATTGTCCAAAATTTAGGCTATTCATTGTGCACTGTGAACCAATTCATCGCATTCCAACTTCAACAGATTAACTACAGTTCACATTAAAAAAAGAGCTCCTTTTCCTGGAATATCACATTTTCCATGCAAATTAAACTATCTATTTACCACATACTCAAGGGTCACAAATTTTCACCCTCCCAACTTCAACCTCAAGTCTTACAGTCTTCATTTGTATAATTCATTTAATTGCAGCAGTTCAGAATTCCAATTCCATGGCTGTTCAGCGTTCACACACGTTTATTTTTAAACAGAAATGGCATTTTCTAAACAATAAAGTCATTATTTATTATTGTAGTTTGCAGTGATGTAGAATAAGAGCTGTGTTTACTCTAATGCTTGAATGACTTTTTTGGGCGGTACTTTATTAATCACATGAATCAAGTCATTAATTACACACAACGGAAGGTCACCATAACCAATGGTGGCAAAACGATTTTAGTAGTCTCAAAAATGCCTGTCCAAAATAACATTATTTATTGAAAGTCAGGATCTAATAGTTTTGTTTCCCGTACACTTGTGATGATAGAGTGTTGATACTTTCCATAAAAAGAGACGTGCCCCTGCAGGTCCAGCTGTCAGCAGGGTCAACAATCTTCACGCACACGCTGACCCCTTACACGGCAAGGCTATTGATAACGCAAAACTCTGCGCTCTGTGGCCTTTACAATCAGTCCGAGACGTTTGCTCACAGGTGGCAGTTCAGGTCTAAAGATGGCAACAGTGCCATTCGCGACAGCCATCCCCCCCCCCCCCCCCCCACGCCTATTCAGTAAACATTTAATGGCTATTATGGAAAATCACACAAAGTATGGTGGAGTTTATTCTGCATTCTTTTGATGGCAGATTTACTGCTTCATATTTACCTCACGGGGATGTTTTAACAGCCACCCGTGTTAATGAAACACTGTCATTACGATGAATGCATTACATTATATGTTTACTGTGCATTTATGTGTGCTTCGCTTTCAGTCAGACAGAAGACATTTATTACATTTCAGTACACTGCATGGCATAAGAAGCTAAATGTTGACACACTCTATGTATAAAGTAAATAAAAAATGAATAAATAAAATAAAACATAGTTAACACAAAATATTAAATTAACTTAATGTACACCATGACAAATAATTTATATTTGGCAAGCCATTAATGGACCTAGGATGTCATCTGCATCTACTTAATTAAATTTAATGAGGTCTGAAATGTTATTAGTTTTTTTTATTTGTTCAACGTTAAACTAGAATGCGTCATTTCAAAAGAGATTTATTTCCCTACTATGAGCTTATGTTGTAGCCACGCCCCCGTGGTTGAGTCTCCAGCATTGTGCAGGTGCTTGCCACAGGCCTTCCCCACTAAGAAAACGATCTCTGCGATGTTTAGCAGGATGCAAACGCCCGACACGGCCAGCATGAACACGGTGAAGACGGTTTTCTCCGTGGGCCGTGATACGAAGCAGTCCACCGTGTTGGGACAGGGGTACGAGTCACACTTGACCAGACGGATCATCTTGTAACCGGGGTAGATCATGTAGAAGACGTACATAAAAGTCACCTCGAACGTGACCCGGAATAACAGGCTGATGACATATGTCCACCAGAGGGCGCCGGTGATTTTCATTTTTTGGCTTTTGATCTGCTCCAGTTCTTTCGGGTTGCTTTTCCCTGACAGCTTGTAGAGCCTCTTGTCCACATGCCGCCGGTGGGCCACATGCATGGCGACCAACAGGGCGGGGGTGGAGACCAAGATGAGCTGCAGGGCCCACAGGCGGATGTGAGAGATGGGGAAGAAGTGGTCGTAGCACACACTGTTGCAGCCCGGCTGCTGGGTGTTGCAGATAAAGCCGGACTTCTCGTCCCCCCACACGCTCTCTGCTGCAACCGCCAGGACCAGGATGCGAAAAATGAACAGCACGGAGAGCCAAATGCGGCCGATTCCCGTGGAGTGTTTGTTGACGCCGCTGATGACAGCATAAAATGAGGCCCAGTTCATTTTTTGCTCCGGGTCTGAAACACAAAGGAAAGTTGGAGTCAGTTTTTCATTAGTTGGATTGTTGTTTCTGATTCGTCATATTTTTCAGAGTGGACTGACTTCACAGTGAAACACTTTTTTTTTTTTTTTTTTTTACAGCTCTCATAATCATCCATTTAGTTGTGCCGTTATTTGAATTTTGCGTCACCGGCATATTATCACCAAGTTTGAGTTAAAAAGATGACTTTACAAATCACATGACAACTTCATCCTGAAGAGGTCCAATTCCCAACCCCAAGTGATAATTAACTCATTCACTGCCATTGACGGCTATAAACGTCTAAAATTCATTTGAACTATTTCTATTAGTCTAACTTTTTTTCCACTTTTGTTAACACGAGTATGAAAACCTCGATTTTTTAAATTTGTACATTTAGAACATATAAAATTTGTCATTAATCGTGAGTTAACTAGTAAAGTCATGCGATTAATTACGATTAAAAATTTTAATCGCCTGACGCCCCGAATTTTTAATAATCTTTTTTTTTTTAATTCATTCACTGCCATTGACGGTTATAAACGTCAAAAATTCATTTTAACTATTTCTATTAGTTCAACATTTTTTTTTCACTTTTGTTAACAAGAGTATGAAAACCTAGAATTTTTTATTGTACATTCCGAACCGACATAAAATTTGTGATTAATCGTGAGTTAACTAGTGAAGTCATGCGATAAATTACGATTAAAAAATGTAATCGCCTGTCACCCCTAATTTTTTGATAATCTTTTTTAAAATGAATTTATGGCAGTGAATGCGTTAAAAATAATAATAAAATAAAAGTACCAGCAATGTTTCATATCAAAATCATACATCTACATCAACAAAGATGAAAGTGTTAAAAGTGTCCAAATATGTCTACAGCATCATCAGAGTGTAAATGTGAGTGATGTTACCTGGCTCAGCAGGAGGCGTAAGAGGCATATGAGACAGCGATGACAACTTTATTGACCCACTAGCTTGGAATGGATGACTGACTTACAAAAATAGAAGAAGGGGGCCTCTCTGCCCTCCTGTGGATTTGGCAGACCCCTTATGAGTGACCTGGCACCGTGTGTCATGTGACATACTCGCCCCTCGTCAGAGTGAGACGCGCAGAGTGCCAAAAGCGCCTTGTGCAAATATTCAAAGGGTTAAGTAATATGCAGAGATTGTTTTGTTTTTTTATGACAAAGAATAAGAAGTTAAATGAAGCAGCACAAGGAGCAAAGTATCCTTACCTTCAGATGACACTCATAACAAATAACATCCGGACACATTTATGCATGTAGCATTTTGAAGAAGTCTGTGCCAGTGAGCAATGGAGCAGCAGGACTTTGCATTGCTAATGATATCTCACAGACACACACACACGCACGCACACACTGCACCGCACAGCCCTGCACTGAGAGGTCATATGCTTCTACACACACTGTTTGCATACAATAGCTCCATTTAGCCGGGCCAAACAAACAGCCACACAATTCAATTCAAATGTTTTAATTTCGGCCCAGTTGAGGAATCTGTGTGGGGGACTGCAGTCTGCTCTCTTGGCTTAACGGCTTTGTTCTGGACAGGAAGTGTTGAAAGGTATAAAACAGCAATTGACCCAGAATTTCAAGAGGCAGCAATACAACGACACTTATGTTGTGCTTCCGTCCAGTTTTTCCATACACATTGCCAATTTGCCAGGCTTAATATATCACTGGATCTGACTGAAGTCTAGTAGGTACATAGCATGTTATTCACCTAAAAAGTATTAATCCCATTGTTTCTGGGTCACAGCATAAAACCATGACATAAAAGATGGCCTTGCAATGTGAGTTCAGTATTGAGATTTCAGAGATGTGATTATATAAAATATTGTCACCAACTAATTCATTATTTGAAACGTAGTCTTTTTTTTTTAAGTACGCTGTCTGACAAATGTTTCATTATTCGCCCTTTATTGATGCTGCTTGTGTAAATAAAGTGTCTTCAGATTTGGAAGATTCATGGATTTAATAAATCCAATTTTTTGTTTTGTTGCAGCAGCACAATCTCATTACGTTGTTTCAAATCGTTAAATATAAGTTTAAAAACACACAAGTCAAAAACTGAATGCAAATAGTATGAATTTGGAAATTTAACTTTGGCTAGAATACTAATTTTACAGTGAATCTTTTGCATACCACTAGAGGGAACTATTGTCCCACTAGCGGTATGCATACAACATTGAAATTAATGTTCCAATCAAAAGTTTAAATCCATCCATGGATAGTTTCTTTCTGTGTCACGTTTGAAGATGCAAGAATTGCTTCAGACAGTTGTTGTTTGGAGTTGTTGTTTGGAGGTAAAGCCTACTGTTATTCACACCAATCCCTGGACAGCTTTGCTGCCAACTAATTTCTGACAGGAGAAACAGGACTAAATTTACAATGGGTCATTCACCAGCAAAACAAAAATTGCTAGATTAGCTAACGATACCATCTTTTTTTTTCCACATTAGAGACTTTTGTGGTTTGGCACAAGACACAACACATTCGCCATCTTAGAGAAACCACTTGCCCCGAGTCAGAGTAAATTGTACAAATATTCAAAGAGTTAAGTAGTATGCAAATTTAAAAAAAATTGTGTGTGTGTGTGTATGACAATGATTAGGAAGTTAAACGCTTAAACAATAACAACAACAACAAAAAGTAATATTTTTTTTCTGTAAGATTTGTGATCGTTAATTGCAAGTACTTTGGTAATTTAGCTTTATTTACTTTAATTTTCAACCAAAATAACCCCTCTAAAAATCATTTTGCATTCATTTACTAACAGCACTTGTATTATTTACAAATGATGAATTTTAATTAACCAGAGAAACAAATGACTACAGTAAAACAGTTTAATTTTGTTCGTCGCAAAAGTCTGAACCTATTGTAGTTGTTAAATTATAGTGGTTGGCTATTAGCTTGCCATTTTGTAGCGGCCCCTTTAAGAACCTCCTGGGTGTGTAAAAATGTTTTTGTTTTTTTTCAGTCGTGGGCTTGATTGGTAGCGTTCCATTTTGCTTCGAGGCAGGCTTGTACTATTAATTTGCCTTAAGATACAAATGACACACCACCAAGATTCCACTTTCCGTTTGAGTGTAAGATTATATGTTGAAAGGACTGTAAAAGAGTTTTGCTATAACGTATGATAGACAATATTGCCAAACTTGACTCATGAAAATGCAACATATTTCGGAATGGGACGTGTCCGAAATGAAATTAGCCGCTCTTGTGAACACGACATCACAACACGGGAAAAGTGGCTAGGGGACAAAAATTCGCGTAATTAACCCCCGGGAAAAGGCTGACAATCACGGAAAGGCGAGGAGGGAATCCACACCGTCCGTCTGTTTTCCTCCACTTCGGCTTCGTAAGTGACCAGCGGCCATTGCAGGCTCCCACGGCCAACATGGTTGCTCGAGCTCCGCTGCAATGAGCGGCGCGCAGTAAGTAGTAGGCGAGCTGAGAGCTGCGTGGAAACCAAACTCACCGACTGTCCCCATCATCGGTTTTATTGCTCGAGAGACCACAAACAAGATGGGGCATCCTCCTTTGGAGTTTAGCGACTGCTACTCGGACAGTCCTGACTTTAGGGAGACGCTCAAGTGCTACGAACTAGAGCTGGACAGAACTAGCAAATTCCTTAAAGAGTTGATAAAAGATGGCAACAATGTGATTAACGCAATCAAAGGTAAGCACCTTATACTCTATTTTTAATTTTGCACATTTCATGCAGTTGTAAGATGCGTTGTTATGGTGGGGAAGACATTTTGGAGGTGCTCCAGTGCTCCCTAATGACAGCAACAAAACACCTACTGGCAGAGGTGGGAGTACATTTATGACTTGCACATTTGTGGATTCCTCAAATCTCAAGTCTTAACGTTCAAGATTCAAGAAAGTTACAGCAAAACAAACAAACAAGCAAGTCAAGTCGACTCCTCACTAGTCAAATTGAATCATACAGTCTTACTCAGTCACAACCTGTGGTGGTGGTCAAAGTATAGTACACAAAACCTTTCTGCCGAGTTGACCTATTTTAACAAGCATGAATATCCCCCCATTAAATTGTATGAATTAATTTTATTCTAAGGAGTCTCGTCTTTGTTTTGAATTTTTTCTCTGGGCTGCACTGCTTTTAATAATTTACGTTGATTAGATTGCTTTCTTCTTTGCCCAATCAGATTTCAGCCTCTCTGTTGCTGCCATGCATATTTAATCTACTCATGGCCTTCACAATCAGTAGAGGCCCATTGTAACTCTATGATTAACGGGACTGTTTCTCTAACTAATAACATTTAAAATACATCCTCACAGGGCCAGATCTGATTGTTTGTTCAGAGCAAACGGTTGACTAGCAGAACACGTCTATAGTGATCCACACACATTTATACACTTATTAATATGCATGGCTGGGGATTACGATGCATTTTATTTGCATCTTCTACAATGTTTTTGTCACAATTGTTAGATAAATATTGATATTGAATTGACTTCCTGATTTTATCAAAACATAATAGTTGAATCCAAATTCGTCTTGGAGCTCCCCCCTCGATGCTTCATGAGGTGCTATCTGCATCATAGTATAGTGTGGAGAAAATTACCCGATTTGTACTCATCGTGACTGTGCAGAAAAAATACTTTTCTTTAGAAATGAATAAATAAAACAAATGCTGTTCTATATTGAAAATGCAGATTTTCACATTTAAATAGGCGCAAATTGTCAAGTCCTTGTAGTTCAAGTTGATTTTCACGAATACCAAGAAAATTCTAGTGGCCTCTTTCATAAGTTTTAGTCAAATTCCAAGTCCTAAAATTGTCGACTAAGTCCGAGTCCTTCCACTGTTGATATCCAGTATACACAGATGTTGCTTTCCCACTCTGCGAGAGCGGATCAAATCCAGTTTACCGTGAAGACCACATCCGCAAACTTACAGTACATGGCTGCATTTGGGTTAACGTGGCACCCCCTCCTGGGGACACACTATTTGTTTTGTTTTACTTGCCAAGCTCCCATTTTGTAGCCCTGGCAAACAAATGGCGGCATTGTTGTTAGTGTTGGCAGTTGGCACACTTCTGGGCATAAACTGAATGTCTTTTTGTTGAATGCACCAATGTTAATGTTTATCTTAGTGCTCACAACTGTCCTTGAGCTGCAACTGATGCATTTTCTTCACTGAAAAAGAATTAAAAAAAAAGATGAAGAAGAAGAAATTAGACACACACAGGGAATACAAATAAGAGTACAGGAGATTCAAGGGATGATTTCGAGTATGCTACTGTATCCCAAGGCCAAAACTGTCTTGCAGGATTTATTTAACAGACCTAAGTTTGTGTAGATAATGAAAGCCAGACGTCGGGGGGATAATACTGACCATGTACTGGCTCCTGCTGTCTTTCCTACCAAGACAAAAAGGCAACATAGAACTCAATGGGAACTCCCCCCCCACCCCCCCCCCCCCCAATTGGATCCAAACAAAATGTATAAAAAATATTATGCAATGATTGAACAAACGTTGATTATCATCTACTGTAATGAGAATTTGTGGAGCAGTTTGTCTGACTGAGATTCAAGACTGTCTTGCACTAAACATTTGATCGCAATGTACCCAAACAACATGTCACTCAACTCCTCCAACAAGTTTGTAAATGTTGGTCTCAAAGTTGAATTACAGAATGTTTTGTACTGCTGTCAGCCATGCTTGGCAGCAGAAAGAAGATCCAAATATATACATATATATATTTTTTAAAGTAGCAACGTGAATGTAAATATATGTGCCCTGCCCTACAATTGGTTGGCAAACAGTCCAGGGTGTACCTATTACATTAAATTAAAATTATATTACACATATGATCCTAATGAAGACAAATGCTATAAAAAATGATGGATATTCTTTTAAAGGCTTTATGTATGTTTTCATAGGTTATTCTCTGGCTGTGCAGAAGCTTTCCCAGACTCTCAGTGTGTTCCAGTTCGACTTCATTGGTGACTCCTTGACTGACGATGAGATTAACATTGGTACGTTAGTCAATATCACCGTAAGGTGCCTTTAAGATCGCCCCATTGATATTCACTGTAGAATGGTTGAGTACCGATACCAGGTATTGGAATGCTTATTTCAAGGTATGAGTACTTGTGTATTGGTTGCCCTCCTGCGGAAGTCAACCTTAAACATTTCTTGACGATAATATGTTATATGTGACCTCACTAGTCTAAACATGACATTCTGATTAATATTACATTTGTGGAATATGAGTTAAGCAGCAAAATCCAGCCGTTTTTTTATCCATCTCAGGAGGCGGCCATTTTGTCACTTGCTGTCGACTAAAGATAACATCAATGTTGCCTAGGGCTCAGGCAACAACCAATCAGAGCTCACCTGTTTTCTGAAGCTGCGCTGTAATTGGTTGTTACGTGAGACCTTAGCAATATTGATGTCATCTTCAGTCGACAGCAAGTGACAAAATGGCCGCCCCCTGAGATGGATAAAAATGGCTGGATTTTGCTGCTTGAGTCATATTCCACTAAAGCAGTATTAACCACCATGTTTAGACTAGTAGGGCTGCATAGAACATATTATTGTCCCAAAAATTGGAGGAAAAGTTTATGTAACAAAATATGTTATTCTTGTAGAACAGCAGTGCATCATAGTGATAGCTGTGCCTAATGTTTTTGACTCCCATGGAGCAAACAAACCACTATAAACTAACCACTTTATTTAGAATGTTACATAATTTAGGTTGTGTTTTTAATGTGTCTTTTTTTGAGCGCGTTTCCTAAGTCGTGTGCGGGCCTTTCATCCCCAGCTCAATCGTTCCAGGAGTTTGCGGGACTCTTGCAGGAAGCGGAGCATGACAGGATGATGCTGGTGGGTTATCATCTTCCTCCACGCGCACGCTGCATCCTATTGGAGCTTTGTTAGTTATCAGGACAAACACATTATCATGCATTTGAATTGTTTTTATTGCATGTTTCCCCTTTTTTTTTTTTTTATAGGTCTGATAAACTCCTTGGCTACTGAATGTTTTCCTTTGCACTTGTCATGCTATGGTATTTTTATGATAAGCTACAACTACACGCCGATCCTGTTAGACTAGCTTGTCTGTGACAAACAGTAATTTTAAACTTGCCGGTGCTAAGCCGTACTTAAAAAACAAAAAACAAACGTGCGCACAACACAATTGTTTGGAAATCGTATTTCCAAAGCGTTACTAAGCAACACTGTGTTTCATTTTAGGATTGCAGTCATACGTGTTCCCTGTTTTCACTGTCCAGGTTCAGAATGCGTCAGATCTGCTCATCAAGCCCCTGGAGAAGTTCAGAAAGGAGCAAATAGGTTTAACAAAAGTAAGCATTGTGTTGTCTTCTGCTGCGTCACATTGGGCTTGAAGTCGAATGCTTACACAGCATGCGTACAATCCATCCTCATGACAAACAGGATGCCACGAGCGACTTCCTCACTTATTTATTATGAGGAAGTGTGCGGCAACAACATGAAAAAAAAAAAATACTCACATAGATTTCCCTACTTAACCTTTATTGTGAAAAGAGTAAAACTTTGTTTTAATGTGCTCTTTTAAAGTGGATATCAGCCCATCTAATAAGCATTCTTTTCAAATTCACTCAGGCTTTTTGGTAATTTAACACCCCTTTTTATATGACTTGCACAAATTATTACCCAAATGGGACCTGCTAGGCAATTTGCTTTGATTTATATCCTTGTCACCTATGCTTTCATTAGTATTGGTGATCCCCCCCCCCTCCTTCTACTGATTCCCTCTGTACACTTTTATCAGGTGTAATGAGGCATATGTCACAGTTTAAAGGCATTTACCTACGTTAGATCATCTCAGCAGGATATTATTATGATTAATCACATCTGGTGACAGAAATAGTCACTGGGTCCACATAGTTTTGGGCTTAGAAACCCATTCATTTTGAATACATGGTATGTCATCAAGTATCGTATTGGAAATGATCAGCTAGAGGGTATTTATAGCTGAAGACAAAATGTTTTGGACACATTTTCTACATAGAAGTAATCAACTCTGAGGCAGTTTGGTGTCACAGACCTTTGCACATGCGAAATAAATCAACCTCAGATTGACACGAAGCAGCTAGAATCATAAATATCTTAGTAAACAAAAAATGCTAGTGTTAATATTCTAAATCTAAAATGTGCAAAAATGTTACTTGTTAATGCAAATGACCAACATCAATAATAATATAAAAAAATGAAGAACAATCATCTGATGTGTAATACTTCTGTGTTCTGCAGGAAAAGAGGAAAAAATTTGAGAAGGAGGGTGAAAAATACTACTCGCAGCTGGACAAGCACCTGAATCTTTCCGCAAAGAAGAAGGAGAGTCAACTTCAAGAAGTTTGTGACCTTGTGGGAGTGAGAGCGACCTTTTTTTCGTGTGGCTTCATTTGTCTTTTCCCACCACACAGGCCGATGACATCTTGTGCAAAGAGCAAGTCAACTTCTACGAGTCGTCCGTGGAGTATGTGTACCAGATCCATCAGGTCCAAGACAGGAAGAAGTTTGACGTGGTGGAGCCTGTAAGTCGTCACACACACACACACACACACACACACACACACACACACACACACTTGGAATGATGTACACACATGATTGACAATACCTCTTAATCAATTATTTAATTATTAGACGTTGCTTCCTCTAAATTTATTTCGTATTCTTACCGTGACACTTTGGCCAACTGCTTCTTACTGAGATGAACTAGACCAGAATCTAGCTGAAGAATGGAAGCTATAAGAGCTACAAAAAGAAGATTGCTTCATATTTACTTTATAAAGTGTAAAAAAAAAAATATGTGGGTGAATTACAGAGCAATGACAAACATCCTTCAGTGACAAATGTTATATTGTGGGTTTTGTTTGCGCAGGTCCTGGCGTTTCTCCACAGTGTTTTGACCCTCAACAACCTAACGGTGGAGATGACGCAGGACTTCATGCCCTACAAGCAGGAGCTGCAGCTCAGCCTGCAGAATGTAAGTCTTGTCTTGAAACGAAACATATCTTATTGCACCGTTGGCAAACAGATCGGATAGGCATTGTCAATTGTAACCTGACATTACTAAAAGATATTTACTGCGACTGGCTGGCGATTAAATCAGGGTGTATGTACCCAGCCCCTCACCCAAAGTCAGCCGGGATATACAGTAAAAACTGTTGAGTAAAAAAATAACCCAGTTCGGGTCAAAAATAAACCAATACACTATTTGGGTCATTTTGACCCAACTTTCTGGGTTGTTGATTGGTCGCGGGTCAATAAAGGATGACAGTAAAGGGGCATAATGCGGCAAGCTGCATGACCGCCAATCTGAGTAAACCACCACAAGACCAATTACTCTAAACAATTGTGTAAAAAAAATATTTAAAAAACCCTTTAATTTGGGTCAAAATGGACCAATCCACTACTTGGGTCATTTTGGCCCAACTTTCTGGGTTGTTGATTGGTTGCGAGTCAATAAACGATGACAGTAAAGGGGCATAATGTTGCAAGCTGCATGACAGTCAAACTGAATAAACCACTACCCTACCAATTACTCTAAATTGCGTGAAAATCAACCCAATTTGGGTCAAAAATGGACCAATCCACTATTTGGGTCATTTTGACCCAACTTTCTGGGTTGCTGATTGGTCGCCAGTCAATGAAGGGTGATTGTAAAGGGGCATAATGTGGCAAGCATGACAGTCAAACGGAATAAGCTACTCTACCAATTATTCTAAATTGCGTAAAAATTAACTCAATTTGGGTAAAAAATGGACTGATCCACTACTTGGGTCAACTTGACCCAACTTTCTGGGTTGATGTGTAAAACAAAACACCCCACTACTGCACTTCCAAACACGCAAGTATTCAAGTTGTAGTTTGTTACATTATTTATTAATTATTTCATTCTTCATTACATTAATGTATTTATTTTGTTTGAGTTTTTTTCTTCTTCCCCAAACCCATACTCTGCCCCTCTCTTATGGAAGCATAGTTTGGGGTAGTTCTCCCCTTATTTATGTTTTTCTTTTTAATCTAAGAAAATCGGGGCACTGTTTGCTGACCTGGCAGGCTTCTCATTCTGTCCTCCCATGTTGGTCTTTTTTTTTTTTTTTTTTTAAACAGGTTGCAACTGTTAAGTGAAATTCGTTGCTCTATACTTGTGACAGACAATGACAACATTTTATACCAATTCACTTCCATTTTTGGGGGGGTCAAATTGCTCAAAATAATAATTGATCGTTAAAATTTTTTTAGCCCGATTTTGGTTACTTTTGACCCAACTTTTTTTTTTTTTTTTGCGTTTTGGTTCCAGCTCACATGTGACCCTACTGGGGTTAAAGGTTATAAAAAAGGCAGTTTACTACTTGTTCATTGAATGCAGTGATATCAGGGATACATGGCTAACTTAAAAATAGATCTGATAGAGCCACTAAACACAAATTGAAGACTTAAAATGCAAATTCAGCCTTAATCCGAAGCCCACCAAGCGTTGTGCGGTTGTGCCCGCAGACGAGGAACCACTACGAGAGCACTCGAGAGGAGATGGAGGACCTCATGAAGCGAATGAAACACTCCTCGCAGATCTGCAAAAGGCCCAGTTGGCTGCCTATGGCGGGCTATCTGTATTGTCAGGAGAAGTGTAAGTGGAGCAGGCGTGAGATACTTGTACAAGCTTGTTTTAAATTACCTCTCTTGCACGTTGGGTTTGAGGTGCGCCTTGTTTTGTTTCCATCCCAACAGGGGCCCTGGGTGTGACGTGGGTCAAATACTACTGCAAGTATCACACAGAGGGAAGATTGCTGGTCATGGTTCCTTGTGAACAGAAACCCACCACTAAGCAGGTGTCACAAAAAGGCATCCTTACTATATATTTGAAATAAAAAAAAATAAAAAACTGTAATGTGTAATATTCTAACTATTATTCCCTTCAGGGACCCACGCAGCTGACCCTGAAGTCTTGCGTCCGCCGGAAGACGGATTCTATAGACAAGCGCTTTTGTTTTGACGTGGAAGTTAATGAGAGGTTAGTGAAGCAAATTTGAGACGAACCTGGCGGGGTAAACGGGTGACGGGTGAAGTGAACAGGTTGCTTTCCAAGGACGGCGAGCGAGGGCGAAATAGACCGTAGCCCGAACATTCCCGAAGCGTCGCAAACAGATGGGAGACCAACGCGACAAGCTCATATTTATTGATGACAAAATGCATTCTAAACACATGGAGACGCCTGCTTGTCGTGCGGGCGTTTTTCAATGTTTAAATGACTGCTGAATGACGCATGGAGGGCTTTGTGAGTGTTCTGTAATGTTGAGCAACTAATTAGAGTCCTGTTAACAACATGATGAGGTCTCAGCTTGTCTGATAGACTGCAGGTGGCAGTACTGTCTTTTGCAGTGAAACTCACTCTGGCGGCTCCCACTCTAAAGCAGCTTCTTGTATCTTTTCATTCAGTATCTGGCCAGAAAAAGAACAGAATGACATTTTATTTAATTTGAATACATTTTTGTTATATTGTGTAACAGTTAAATTACATTGAAATAAATATGTTTTTTATTATATTAATTAATTAATGGTTATATTATGTTATATATAATGTATAATATTAATATTAAAATAAATTAAATTATAATATGTCACTGTTGAACATATATTTAGATCAACAGTTGTGTGATTAGTGAAATTGGCCAAACAAAGACAGTTGCTTGAGTTGATTTATTGATAAAGCTACACGCGTCATTTTTAAGTGTTGTTTTGTTGCTACTGTAGCAGAAAATATGAGACGGACCCGTTTTGATTTGATTTGCATCACTCTGTGCTCTTTTTCCACTATTACAATAATGGTTAAATCAACGTTGCATTCACGTCATATTTAAAATATTGACATGATCCAGGTCCAAGTGCTAAACGTTATCATAGTCGATCAATGATTTCTCTAACTGAATCATTTCATTGCAACCTTCCCCTCTTTAATGGCATTTGTGACTGTTTCCATAGAAACACGCCCGTCACGTTCCAGGCTCTTTCGGAGGAAGACAGGAAGTTGTGGATGGAAGCCATGGACGGAAAAGAGCCTGTGAGTTGACGTTTCTCTCATCTCCGATTATTCCTCCAAGAGATATTTGGTAGAACTGGACTCCAGAGTAAATAAAATAGGAGGTGAAGCGGGCAGACAAGTGAGTCTCCTGCCGACAATGTCTTCTTCCAGTCTGTGTGGAAGCTCTTTTTTTATATACAGTATAAATACAGTGATACCTTGACTTATATATTTATACAATAGTGCAAACAATTAAACACAGAAATACAAAATGAGAACAATTACAAAGAGCTGCTGTAGGCCACAATTTACGTTCAGCTTAACGGACGCCAGCTTACGAGGGCACATATTCATATTTTTTTGTGTGTGGGGGCATTTTTTGACCGTGTTGTTTCGCTTTAAATTAGTTTAGCAGAAAAAAATTAAAAGGAACCCTGACTGTAATGTAATAATGTTACGACGTAAATAACAATGGCGGCGTACGTCCAAATAAAGTTTCTATAAAATGTATTAAACTGGAAATGATTTTTGAAAAAATTATCTCATAGTTATCTTAGTAACAACCAAATAAATAATATAGAGCAGACTTGTCATTACATGCCTTTTAATAGTTCAACTGAAAATAGTTCAGGATTTTTTTCTGCTTTAAATTATTTTGTAGCTACATATGCAGTACATCAAATAAATAAAGGAATATTTTTTTAATAAAGTTTATTT
The DNA here is from genome assembly GCF_051991255.1 of Vanacampus margaritifer. NCBI lineage: Eukaryota > Metazoa > Chordata > Actinopteri > Syngnathiformes > Syngnathidae > Vanacampus > Vanacampus margaritifer. The sequence goes on along the minus strand of NC_135447.1, from coordinate 7,887,707 downwards.
TATAAAATGTATTTAAAGCCAAGCCTTTAAAAAAAAATAAAATTTAGCTTTACTTCTAGACAACAAAATAAAGTTTGCTGGTATACACAAGAATTTAAGAAACAAAAAATATTTATTCCAGAAAAAAGAAAAACAATTTCTCATTTTTATTGTTTAATAATACCCTCAAAGTTAGAAAGTTGCTTCTCAAATGAAGCCATTGATTTGCAAAAGTACTGTAAAATTGTAAAAAGTGTAAAAATTGATTTGATAAGGGAGTAACTTGGCACATGTTAAACCCTCCCCAAATTCTATCATTGCTAAAGCAGTCGTCACGTCAATTATGTATTTTAGAATTTACAGCAAATTGTATGTGTCACAAAATTGCTTCAATCAACTCTGGGATGGAAAAATTAAGTGACTTTTCGTGGTACTTCTTCATTTGTGGGGTAATCATGGCTTCTTAGTTAGCTTCTTAGTTAACTAATTAGTTCAGTAAGGTGATCAGGCAAAAATAACAATTTGCAAGCCAGAATAAAGCGTGTGGTATACTTTCAAATTTAATTGTGTGTCAGAATGACACCTGTTTTCTCTTAAAAGTCCTAAAACATAGACCAAGTCACACAATGGGACTTTTTATATCTCTTAAGTGGAAACAAATCGAGTGTTTGATTCCTGTATTTGATGTGACAAATGTAAAAACTCACAATAGTGGTGGGATCCTCCGAGCTGTAGACAAGTAAACAGATATTGTCACGAGATGGGCAGAAGAAAAAAAGACACGTTTTTGGGTGCCCTTTTCCTGTGCAACTTCCCTAAATATTCACTCCAATCGTGAGTTTTACAGTTAGAATTGCAGCAGTACAAAAAAGTTAAATAAGTTTGCATAGTTGTCATAGAATGACCTTTGTGGAACGTTAATTGACAATTCTATCTCAGTTGCTTCGTTTGCGTGTTACTTTTGACGAGTTTTCATTCTAATATTGTGTTGTCCTGCAGTTTTACAGTGCCTGAGTGCAATGCTTACCTTTTATTCATTTATTTTGATTACAAAAATATAATGAATCCATAAATGATTATTATTGTTACTACCTCAATTAAGATGTCGAATCATGCTGAATAGAACATATATTTTTTTAATGGTTGAGTATATTATACTTGATTAATTTCTGGTATTTCTGAGAAATACAGCGAGCCTGCTCTCAAATTTTGTCACTTAAAAAAGTCAATTCTGGTCAAATATTCAAGTCAAATCTTTTAAATTATCACAAAAAGAGAGATGAAGGGCAGACGAAAACGTTTTTGAAAATACCTGCATATCCAAAAAGTGACCGTAAAATGTCCAAAAAGGGAGAGGAAAAGTGGAAAATTACCATAAAATGTCGATGAAATTGCCACAAATGTCAGAGAATTAAAAAAAATTAGAAAAAGGAAAAAGGTAAGCCTAAAATGTCAAAAAACTAGAGAAGAAAATCCCCCAAATGACCATAAAATGCCCATAAAATTGTCAAAAATGTCAGAAAATTTATAGCAAAAAAGGCAGAAAAAATGTTTTAAAAAGGAATAGTAGTATATCCATAAAATTGCAAAAAAAATCAGAAATTTGACGGAAAAGCATAAAATGTATGAAAAAAAACAGAAGATGAAAAATGAATGTATTGGATGCTTCATATTTTTTGTTATGTTGCAGCTCTATTGAGCTCTTGGGCCCTCAGTACAGATTTTTTTTGTGATTTATTTGGCCTAACCTGTCTCTTTTGACAGGAAAGGTTGCTGGTCTAATACATTTGTTAAGTTTGTGTTGTGTTTTTTTATTACTGTGAGTCATGGCCAGGATGCTCTTGTAGTAAGAGATTCTTAATTTCCATGTTAATTAGTAAACTTAACTGAAGTAGCACAGCACATCAGAATGGTGAAACCTTATTGATAATCATCAGCAGTGAGAATCAGTCATTTTCTTTGCCAAAGTGGCGAATGACATCTGACTAATAATGGAGTTGTTTTTCAGCTCACAACACGGTGTAATCAAGCGTCACTTTAGCCGCCGCCCATGTCAACCATAAAAAAAAAAATATATATCGATCATCATTATTCTTCTTATTCATGTATTGACAATGTGTAAACAAGTAGCTCTAACAAAAAAAAAGCTTTCCATTGTTTCATAATTTCACAGTTTTGCTCTCATCTTTTAATTATTCTGTCATTTTTCCCATTCCAGATATATCACTCCCCAATTCACAAGCAAGCAGAAAGTAAGTGGGCTATTATTATTACGCTGAGTGGGCAGTGGTAAAGAATTTTCAGAGTTGACTAACCTGCGCATTTGATTTGACAGTGGAACTCAATGAAATTGGATTCAAGTTTGTGCGGAAGTGCATCAACTTTGTGGAAGAAAAAGGTGAGGAGTATTGCGATTGTGGATCATGGATTGATGGACAATGTCAAATTATGTTTTTTTTTTTTTATACCCTGTCTTCGCAAGCCTGTTGTTGTGTTAGTAGAGAGACTCATATTTGTGTCATTCTTAATAACAACACCATCACTGTGATGATTTCAGTTAGGAGTGATGAATGTATGCAAAGCAATGAATGATCACCGCAGAGCTCCTACTGCTGATCACAGCCAGGGGGCGTACATGTGCAGCGTCTTCACTGCCGCGATGCATTGGCTAGCCACCTGTGGGCAATAAATACAGTCATCGGTTCATCTAACATGCGTGTTTTGTAAGACTTGTAATTTGATGATACAGCACTATGTATTTGGTATGCTGTTTGTATGTAATTTTAATTTGCTTTGTTTTATTTTATTTTATGGGGACTACAGATGGAAACTCGCATTATGCTAAATCTGGTGCGGCCATCTTTTTGAATGTTACTGCACACTGTCCTTTTAATAAACTAAACTCGGAGGCCAAAGTACTCCGTGAATATGTGCAGAACGCAAAACAGAAAGGCCCGAAGTGAGATTCAAACCCTTGAACATCACTCAGAACTGTGAGGCAGATGTGCAAACCGCTAAGTCACCGAGCTGCTGTTATTGTGTTCACTTAAGTAAATAATTTATATGCATTTGAAAGCAGATCAATAAGTCACATATGTTTTCAGATTAATCATTTTATAGGAATTTAGCATGCCCCTTTGTTTGAGACCAGACTAAGTAAATAAAATGACACATTCCTAAATGAGGAAGACCATCTGTCTGTCTATCTAAGCACTCCGTGGAGAAGCATGTGGTACATTTCCATTTCTCTTTTTGTCAGACCAAACTTTTTCTCACCCCTCATTTTGCAGGAGTCACACAAGAGGGTGTTTACCGAACAGTTGGCAGCAACATCCAAGTGCAGAAACTTCTAATTGCCTTCTTTGGTAAGAAATGAGCAAGTGAACCTGATCGGACGCCCATTCACACTTGCGCACCTCGCGCGTCCGACTGCTCGAGACAAACGGTTCCGCAGATTCTGTCATGAGTGGAGTTTTAGCCACCGGCTCACGGTGCACAAGTTCTGCGGGGCACTGCTTCGACAAATTGCACTTTGCGAAGTAATGGAGAAGCAGATGTGATGCATGTGTGGCAGTGCTATTTCATCTGCTCATGTGCATTTTTTGGGGGGGCCAAGCATCTGGTGTTTAGTGCCTAAGTGGTTGGCATTCTCTCAGGGAAAAAAAAAAAGTCGATGTTGAGCGTCGATTAATCAGATTATTGAATTGATTCATAACACGTATGTAAGAATAAAATGCGGGGGGGGGGGAAGGAGATGCTTGCTATTTAAAAAGGTGAACAAAAACCTTTTTATTATTGGGGAGGCAATAACTGAAGGTTTGAATTCTCCTGCGGACACACAAAAAAAACACTCTTAATATGATGACTATATGGAAACCCTGACATGGTTTCACAGTCATAACGGCATTCTGAGGGTAACCATAAACACGATGAGGCCAGCGATAAAATGAGTTTGACCCTCTTGATTTAGTCTTCAATTAACCGAAGCAGCAATGTTTTTGGAATGTGCACTCTAAAAACAGTTGGGTCAAAAGTAACCCAATTATGGATCAAAAATTGACCAATCCACTTAATATGTCAATTTGACCCAACTTTCTGGCTTGTTTTTTTTTTACAAAATGACCCAAATTTTTGACCCAAGTAAAGGATCTGACTAATATGTATGAGTTGTTTTACACTAAAAGACCCATGTCTTGACTCAAAGTTGGGTCTTTTAGTGTAAAACAACTCATAAATATTAGTCAGGTTCTTTACTTGGGTCCCCAAAAAATAAAGGTAATTTTGTATAAAACAAGCCAGAAAGTTGGGTCAAATTGACCCCAAGTAGAGGATCAGTCCATTTTTTACCCATAGTTGGAATATTTTTGACACAACTATTTTTAGAGTGTGGAAGGAAACTAGAGTACATTTTTGAGTTACATTAGAACAGAGCTCATTAACCAAGGACCCCTTGTACAAAGTTTCATTCCAGTCTTCAAACTTAATCCAACTCTTGTCATTGGATAGTGCAGGTGTACCTAATGTTGTTTATTTTATGTATGTCAATAATTTCTGGACTATAAGCCCCCCGCTACTTTTTTTTTTTGGTTGCATTCGACCCTGCGGCGAATACAAAGGTGCGGCTTATCCATCAGATCACAAGGGGGCGCAATTTTAAAAATAACAACATCTGAAATTAAACAGTCAAATTAGTTGAGTAGATTTTACACATTAAATGTCTTTATAATTCACAAGAATGAAAGACTATGCCCAAATTTGGGATAGTAGAGGATGAATTTATGGGGGCACTTATCGCCCGTAATAAACAGACAAAATCTACAAGCGATAATCACAGTTGTTCACACTTACACTTTTCTTACTTTGACAAAATATCTGTCCATGACACTAGGTAGTGTTATATCTAGTGTAGCACATCATTAGCTTTTGTAACACTTCATCTGCTGCTTTGTACTGCTTTGCAGGTCCTATAAACTCAGGGGATGTGGACCTGCATTGTGGCGACTGGGACATTAAAACTATCACCAGTGCAATGAAGTTCTATTTAAGGTGTGTGAGTACGTACATGTAGCTATGTAACTATACCAAAAAAAAAAGAATATATATATATTTATTTATTTATTTTTTTATTTATTATTTTGACCTAATGTGTACTTGTGCGGTTCTGGATCTATGCATGTGCTTCCCTGACTGTTTTTAACTGTGGTAGTAAACCACCGAGTGCTGCGCTTTGCCGTGCAGTTAATGTCAACGCATTGCGCTCTAGTGTTTTACGAGTGCTTTTATTTGTTCGCAGAAGTCTGTCTGAGCCGCTGATGACCTACGATCTACACCGAGACCTTGTGTTAGCTGCAAGTAAGGCACATTTTGGGACCAGCCTAGTTCTTAAGACCAAGGGAATTGGGTTTATGATCGTAACTACTCTTACGCAATATGAATAGAAGTTAATTTATCAAACACTTTTTCGCTTTGCCCCCCTTGTTCTCCCCTTGAAACGTCATCTTTCCAAGACATTTTGGAGAATTCTCTGCTTCCAATTTGTTAACACTTGAGAGAATGCTGTTTCAATCCCGCAGTTCGCGAAGCAAGCGCCATCAAGGCAGATTTGGATGAGTTTTGTGTTGAGGAACTCAACTTTTAGAGCAAAGAGTGGAAGCTGTTTTAGCTGCAAAGTGGGGGCAGCTAAATGTTTTCTTCCATTACCACCTGCTATAGCTATATAGTGCCTCATTGTCCCAAATTTCCCATTTTTTTGGTTAATCCACTAAAGTTAAGCGTGAGTTGAATGGAGTGGACTACTAAAAACTAATAACGGCTAATTATTTATTGTCTTAGCCTATGCTAAATGGATGGCAATCACGATTAGCATTAGGACACTAGCGATGACTATTTACAGTAAACAAACACCAACCACCATTTGGTTCACACATACATCATTATAACTATAAGTAGAATTGAGTGAATATCACTGTTATCTTCTGTGTATGAGCATTATTAAACAGCAATAAAATTAGCCTATGCTAAACAGTTAGCAATCGCGGTTAGCATTAGTACGTTAGTATTAGTACGTTAGCATTCAATTCAGTTAGCAAACGTGATTAGTGTTAGCATGCTAGTGCTTACCATTTAAGGTAAACAAACACTAACTACCATTTAGTTCACACATACATCATATCTACATTATGCATGTAATAGTGTCACCGATGATGCTTCAACAAACGACTGGAGCTAACTGGGTTAGCTACAGTGAGCTCAATAACTTCCTGTCCATTGCGTGTGTCCGCAAAAAAGGTTCGAGCTTCGAGGCAGACATTTTCAGTCGACCTATTTATATCCGGCTTGGTTGACTTTTTCTCACAGCCCTAATAAAAAGTAAGAAACAAGCACTCGTGGACTTATTTTTATTTTTTTTGAAGAACTCTTGTCTGACACACTGCACGCTCAGGAAGTGCAGAGTATTATATATGTCAGGCTGATAAAGTAGCATTGGCGTCGTAATATGGGAGCATTTTTACTACTTTCATGCAGATGGCGTGGCTTTGATTCCTGGCCATTACCCCAATAACCAATTGGTCTTCTCCCAAGCCCAAATAAATGGGAGTAAAGGGCATCCAGTGTCAAATGTGAGTGACTTGCTGTCGTGACCACAGATGGGGGGGAGATATACAATACAGCATGTATGGTATGCATTTTGTCGATGAAAATATAAGAAAACCCTTTTGTACCCATTGTGTTATCCACAGTTGGATAGAAATGGAGCACTGGCTGGAAGTTCAGCTGCAGGACAGCTGATTAGTTTAAGAGGGGAAAAGGAAATCTGAGTCAAGTTAGTCAACATCGTAAAACGCAGTTTAATAGCAGAAGTCTTTCATTCTTGCCGGATGTCCCACTGGGAGATCCTCAAGACAAAGGATGGTTTTGGTTTCCTTCAAAAGACTCTTCCTCAGATGAACTCAACCTTGTTTTATTGGTTGTAATGTTATTTCTTTTGCGTTTTATAGACGCCCCACAGTTTTACACAATTCGTTTCAGTAGCAGCTCTATTGGATGCACCATTCAACTTGTTCTGTTTGCTTTAACAAGTCGGCCTAATATTGTATGCATTCTGTAACGCTGACTTCTCTTCCTGGCGTCCATATCTTTTTGTTTTAATTAGAATCAGACAGTCTGGACTTGCGACTGAGCGAGATTCACTCCCTTACCTACAAATTACCTGAGAGAAATCGGGAGATGCTGGAAATGCTTCTTAAACACTTGGTTGTGTGAGTGCCGGCACATTTTGTCCTCCCACATACTAATATGAGAGATGTCACAGTTAATTTTACACTCAGAAAGTGTTATCTTCATCACCAGTGTGTGCAGTCACAGCAAAGACAACCTTATGACTCCTTCAAACATGGCCGTCATCTTTGGACCCACACTGATGAGAGCGAAGGAGGAGACGGTGGCCGCCATGTTGGACATCAAATTCCAAAATATTGTTGTGGAGATTCTCATCGAGGAATACAAAAAGGTACGCATTTTTCAACAGATGCATTTTTATTTTTAGAATAAGATCGATAGCAGTACGAGTAGTCAACTCTTTACCGATACAAACATGGATGCCACTAATACTTTTGACACATAAAATTCCACCCCCCCCAAAAATAATGACAGATAATTTTGAAAGAATTATCTATATATGCCAATGTAGCATTTTCCTTAAAATTGCACTTCTAATTTCTAGTTCCTGATTGTAAAACGGCCAAAAAAATGTTTTTTTTTATTTTTGTGTGTGCAATTCTTGGACTTAAAAAGATCTAGTAGAATTGTCCCGGCAGCACTTTTAGCATATTTTGTGCCATCGCTGTTAGTATAATAGACCGATATGCTTTTTTAATGGCCGATACTAATAGTAGTCAGGAGATAACCGATATTTGAAGCTGATATTCATTTTTAGAAAAAAATGGCAAATTGTGGCAATGGGGAGCAGTTAGCACGCTGGCTAAATGCTTCCCATTGACTACTAGCTCTAGCATTGAGGCAAGGTAGCTTTTTTTTTTTTATATATATATATAAAGTGCATTTAACGATGAAGTCAACCCACATGTGTAAACATAACATTCTGATTAATAGCGCATTTGTGGAACATGAGTTGAGCAGCAAAATCCATCTCAGGGGGCGGCCATTTTGCCACTTGCTGTCGACTGAAAATGACATCACAGTTGCTCAGGGCTCGAGTAGCAACCTATCAGCAAGTGGCAAAATGGCCGCCCCCTGACATGAATACAAACGGGTGGATGTAGCAGATGAACTCACTTTCCACAAACACAATATTAATCAGAATGTTGTATTTAGACTCATGGGGCTTCATAGACCATATTATTGTGAAACAATAATTTTGGCTTGCCCTCCACATGAATGCGCAAGATAAAACGATGTGCTTTACACATTTGAAAGTGTTACTGCAACGTGAAGTTACTCACTGGAAGTTTGACCATGATCACAGATTTTCAGTCATATGCCGGAGGACAGCAACGCCCCGCCCATCCCTCCTCCGCGCATCACCCCGAGAAAGCGGCAGCCCATCACCATCTCCAAGCGGCCGCCTCGTCTTTACCCGCCTCTGAGCCACGAGCACTTCCTCCAGCCGCAGCACACTGAGAGTAATTACCACCCTGCTATCATCATCAGCATCAGCATCATCATCTTCATCATTATCATTATGCCGTCATGTCATTACTTTGTAATGTTTGGACACATTTCTAGAAGAGCTGCAACAAAACACACTTTTGTGGGGGTCATTTTGTTGATGCACCCTCATGGGGCACAAAATGTGTATTTAGTCTGTCTGTTGAATACAGTTATTACTTTCTTTTACATCTTTATTGTAAACAATTTTCCTCAGTGTTTTAGTCCAAATCGTGTAATTTTCCGTCCATTTAAACCTCTTGTTAAGTGGGTGGTTCTGTAAAATCTCGTTCACTTTGGCGGCGATACTTGGCGCACCTGCAAATTGTCCTCCCGATGCGTCTTAGCTGCGCTAAACCACCACCGTAAATAAAGTGGGGAATTTGGAAAGATATCTTATTTAAGCATACGTTGATTGTTTCGAAGGGATGTATTTTCTTTTCCGTTTTGTATACGGAGCCGAAAAAAATAGCCGAAAACTGCCAGGACGAAATATTATTCAAATGAGGGTTCCGTCCAACCCAAGACACAGCTAGGACCGCCCCCTCATTTGAATAACCTTTTCGTCCTGGCAGTATGGACCAAAACTGCCAAAATTAAAAATAAATGAGTGACAAAAAGTGAAAATAAAAACAAATATAAAAAATATCATTCAAAAATTAAAATTAATCAATTTGTTTTTATTTCCATTTAGATTTATTTTTGGGGATTTAATTTTCAAAATATATATTTTTTATATCCATTTTTATTTTCACTTTTAGTCATTTCTTTATCGGCATGTTTCTTGTTAGTACTTGCCGATGCCGATACCACCGGGGCTTCTCCCGATACTGGTATAGGAGCAACACAAATTTTTTGGCACGGGCACGTGTTAATAAAAAGTAATCTAATTCAAAAGAATGGCATTTCAACAGCTATATCAGTGTTTATAAAGTTTAAAATGATCCTCTTATTACAAAAACATGAATGTTGAGTTAAATCTTACTTCCCTTGATGCAACCCTGTCCAAAATTAGAAGAAAAAAAAGGACACCCCTCCCAATCCAAAATCCCCTTCTCCATCCCAAAAAGTCCCATTCAACATGCAGATAAATATTTTCCCTCCAGCATCTCAAGGCTAACCTCTGCATTTTTGCTAAACCCTTTCAGGCGTTCATGAAATGTGGTTGTTTTAGTCAGGATTCTACTCTTAATATATTACCCCAATCATATTTCAGTTCCCAACAAAGAGCCAACTTTCAATTTTGTACATTCCTGCTTTACACCCTTTTATTCCCATAAATTCCCATGGAAATTTTTCAAGATCCTGTAATTTTGCAACCCTCTAATAGCCATTTGAAGTTGAGCATCCCGTAAAGACTTTATGACGATATTTACTGTCATGTGTAACAGATGGCCAGAGTAGCGACTCAGCGGTGGAAGGCGACTTCTCTGCGAGCCCCGTTCCCCTGCAGAGGACCAAATCTTCAATCTGTGCTCCGCTCGTTCCTCGAGAACCTCCTCGCAAGCAAGCGCCGCACTACAGAGCAGCAACCAGCAAGGCGGACTTTGATAGCAACAAAGTAGAAAGGCCGGAGTCGTCTTTACTGGCGAATGGAGAGCCCGGAGTCCCCGTGAGTCGAGTGTCGTCATTCCCGGGCAGGAGACCTCTTCCTAAAGGTACCGTTTGCCAACAAGTCATCTTCGGCAAACACTCAAAAGCTTTACATGGGATTGTTTCTAATGCTTTCCAGGTGATTGTGATGGTCTGAGCAGAGCAGGCAGAATGCCCCCCATTTGCAGACCCCCGGGTAGGCCTCCCGAGCCGCCCTCCAGGCAACCTTCTTTCAAGCTACAGAGTGCAGCCAGCAACGATGGATCCGCCGCGTCCTAGTAAGTCCTTCTGCTAGGGCAGGGGTCAGCAACCTTTGCTGTCAAAAGAGCCATTTTAGGCCGGCCAAAAAAATACTTTTTTTTAAATCTGTCTGGAGCTGCAAAACATTTGAACATTGTGATGAAGAAAACAGTTAGTGTTAGTCAAATGTGTTGAGGGCCCAATAGCTAATTAGAGCTGCACTATAAAAGAAAATTCAATTTGCTTCTATATTTTGTCTTCCAATTTTTTTTTTTCATACTTAATTTGTTCATACTTTTTAGACTTTTCTGTTCTGTAAAATTTCTGACATTTTTGGCAATTTTATGGACATATGATAATTTTCTTCCTCTCTCTCTCTCCCTTTTTTGGACATTTTCTGGCTTTTTTTTCAAACTTTTTTCTGGCTATTTATTGCTATCAGTTTTCTGACATTTTTGGCAATTTTATGGACATATGGTAATTTTCTTCCTTTTTTGACATTTTCTGGCTATTTTTTGCTATCAATTTTCTGACATTTTTGGCAATTTTATGGACATATGGTAATTTTCTTTCTCTCTTCCTTTTTTGGATATTTTATGGCTATTTTTTTTGCCTTTTTTCTGACATTTTTAGCAATTTTATGGACATATTATGGTAATTTTCTTTTGCCTTTTTTTCTATAAATTTTCTGACATTTTTGGCAATTTTTTTCTTTACTACCTATTTTTAAATAAAAATTTCAGATTTTTTTTTTTTTGGGGGGGGGGCAATTCCGAATACATTTTATGGTAATTTTTTGCCTTTCCACTTTTGTTTTTGGTCATTTTTATGTAACTTTAAAACCTTTTTCATTTCCCTTTTTCTGACAACTTAAAAATGTTTAACATTAACATTCATTTTTTATTTAACCATTAATTCATTTAAATATTTTATCTAAAAAAATACATTTAATAAAACCTACTTTATTTATTAAAGAGCCACATGTGGCTCCAGAGCCGCAGGTTGCAGACCCCCGTGCTAGAGCTTGGCAAGCTAGGACATAAAAATAATAATAATGATCGAAATGCATCCTTGCATGCTTACACTAACAACATAGCCGTGCGGTCATTGTTGCCAATGCTGTATTTTGGGACTTTCCCGCCCCCCCCCCAAAAAGTCACTAACACATTTATATCCCATGAGGAGAATCATTTTCACATTGTTTTCCGCGTGACAAAGGAGCCCAGTGGAAGGCAATCAAGAGTAAATGGCGCTCAACTTTGCCAAAGAAATGGTGCCCATTTATATTGATTATTTATCGTCATGTTGTAAACTTTTGACCTGAGGTATGTGTTTCCAAGCCGCAAATATTTTGCAGAGGTCGCCATGCCTCTCATGTACAAGTCAAAAGCGTGAGAGAGCAGACATAAGAAGCAGTTAAACCATTCAGTTTGACGGCTCATTTTATGATGCAAATTTATTTAGGATTGTGCTTTGACAAAAGGGACATTTTTGTTCCCGAGAGAAAATCGATACAAGTTAATGCTGGGGTGGAATTTTTTTTTTTTTCAAATCGTGTTTAGATCTTCCAAGAGGGAAAGGAAAAAGTTGTTCTTGAAAATGCCGGTGTCATTTGCTTCTATATATGAATGAGGGAGGACATTTTTTTTTTAACATTTCATTTTTTTTAAGGCCATAATGTCCAGCCCTACATTCTTCTGTTCTATGATTTTTTTTTTATTATAGTCAGCATAAATCTCGAATCAAGCTGTTAAAAACATCTTAAAAGGAATTTTGTGTGTGCGTGTTGACAGTTACCTTGAAAAAGTCCTTACTTTAATGATTGCTTGCTTTTAAAAAGATTACTTTCTTTAAAAAGTAACTGTTACGTGACAGATTACTTGCTTTAAAAAGTAACAGATTACAAAGTTACTTTTCTTTACCTTGTTTTTGGAACTTGAGAATAACATTTATGGTAGGCAGATTATTTGGACAAAGTGGAAATTTACTGTTCCATTATTCTCCAGAATGAAAACATAACTAAAGGCAAAACAGGCAAATTACTAATCATTTTTAAGATGAGAAAAATAAATCACTTATTCTTAGTCTTAGTCTTTTTTTTTTAAATAAGTCATAAACGCAGTCTGGTCTAAAATAAGGTGCCTGGTGAAAATGATGTCCGGTGGGATACGTTCATTGTTCATGTGTTCGTCTAGGACTGCGTATTTCTGGTTTTATGAGGCCTCACAAAATAAAATCAACTCAAGGCACTTGTTTTTTTGAGAAACAAGATGGCTATTTGTGTGGCGACCATCTGCTTTGACCGATCGGGTTGAGAAGACTTCACGGTCATAGGAGGACAATGCGCAACCAGTCAAAATTAGGGGAGGGAATCATCAACAATGATGGTCGTCATAATTGATTTATTGGGGGGGGGAAAAAACATTTCTTTAAAATTGTGTTTTTGTTCAAAAGTATTCACATGACGAGCGAACAGACATCCCCCAGCATATTAGAAAGTGCACAGCTGCGCACGATGTCTTGAACTTCTCATGCCTAAAAAGGACAAACTCTTCAACTAGCCCCACAATGTACAGACGAGAGTGCCTCGTCGTCTTTGCTCAAAATGACGAGTGAAATGAGTACACTCACGCACGCGCACATGCACATTCACATACTCACCCACATACAAACTTAAAAAAAAAAAGATTAAAAAAGACAGGCCATTTACTTAAATGGAGGACGATATTGGTTGCCTTCATTAGCTAGAGACTATTATGCATGTTCCTTTAAAAAAAAAAAATTATATTGTTACTTTTTTTTCCCCTAGTGTTGCTTCAAAAGCAAAATTTTTCGAGAATGCCTCGAGAAAAGGTAGCAGGTACGTAAAAAATATATATATTTTTTAAATGGCACCAATCAATTGCTGCTTTGGAATGTGCACTTATAGTGCAGTGTAAATGAAGTCAATTGGACGGCGGCGGCGGTCTGCATTGCCTAACGTCTCTTTTTTTCTTATTTAGTACGCCAGCTTCCCAGTCAGCAGCAGCAGGCAATGAGAAAAAAGAGGTAAGATTTGCCAGCGGAATCTTTTGCTGAACGTAGTCCTCACCTCTGGCGCTCCTTCCTACCTTTTTTTTGAATACTTGAACGTGTTGTGGTTGTCTCCTGTCAGAATCCAAGCTGAAGCGAGCGTTTCGGGAAGCGGCAGTTGGCGATGCCAGTTAACGGGCCAACCCCGTGATTGGGGATTTAAAAGTGGCGCGGCAACTGGATGAGTATTTCCGCTTTGTTTGAAAGGCGGGCCGCCAAGTGACTTTTGAATGTGCGTTCAAGGCCGTCGTCGTCTTTTGTTTGAATGTCATTCCAATGTTTGGAGTTCACGTCCCTCTCGCTTTTTGTGTTACGTTGTTGGAACTTACTTCTAATGTGGACACGTTTGAGTTCATCCATTTGTAACCTTTGCTAATCAGAATATTATTTATTAGTTTCAATCAGTCTATCTGTTTAACTCATTCACTGCCATAAATTCATTAAAAAAAAAAAATTGAGGCGACAGGCGATTAAAATTTGTAATTGTAATTAACTCATTCGCTGCCATTGACGGCTATAAACGTCAACAATTCATTTGAAATATTTCTATTAGTTTAACATTTTTTCCCCCACTTTTCTTAACAAGAGTATGAAAACCTAGAAGAAAAAAAGTTTTACATTTAGAACAGATATAAAATTTGTGATTAATCGTGAGTTAACTATTGAAGTCATGCAATTAATTAAAATAAAAAATTTTAATCGCCTGACGCGATTTAAAAAAGATTATTAAAAATCAGGGGCGTCAGCCGGCATACACACTTAAAATTTTGAATCGTAATTGAATCGCATGACTTCACTAGTTAATTCCAGGTTAATCACAAATTTTATATCTGTTCTAAATGTACAGTAAAAAAAAAATTTAAGTTTTCATACTCTTGTTAACAAAAGTGGGAAAAAATGTTAAGCTAATAGAAATAGTTCAAATGCATTTTTGACGTCTATAGCCGTCAATGGCAGTGAATGAGTTAAAAACGTGTTTATTTTACATCCAACAAGAATGGCCAAAGTGTACAATTTTTTTACAATTTTTTTTTTTATGTCATTATGCAGTTAACGATGTAGTTAAAATAAATCAATGGCTGAGTTTTCCACTTCCACTGATTTCTGCTCATACATCGGGCATAGTATTGACACATTTTTGATGTTACAAGTATTTTCTGTTACAAGTATTTTATGTCAGTTTTTGTATTAAAAAAAAAGAAAAGAAAAAAGTTGGCACTTCCAAAATATTTTAAGCCAATTTTGTTACAGTGAAGACTTTGTTACATTTTTATCTGCCAAGTTTTATTCTTTACCCACCACCTGGAAATTGCAGTTGTCGTGTTTCCTTTTGCTTTTGTAAAGAAGATAAATGTGAAAAATGAATAGTTGTTTGGGGGGGGGGGGGGGTCTGCCTGTTGCCTCTGTTGTATTAGTTTTTTTTTTTTGGTATGTCAAATCTTTCTAAATTGTATATATTGAATTTGATTTAAAGTAAAAAAAAAAAAGACTTTCTTTTGCAGGATGGATTTTTTGATATCTTTCAAAACAAGTGCCTAGTGTTAAAATTAGCACCTTTTTTTTTTTTTTTTTACTCGAGAAAACCTGCTAATAAACAGATTGTCCCAACGGTAGTATGACAGCCAGCATTGTTTGTGACAGTAAACAGCTTGACTCTTAACATGTTTGTTCTTCGCAAGTTTTATAAACACAAAGAAACTGTTGTTGACAAAGTGACCTGACGATTAAATATGGATGCAAAAAAAAAGCCTTTTGCTTGGTGTAGCCCCCTCAAAAAAAAATTTTTTTCAAAGGTGTGGAAAAAGTTGGGGGCTTATCTGCCCTGTGGTGTCCCATTCATTTTTATCCCCTCACTAGAACATTGCTCAATAGGTAAAAGAAATAACGGCATTATTCTTAACAAGGGATGCAAAGTCTTGGAATGACACCTTTAATTGTTTCTGTGTCAACAGTAGAAACGTTAAGTCGGCCGTGGACATGTGCATGCGTGTTCAGGCTTCTGTGCAGGCATGAGGGAATACGTCACAACCAAAACAACTTTTGTGCACCATGCTGTCATAAAAGCGGGTTTGGGATTAAGATCTGGGTCAGGTGTGTGTGTGTGTTTTTTTTTTTCCTTTCCCAATCTTCACATTATTGCGTGTATACAAAGCCTTCCAAAAACATAAAGGAAAAGTTCTTAATTATGAAATTGACTGCAGTAAATATTTTTTTTTTCAGTTCATATCACTTCCTTTCCCCACATTTTAATATCGAAAAGGTCAGCGATGATAAAAACCCGTTTGTAATCAGGCATTGTATTTATTTTCACATCCACTCCTCCCACCACATTCCAACCTTCAGTGCCAGGCAAGAGTTTTTGCACAAGCGAGGGAAAGCTCATCAGGATCAAGTTGGCTGAAATTCATGTCTGGAATTCATGTCAATTGACTCGATTCATACTTTTAAGCAGCCAATTGCCACAGTATGAAAGAAGGTGTGTTCTCTAAAAGGCTTTAGACCTCAAATGTTGCCAGGGAGAAAACTTCAAAGGTCTGAAGTGATTCTGGTATGAAGAGACAGAAAAACTTTCCGTGTCATTATGCATGATGATTTTTATTTGCCTTAAGACGACGAAGCAGCCGTTACATATTTACTACATACTTTGTGGGAAAAAAAAAAAACCTTCACATGGTTAGATAGAACCAACAAGAAGCAGATATTACAATACCAAAAGCAACACTGATCAATATATACAGTAAGGGTACAAAGTGGACCACTTTAATATGCAGTAGACTGGGCACATACCAACGATAAAAAAGCTTTTTCATGTTTTCACATTTTTATTTGTGAAAAGCATATTATGGCCAAAATTAACATTTAGTATCAGCGTAGATTGAATGAATATATATATTTTTATTTTTTGGCTTTGGACACGTTGAAGCAAAACACAACAAATACGTTCATCGTTTGCAATGCTCGTTTATGAATTAGCTGCTTACATATGTTAACTCTACAACATGCTGTCTTGATCAATGACAATCTGGAATTTTAGCTCATGTTCAATAAACTAAGGTAAGCGACACCACACAGGAAGCAGACGTATAAAAGTATTATTAAACCACAGCTAGATGACTTAATGGGAGCCGTGGATAAAATTGTATTTATTTAATTTAATTTTTTTTTTAATCTATGCAACTTGATATTTAGTTCCGAGGTAACTGATTGAAATTGAAAATGGCTCCACGTGGTCCTTGGGAGCCTGCGGGCTCCCATGTTGATGACTCATGGTTTACAGCATATCAAATTTGGTGGCACCTATATCAAAAAAACGTATCTGCACAACGTTGCTCAAGTCGAGTTATTTTGATCAAAAAACGGTTGGAATCGCTCTAAAACAGCCAATGCATTTCTTGCCCGGTTTTAACTGCAAAACGGTAGGCAATACTTCAAAACTTTATTCCTTTTTTTTTTTTTGTCTAAGCCTGCGTTTTTTTTTTTTTTTTTTTATCTCAACTGTTTCAAAGTGAAGGGAGTCTGCCACGCCACTAATACTTGAAGTACACTTGCACAATGCAACGAGATCCAATGCAAAAGCTCTATCAAACGCTGTCAAAGTGGACACATTTAGCCTTTCCTCTGAAAAAAACATCAAACCAAGTCCAATCACATTTAGTGAACCACAAGTATACAGTTGCACGTTAAGCCAGGGGTGCTCAAGTTCGGTCCTATCCGGCGCAGCTGAATCTAATGATGCAGAAGCCTGATAACGATCCTGATCGTGAATCAGGTGTGTTAGCGGAGCGAAACATGGAAAACAGGCTGGGTAAGGGGGCTCTCGAGGACCCAACTTGAGCAACCCTGCGTTAAGCGTAAGAATGACAACACACTACATTCATGTGTATTTCAATGAAGGCAATATTGTAGTCCAAAAATTATTATTTACAACAAATTGTTGACATGCTGGTCCACTCCTCCCATACTTACATACATTTTTGTAACAATGACTTTTCTTTAGAACTGTCGATAAACGTTAAGTATTTTCGCCCGACGATGTAAATATATGAGCTTGGGTGTTAAGATTATATTTTATTATCTATTATTGCGTACTTCCATGTTGTCAATTTGTAGTTTTGATGCTTATAAAGTTATTTGTGGGTTGTTCCGTGTGCTCAGGGAATGTAAACTCAAATTTAGGTGTAACGGACATAGGTATGGTATCCGAATTTGGACCAAAAGTGTCAATCCAGCCTACGTTATATAATGGCTGACAGTGGAAAAAAAAAAATGAAAAAAAACTTTTGATTGCATTGTAAAATTAAGTTTAAAAAAAATCTAATTAGCATAGCATTTTAATTGATTTCGGGTTTTTTTTATTGTTTGAAGTATTGCATATTCTGTCATTGTAGTTGGCAGTAGCAGTGTTGAACTTCACTTCATCACACACAGCTGTTGGTAATTCAAACTAATTCATGTAAACGTCATGCTTCATGATGCCCAGGAATAACTTAATTAACATGACAGAATTTGATCAAGTTGATAAAAGAAAAAAAAGTGTAGCAGAATTTGCTCTTTATTAAAGTACTAAATGACACAAGATTGAAGACTTGCTCAGGAAAGGTGTCAGTTCTAGTCTTATTGGATCTCAATTTAGTGTTTTGATCATCGTATATTGTTGAACAGGCTGAAAAATGAATGGAACAGTCCTAAAATGGTTCAAGATCCTACTTGAAGGAATTTTGTGACCATTAGAATTCTTGGATCTGATCGAATGACCGGCAATGATGTGGGGGTTCCTCAAGGGACCCCTTTTGATCAGGATGTATGAACAAATTCTTCAGAACACAAATATGGGCTATCCTGTTTTTGTAGATGATATACGCAGCTATAGCGATCAAGGTCCCCAAATGACAATAATAATAATAATGCATCAGATTTATATAGCACTTTCCTAGACACTTCACAATGGATACATTATTCATGCGCTTTTTTCATTGATGACTTTTTTTTTTTTTTTTAATTCCAGTTTTAGTTATTTTAATTTTATAACTTTTTGTTCACTATAAAAACCATGGTACAAAAGAACACTGCTACTGGCCGTTTTTATTTTTTTATTTTTTTTTTTTTAAAGTACCTTACATTCATTTTAGTCCCAAAAATCACTCCGCCACAAAATTCTGGAGTGACTCATTGCATTAAATATCTGACCGTGTTAATTAAAAAAACAACAAAAAACTAAGCAATATTTTCTTTGTAAACGCACATTTTTTATTTATTTATTTAAAATCCAGCTCTTTTATTGGATTTCCTAGCCTTGTCAAACGTGCCTGTGTACATAATGACGTGTTTCCAATCTGGTAGGTGTGATGTTCATTTGTGACTTTGCTTTGTGGCATCTCAGCTCGGACTGACAACAGAAAACAAAACAAGCTCACGCGGTTGTGAACAAGGACACAAAATATGGCTTAAAAGAGGAGATAAAATTATCAGAAAAAAAAAAAAAGAATATGAACTCATAATTGCCAGGAAAGAGTACAAGCCATGCCAGGCTGGCAGCAAAAGATGTGTTACTTCTTGATGGGAAAATAACCCCCCCCCCCCAAAAAAAATGTCACGTGCTACTCGTGGAACATGATGGGATTGGCCAAACCCCCCAGAATTCTCGGTATGTGGACAGAGATGATTTCTCCAATCATATCTGGGAAGCTCACCTTGCCGTTCAGCGACTGAGCTTGGAGAAACAGGTCATACGTAAACTGCTGCAGTTTCTTCACCATCTGAAACGCAGGAGAAATGACATTAAAAATCAACGACAAGAAAATCATCAGAAAAAACATATATTTTTTATTGACCATTATGCATATTTTTTTTTTTAAATCTGAACTCATTTGCTACCAAAAATGTATGAAAACGTTCTATTTTAAATATTGCCACATTTTTTTATTTTGACGCAGCCTCTGAACTGAAGAGACAACTTATATGATAGTTAGTTAGCAGAGTGTAAGAGATCAACCAGGGCCATGTAGAAAAAAAAAATCTCTTTTACTCACATTTCTAAATAGATTTGTGAATAATGATGAACCTTAGCTATATTATAATACTAATTGCTTCAAAACGGAAACAGATAAAATAAAACAAATACACTTTGTTTCCTGGAGAAAGAAGAGAGACTAATATGCAGGAAAACAGCTGGGAGCGAAGGGGGTTGCTTCAGTGACAAACGGCTGCGAGTGTATGTCCTTTTTTTTTTAAAATAAAAAGTCATTTCCGTTTAATTAAGATCTGCTGGGGGAGGAAAAATAACCTGTGCGAGATTGATATCAGAGCCCACATTAGAAACGACGTGCAAAAACCTTTCAAATCTGTCTATCGGCGAGTCATATTAACCGCCTCATTATTGCATTAAATTTCATATGGTTCTTTTCTATTTAATCAGACTTGAGATGTAGTTAAGGTTTGAATGTTTTTTTTTTTAAACATATCGGTATTGTTCCTTTTAGCACAGCAAAAAGTCTATTAGCAAGGAGTGCATCTCACTACGTGGAGGGAGTCCATCAGTCGCGTGAGGTAGTAGAACCTCTGCGAATTGACTGGAAAGCGAGCGTTAATCAGCCGGCGGAGTTCGTTGATGTAGCTGTGGCGCAGCTCTTCAAAGTACTTCTGGCTCTTCAGACCTTCCACTGGAACTGCAGGCAACAAAAACGTTCAGACATTTTTTTTTTCATTATTTTTGTCAATTTCAAGTTTTTCTTCCCGCTGGCCACAGAATGAAATTTGTCCATGTACGTAAGTAAAGAGATACTCCTACAACAACAAAAATAACCTCTGCACAGTACAAAAGAGCTTCCATCTTACTAACATCTAACTTGCATAGTGCTTGTACTGAGAAGATGAAAATCACTGGACACGATCAAAACAACATGTTCCCACAGCTTTGCGAACGTTGACTAATCCCACAATTCATTCTTGTAGTTGCAACATCAAACAATTCTCTTAAATTAGCTCATTGACGGGAATATATTGCGTCATTATCGTTACCGTTCCTCTGTATTGCTGCCGTCCCTCATTTTTTCCCCCCTGCCTTATGTTGACCGCTCTCTAGTAACATCTGTTTTACTTTGTTTCTTCATCTGTGGAAGTTGAACAAAGTAACAAGCCGGGTATAAAGTACAGACTTTCTTTTGAAATTTAGGAACATTGCCATTAGAAAAATAAATACATAAAAGTATTGATACCTGAAAAATCTACTTCTCTACAAGTATAGCCGTATAGAGAGAGAGTTTGGCCAACTCGGCTTCAGCAGTGTAACAAGATGGCGTCCATATGTCATGTGACAAGGGTTGTTATAGTTTTGGAATTTTCATTTTAGTTAGTTTTTTAATTTTGAGTTTTGGTTTTTTAAATTGAGTTAGTTTTAATTAGTTTTCAGGCCGGTTCTGTTAGTTTTGATTAGTTTTAGTTATTTAAAAAAAAAAAAAAGCTTAGTTTTAGTTTAGTTTGTTTCAGTATTAGTTTTTGTTTATTTATGTATTTATTTATTATTATATATGTATGACTTGTGCGCAGAGGTGGCAAATCCAGGTCCAGAAAGTAAAAACTCTGCCACAGTTTGGCTTTAGCCATTGATGCTTGCTAGCTAGCTAGCTAGCTAGCTCCCTCCTAGCAGGTAAACGAGCACCATGGGAGCTAGCTAGCTAGCACCTGGGGTTAAAGCCAAACTGTGATAGGGTTTTTACTTTCTGGACCTGGATTTGCCACCTCTGCTTGTGCACAATATTTAATAAAATCCGTTTCTTACCTAGCGTTGCATTTTGTTGTCGCCTCGGCGCGACATCATCTGAAGGTTCTTTTCTATTGACTGCTAAGATGTCACTTCTGTGTGACACTTTCAAACGTCCTTATTCCAGGTAAATAAATCTACTTAAAAACACATTTAAAATCATCCCCAAAAGGCTAATGCATTCAATGAATTAGCAAAGATTAAAACAAAGAACATTTTTGCTATAATTATAGTTAGTTTTGTAAACATAAAATGCAGTTTTAGTTGTTTTTTGTTTAAAAAAAAAAAAGCTTTTTTTTTTTTTTTTCGTTAATGAAATTGTTTTTTGAATTTTAGTTTTCGTCAACTAAAAACCTTGTATGTGACCAGTTGGTCACATGACATATGGACGCCATCTTGTTACCCTACTGACAAAACTGGCCAAACTCTCTACAGTATATACGGCTCTAGTAGTATATGCACCATGTACAGTATACCATCTAGTGCTGAATGGTGATATTACAACTTAGCCCTACAGTGGACCCTATAATAATTAGAATTGTTTTTTTGAACCCACACAATTTTTTTTCTTACAAAATTCAAACACAGCTCCACCCACAAGACCCCGGAGGTACATGGTGAAACACCTCCAAGTCTTCATCTCACATATTGACTAGTTAGGCAAACTGAAATTCCCATGAACTAATCCCAACTCACGAATGCTGAAGAGGAGCAGGGCCTTCATGCATAGGTATTCCTCATGCGTGAGCTGCATCATTACAAACTCCTGTGACAGCTGCTTCATTCGGCTGCAGTGCTCGTACATGCTGGAGACGTGCATCCGATGCCTGCCAATGGGAAAGAAGAGCGCTTGGGTGAGGAGGCGAGGTCATGGGAGAGCTCAAATCACAAAAGAAGTGAGGCATCAAATGTTTTTACACGTCTGACATTTTGGTTGTGTGATGATGAGCTGCAGCAGAGGGGATGTGAGGTTACCGCCAAATTGGTGAAAATTGTAATGCAAAGGGAACAAAAGTGGATTTTCCTTCTAACGATATTAGGTCTGAATTTTTTGGGGGTATTTCCCATTCTGACAAGCACAGGCCAGCGAGTGACCAGAGGTCCGACACAAGTGTTAAATCGTTTCGCTTCTGTGCTTTTTTAAAAATTATTATTAATAGGAAATAACCACATTGTAAAAAAGCTTATGAAACCAAGACGAAGCAGAACGAATAATATTTCATCAGTTCTAAATGGAAGGATGGAAATGTAATGGAACATGTAAGATTATTCCGCAAAATGTGACTGATCCCAACTGCTCAAACTGGTGCACGACCTTACAAAAATCTATGACTGTTATTCCTGATCAATTTTGTATTTCCTCAGATAGAAGCCAGGGGCAGATTAACAGGTGTCTGTGGGCAAATGAATTTATTTATCACAAATTATACTTAAAGGGGACATATTATGGATAACTGTGCCAAACCCAAATCACTCTCGCAAATAAGTATAACACTGCAAAAAGGACAGTAGAAAATTTAAGAAAAACATATAGTAAAATAAGAAAATGATTACCTCAAATAAACCAAATTATCTTTAACTCATTCACTGCCATTGACGGCTATAGACGTCAAAAATTTATTTGAGCTATTTCTATTAGTTTCACTTTTTTTCCCACTTTTGTTAACAAAACCTAGATTTTTTTATTGTACATTGAGAACAGATAATTTGTGATTAATCCATTAATTACAATTTAAAAATGTAATCATCTGATGCCCCTAATTTTTAATAATCTTTTCTTTTTTTATTAGGGGCATCAGGCGATTAAATTTTTTTGATTGTAATTAATCACATGACTTCACTAGTTAACTACGAATTTTTCACGAATTTTACATGGGTTCTAAACGTACAATACATTTTTTTTCTAGGTTTTCATACGCTTGTTAACAAAAGTGGAAAAAAAATTGAAACTATTTCTATTAGTTTCACATTTTTTTCCACTTTTGTTTACAAGAGTATGAAAACCTAGAAAAAAATGTATTGTACGTTTAGAACAGATATAAAATTTGTGATTAATCGTGAGTTAACTATTGAAGTCATGCGATTAATTACAATTAAAAAAAATTATCGTCTGATGCCCCTAATTTCTTAATATTTTATTTTTTGTTTGATGGCTTAATTATTTAAACTCAAGATTAACCACAAATTTTATATCTGTTCTATATATACAATAAAAAAAATTCTAGGTTTTCATACGCTTGTTAACAAAAGTGGAAAAAAATGCGAAACTAATAGAAATAGTTCAAATGAATTTTTTACGTCCATAGCCGTCATTGGCAGTGAATGAGTTAATCGCCTCTTGCCTTTAATTTTTAAGAACCTTTAAAAAAAAAAATAAAAATGATGGCTGTAAATGAGTTAAGAAAAAATAACTTGTCAGAGCAAAATAAGCCAATTTAGGTTAAATTTAGGAAATTATATCTTACTTAAGATTTCAGTCTTTGCAGTGTAGCTAATTTAGTGTCTTAGTGTAATTTCACACTAGACAGGCAGTTCAAAGACCCAACTATTTGGAAACAAGCAATAAAGTCAATCTACCACAATATATAAAATGACTTGCAGCACTATCATTTTGGGGACTGCTGCCTTTGTTTAAAAAAATAAAATAAAAAAAGTGTTCATGTTCAACTGATGAGACTCCGCTAAGGCTGCCCTTCCAATCGTTTCTCGTTTTCAGATCTCTCCCACTCGTCTTTCATGTGCAGCCCAATCTCTTTGCGACAATTAGAAGAGTGCATCAGTGCAAGACGCCCAACATATTGCTCAAGCTTCGATGCCATGGCGAGCTCCAGGTACGCCTCCGCCTCGCTTTCCATGAAAAAGCACAACAATTATTCAATCACTGCTGAATTTGGTGTCTCATTACAATTCCCGTGCCAGCTTTTTTTTTTTTGTTGCCACTCTTAAAGGATAAGCCTGGCTTGGCGAGAGACGGTAAGCAGCCAAGTGACAGGGAGCAGCACTTGAGTCCATTAACACTTAGCGCTCACATTTCTTTCAAATAGCTCAAATTACCCACCTTTTCTGAATTACACGGGCTCCACCAGCCGTAATTCACTGCTCCAATTTGGAGCTGCTAATCCACCAACACACCTTGAAGACAACCGAAGTAATCTGTCTTCTATCCTGACACTCAAGTCGGTGTCTTCAATTTACTCTTAGATGTCATTTTAACAACTTGCAACTGTTTTAAGTGGAGCCTAAAGGAGAACATGGTGGGAAATTATTTCAACACCATTTTGGGATTAATTTTCATGACCAGTTTCTAATTCTCTATCCTGCTTTCACTCTTTGGGCTCACGGTTGTGCTGGAGCCCATCACAGCTGACCTTGGGCCGAGAGGCAGGTTTACTCCCTGGACTGGTTGCCAATAACTTTATTCAAAAAAAAGAAAAGAAAGTTACTTGCTTGTGATGGGACTATCTCCAAATAAGATAAATAAGCAGCACAGTGGACCAGTGGTTAGCACGTCACTCACAGGCATGAGATTCTGGGTTTGAGTCACAGTGCAGACTGTTTGTAGAGATGAATTATGCATGGCCTAACTTGATCCAAAACCCCATCCTAAAAATAAATAAAGCTCCCTTCCTCTACCTTTTATCTTTTTAAATAAGCAGAGCAATTGACAGAAATGCATTAGTGTCTTAAAACAAAAAGGCAAAAGTGTTTAGTTCCACAATTTTTATAATTACAGCAGGACCATTTTTATTATTATTTTTTTTCCAATAATGTTAGTGTACGATGCCAGCCCAACCTCATATATACACTCCATTTGTCACTTCTTTTTTTTTTTTGCCTCTTTGCATAATTGCAGTATGGTTGTCACGTTTGAGAATAGTAAAAATAGACTAATGGCCATACAATTGCGTTTCAATTTTGTCATGAACAAGTGAGTGGAAAAGATGTGAGGCAGCAAGAAACGTTGTCATTATATGTCAATTGAATGCGATCATTTACTCATTGAAGATGAGATCGGGCGCGAAGTACAGCATCCTGCCGTTGGTGTTCTTATAGGAGCGCCACCCCAAACCAAACACCATCACGGTCATCCAAGAATTCTGGATGGCAGTCATTTGGTCATCCACGTGGAGGTTCCGAAAACCTACAAGCAGCGATTACACATTAGACATTTTAAAACACCTTAACGTGTCTTGTCTCATTTAGAATAAAAAAAAAAGTAGATTTAACGTGTCAGCATTTTCTCAACAATACCCTGTGGGATTTCTCATGGATCAATTTTAGGGCCACTACTTTTTCCATAGACTGTTTTGTTTCCTGTTTATCAAGTTCTGTCATAACCAATGGACAACTCAAATTTGTAGGTGTTTATGCTTCATTTCTCCAGCCAAACAGCAATTCTCTTTCTCAAAATTGCAGTGAGATCAATGCCAACATGGTCTAGCCAGAAAAAAAAATGTAAATAATTTGCAGCCTATTCAAACATCCCATGTAAAAAACATTAGCATCAGTTTCCATACACAATTGAAAATCAGCCATCTTGTTTCTAAAGAACTTGATGTCCTTCATCGACTGGATTGCTGCCTGAATTTCCAAAATGAACAATGACGCTTTCGGTCCTGTGGCATGACTGTCTTGGATTGTCTAATATGCAAAAAAAGAAAATAGGAAAAAAAAGACAACTTTTTGAAATGACTTGAATCACCGGTGCCTTACCTGGGAGTCCTTTCGCCCATTTGACCACTTTGACCAATTGTCTTTCTCCAAGCTCGTTGAGGCTGCTGAGCAGAGAGGCTGCTGAGTCGGGCAGGCCGCAATCGTGGCCTGCATTCACCACCTCCGGCTCAATGGACTCCAGGATGTTAATGAAGACCACTTGTTGGGTGTTGGAATTCAGGATCGATACATTCTGGATAGCCTCTGGTTTATTAATAACGATTTGCTCGGGGGCATTTTTGGGCTGTCCAATCTTTTTCAGTTTGCGTGCTAGCAAAAAGGAAAAAAACAAAAACAATTGTGGTTAAAAAGATAAAAGAGATGGTGCTTTAGAAATGATGAATCAGGCAAAAAGTCAAATTTCGAAAAGTCAACCGTTCAGATTCAGAAAACTTTATTTATTCCTGTAAGACATTCATTTGTCTTTTTATGCCATTATGCCAAAAAGATCTGAAAAAGGCAGACAAGGTGATTGCATTTCTGAGAATTCAAGTCATTTCACAAACGATCAATTTAAAAATGCTTCATGCAGACAGTTTTTTTTTTTTTTTTTTTTTTTTTTTAAACCTACCCCCCAAAAAAACAATTTTAGCCAACAATGCCCATGACTCATCTTCTAATCTCCCAACCTTTTGAGTCATATTGAACAGATGCGCCTCATCTGATGGAAAGGTCTGCGGTCATTTTGTATGAGGGCTAGCTTTTTATTTTATTTTTTGGACTCTTTTTAAATTCTTTCCAACCTAGAAGATTTTGCAGGGTTGCAGACATCTTTGAAGCAGACAACTGGGTAAAAATCATGGCCATTTGCATTACATTTGGGATTCATCCTCCACTAAAAAGCAGAGTGAAATTGAGAGATGGCGAATGGGAAAAAGCGCACGAGTTGAAATTGAGAGATGGCGAATGGAAAAAGGTGCTCTCACCGACCTGTGGCAGATGCTGCATGTGACAACCTACACTTACAGACCAAACTGATGCATGATTTGTGGAGTCAATCAAATGAGGGTTCATAGAAAAAATATTAACGTATAATGATGGCGCTTTTTTAACTTGAGGTTTAAGACCGTTGATGTCGTTCAGCGTTAAAACTGTTGTTCAAGAATCTGCCTTAGTCATACTTTAAGAACTCAGATGTGTGTTTAGTCCATGGTAAAATATTAGCATTCTTAAATCCTGCAGAGGTCATGGTTTAGGAGTGCTTTAC
Organism: Vanacampus margaritifer; assembly: GCF_051991255.1. Classification (NCBI taxonomy): domain Eukaryota; kingdom Metazoa; phylum Chordata; class Actinopteri; order Syngnathiformes; family Syngnathidae; genus Vanacampus; species Vanacampus margaritifer. Next base: position 7,860,477 of record NC_135447.1, on the reverse strand, counting down.
TGCCTCGTGGCCTGGACGTAAATCATTATGTCTTCTAGATTGGCCCAGTTAAGATTCCTGACCTCAGTCCAATTATTATGTGGCATGACTTCCCAAGTATATTTCTCATCTGAATGTTTTGTTGGTTGGTTCAACATTTCTAACCAGTGTGCAGTTCTGATCTGCAACTAGAGCAAATGTTAAATGCAAATGTTGCTTAACTCTTTGACTGCCAGACGTTTTCAGAAAAGGGATGCCGTGGGTGCCAGCCGATTTAAGCATTTTTGACTGGTCTTTCAAGGTCCACAGAAAATTATGTGTTTGGACTATGGAAACACACATACTAACAAATGAAAGATTGGACTCTCATCTTTCATCAGAAAAAAAAGTTTGTTTCTACCTTATTCCGTTTTTAAGTAATCAACAATAAAAAATGGTTAATTTCACCTCTGTCTTGAAAAAAACGTATTTTAACGTCTTTGGCAGTCCTCCATAGGATTTTACTAAACGTTATTTAACGTTTTTGGCAGTCAAAGAGTTAAAGGGGAAGTCGACCTTAAACATTTCTTCACAATAATATGTTATATGTGACCTCATTAGTCATTCTGATTAACATTACATTTGTGAAATATTAGTTATGCAGTAAAATCCAGCCGTTTTTATCCAACTCAGGGGGCGGCCATTTTATCACTTGCTGTCGACTGAAGATGACATCACAGTTGCGCAGGGATCAGGCGGCGGCCAATCACAGCTCACCTGTTTTCTGAAGCTGAATTGTGATTGGATGTTACCTGAGACCTGAGCAACATTGATGTCATCAATGTCATGACGTGACAAAATGGCCGCCCCCTGAGATGGATAAAAACTATTAAAGTCATGCGAATAATTACTGACGCGATTAAAAAAGAAAGAAAGAAAAGATTAAAAATGAGTGGCCTCAGGCGATAACATTTTTTAATTGTAATTAATTGCATGACTTCGATAGTTAACTCACGTTTGATCAAAAATGTTATATCTGTTCTAAATATACAATAATTTTTCTAGGTTTTCATACTCTTGTTAACAAAAGTGGGAAAAAAATGTAAACTAATAGAACTAGTTCAAATGAATGTTTGACGTCTATAGCCGTCAATGGCAGTGAATGAGTTAAAATCAAGATGGAATTTTAAATATGGTTTTCATATGGAATTAGTAATAGGCTATGTGTCAAATCTCAAATCTGTGGACTCACCAGTCTGAGCAGTGTGACCCAAGTAACAAAACTTGTAAGATGGAGCCCTCCAAAGTGAAAATAAACACCAAAGGTTGTCAATACAACAAAAAAAAAAATTCTGTTTAACCCAGATTTCCGACTTTGGTCGCTTCTTTTGGATGCTACAGAATTGGAGGAAAACAAAATTTACATTTGTGTTTCCTTCCTTGTAGAGTTCTAAAAGCATCCTGCCAGAGTGGAAGTCCCAATTTGAGGACAGAAAAAGTTGTATACAGGTCAAAATCATTTCCGTGGTTAATTTTCCTTCCTGCTAAATGACAGTAAATGTCAATTGTCTCGTGATTGTCTTTCGTAGTTTCTGTGGAGAGACTCTTATTAAAACTGCCACCCAACTTTTGCGGCTGAGTTCGCTCAATATTGAATTTCCAGTTTTAAACACAACTTAAGCCAGCCTCAAATGAGGTAGAGGTGAGAGCAAATTGCAAATTATATAAGAAGTATCATTTCCAAATCTAACGTATCTAAATGTTGATCCCATGACAAACATCAAATAAAAATGCTTAATTAAAAGTGCTTGCTGGGGATATTAACAGCAAACAGGCTTCGCTGGTAATGTGAATAGGTGATTTTTTTTTTTTTTTTCATTTGAAAAAGTAGGCTGGTAGGACTCATGACGTCTCCTACATTGTGATGACGCACGAACAATTTTGTTCAATAAATTGATAGAAGCCATACAAGGAGATGAGCTGTCCTGCACATAGCTGCTCCCTTGAACCTTCATTTTTCTATTCATTTTTTCAGATGACGAGCTCCAAATATCAGCGCAGGAGGATCGGTGAATGAGGACAGCTTGCAGGAGCCGCATCCTGCCCTTGCACTATGAAAAAAGCTCCTTCGCTCTCATTTGAGGAAATAACATTCCAAGAATAATAAGGAATTCATTTCATCAGAAATTAAATGATACTTGAAGAGATGCCAAATTGAAGAAAATGCATAAAAATTAACTGTCGTTTGCCTCTCTTTAAAGGCTTTCCATTTTTAAGTATATCTTAAAAATGAAACTACATGTACTATTCCGCGATGAACTAGTACTAGGCACTCAGTAAAGTGCTGACCTCCGCCATGGCTGAACAATGCTAATTTGCACCAGAATTATGGAACAAATCCACATCTGGATTACAGTCAAATTGTAATCGCTTTATCGTGTTCCTACCACAGCTGCACATCAATTTTTATTCGGTTTTGTTCTCACTGTGCTGAAAAAAAATGTGCAAATCGTTTTGCATCGACTTTGTCTCTGGAAAAAGACAAAAACATTTTTGTTTTTCACAAATACTTAATTTTAGCAGGAAAAAAATTGAATGACTCACAGCTTTAGGAGGGAAAATAAAATACTGAGGAACTGTAGAATATTTTGGCCAATAATATATGTGACATGCCGCGAGTGAATAACACATTTATGATGAGAACATACGTGAAAGGAGGCTCTTTTTAGCACCAACTCAAAAAGATGTGCCTTTTTACGACCAATCACTACATCAGAAGGCATTTTTTGCTCCACGGGTTTGTCACTGACTAGTGGCCAAATTACCAGCATGTCTGCTGCTTTAATTCACCTGTCGCATGTCAGCTTTGTGCCTGCTGTACAATTTTCAAGCGTAAACAGAATGAGAAAATGGAGGGGAGAGGAAATTGAACACAAGACCAAAATTAGCCCACTACATGTCAATCCTTACAGCCTAATATGACAAGCAGATGTGGCTGACAGTAAGGGGAAGTGAATGAAATAGGTCGAAATTGCGCGGCAGCTCGGTCAGGGGCTTGATTATCGCTAACATCCCCTATTGTGATGATGCCGCAATTGAGGAGAGTTGTGGAGGATGTGCCGTGGAGAGAGATTGAAGTGCTTGGTCTTTCTTGGCAAAGCACTAATACTTTTACTACTTCGCCTTCCCTGTAATGTGTTTTGTTCATGCAGTACACTGAGCTTATTACCATTCATTAAAACAGCACCTGAATTCAGCACGTGCGTGTGATTGCTAATGGAATAGTTAAGGGTTCATCTGGACGTGAGAACTTTTACATTAAATAACACGGTAAGTGACAATTTTAAAAAATGTAATCGCCTGACGCCCCTAATTTTAAAAGATTATTAAAAATGAGGGGCGTCAGAGAATTAAAATTTGTAATCGTAATTTATCACATGACTTCAATAGTTGACTCACGATCAATCACAAATATATCTGTTATAAATGTACAATACCCCAAAAAATTCTAGGTTTTCATAAAAAAGGAAATGAAAAAAAAAAAAAGTTAAACTAATAGAAATAGTTCACATGAATCTTTTTTTTTCTCCAGGAGAGCTCAGTATTGTTCATTCGATTTGACATCATCATTGCTCTCCTTTTTTTTTTTTTTTTAAACAAATAAATTAAAAAAATTTAAATGTTTTTTTTTAAATACATATACATATATATATACATATACACACATATATATATATATATATATATATATATATATATATGTGTGTATATGTATATATATATATTTTTTTGTATGTGGGTGAGTATGTGTATGTGCGTGTGTGTGTGTGTGTGTGTGCGTGCGTGCGTGCGTGCGAGCGAGCGTGTGTGTATTCATCAGTTCACCTAAAGCCCATTAAAAAAAATCCCATACTAATAATATAATATAATAATAAATTGCCAAATGCAGAAACATCAATGTAAGTTATCACGATGTAGTGGCTCTCGCTAACAGACAGAATTAAGTAACCAGAATTAGGTTAAAAAATTCTATATACGTAGACCATGTTTCTATAAATTTTGATATTTGGTTTTTATTTGAGGCAGATATTTTTTCCATTAAAATGTGATTTATGAGGAGGTTAGACCATTGGTCGATATTCAGAGTTTGTTTATTCACATGAATCTTTGACGTCTATAGTCGTCAATGGCAGTGAATGAGTTAATATCAAACTTTGCTTCAGAGTATTTTTTTTTCTTAGAAACAATTATGACCTGTGGTAAAAAACAGGCAATAAATCAAATACTCATTATCAGAAACATTGATTTTCATAAGGAAATTAAGTGAGCCATGTCTTTCCTGTCCTGTCAAATTGATATGAAAATGACCCATTTGTTTAATATATGAAAAGTATAAAACACAAGGAACTAATTTCTGCATCTTTCAGGAATAAGGCCATCTATGCTGTGGAACAAGCATGCTCTTTTCTTATCTTATTGTGAAAATTGATTCACAGTCCAGTGAGACAACAGTACTTTAGTCCACCCTACCTCCAAGAGTCATCCCGGCTTCGAAGCACTTCTTCAGCCTACAAGATGGACAGTTTTTTCTTCTCAGTTTATCAATGGTGCAGTCATTCTTGCTGGCACACAAGTATCTCTGCTTGCCTTTGGATAAAGAGGAGAGCAGATGTCACGTGTAGGTCACAAACAAAAGCAAGGTCAGTATCTAATGTGTCATTTGAGCTAAAAGTTAAAAGATGTTGCGGTGTGTCTGTTCACGCCACATACTCATTTCTGATCCTGTTTACCTTCTGCTGCTCTTTTGAAGAAAACCTTGCAGCTGCCGCAGGTGAGTGCACCATAATGGCATCCAGATGCCTCGTCCGAACAGATAAGACATGCTCTCTGCGGCGGATAGAAGAACTCCATGGGGATCATGTGCTCTCTGCCGGTCTCAAATCTACAGTTAGCCACAAGAAACACACAATGTGTGTGTACACATTAATATCAGAACATTAGGAACGCTACACTCGTATCATCAAATTGATCTAATTACCGCATATTACAAAATTAACCTACAGCCGTCACTTTCTGTAGGCGTAGAAATCAGGATTAAAAAGGATTTCACATTTAATAAGTTTCCGCAAAAACTAGACTGAGCTTGAAATACTTCCTGTTTTCATTCCTCTTCCACTTCTATCCAATTTACAGTGTCAAACATAAGTGTGCAAACATCTTGTGGCTGATTGTGGAGCTACACCCAAAATAAACAGGAAGAGTTGGTGCATACTACAGTCATATTTCCACTTAAACCTCTAATAAAAAAACATGTGCAGGCATTTGCGTAAGTTAAAACAGTGTTGAGTTATAGGTTTTCACTTTGCGTAATAAAAACGACAGCCCCTAACCGTGGTTTTGGGACTGGGGACGGTGTGGGAAATATTTGCGTGTCAAAAGTGCAGCCATGGGACTGACTGGGTGGGTGGTGGTTGGGGGTGGGGTAGCAGGATGCACCCAGCGTCAGCCTTTGCGCACAGACAGCGATGGGGAAAAAAAACCATCCAGACATAACGACGACTCAGATATCAAGGTTCATAGTAAAACAGACAAGGGCAAAATGAGTTAAGAAAAAAAAAACATTTACACAAGACAGTATCAGTTTGGTGACTTAGGTTGGGGGGGGGGGGGAAGAAAGAGTGGAATTATAACTCAGCAACTAGTGAGAGCTCCATCAAGGGTAACAGTGAAAAATGTGCCAGCTAAGTTTGCGATGGTAGCTCTCAGAGGACCCAAATTAACAAAGGCAGCTGCACGTAATCCTGAATGAAAATGATACAGGAAACCGTTCCGTCCCATTAGTGATAATTGTGCTTATCTTTAAAATACAATGCATTAGTACATTCCCAACTTTATGTCAATGTTAACAAAAAACAAACCCATGAGGAGCCAGGAAGCTATTACTTAGCTGAACTGTTTATTTTGGCTTGAAGTGTGTTTCAAATTGTTTGTGAAGACCTTAACAGCTTACTGCAGATGCAGTACAAGGAGTCCAAAGTAAGGCTGACATAGGTTCTACTCAACAATCAACAGTGGTCAAGACAAATAATCAGTGAGGTGTGTCAGAAAAGTTCTAAGTGTCTGCCACAAAAGATGTATTTCAAATCCACACTACAAGTTTCCGCTTTGAAATCCCTCTGGAGCAGGAGCGTCCAACGAACGGGCTGCGGGCAAGAACTGGCCTGCCAGCAGGAGCGTCCAACGAACGGGCTGCGGGCAAGAACTGGCCTGCCAGGTCCAATACGGACAGTGCGGATTATTTCACCTGCAGGGAAGTTCAACTTCAGTGATTCAAGTGTGGTGGTACACATACTAAGGAAGCATATTGTATTCACTTGATTATCATTTTTTTTATCCCGTTGTTCGGACTAATTTGTCAATAGATCGGCATAATTTTAGTAAGCTAACAGTTAAGTTTCCATGGAAACATATTGCAGGCGGGCCGCCATTAGCGAGTCTGCAACAAGTCATTTGGAGTTCAGAGGTATATATAAAAAAAAAATGTTTTTTTAAACTCCAAAAAACAGAGCACCAGCTTGTGTCTTTGGAAAGCTTGAAAATTATAAATAACATATTGAAACAAAAAAGAAAATTAAAAACAGAACATTGAAAAAATGCATGCGCGCGCACACACACACACACAAAAACAAAGCTCCTCAAAAAAATTGTCAGAAAACAGGTGTTTTTTTTTGTGAATGCAATACGCTTCCCTAACGTACCGCTATTTGGCGTAAAATAATCATTGCACACTGTCGCACTAACACCACAGTTGTGTTGCTCATAAATTCTGTAATTTCCAATTTTCTGGGAGGCCATAAAGGTAACCAAGAGAGTGTGATTTATAATTGGCTGGAGATTTGCTGAAGGGCGAGAAGACAGGAAGCAGATAGTGTGCATTCAGTCAGACACATAGCTTGCGTCCAAATTCACAAGGCTGGATCCTCCGAAAGCCGAATTTGTCGGCTGCATGACGTCACTCCTGACGCGACTCGACAGCACGCACGGAGTTTTTTTTTTTTTTTTTGCTTTCTTTATTCACACTTCAACATCCAATTCAAACTGAGCACATAAACGGTGCTGTTAAACAAGACACAAGAAAAAGAAAACAGCACGCACGGACTTACATATGAATTGATTGTCAGTGCGGCTTGCCGGTCGCGCATTGAACGACACTCCATTCATGTGTCAGTCTGTGCGTGTTGTCGAGTCGCGGCAGGAGTGACGTCATGCAGCCGACTAATTTGGGCTTCGGAGGACCCAGCCTTGTGAATTTGAACACAATATGAGACATACAGTACTGTACTAGTTTGAACTTGTTAATGACTATTTATTTATTTTGAAACACAGATTTTTGTTGATACCTCCCTACTCATCCTGGTTCCTTCATCCAAGCTAAGGTAAGCGGCTATTTTTGAACACCTGCTAAACAGCAGTGACTGACGATATAACATTTGTTTTTACTCATGTCTCCTCTCCCATCACCATACGCACTGACTTCAGGGGACTCTTAAGAACTGAACTGCCTTCTCAATCAGCCTGTCCAGGTTTCTACTCTCAGGACGTAATATCATACTGCCCCAGCAGGCAACTATCTGAAAGATGGCTGCTGTGATGGAGTTATAAAATTAGCCCTCGGGGAGTCCACTTTTATGCGAAAGGGCCTGAGCCTCGCCCCAAGACAGTCTACTCTGGCCTTTTTTGGACAGCGTGTTTGTAGTCCAGTCTCCTTTCGAAAACTTTTGTGACAATGGGGAGAGATGTACATTACTTATACAGTGTATATAGGATGAAAAGCAATGGTGCCAGAACAGTTCCCTGCAGGGCTCCTATTCACCACCTGCTCTTAAATAGATCTCCATGACCTTATGAGCTGCAAGCAGTTAGTGGGGTAGTCTAATCCAGTTGCAAAAATGCTAGTCCACTCCAATAAGCTCCAATTTGCTCCTGCATGTCCAGGGTGGTTATCAATTGTGATATCTTAAAGGGATACTTGACTCATTGAGCCATTGTCAGCAGTAAAAAGTTAATATTTTGTCCAGAAGGATTTTGATACCTTAATTATTTTTTTCCATGTACAATTAATACCTTTTAAAAACAATTTTTTCCACTTGCTGTTGACTGAAGATGACCTCACCTGTGCTGGGGAGGTGGTAACGACCAATCATGGCTCACCTGTTTTCTGGGTTTGGTCTGCAAACTGAGCCCTGATTGGTCCGTTACCTACTTCCTCAGCACAAGTGACGTCATCTTCAGTCAGCAGCAAGTGGAAATATTTTTTGTTCTTTTTTTTTTTGTGTGTTTGTTTCGAGAGAATTATTATTTTTTTATTTAAGGTATTGAGTCTACCATGAGTGGTATTCAATACACTTCTGACTGTTGTTGTTTCCTTCCCTCTGTAGTGAGGACCAAAACCGTCCATGCCGCAGTATGTGAAGGGCTTTGACGGCTCCAACTGTTCAGCAGATAAGTTGCTCATTCTCTGGCCCTCTGCGAAGTCTACGACGCATCACACATCAGGGGATGAAAGAAGCAACAGTTCTGTTCATTCCAGGGATACTTTGATTGATGGTGAATCCTTTTCCTTGGTGTTTTACTTCATCACGACCGTGACCTATAATGAGTTTGGTCACATGATGTTTGAATGAGTCTTTGATAGATGAACGTCTCCCTCCCACCTTGAAGAGACCGTAAGGATCCAAGAAAACGTCAAGGTGGTACAGTTTATGTCGTGGGAGCTGGCTGCTGTTGTTCAACAGTTTGTCTCCTTTCTGTATGTTTGTCCTTGCACATCCTTGTCGAGGTTGGCGAAGTCACGTTGCCAGCTCTCCCACCTTGGAGTGCTCCTGGCAGGGCGTCAGCCCAGTTGATACCTTGGTGGCGCATTTCCTGCAAGATCTTTTTCCCGTTCAGTATGTATGGCGCCAAGGGGGTCGTAAATGGATGCCAACAGTTGATAAAATGTGTCGCTGTGTTGCTGGTTATTCTTTAAAATATTGTCAAATCTGAAACAATCATTTTCTATACTCCATAGAATGCTCAAGGTTCGTTCTTGTGGCGGGTTTTTGAATGGCAGGTCCTTTGTTGGTTGTGTCCACAGCACACTCGGGAAGTCGGGATACTTTGTAGAACAACATCACTGTTTGAGATTAATTTATGTACATGAAAAATAAGGAAGTTATCAAATTTATTCTGGACAAAATATGAACATTTTACTGCTGAAAATGACTCAATGAGTTAAGTACCACCTTATAGTGCAAACACATTTAAACATGTACAATATATTGAGAGAGCAGTATCAATGAATAACACCAATGTATTGTACAATCTAAAAACTGGTACTCACGCACAAAGACGATTATGATGATGCCGTAAAACAGTATGTTCCTGTTTTGACACAGACATAAAAGTGTCTCCTACATACATGGGTCATGTCGAGACATGCAGATCCGTGTCATATTGTGTCAACTTAACCGTGAAAGAAATATATCGCGGTGTCACAGTATTAGTAAGTCACAGTGCTCCATCACTGCTGTGCTATTTCTATAAGAGACCTGTGATGCGACTCATGTTGTCCTTGGGGCCAACTAGTACCCGTTGTCGCCCCTTTTCTTCCTCAAAAATGACAATGTGACAGTCATTGATAGCGGTTCTTAAAACCTTTAAAAAAAAAAACGGTAATCCATTTAACCAGCCCAAGTCTGGTGTTTACATTAGTTGGATTTCATTGTGGCGTACCATGCGACCGTGACATCATTGTGTCCAACAACTGGAGAACTGTGAAAGGTACAGTAACTCCTCAAGAATTCCATTTAAAAAAAAAAAAACAGCTTTTAGTTCAAAGCTGCTTTGTCCTTTTTCAAGAATGTGAGTTGAATATATTTGTGGAAAGTCATTTTGAATTACTGTACAGAAGAATATTAGTGAAAATGAGTAAAATGGAAGCAAAGAGTATTGCTTGTGCTCCTCGCTGGGCTGCAGGCATGGGGATTCTCCTCAGTCAGCGGACATGCATGATGTATTTTGAACAAAGTGAAAGTTTGGGTCTTTTTATAGATCCTAAATTAATCCACTTACCAATATACTCGATGGAATAATTAAAGTATTGTACTTAGATCGAAACGCATGCAACACCCAATACGAAGGATGGGTGAGTACCAATACCAGATATAGGTATTGGGACGAATACTGGATTTATTTCAAGTGATCAAGTACTCGCAGAGGCTGCTGATACCTGTCACCAAGGACTATTTTCCCTGCTGGAAGTCTTACAGGCAACATAGCGCATTTACTTGGGTTTATTATACAGACTAATATACACACCTGTTGCTTTTTTTCCCCTCCAAATAGTTGTATTTTATTATATTGTCTCCTAATTTAATGTTATTGTTCTGAATAGGCAAGAAAATCTATATATCGGCATTTTTTTGATGTATCACCCAGGCCTATTTTCCAACTTTGTAGTTGTCATACGTAAAGGTTCATAGGTGAGGCTGTATCTTCAATTTATTTGAACAAGTACTAAATCTCATGGAGTTATTGGTTTTGCACTTTTGCTAATTTATTTCAAATAAATCATAAATCAGAGACTGTTGTGCCTTGTGTCAAAAAGCTTTCTTTAAAATGATCTGTCATTTAACATTGTCATTGGTTTAATATAAATTGTATTAATCAAACTTACAGAAACTTAGTGGTATTTGTGAGTACTCCATTTGGAAATTAGAAATGCTTAAATTGCCATTGGGGTAATAGGTCTGTCTTTAAAATGATCTGTTATTGGTTTTGTGGGGGATGTTATGTATCAAAGGTACTATTGGTTTTGGTGACTACTCAAGCACGTTTTGAGTTCTGGTGCTGGTATCAGCCGTCTGCACACACAAAAAAAAAGTGCTATTGAGCAATTGAACTAGTTGGGAGTTTTCAGTGTGCTGGACTGCACTTTAAAGTTTCAGATCAGACCAGCATTAAACTAATGCAGACCTGTGTCAAACTAATCAATCTACGAGCACGAATTCTCAACTGCAACTACTTTCAACAGCAGCAATTAACAAAACTCGGAGATGCTTTTAGGTGAGAATCGAAAAACCTCTGACTCAACAATGTTTCTACTGTACACATATAGATATAACATTTGGCCGTAGCTTGGCCTTGATCTGTTTCTCCTTGTGATCTCATTTGTGATTTGGCTACGGCAAGTTTCACTGTCATGGATGCGGTTCAGTAATTCACTGTGAATATGATTTGATTGATAGTCTCGGCATAAAGAGCTGTATTAGACCACCAATACCAGAAAGTACCCACAAGCATGAGGGATGACAGCGGGACATCGCCTCGCTCTGTTGTCCGCTAAGCTCTGATGACAGTTTTTAAATAATGATTGTTTCTTTTAATTCCTTACAGCCATCCTTTGTAGCTAAAAACACAAAACTTCAATTAAGATTTGATCCACTTGCTGTAATTTCATGTGATACGGATAATTTATCATTTCTTTACAGTATACTATAAATAAAATGTTTTAAGTTCCCAAAGTGAACATTAAAACAATTACTTATTTGAAACATTGTTTCTAATATATTTTCAGATATTGTTTTTGTTAAGAAATCTGGCAATAAATATTCATGTACTTCTCCCGCTCATGCTGTGAGCTGAAGTCTATCCGAGCTGGTTTTCAGCATTAAACGGAGTGCACCCTGGATTACTTGTCACACAACCACAGCATGAAAAACCACCATTAACACTCACAAGTTAAAAGTCGTCAATTAACGTAATATACATGTTTATGGAATCTGGGACGAAAATTAAAAATGATAACTACACACAGAAATATCTGAGCTGAGATTCTAACTCAGAACCCCTAAACCAGATATGCACGCCACATGCAGGAGTTTCACGCCAAGCCATAAAATATAGCATTTAATTACTCAAGTCACATAATTGTCATTTAAGGCAAGTTTTTTTAAAAACTTGACACTAAACTTAAAACAATGCTTAGATAATGAGGAATAAGTGTGTCTTAACTAAACAAGTTTTGCCAAAATGCACAGTTGAATGTGATTTTTTTTGGGACCACCAGTTTTGACAGCAAAACAATAAATATTAGAATACAGAGCAGTTAGTAATTCGGGTTTCGTTACATTTAAATTCAAGAGATTCCTGATATTGGTCAAGTGCAAGGGGAGGTCAGAGTTAATACTTGAGCCCAGTTATGACCCTGGATCATAAAGTCACTAATCTGGGAAGCACAATTTTTTGGGGCAAAGGTTTTTTTCTTTATGTTGGTATATTAATTCATATCTGGTTGTGTTGCGTTCTATGTGAAAACAAAATAGTTGAGCAAATGTCATTCCCAGAGAGAAATTATTATTTGGGACACAACTCATTTTATAGCAATATAGTGCAAGTGTAATGAATATGAAATTATAAATAAAAAAATAAAAATAAACTGTTTCAATAATTTCCCGGGGTTACATTTTATTCATTTCTAAATTTAGTTGGCCAACATTTTTTCATTAGAGTCACATTTGTCGTCTTTGTAGACTCATTGTAGATACCTTTTTTGTTTATTTGTGTACTTTTAAGTGTGATGTTTTTGTTTACCTTGAGTCGTAGGAGACATCGACCCATTGTCCCACTTCCGCCTTGATGAAGTTGGCGTTGGCGTAAGGCGGCATCACCATCCCACCGGGGGGGTACCACTGATCGGTTCGCCCGGTGCTCCTCTCGTATGGCTCGCATATGAAAGCCGCGTTGGCCCCACTCGTGTGCGGCATCGACACACACTGCCTCGCCCCCGAAAGCGGAGGGTTGTACCTGTCGCCATGGGGGTAGTTGTTGTCCCACTGCGCCTCTTCGCACGCTTCGTTCGGCTCCTCCGACTTCACACTGACGCCGTATGGCTCCAGTTGGTACCCGCAGTTGTCGGGACCGTAGTCTGACGACGATACCTCAAATGGCTTGTAGGCTCGTCCGGGGAGCACCAAGTCGTGCAACATGGACGGCGTGAAAACGGTCGCCATGTGGTCAAATTGTTTACAAGTCAGCTCAGTGGAGTCGGCGAGCGTGAACTCCAAAGAAGAAGTGGGAGCGGAGTGCTGTTGGGGCAACGTTGTCTCGGAACTTTTAAACATCGCTTCCCGCTCCTCTTGGTCCGACGAGCACCTGTACTTGGCGGCCGACACGGAGGCGGGGCCGGCGGCTCCGGCGGCTCCGGCGGCTCCCGCTTGGTACATACAGCCGGTGGCCTGGAGGTGGTCGGAAGCCACGTCGCTGGTGTCACTCGAGTCCGCGGAGAGCCCCAGAGACACGGACACGGCTTTACAGAAGTCGCGGGCTGTGTCCGAGATGGTGGCGCAGGCTGGAATGGAGCGAGGGTCGCCCACGCGGTATTGCGTATGGAACGAATCTTTGTGTGGGTCAGCCTCTCTCTGACAGCTCTGTTTCCCCCTGTCATACGCCCCGTAAATATTCGCATTGTCGGCTTCCCTCAGCTGGCTCGTCTCTCCTCCTGTGGAGTTTGTGGCCAAAAAGCGACTTTCTTCCGTCTTTGACAGGGCATCTTGGCCGGTCGCCGTTTTGTCCCCCGCTGGCCATAACGTGCTGCTACTTTGGCTCATTTCCCAAAAGAGTGTTGTTCTCTCTCCCCCTGCCACTTGACAAGTTCGGAGAGCGAACTTTTTCTGCGACATTCGAGTCACGTCCAAAGAAGTGTGAGAGGAGATTCGAACCTCGTCCAAAAAAAAAAGTGAGTTCAATTCACTGGATAAAATCACCGAAGTCTTGGCTACTGTCTACCACTTTCACATAAACAAACAAGACGACCAGTTGCGTGGAATTAAAACGTATTCATTAGACGACAGTGCTTCTTCAATTCAATTTTTGACACACGCAACTGCAACTCACGCTAAAGCCACAAAGCAATCCTTTGGATCAAATGCGCTCTTCTGAGCGTACTTTCGTAATTCCAAAGTGGCACGAAGTGGGCAGGGCAGTTATATTACGCGTTATAGTCTCCATGGCTGCTATTAGGATGGGAGAGGGGGCGGGGGGTGACATTATTGTGCATTTTAGGGTATCCTGGATTTTGTACACGTTGACCAACTGCTCACATGAACGTTTAGTAAATAGTTTGTTATTCTGAGTGATTTGGCCTTGATCTGAACGCGTTTTAACACAGATCCTTCCCACAAATAAGTGTATTGTTTTGTTAACTTTATATTTAGTGTGATGTGAGTGAGTAGCTGAGAAAATATTCCTCACACACAGATCCATCCCAAAAATAATAAGTGAGTTTATTATTGTTTTGTTAACTTTATATTTAGATGAGAAAACACTCCCCGTTCCCTCATCTGTAGTTTGCCTTTCTGAAAAATTACTTATTAAATTGTCTTTGTTTCAGGTTTGTACTCAGCCTGAAAATCATCATATAAAAATACGTTCTTTTTTTTAGCCATGAATAAAATCCTGAGCACATTTGTCCCTAATTTACACTCAAATAGTGTCACTCCTTTGTAGACTTTGTCGTCTTTGATTACTTTGGTAACTACTTACAATAATTGTGCTGTTGCCTATGTTGGCGTGATGAAATATGCCATTGTTTAGCCATATTCTCAAACTTGGAGCCATATTCTCAAACTTATTTTTCCAAGTTTGCTCCTCCTGAGACCTGTTAAAAATGTACGAGGTAGTTTATACCTCAAGGGACAAAAAAAGGACTCATACTGTACTCCTATTTGTGGAAAAAATGTTTTTTTTTACGTATTGCTAAAATAATTCAGTTACATCCGGTAACATGAGCCATGAAAACTATATTTGGAGGAGTCCTGAGCACAGCAGTGGAATAACTTTTAGGGCCCATGAGCAGATAGATGCGCATGAGCTCCATGCAAAGCCTGCATATTCGTCTCAGGGATTACTCTTGAGCTCCTTCATTTGCATTTTTTTGGAACTGTTAGCTACCTGACTGTGTTACAATGTACTCTCACCTACTGCACAATGTAATGAGATGGTGGGGGGGGGGTTCTTTACAAAGTTATTTGGGTTTATTTTTGATGTTGAGTGTGTTAACTATATTCTTGTTAGTGTAGTTTGCATAAATTACAGTATGTGGATTTTGTGTTTCTAATTTCCAACCATCCATCCTGTTCAGGGTCACGAGTATCTGGACCTGAGCTGAATTGGTGAAAGGAAGTCTACATCCTGGACTGGTCGCCAGAAAGATGACCATTCATATTCACAATTTCATTCACTCCGTCACTTACTGAAAACTGACCCCACGCTGTCAGGTAAGTGTACCACTACACTATCAGTGACCCAGTTCTTGGGCAAATTATTAGAAAGTTTGAATACTGAGAAGTTTTGTTTGCAGTGGTCGGTACTGCGAATGGGAATTTGTTATCAATTGCCTTAACAGGATCAATAAAAGTAAATTAATACAGTAATGTAATTTTAGCTAAGTCATGCCTATCTCGTCACCTGTTCAGAATCAAGAAGGAATTCAAAGCGTGTATAAATGCTTTGAGACAATGCTATGACATCAGTGTTTTTTTGTACATGATGTCATCTTTGATCTCTTTCAGGAATGTTCAAAAAGTGTTCGATAAGTTATGTCAGTGCAATGAAGCGCTCTTAAAACACGAGGCGGTCTCTTTGTAGTATGAAACAATCTATATGAGTTGAATGCTTGTGTACAAATCAGAATGCCTGCCATTTTCATTTAAATCACCTGTCAGTATGTTTACATCCATCAAAGAAAGCCAAACTAGTACTGTATTGCATTTTGAAAATGTGTATAAACACCTTAGTCTGTGTGTTTGACTTTTTAAAACACAAAATATTTGATTTGGAACCAAATTCCTCACACATGTATATACAGTGGAATAAAAGTCTGCACACCCCTGCTCAACCGCATGATAAATATTTTGAGCACTTTTCCCTTACCTTTAATGCAACCTATAACTTGTACTCAATTGATACACATATATATATATATATATATATTTTATTTTATTTTATTTATTTTTTTTGAGAAGGGGCATGAAAAAAACTGAGCTAACGTGGTTTTGCAAGTGTGCACACCCTTGTAAGTGGACATGCAGCTATGTGCAGAATTAACCAATCACATTCAAACTCATATTAGATGAGTCAACACACGCCTGTTGTTCAAATTGGCTAAATAAAAGCAAGGAAAACCTTCATTTGCTTTCTCACCAAAGCTTCAAGGTTATGTGTTAACTTTGACCGATGTTTGGAACTGCCGGGGGTAGAAGAAAATAATCATTTAATTTACATGCAGTATATCTGGCCACTGTTTTATTTTATTTTATCTAAAAAAAAAAATGGCCACCTGGCATCTCTCCAGCACTTTATATGTCTCGCTTTTCTTTCACGTCTCAGCAAGCCGACAAGCTAAACACACAGCTAAAATGACCACAAACAAACACCGCTCGAACACTTCTTTGAAAAGAGGGAAAGTACGCGCCGTGACTTCCAACAACTAGAATGCCTCATTTAAGAAGAAAATACCAAGAGTCTTCATCACAACAGGTTTGCATGTTCAGTCTGCTCTTCGGGTGTCACGCTAGATTGACCCCCAAATGCAACCGTCATTATACACCATCATTATGCGCTGTAAATTTAATTAACAATGGGTGTTGACTAGTTGTAAGTGTATATCCTCAATTCTTTGTGGTCGGTTCCATGCTGCGCCGTGTATGAATGTTTCTTGCAGCTTAGTTGTATCTGTCCGCCTGTTGCTCCTGGCAGCCGCACAAGTCCAACCGAGCATGAAAGAATAGAGCAGTAGTGCCAAAAGCACATATGGGCACTGTGACTGCTTGATGTCAGTCTAAACCCGAGTAACGCTCACTTGTGTCGACCATCAAGGCTGATTTTGTTTGGATTTTCAAACATGACTGACGAGCCTGTAATTGATGATCTTTCCATGTTTTGCGACAAGCTAAATGCAGTAATCTTCAGAATCAAAATATTTGAATCCTTCCCGTTGAATCCTAGCTTAAATAATTCTCACTTAATGTAGCCTGCATGCTAACTGAAATACGTACAAACAAAACTATGGTACCTGACCAGAGGTACATTCTATACTGCCCCAAAGCTTTTTTTGGGCAACAAAACAGGAAGCAGGCACCAAAACCTGTATGATTTTTATCAACATATCACTTATGTGAATAATCCCAGATGATTCATGAGGTGGAGAAACTATATTTTACTGCCGAAAATCACACAAAAGAAACATCTTCATGCCTACAACGCCGACTCGCCATACTTCATCCACCATCTAATATTATTCCAGATTCTACGAGATTAATCAAATGCGTGTCAAGGCTCTCAAATGAACCAAGTGTTGCTCATCTGTGGAATTACAATCAGGCAGGTTTTAGGGCTGTAACTTGTTGCTGTTATGCAGAACCCCTTAAGGCCCCAACCATTACACACTACATCCAAAGTGCAGCCTTTGTAATTGAAAAGATGTGGCTTGCATTAGAATGTGAGCATAACTGGGCCTGATGGGCTACAGAAGCCACGAGTGGTCATGGGTACTCACTGCACTTACTTTGGTCCGGTGTTCAAGTGACGTGGGTTTTAGAAATATATTGTCTGCCGAAGCGTATCAAATGATCGATTTACATCGTGTACTTTCTTGTTTGTAACTTTGAGTGAGAATGAGATTGCATGTTGACGCAATGTTTTGGGTCGCAATATTCTCGGAAATGCTCGACTTGTATTTTTATGTTCCCTTTTCACAGATGGTGCTTGAAATTGAATTTCTAACTATTTGTTACATAAACAAATACTTGTCCTGCTACAATAAAGGCAAAATAAATGATGTGCCTGAGCCTTCTGATAAAACATGCTTTCATTTTTCTCCATCTCCCAAAGGGAAATTGTTTGTTTGCATCATTATACTGTATATTTTCATTTCCAAATTATTTTCCAACGATCAACTAAATTGCACAGACAATAAATAAGGCGTGTGAGTAATTATCAAATTTAATAACAAAATACGTAAAAATGTGTCATTATGATTGTTTTGTGCTCATATTATTTTTTAGGTTGAACTGGCATCTAAAGTTTTTACTTTTTAAAAGCTGCTCAATGCAGCAAATTTAATTTTGAATTGTTGCTGCCACCTGTGGCCAATAAATTAAACTGCACACACCCTTCTTCGCGTACACAATGCACACGTGACGCCACATCCGCAGTCACAGGACAGGAAATTTGAACCCGAACCCAGCCTGGAGTAGCCTACATATTGTGAACAGCTTAAGGTGTTAATTTACTAATCAGTAGATTGTTCAGTCATAAATGGTCAATTAAAAAGGCTTATTGTAACGATATTTTTGGGCAAATTGTTACAATTTGATTTGAGTTGATTTGAAGCTTGCCGTCTTGGCCACTATGCTACAGCTCAGTTTCAACGTGTTGGCAATTCAGATAGTTCTTTGCCATGATGCACTTTAAGTCAAGTCATCTTTATTTATATAGCGCACTGACCAGTATGAGAAGAGTCCGAGACCTGTAATGCCAAATTCAACACACCTGTTCCTATTCACACTTGAGTTTGTAACACAAACGAGTCACAGTGTACCCTATTTTCTCTAATAGTGCCTCAATTTCATTAAGTGAAAGTGAGGGATATTCAGCTTGTGGGTAAAATTTAAGGGCTAACCTAAAATGTGCTACCCTGACCTTTACAGGTGAACTTTAGTCGATCTTCTAAACTTGTCCAAATGTTTAAATGTTTCAGTACTTTTGCACAAGTTGCTGTTCTCTAACAAGGAGCTTATGGATTGACTATTTCCAAGGACATGTATACCTTTCTGTGATTTTTTTCCTGCTTCTGTTTCTTTGTTACAGCCTGCTAATGAAACTTTGTGGCACTCTAAAGTCAGCGTTTACTTCTGACAAAGCCTCAGAGTGGTGGTGTACTCGTAATCAGTTGTTAGTTGTTGTCTTGGTCTCACAATGTGAAAATGTGGAAAGAATGAGGAAGAGGACCGTTTAAATCCCAATTCTAATTCATCTCAATTTTGTCATTCAGCTCCTTGTTGGAGAACAGCAAGTTGTGCAGAACATATTGAAACAGTTGGACATTTGCATTCAAAAGTTGAGAAAAGGTCAAATTAAGTTCACCTTCTCACAGCTGAAGGTAATTCAAACTGTATGCCGATGTGCATTAATCAAAGTGCGGGGAGGGAAAGTTTGGTTTAAACGTGTGTGTCAGGAGTTCTTGTTGCAGGTGGAAACATTCAAATAGCCAAGTAGAGAGAGTCAAATAGACGCGTCTAGACTGCCTGTCACATTTGGGCACCAGACAAATGGCAGTTTTCACAGCGGAGGGGGTGGGTTGGCAATCTCTAAATGCACTATTTTGTGACAATTCCAGTGCCAGGAAAATTCAGCTCGCTAATCACCAAACCTCATCAGAAAACATTTTCAAACTATTTTCACAAATAATACAAGAGAGAACAAAGTCAGTCATTTGGATAAAGATGCAAATGCTTTCTCCAGCTCTTTTTGAAACTATCCGAAGAAGCCAACACATCTCAATCGGTGTATCTCATTTAAAATAAACCTTTATTGCAATATCTATCTACTATTTTCATCTCTTACAAAACAGACTCAAAATAAGACTCTTCTCTTGGCATCCATGATAGAGATCTAAAGGCTTTTTAATAATAACCAGTCAAAGAACAAGAGGTTTGATGTATATATGAAGAAAGTAACATAACAAAAATAAATGTTATTGCATTATATCCTCACACACACACATCCATCTTCTACTGCTTATCCGAGGTTGGATCGCTGGGACAGCAGCTTTAGAAGGGAAGCCAAGACTTCCCTCTCCCCAGCCACTTCAACCAGCTCCACCGGCGGGATCTCAAGGCGTTCCCATGCAGGCCAGCCGAGAGACATAGTCTCTCCAGCGTGTCCTGGGTCGTCCGGACATGCCCGGAACACCTCTCCAGGGAGGCGCCCAGGAGGCATCCGAACCAGATGCCCGAGCCACCTCAGCTCGACGCTGAGTCCCTCCCGGGTGACCGAGCTTCTCACCCTATCTATAACTCTTTGACTGCCAGACGTTTTCAGAAAAGGGATGCCGTGGGTGCCAGCCGATTTAAGCATTTTGACTGATCTTTCAAGGTCCACAGAAAATTATGTGTTTGGACTATGGAAACACACATTCTACCAAATGAAAGATTGGACTCTCATCTTTAATCAGAAAAAAAAGTTTGTTTCTACCTTATTCCGTTTTTGAGTAATCAACAATAGAAAATGGTTAGTTTCACCTCTGTTTTGAAACAAACGTCTTTTAACGTCTTTGGCACTCCTCCATAGGATTTTACTAAACGTTATTTAACGTTTTTGGCAGTCAAAGAGATAAGGGAGAGCCCGGAGACCCTGCGGAGGAAACTCATTTCGGCCACTTGTATCCGTGATCTTGTTCTTTCGGTCACGACCCACAGGTCGTGACTTTAGGTGAGGGTAAGAACGTAGATCCAACCGGTAAATCGAGAGCTTCAGCTCCTTCTTCTCGATCAGAGTCCGCATCACTGCAGAAACTGCACCGATCTGCAGCTCCATCCAACAAGACCCCAACATATTCAAACTCCTCCACTTGGGGCAGCATCTCATCCCCAACCCGGAAAGGGCACGCCACCCTTTTCTGCCCAAGGACCATGGTCTCGGGTTTGGAGTTGCTGCCCTTCATCCTAACTCCTTCACACTCGGCTTTGAATAAGAGTTGGAGATCACGGCTTGATGAACCCAACAGTACCACATCATCTGCAAAAAGCAGAGATGCAATGCTGAGGCTACCAAACCGGACCCCCCTCAATGATTCGGTTGCGCCTAGAAATTCTAGTCCATAAAAGTTATGAACAGAATTTGAGACAAAGGGCAGCTTTGGCGGAGTCCAACCCTCACTGGAAATGAATCCGACTTACTGCCGGCAATGCGGACCAGACTCTGACACCGGTCATACAGGGATCAAACATTCCGTATCAGGGAGCTCGGTTCAGGGAGCTCGGTACCCCGTACTCCCGAAGCAAACCCCCATGGGACTCCCCGAGGGACACGGTCGAACACCTTCTCCAAATCCACAAAACGCATGTAGACTGGTTGGGCGAATCCCATGCACCCTTGAGGACCCTGCCGAGGGTGTAGAGCTGTTCCACGGCCGGGACGAAAACCACACTGCTCCTCCTGAATCCGAGATTTTATTTCCCGACGGACCCCCCCTCTCCAGCACCCCTGAATAGATCTTACCAGGGAGGCTGAGGAGTGTGATCCCACCCTCTACCACCCCAGTCTGCCAATCCGGAGGCACTGTCCCCGATGTCCATGCGATGTTGTTGAGGCGTGTCAACCACGACAGCCCCACAACATTCAGAGCCTTTAGGAACTCGGGGCGGATCTCATCTTGCCACCTCAGTGACTTCGACCCCAGAGAGAGGAGAGCCCGCCTCAGAGTCCCCAGACATAGTGTTAATGGTGCACTGCTTTCCTCTCCTGAGTCACCGGATGGTGGACCAGAATTTCCTCGAAGCCGTGCGGAAGTCGTTTTCCATGGCCTCACCGAACTCCTTTCATGTCCGAGTTTTTTCCTCAGCGACTGCTGAAGCCGCATTCCGCGTGGCCAGCCGGTACCTGTCAGCTGCCTCCGTAGTCCCACAAGCCAGAAATGCCTGACACACACACACACACACACGCACATCCAAGACTTAAACCTTGAATGGCGACCAGCACAGTCGTTGTAGGCCAAGGATCCTTCTTTTTAATCCAATTTCACCTTGATTGTGTTCATCCTTCCAGATAGGAGATCAGGGGTGACAAATCTGAGTTCATTATGTCTTTGAGGGAGTGAAACTTTTTTTGATGTACAGTATTTGTTTCTTACGGGAGTATGTCAGTGTCAAAAACGTCAAAGGAAAATCAGATTTCGCATAAAGCAGTAATCAAAAAAATACCTACAATATTTTTTAAAGCCACTCAGTTAGTCATCTATTTTTAAACCGTTCTGTTCCAAACAAACCACCAGCATTAACCATGCATTTTTTGGCACACTTACTAATACTGTAGCTATTATTTTTTGTAATATCACCCATCCATTATCACATCCCAGCTGGCTTTAGGCAAGAGGTGAGGTACACCCAGGACTTAGTTCAACTCTCAGTAATACTGTTAGAAAACATATTTTATATTAGCCTTTCTGTGAAACATATCATTTTTTTGTGTTGAAATACTTACTTTACTATGTTTTTGTTTTTCAAAAGTTTGTTACATGAGTCCCAATGTGATTACAGAGCATGAGAGGGGAAGTCAACCGTAAACATTTCTTGATCATATCGCTCTAAAAACAGTTGAGTCAAAAGTAACCCAATTACGGAAAAAAAATGAACCGATCCACTTTATGGGTCAATTTGACCCATGTTTCTGGATTGTTTTACACAAAATTATCAATTTTTTGACCCAAATAAAGGCTCTAACCAATATTTATGAGTACAGACGCTCCCCACCTTACGAACGAGTTACGTTCCGGACGATCGTTCGTAAGGTGAATTTGTTCGTAAGTTGCTTCAGTGCTATATTTTGTATTATAATTTATGTTTAAAGCCTATATAAGTATATTGAAGGTTTATATAAGTATGTTTAAGGCTTGTACAAGTAACCTGCATTGGTTTGTACTGAAAAAAACTTTTAATAAAATGGAGAAAATAAAATTCAAAAGTTATTTCCTGCTTCATGGGGACCGGCATTTCTTCCTCCTCCTCCTCGACACGTTGCTCAGCCTCCAATGAGCTCTCACAGCGCCAATCGTCGTTATTAGCGGCGGAAAGAAGCACTACGCGCAATACAAAATCTAACTTACAGCATCTCTTTCCGAACATTTTTCGACATACTGTACGCGCAGAAATGTTCGTACAGTATGTACCGTTGTTCGTAACTCGAATGTTCGTAAGTAGGGGAGCGTCTGTAGTTTTACACTAAAAGTAAAAAGACCCATTTCCTGACTCAAAATTGGGTCACATCGACCGACCCAAATAGAGGATCAGTCCAGTTTTTACCTGTAGGGTAATTTTTTATAGTGTAATATGTGACCTCACTAGTCTAAACATGATGGTCGACATGCCAACATACGTACTTAGCAAATGATTTAGAGGCCATTATTTTTCACTTAGACTGATAACATATTGTTGCTTGAACTTTCTGCTAAGGAACTTAAACGCCCCCCACCCCCCCACCCTCCCTTCTTCCCAGTTAGTGCCGCTTTCCCAAACTTCCACTCCAGTTTGTCTAACCTTGAAGCTTCATGTGCGCAGATTTCCTACTTTTTCAGGGGAAGGTCTGATGTCTCAGCCTTGGCACTTTGCCGCTCCGAAGCCTTGCTTTTTTGTCTCAGCTCTCCCACACATTCCCTCCGTTATCTCCACCCCTCTTTCAGCTCCACAGTGAAGTGTTAATATCAGGCTTCATATAGTATTCGCTGGCAAGAAAAGTCAGAGCGGGGACTTGTTATTGGGAATTCTTGCCAAGTTGTATCGCCCAAAACTGTAATTAGCACTTTGTACTTACTCACCATGCGGTCTAAAGCATGTGCTGCTATAATGAACGATTACTATCAGGCCTTTATATTAAACCTTAAATGTTTTTACATCAGCCATGAATTCGCATAACAATTAAGCAATCACTTCAGTGAAATTGCGTGTTGCTGTATTTAAACCAACTGCTTATGTAAACCACTATTAAGAAACCACTAGGCAAGGCTACTTTAAGGCCTTTCCAAAAGAACAAAATGCAGGTGTTAAGTGTTGCAGCTCTAGTGTTCTTGTCTGGGACATTTTACATACAGTCATTCACGGCCTTCGTTGTGCTGCCAAAATAATGAAGTCCTTCAAGAGGATGGACAAAAAAAAAAAAAAAACGTCCTGAAAAGAAGTAGGGAGCCTTGTAACGTCTTACAAAATGTTCATCAAACATTATTACACTTTGTTTCACATTTAGTTTGGTTTTCCACATGATGTATTCGTCCATAATGCTTTCATTTAAAACAACTGCGCAATATCTCGAATCAATTTATTACTGGAAAGAAATGTATAATATATCTTTTCAGTTCTTTTGATTTGTTGAATGAGAAATCTGATGTCCCTGGCAACTAATTCACATGCTTGTGTTCCAAACTAGTTGTGATTCATGTTTATTTTATTTTTTTTCCCATCATGGTGAGCATCCAACGTTTTCCCTTTTAAGCAAATCATTTCCAAGATTGGCTTGCATGTCCTGCCTCTAAAGCAATGATCTTTATCACACGTTTTTGTGAAAATATCATAAGAATGACATAAGAACGTATATAACATTATAAGTGCCAGCCAGTCATTAACTCATTCACTACCATTGACGACTATAGACGTCAAAAATTCATTTCTATTAAAAATTTTTTTCCATTTCATTTAACTTTTTTATGAAAACCTAGAATTTTTTTATTATACATTTTTAACAGTTATAAAATTATCATGTGATTAATTACGATTAAATGCACCTTATTTTTAATATATATTTGTTTTAATTAGGCCCGTCAGACAATTAAAATTTTTAATTGTAATCAATCACATGACTTCATTAGTTAACTAACGATTAATCACAAATTTTATATCTGTTCTAAATTTACAATAAAAAATGTTTTCTAGGTTTTCATACTCTTGTTAGCAAAAGTGGAAAAAAAATGTTAAACTAATAGAAATAGTTCAAATGAATTTTTGACGTCTATAGCCGTCAATGGCAGTGAATGAGTTAATGACACTTCTTGTTCCCCAGTCCAGCCTCATACTGGAGCACCTGTGGCACAGTCAAAACACAGGAAATAACAACTACAAGTTTATATGTGACAATTACTATATCCATATCAGTATTGTCATTAAGCCTTTTTTAAAGCTCTCTAGTAAGACTTGTTTACTTTTATTTACTTTTACTTATTCAGTGACTCGATAGCAGACAATACAGAGTGCTTATCTTCAAACAACATTATGCAGATTTAGTCACAATTCTCTGTAGGTGATAATAGTCACTAACGTGCTGTTATGCCTATCTCTAGTTTTTTTTTTTTTTATTACAAGAAGCAAAATAAAGTCTGTCATTTACCCCAAATGACACATTGGCTGTCATTTTTTAATTGTTTAAACCAGATTCATCGGAATTATATAAATGCTACAAATTAAGAAAAAGACGGTGCATATGAATTGTTTTACAGTAGCTTGAGTGTTTTCTTAAACCAGGCACGTTTTTCTGCTTCGACTACAAAATGTCCTTTTTTTTCAAACTGTAATCACACTTCAAATGTCACTAAATGATTGTTTCTCCACTATTGACATTTTCCACAACGTAACCTCACACAGTCTGCCATTAGAAGCCTCTTTGCATATCCCAAAGTCACAGACGGTGAAAAGAGATTTATATTTATCATAAAGTTATAAGATAAGCTTTCGAATGCAGATTATATGTAGGTCCTCCTGGTGTTTTGCTGTTTTTACGTCTGTGTTTCAGGGCCTGAAGCGTTTGTCGCTGCTGTATAAAAACTGCAGTAAACATTTGCAATGTAAATTAAAAATGGAATTCCCTCAGAATAGAGTTAGAAGGGAACCCGACACTGAAGAATTGACACTTTGAAACAATGAAAAGTGGTCAGTGTACATCTTATATAGCAGCATAAATGTATTGTTCTTTCAAAATAAATCTAAATACAGCTTTGAAGACAAGCGAGAATACCTCCACATGAGCACCGCCGATTTTGACAACCTTAAGCCTCCTTTGGGCACAGGCCTCTCCGACGTTTAGCAGTATCTCTTCTTTCAGCTGTGACATGACAGGTCACTGGACGCTTTGCTTTTGATATGTAGCTGTAGGTGTGAGGAGGGAAGCGCCATCGAGGGGATGAATTGAGCTTTTGTTGATGCTGAGTTTCAAAGTAGCCTGCTTTGTGACTAACGCCTGTTCTGGGAATTTGGCATCACTGGTGGTACACTCTAAAAAGAGAATTGTTGAACCAATTTAAGATTACAAATGAACTCATTCACTGCCATTGACGGCTATAAACGTCAAAAATTCATTTGAACTATTTCTATTGGTTTAACATTTTTTTTTCCAATTTTGTTATATATTATATTATATTATATTATATTTGTATAGTATGAAAACCTAGATTTTTTTTATTGTACATTTAGAACAGATATAAAATGTGTGATTAATTGTGAGTTAACTAGTCGTGCGAATAATTACAATTTAAAAAAAATTAATTGCCTCTTGCCCCTAATTTTTAATGATCTTTAAAAAAAAAAGAATGGGTTAAATTGTTGACCAACTTAAAAAAAGAAAATCGCTTCAATTGGTAACACATGATTTAATTAAGTTACTCCAAAGTGGAAATATTAAGTTTAATTAATTATGAGTTCATTAAACTTAATATATTCACCTGAATTATTCCAAAGTGCCTCCAATCTAAATTATTAAATGTGGGGGCCTGTATTTTGTTATTTTGTTGTGTTTTGCGGGGAGGAACGAGGAACGTTTCTAGGCGTAAAGTTAATGTTTACCCCTCCAGCCAATCACAGAGTGTGTGTGTGTGTGGGGGGTTGAAAAGAGAGGATGGGGGTTGAGCCATGGGAGGAGTCCGTTTTAAATTGTTTACAAACAGAAACGGTCAAAACTTAAGACTCCACCTTTAAGTTTAATGAACTCATGATTAATGAAACTTAATATATTCACTTTGGACTAACTTAATTAAATCATGTGTTACCAATTGAAGCAATTTTTTTTTTTTTTTAAGTTAGACACATGCAATATAGACCTTTTAAATTTGTGTTGAGCGATTAACTATAAAATAAGTTTTGGCACTTGGAAGTTTGAATAAGTTTCGCCTCAGTTTCATCAACCATCTTCCGCAGGCTACAAATTTTCCCGCCGTTGTTGCATTATTTGTCCAATGTTTCCCTCTTTCAACATGAATCATGCAGCGTGTGCAGAATTAATTTGTTGGAGAGTGTGAAAGTGATTTGGCATTGTCTCTCTGCATTTGTAAGCTCTTGATGATGTTACGCAACTCCTGTTGTATTAAAAATGGACTTTGTAAAAAAAAAAAAAAAAAAAAAAAAAACGATAGACACCTCTTGTGTGATGTACAACATAACATATAACATTTGTAAGCTTAGTTCAATGTGTTTTTGTTTTTTTTACGGGGAAGTTCATACACTACACTTTGGAAACAGATTTTTATTCCATGAGAAACCAAAGAAAGTAATCGTGCATTTTCTTTCTTTCTGCAACTCACACAGAAAAAATATATTTTAATTATAGTCTTGCTAAATAAAAAATGGAAAAGTTGTTGAGTTTATTCTGGCCAAAGAGGAGAAGTCATAAGTAGAAAGTACATAAAATCTTAAGTGTGTAGCATTCTTGCAACTCCGGTTACCATAGCGACGGCTCTGTCTGTTGTTGTTAGACCCACGACCCCAAAATCTCCTCATCCAATCAAACAAAAATGTCTTCCTCAAATAAATAGCATTGCATTAGATATGACTGAACATAATAAAGATGATCAGCCAGTCAATGCGAAAGTAATTATGTGAGCTTGCTGATGTTTCTATTTGAATGAGTTTTTTTTTTTTTGCAGCAGCAGCAGCAGGCAGGGAACATGTAATCCTCCTTCAAGCATGTTTCTGCCTCAATTAACAATGTCTTCCAAAAGGATGCTTGGCTCCTCTGAGCACAAGTCAGAGTGACATTGAGAAAGCAACATCTACAATAAACGGGGTCACGATGCACCTTTTGAGCGGAAAAGGCAGCGCTCGTCCCATTCTCATCTCAACATCATACACTTATAAGGGGAATCATTTGAATTGCATGCAGCCTTGGCTGAAATAAAAATGAGGAGAGCATTTCGGCGACGGAGTGACGAGCAGGAGTCACTCTTCGGCCAGGAGCGCTTTAATTTGTCTTTCAGGTTTTCAAGCGAGGAAAGATTTACAATACCATCGTGATGTATCTGGTGAAGCGTTGCTTCCCCTCGTTGCGTACACTGTACTTATCTTGTCAACAAGCTCCGGGAAAGTAGCAATTACCTTATCTGATATTGTCCTCAACGCCGCAAGCTAATTTCTCGCCTCTGTGAAATTCATTGTTGTGCAGAATTGTATTAATGATGCAGCAAAAGTAGTGCATTGCAATGATGTGTTCCGCAGTTCACTTTGTTTTGAGTGAAGTTTAGAACTCACATTTTACTTGTGTATTCAATTCAATTAATCAATACTCACATTTGTAGAAATCAGGCCGTGACAAGCTATTGTAGCCCCAGTTGACTTTTTTTTTTTTTTTTGCACCTTTTGGCAGCATCCACGTGGCCATTGGGCACCCTGGTCTGTTCCAGAGTGGTGACAGGCAAACAAGTCGCCACAGTTACATAACTCCTATGAAGGGGGAAAAAATGAATAATGCCGCATGCGGGAGGCGTTGTCTCCCAATGAGCAGCATTCTTTTTTTTCTTTTCTTTCTTTTATAGAGCTCAGTATTGTTCATTCGATTTGACATGTCATCATTGCTCTCCTTTTTTATTTTTTATTAAAAAAAATATATATATATATATTTTTTTTATTTTTTATTTTATTTTTTTTATTTATATCCCTTTATTGGCTCTGGAACATTTGTTGGGGTATGACCAGTTTACCACATGACCTGTTGTATATAATTTTTCCTTAAAACTGCATGAAATGAATGCCAATTTTCTATTCTTCTAATTTCTAGTTCCTGATCATCGTAAAATGGTCTCTCTCTCTCTCTCTCTCTCTCTCTCTCAAGTATTGGTGATTTTTCACAATCATTTCAGTGACTTAATTGGGAAAAATATAATTTTAGTTATTATAATAATTATTATTATTATCAGGCAGAATGGTGGTCTCGTGGTTAGAATGTCTGGCTCACAGTACTCCTGCTTCCTCCCACATTCCAAAACCACATTCGGTTAATTAAAGACTCAAAAGTGTCAATAGGTGTGAATGTGAGTGTGAGAATTATCATTATTGAAAATGAATGGACATTGGCTATTACATTCTCTTTTTTTTTAATGTAAATAACACTTTGAACATGTCACAGAGAAATATTTCTCTGAACAAAAAAACATCTCATCTTGTGTCACGTGGAACAACTCATTTGTCCTATTTTTGTAATATATGAATGGATGTCATTTTCCTTCAAAATAAAAATAATATGTGACTCGCGCTACACAAGTGAACATAATCCAGGTTACAATGCAATGCTTCCGGGATCCGCTGCAGTTCCAGTGCAACGACCGTCTTGATGCTTTTGAAAATTGAAAATTTGAAAATTTCAACAACAACAAAATCACTCGGAGCCTGGTCGATGTGAGATATTGTTAGCAGGGGTGAAGTAACGGTGAAGCAGCCACTAGTTCACACTTCCATAACTCCTACTTCTTCTCTCACACAAAATGAAGCAAATCTCTTTCTAGACGTGTTGGCTGATCATTTGGCCTACATTGAAGAGGAAATCTTGTCATTTGTGGTTTGGGTTTTTAAATATATATCGTGTGTGACACGTCCTGGAACTTGTCTGGCACACCTTGTATACTTTAAACCTGGGTGTGTGAGTCCACTTCTTCACGGATTATTTATTTGTCTTTCTCACTTAAAGGAAAAACAAATCTTATGGGGGGGGGGGGGGGGGGGGCTCTCTCTCTTTGGCTAGATGTTGGCCATTAAGTTCAGTTCGCATACAGCAATATAATCCATCATTGGTAATATTTAAATTTAGAAACTAAGATTACAGACTAACAACAGTTCACAACAAACCCAACGGAACAAAAAAAAAAAAAAGCTCAACAAAGGTGCATGCATTTTGGAAATAGAATAGACACATGGTATTAAATTATTTGGACTTTAACTGTAAAACCAGCACTCTGTCATCGCACCACATGATTGAATGATGTTTTTAAAAATAAGATAATAGCATTTGGGATTTGAATTGGAAATTGTGATGTCGTCGCAAAAAGAGAGAGCCAAAAAGTAAAAATACAACCAAAAAAACAACCTCTCAACCTCAGTTAAAGTTTTCCAAAACCTCAGTTGAGTTTTCAGTGGCCTACAATTAAGTTTAGAAGTGGACGAATAAAATACACGTGTTTTGGTGCACTTTTGGGAGGCACATGAAAAGTAAAATATGATATAGTACAAGTAGTAAATTGGAGGGGAAAAAAAATCTTCATTTGTGCCACACTCTTCCAATTCTCAGAAAACTGTCGGGGCTGACAATCTTAAATCTTAAACCTGTTCGTTATTTGCAAATTTTACAACAGTGAGTTCGTTAGAGCCACAAACTCTCTGATTGTGCACTGAAACATAACGTTAACTAATTAAGAAGCTCCTGCTCCTGCTGGACACAAATAGGGTAGCAAATGGTTTTGTTAAGTGTTTGTGTTAATTACTCCTCCCTTCCTTAGCTTTGAGGCAATTAAAGTGGAAAAATGAGGCAATACTGGACTGATGGACCCAGGTAGTGTCACAGGTCACCAGGATAAAGGCTGCAAATACTCGACTCACCCTAGATGCTGGAAACCTACAATGTGCTATTGTCATTGAGTAAATGGGAAAAGGGAAAAGGCCCAGCACTGAGCCCTGAGGGACACTTCCGTCGAAAGGTTTGGACAAGGATGTCTCCCCCCATTCACTATCAACTTCACACTTAATCGAACCGTACATGTGATGCAAAAAGGTCCTATGACCTACAGCAACCTCAAAGACACTTGACAAGTAGTTTCCCGTTTTTTCAAGGTGTTCAAAATCACATTTTAATATGTAACATGTAATGTTCCCCAGCTGTAATTATGACATCTTCTTGGCTCAATCTTTGTATGCTATGAAAACATTTTGACAGTCGTCCTGTGTTTTAGTCCTGCCTGTTGTTTGTAGCTTCTGGAAGCATGCAGTGTGGAGGCAGAATGAGCAGCCAGAAGGCATGAATAAATCTGCCTCTTCAGTCTCGACACCTGTAACACCAGATTCATTACTTAGTGAAATACTATTGACGTTTTCCAGTAACTGCTTTCATGCATCAATGCTGGACCATTTGAGTGCAACAGAGACAAGTGCGATATTCCTTAAAGGGGAAGTCAAATCAAAAACTTTTTTTTTTTGTTGACATTATGTTCTATGTACCCCCGCCAGTCTACACAAGGCATTCTGATCAAAATTTTGTTTGTAAAATATGAATTAAGCACCAAAATCCACAACAGGGGGTGGCCATTTTGCCACTTGCTGTCGACTGAAAATGACATCACAGTTGGAAGAGGCAAAATGGCCGCCTCCAAGATAGATAGAGATACAAATTTTACTTTTACATATTGTAAATAAAATGTTTGGTTTGACTTCTACTTTAAGAACATTAAAATGCTGTTAAAAAAATCTGCCAATTTGTATCCATCATGGGGGGGTGGTGGTCATTTTGCCAGTTGCTGTCGACTGAAAATGACATCACAGTTCAGGGCTTTGGTAGCAACGGCTCACCTGTTGTCTGAGTTTGGTCATGTGATGTTCACAAACTGAGCCGTAATTGGTCGTTGAGAGAGAGAGAGAGAGAGAGAGAGAGAGAGAGAGAGAGAGAGATGAGAGAGAGAGAGAGAGAGAGAGAGAGAGAGAGAGAGAGAGAGAGAGAGAGAGAGAGAGAGAGAGAGAGAGAGAGAGAGATGAGAGAGAGAGAGAGAGAGAGAGAGAGAGAGAGAGAGAGAGAGAGAGAGAGAGAGACCCTAAGTAGCTAAGTTTCATCATTATTCACAAATCTGTTTACAACAGTGGGGGAAAGAGCTTTTTGCAATGTGGCCCTGGTTGATCTCTTATACTCTACTGCCACCTGCTGGCCGTTTTTGTAATAACTGCCATTGCTTCGAGCATTCTCTTCAGTTCAGAGGCAGCATCAAAGCCTTCTGTATGCTTTAATGTAAAAAAATAATAATTAAAAAAAAACATCTAAATACATCTTTGGGAGCATGGTAATATTTTAAATAGAACGTATTTCAATGTTTTGGGGAGCAAATGAGTTAAGAACATTGAAATTCTGTTTTTTAACAATTTTCTGTACAGTGAGGGTTTCTGTAAAGGAACGTTTTTTGAACAAATTGGAGGTCGACCTGTGTCTCTAGTATGAAATCATAATGTCTGCATTTACTCCTCATATAACAATATCTCACGCTCACAAACCAGAAGTCTGGCATAGTACCAAAACTGCAACATGGCGCCACAGGGCATCCAAACTGCAAGAAAAAGCAAAAGTAGAAAGAAGAGGAACGAGTACGGCAATTACAGAAGGAGAAAGAAGTCAGGTTACCTGGTAATTACACTGCAGTAGCAAATTCGTCCCCTTTGTGGTTATTGTTGTGCTAAATGACTTGTGAGACATGTTATGCAAACACTCAACACAACCGGTTGCTTTTCCATTTGTGTCCAACTACCGCACGAGCTTCAGACCGCTCCCTAATTGGCTGTCATTACATTTCACGTCTCAATCACGGAGTACTAGACTCCTAACACAGTAGCATGTTTATATTTAAATTACATTGACAAATAATGAAAGTTGAGTATTGACATCCTCCGATTCCCAAGGGTTATTATTAGCGATGGGAAAATGAAGCTTCATGATCCTCTTGCAATATTTTTTTACTCCTCGAGATGGTGCTCTTGATTTACAGATAAAAGTAAAAGAAATTCATGACATTTCCCAAGATTTCGTTTAGTCTTGTAAAGCGAGAGCTCCACATAGGATGCAGGGGACCATAGCACAGCTTGATTGGCTCGCGCGATTGGCTCGTGCTGTCTTCAGCCACAACAAACCAGATACACAATGCGTGAGAATCAATGACAACGTGTCTCCTTGTATTTTTCCTCCTCATCCTCTATCTCTTGTAGTCAGGCCGCAGAGCTTCATTGTGGCTCATACAATGTTTTTCTTTTATAGTGCAATACAATACATGTGAGACTGTGTTTCATGCCGTCCAGAAGGGAAACAAATCATTAGTGCCACATTTAAATGCTTTTCAAATAGCTCCCATATGACGTACCGTGGTATTTAGTAGTGGAACTAAACAGAATCCGGTGACCCTCATTTACCTGTGTGGAGCGCCGCACTTTGGGAGTGGATTAAAAAATTGTGTTCCTCTTCCTTATTGACATAGCAGCTGACAATTATGACCTAATATCTTTGTGATTTAATTGTCACAAAGGACTGAAGATAAGACCTTGCATACCTTTCCTGATACATCAATTTTAATTAAATGCTTTTTTGACATGCTACAGAAATTTGTCGTCATATGTGGAATCATGTGTGATGAGTTTCCACACACCTATGACAGGGGCCAAATTGTATTCAAATGTATTGTCCTGGCTGAGCTTGATGCTACATTTACATTTTGCATAGTCATCCATATTGAAAATACAGAATCAGATTTGACAGTAACACACAAAAAAAGGACATATCTTACAAATCACATCAAATTAAATGCTTTATTGGCAAAATGCATTTTAATATTACTGCAGCTTTCTACACAATTTATATATGTGGGGAAAAAACAACTATGATAACATTGTGCACTCTAAAAACAGTTGGGTCAAAAATAACACAACAATGGGTAAACAATGGACCGATCCTCTACTTGGGTCAATTTGACCCAACTTTGAGTCAAGAAATGGGTCTTTTAGTGTAAAACAACTCATAAATATTGGTCAGATCCTTTACTTGGGTAAAAAAAAAAAAATAAAGGTCATTTTGTATAAAACAAGCCAGAAAGTGACCCATAAAGTGGATCGGTCCATTTTTTTATCCATAATTGGGTTACTTTTGACCCAACAGTTTTTAGAGCGTGTTCAATTGGTAACATGAAATGAATTAGACCAATATCACCACTTAGTGGACAAACTATTACATAGCAGCAAAAAGTGGACTTTGGTGAGTTGTGTCAGGAATGTTCCAGGACTGGTGTCACAAACGTGACATTTTAAACTGCAAACTCGACGTTTTCCCTTTTAAAGTAATACAACTTGATTCTAATGCTTTCTCTGTCAATCTCTTTATGGATTCTTCACAGCCATCTTGATGTAGCCCACATTTTCAAAACTGGCCCCCTCTTGACTCTTTAAACTTGCAAAAGCGCAAATTAAAATCACTTAAAAGAAAAAAAAAAAAATATATATATATATATATATATATATATATATATATATATATATATATGGGAGAATGCAATATATCTGTTTGTCCATTTACAGTGTCAGTGATATGGGTTGTCTCAAGGTTTTAATGGAAACTAACAAAATAAAATGAAAAAAAAAAAAAAAAAAAACCTTGTTAAAGAAATAAAATAATATTTTTTTTATGAAAACTAACTGAAACTACAAAATATATATATAAAATATAATTTGTAAAACTAACTCTAACTATAATTAGAGCCAAAATGTTCCTTAATTTTCAACTTTTTCTATTAACATCAAGCTTTCAGGGGTTTATTTTAAATGTATTTATTTCAGTATTGCTGTACATCCAAACAGAAGACGGAATGTCAAACAGTTATAGTTTGCGTTATTACACAATGCTTAGTGACCGTTTTTTTTTTTCATCTTGCACATTACAAATGCTCCATAAAAATAACAAAAAACTAATACTAAAATTAAAACTAACTGAATTTAGTAAAACAAAAGTAAAAAAAAAAAAAAAAAAAGTAGGCCTAACTCTAATGAAAAATCGAAAGCTCTTATAACAGGAAGCATATAAATGGCTGATAAGCGTTTGTGTCTGAGCGCAACCCACTTGACTGAGCAGAAAACTACATTTGTTTACTTTTATTATTTATATTGATTTCATGCATTCCCAAAATGGTTCAGATATAATTTTAAACAAGAGTGATGATTTCTTATTGTTTCCAGTAATATGACAAATATTCAGCAGTAACAATTGTGGTGCAGTTTCTCTTTAATTACAGTACATACAGTAAACAATTCACATATTTTGTCATTGAGTCATGCTGCACGACATCTTCTATACGGCATTGCATACGGTCAACCGTCTCCAGTCATTCGTTCAAATGGACACCAGCTTGTTGCCTATTTCCTTAATAATCGATCAATAAGGTAAAAATGTAACACATAGCGAAGAGTTTCCCTCCAGGCCCGTTGACTCGGCGTCTCTGCTGAGGTCGGCGTTGTCTCGTAGGCCAGTGACGCCTCACTTCGGGTATTTGACAAACTGACACTCGCAGAATCAGAGTGTCCAACTCAGCTTGTCAAATACACTAAGTGGGGGGCCGGATCTCTCCGAATCAAACCTGGCTCCTTAAGAGGAATGAACATTCACCCCCGCCTGTCTTGCAGTTATTCAATATTGAGCACAATGAGTTACCTGCAGTGGACGTTTGCTGCCGAGGGCCAACGATGACTCTCACTGCTCCGGTGTCTTTAACTGCTAAGACACTCACAACTGGTCGGAGCGTCTCGGCTGCATTACTGCAAAGGGGAAGACAAAACCAGGAAGATAAGCGAAGCGGAAATGTGTGGAAATAAAGTGTCAACATGTCACGGTTGTGAAATGCTCTTGAAGGCTTTCTCAGACATTATTTGTGCACGCCTCTCCTTTTGTGGCATTTTATAGTTCTTATCGTTGCATTCAGAAGGCACTTGTGTAGCAGTTGATAGAGAGTATCTGTCAGTTTGTAAGCTAATTGAAACTTACATACCCCCCCCACCCCCACCCCCACCCTGAAAAGAAGGACTACTTTATTTGAACAAAGAAATGTAATTGTTTCATCATCATCCTAAACAATAAACTGTTCTTTACTATAATATGTTCTATGCAGCTCCACTAATCTAAACAGTATTCTGATTAATGTCGTGTTTGTGGAATAGGAATTAAACAGCAAAATCCACAGTTTTTTTTTTTTTTTTAATCAATCTCAGGGGGGGCGGCCATTTTGTCACTTGCTGTCAACTGAAAATGACATCACAGTTCAGGGCTTTGGTAGCAACCGATCACGGCTCACCTGTTGCCTGAGTTTGGTCATGTGATGTTCACAAACTGAGCCGTAATTGGTCGTTACCTGAGCCCCGAGCAACTGTGATGTCATTTTCAATCGACAGCA
Organism: Vanacampus margaritifer; assembly: GCF_051991255.1. Taxonomy (NCBI): domain Eukaryota; kingdom Metazoa; phylum Chordata; class Actinopteri; order Syngnathiformes; family Syngnathidae; genus Vanacampus; species Vanacampus margaritifer. Next base: position 7,824,290 of record NC_135447.1, on the reverse strand, counting down.
AATTCAAAATGGCCGCCCCCCTGAGATGGATTTTAAAAAAACGGGTGGATTTTGCTGCTTGATTCATATTCCACAAATGCTGTGTTTAGACTAGTGGGGGCACATACAACATGTTACAAAGACAAAATTGGTGTTGACTTCCCCTTTAAAGGTCTACATTGATTAACTCATTCACTGCCATTGACGGCTATAGACGTCAAAAATTCATTTGAACTATTTCTATTAGTTAAACATTTTTTCCCCACTTTTGTTAACAAGAGTATGAAAACATTTTTTTTTATTGTACATTTATAACAGATATAAAATGTGTGATTAATTGTGAGTTAACTAGCAAAGTCATGCGATTAATTATGATTACAAATTTTAATCGCCTGATGCCCCAAATTTTATATAATGTTTTCTTTTATTTATTTTTTATTCATTCATTGCGATTGACGGCTATAAACGTCAAAAAATAATTTAAACTATTTCTATTAGTTAAACATTTTTTTTCCATTTTTGTTAACAAGAGTATGAAAACCTATAATTTTTTTTATTGTGCATTTACAACAGATATAAAATTTGTGATTAATCGTGAGTTAACTAGTGAAGTCATGCGATTACAATTTTAATTTTTAATAATCTTTTTTAAAATGAATTTATGGCAGTGAATGAGTTAATTTATTGGTTTATGCCAAGATTTCCTATCTGCTGATGTAAAATTTGTCACCAAAATAACTACACCAAGCTGATACATGATAAGGTAGAAGGTAGGGTCAACTTCTAGCTCTTGCATTCCTTAGCAGATATTACCGTACTTAGTTTTAAAGGTTTAATGCCCTAACTACGTTTTTCACCAAATGCTACTAAACCCTTCATGAGAACAGACTGCACTGAGGCTGCAATTCACATTAGTGGCGAACCAACTTCTCCCAACAGCGGCAGCAGCAGCACAATATAGAGGAAGTTGGAGGTAAAAAGATGCCTCACTGTGCGCTCTTGAGAAAGAGCGGAGTTCACTTTCATCAAGTTGTTCCCCAACAATTAACTGAAGAAACTGGCCGCAGTTCAGTGGCAGCCATTTTTCTAAACTGAAGGGCTAAAACAGCACTAAATGTTGGCGGAACTCTGGTGACAGGAGCTTGTGGCAATGTGATGCTTTACTTATTTATGTGTTTATTTACTTATTCCACCAGACTGACACTGAACTGAGAGCTTGTTATTTGCTCACCTGTCAATCACCTGCTCTATTATTTGTATGTGGAGTCTAAAGATGGATGCTTTGAGTGAAACTTTTTTTTTTCTAAATATAAGAAATGTGTATCATTAAGGAGACACTTGATTGGGATAAAATTTGGCACTTATATCATAGGTCTGTATGCTAAATGTTGGTGCAGTTATTAATTATTATTATTAATTGTGATTATTAATTATTTACTGATGTCCCCAAAACAAATAATTCAAATTGCATGCTAACATAAGAGTGATAAATATGTATAACATTACTACTAGTAGGGTATTAGACACAGTAGGCTATCCCTAACTTTTAAAATAGGTTGAAAATATATGTGAGTAATGGATTAAGAATAATAGTTTGATGCACTTTTTTTTTTAAGTTTATGTTTAAGTTATCATTTACGGAAGTGTATTGCATTCACTTGAAAAAAAAAACAACTCGTTTTTCTGGCTAATTTTTTTAGGGAGCTTTGTGTTTTTTTTTTGAGTATTTTATTTTAATTTTCTGTTTTTCTGAATATTATTTTCTGTTTTACTGAATTTTTTTTTTCTGTCCAAAAAATATTCTTCAATAAAGGAATGAATGTGTATACTGTATTGTGGTTTATTCTCTAATCTCTGAGGGAAAACCCCTTTAAAAAAAATACTCAGAAAAACTGAAAAATAATTATTTTATAAAACAGGGAAAAAATACTCAGAAAAAGAGAAAAAAAATATTCAGAAAAACAGAGGAAAATATATATATTATTTGAACTGAAAAAAAAAACCCTCAAAAAAACAGGGAAAAAATATTCAATAAAACAGAAAAAAATACTCAAAAAAACAAAGCTACCCCCAAAAATTAGTCAGAAAAACAGGACTTTTTTCTTCAAGTGAATGCAATACGCTTCCGTAATCATTCTACTGAAAATGTATCACTTATTTTTTTTGTGGATACGTCGCCTTCACTCATGGACTAAAGACACCACCATGTGGCTCATTGCAAAATTACAACTACAGTGAGTGCAAGAAACTGGATTAGGAGGTTCGCTATGCAAAGTCCCGTTATACGACATTGCGTGATTATTCACGCCTTGTGACGTTAAAACACACCCAGTTAGTGTTGTACTTACTTTTTTGTCGTTGAATGTTTTGTATACAGCATTCAATTCATGCCCTTCCGTACAAATATTTGCAAATTGTAAATCAGGGTGTTGCGACTTACGTACATATTTGAACCTCGTCGTAAATCAAAAGGCGAGACACAGAAAGGAAAATACCAATCATGTTTTTTTTTCTGGCTTTTATTCACTGGTGAAAGGAAGACAAAGCAAAAATATTGGGCAAGGCACTATCTGTCAGATGGTAACAGATCATTATAATTCAACCCCTCATATTTCAATAACTACTAAAAGAAAACATGAGTGAGTCCACCTCGTTCACACATGATTTGACTGAACTTAAAGGATGGTTCAGGTAAAACATACAGTACAGTAGCATTTACGTTGTCAAAGGCATCTAAAGGTATCCAAAATAAATGCATTCTTATGTTTGATGGCAGTTATTCTAGAAAAGAAAAATAGATGGGCAAAAATACCGTATTGCAGTCGTATCTAAGTAAAAATTCATTCAGACACATCAAAATAGAATAAAAAGAAACACCTACTGCTATAATACTTTTATTTTGACCTTGCAAAGTAATGTAAATACATCTTTTCAAAAACTAATCTATGAAACAAGCAAAACCCTTCTTGTGCCTTGATGCCAAAAATGAGGCTGATATGATCGCGATTACAAATTGATTTGATACGGACATTAAGAATGTCGCGGTCATGAACTGGAATGTCAATTTTCATTGTTGCAATGATGCATCGTGCATCATCGGGGTGTTGCTTGTTCCTTCAACTTACTAGAACAGCCGTGAGCCACTTTATTAGTTCACAACTAACTGCTCCAGATGCTAAAGTTGTATCATACAAAAATAGCCTTGGCGGTGTTTTCTTCTCTCTCTTTTTTTTTCTTTCAACACCGTACATGATTTGATCACATCAGAATAATCCAAATCACAAAAATACAAAAGTCATTAATTAAATACATACAGTATATTAAAATGTAAGATCTGGAGATACTACTCATTGTTTTGGTTAATATTGAATACTGTGATGTTCCAGTGCATGTTAAAGGATGTTACTTTATGCAAGAAGGTCTTTCAGATGTGATTCAAAAAAAAAATAAAAATCAATTTAAGATTAAATTACAACATACCACTTTATAAAGACATACTGTAGGATGTTGAATTGAACAAAAAAAATGGTCAGCCATCCCATGATAACAAAACTATTTGATTAAAAGCTCATCAAGCCAAATCTGATGTACATTGCGTATTTGTAACAGCTACAATCTGACAGCTAAAGTCACCCAATCAGATATGAACGCTTCAGGGTCACTTTCTCCCCATCGACAAACTTGATGAGCATCAGTCACCTCGTAACAAAGATTGAAATTTAACACTACAAACTAAACGGGTTTCTTATGGCACACGTTTATTCAGTCTATATCCCAAAAGAAAAGCAATCCATTCTCTTAAATTCTGTTCTATAGGTGCACCATCAAACTGAAATCAACTCATAGAACTGTTTACATTGTACAGTATTTAAAAGCTATGTGGTGCGTCATGAGATAATTAAGTCATTCACTGCCATTGACGACTATAGACGTCAAAAATTAATGTGAACTATTTCTATTAATTTAACATTTTTTTTAATTTAATTTTTTTATGAAAACCTAGATTTTTTTTATTGTACATTTATAACAGATATAAAATTATCATGCGATTAATTATGATTAAACAGCCCTTTCTTTTTTTTTTTTTGAATTAGGCCCGTCAGGCGATTAAATCTTTTTTTAATTGTAATTAATCACATGACTTCACTAGTTAACTAACAATTAATCAAAAAAAATTATATCTGTTTTAAATTTACAATATTTTTTCCCCTAGGTTTTCATACTCTTGTTAGCAAAAGTGGAAAAAATGTTAAACTAATAGAAATAGTTTAAATGAATTTTTGACGTCCATAGCCGTCAATGGCAATGAATGAGTTAATATGAACAGAAAATTCAGTTTGCATGTGTACAGCAGCAGGAATATAAATTTATATCTAACGGGCACAGAGTTGGACCTTCAGCTCTTTTATTTTGGAGTCACAATACATGGAAGTGACAGAAATATGAGATGAAATTACAATTAGTTTACTTGATGTGTCAGAAAATGTGGTCCTATAACAATATGCTACAAACCCCCCCTAAGTGAGGAATGCACTTAGAAAATACAGTATGTCCCTTATTAACCAGTGACTTGCCTAAATTCAGTTAGGAATGGTAGCACATGCAATTTGACAGATCCATATTTGTACATTGTGCTGTGTTTGTGCAGCAATGTCATGATTTGCAGCTGATTTATTTGGGAGGAGAGAAAGAGCCGTAGCGACGCGAGACTGAAGTCCGGTCGAGTGGGCTTGCCGACTTCCGCATCACATACATTCAAACTCATCGATGCGCTGCTTGGTGTTTCCTGACCGGATCTGTCGGAGGGTCTTGTACTTGTCTCGTCCCGCCCGCATGTTCTCCGCGTGGATCATGTCGTTGACCGTCTTCTTGGTCTCGTCACGGGCGTTGGCCAACTCTGAGCTCAAAGCCTGGAACGACAATTGTCACATACTCGGAATCAACTTTACTCTTTGTTCTATTACCGTCACAACTATGGAGGACCAAAAATGCCAAAATAAGAAATAAACAAAAGTGAATATAAAAACGGATATAAAAAAAAATACTCAAAAATTAAATCTAAAAAAATTAATGGAAATGGAAATAAAAACAACAGCAAAATTTACATAAATAAATAAAAGTAAATCAAATAAAAAAACTCGATTATTATAGAAAATTTTAACAGGGATGTGATTTGACCAAAGTGAAATTATCTGAAAATTTAGCCGGGGGTCTGGGGGCCGCTGGCACCCAGCTAGGTCCAGCCCCCCGGAGCTCATGGGTTTTCCGTGTTTTTAAGTACTTTCAATGCACTCACATGACAAAGAAATAGACAAAACAACAGCATAAATTTTCAATGTATATTGAACTATTCCATATAAAATGGCAGTTTTAGTCAACTCAAAATCAGTCACATTCAAAAACATTGGACTGCCTTTGCTTTTAAAAACTATCACTGAGAATATCATCATATCTAACTAATGTGATTACTAAGTTAACACATAAATAATGTTGAAGAGTTCAAATTTCATGAACAAATAATTGTATCATGACCAAATGAAAAGTAACTCATATTAGAGCATACCACAAATGTCTTTGTTATAGCAGAAGATGTTATCTGTCGGAGTCATGTGCATACACAATGAAATACAAAAAAAATAAAATAAATAAATAAATAAATAATAAAAATAAAAAAAACAGATTTTTTTTTTTTGGGGGGGGGGGGAGAAAAAAAGCGGAATTCCGCGAATTAGCGGAAAAATCACATCCCTGTTTTAAATATTAAAATAAATGTGGAAATAGCTTAATAAGCTTTCATATTTATATACGGTGTCGGCATAAAATGCGTCACGAAATGTTATACAAATGAGGGGGCGGTCCTAAGTGTCTTGGGTTGAACGGTTGATGACATACCCCGCGCCCCGCCTCTCATTCAAAGTCAGCTGAGATCGGCCCAACTCAGATTAGTGACACTAATGAGGATATAGAAAATGAATTGACGGATGGGCTACAATGCGGACAAGTATGTGCTTATTGTTTAAAGATGATGTCAGCACACTGCAGTATGCCACGACCTTTGCTAAATCCATTAGGGATTTATTACGCTTGCTATAATGTTCTGTCGACACACTCCACAGTGGAAGCAGGGTCAGTACGGGACGTACTGAACTGTGCCACTTGGTGGAAACATGGCTTTAGTGCTGACTATAGGTTCTTTTTGTTGACCGTGATAATATATTCAAGGACTCTTAAAAAAAAAATTCATGCCAGTGGCATAACAATTAAACATGGCAGAATGTACAATTAACCCGTTGCCATTCTTGGAATGATCAGAATGAACATCTTTCCAAATGTCAGACTTACAAGTAAATGTTTCTGCAAACGCTCGTTCTTCTCCGCCTCGGTCATGCGCTCCTCCTCGCTGCGGTCCTTGTACGTGGCGGCGGAGGTAAACTCGGCGCTGGCCTCGGCGCTGCTTTCGTCGTTCTCGTCGTGCTCGTTCTCGGTGTTGAGGGGCTCCTGAACGTGGGCCGCCATCACTTTGTGTTTCAGCTCTTCTTTGGTCTTCTCCAGGTCTTGCTGCACCATCGTAGCCTGAGGGAACAGATTGAACAAGTCACTCACTAATGGATATCATTTTCCTCTTTATTTTTATTTTTTTAAGTCAACACTCATGTGTTTAAAAGATTAATAAATAACAAAGCTGCCCACCTTTTCTTGCCACAGCTCTGCCTCCTCTTCCTTCTTCTTCTTAGAGTCCTCCAGGAGGGAAATCTTTGAGGTCAGCTCAGCTAACTCGGTGGCCTAAAACAGATCAATCCTTTTTTGAGACGCTGATTATCCAAAGCACCAAAGCGATTGAAATTGTATCGTATAACTGACCAGGTGCTCTTGGTTCTTCATCTGGTTCTCGGACTGTTGCAAGAGCGCCATCTTGGCATCCTCGGCGCCTTTAAGGTCCGCCTCCATGCGCTCAGCCTCCTCCTGGGCTCGCTTCCTCTCCAACTCCAACTCCAGAGCCCTCAGTGTTTGCTCCTCCAGCTCTGCGCACAATCACTTAACATGAACATCGCAACAGAAAAGTCTTCCCTGACGCACGGGCCCGTCACCCACCTTGCTGGGCCTTTTTGGTCTGCTCCTCGATTTGCTTTAATCGCTCCATTAATTCCTCTTTTTCCTTTTCTATCTTCTCCTTTTCCTTTTCTGCAGCTTCCCTTTTCCTCTTTTCGTTATCCAGCAGCGCTCTAATACATTTAGAAAAATAATTGACAGTACTTTGAATGATCTGGCTCGCGTTGTTATGTAAAGACATAACAGTAATTTTAACAGTGACCCTTAGAGGTCAAATAGAAGATGATTAACAGATTTGATGTGATTCTGAGATTCTGCATGTTCAAAACTGACCAAATTGAGACTCCTAAATGTAAGCTGCAAGCTCTCAATGATGCAAGTTTTTTTTTTCTCCATTAAATATATGTTCTGTGAGAAATGTGCCTGTTACCGTTCCATCTTCTTGAGATTCTTCTCCTCCCGAGCCTGAGCCTTCATCTGCTGTACTTCAATGGTGTCGGGCTTGCGGCGGCGCATGTACAGCTCGTGGTTTCCCATGCATAGAGACAAAATGCGCTTGTTGATGCGCAGCCTCGGAGCATAAAATACAAAGTCCTAAAAAAAGAAGTATACAGTAAGTAAGTGCCGGCCAGGTAGCGCTAAGAAGCATTTACAGTCCTGTCAATTAAAGCTAAAAAGCCTAAAAAATATACTTATAAAAAAAAAAAAAGGTCAACATACTGGAGCTTTCTTGTCGATTGGTTTGATGACAAATTTCTTGTCATTGAAGGAAATATTCCTGATTTCACTCCAAGGAAAACCAATTTTGGGCGTCATTCTGTGAAATAAACACACAAACTTCAGTATTGATAACAAGTCCCAAAAGCTACAAACAGTGTAAAGTTTTGTAAACTGAATGGGTTAGGTCCTGAATACAATAAATAAATACTAATTGAATATAAACCCAGTAGGGTTCCGAGGTCTGTAGACTCGGGTCAATTAGTGGAAAGCAAACATGGTGAATCAGCTTTTACTTGTTATGCTGCACACAACTAGAATAAGCTTCCAACAGAACGTAAATGCTTTTAAATCCAGCTTTAAAAAACATATGCTTTTTTTTTTAACCTGTGCCTATCTATGATTAAGTTTTTTTTTTTTTTTTTTTTTAAACATTTCTATTATTTTTTTTCAAAATATAAATTTTAATAAACTACTTTTTACTATGTTACTTTGCTTTAAAATATCTTAAATTGTTCTGCCCACCCATTTAAAAATGTCTTAAAATCTTTTATTTGGAACTATATTCCTCTGTACGCCTTAGTCAGTTTGTACCTTCTGGTTCATCGACTCGGTACGCTGATTCTGTACAATGACCTTGTGTAAGAAATGCGCTATATAAATAAAGCTGCCCTCCCTTGCCTTGTACACACTCACTTATCATTCTGTTCATAAATGTTGAGTCCCAAAGCATCCACTCCCAGCCACAGCTCTGTTCCTTTCTTATTTTTGATGCTGAAGTAGTTGACTCCATACATCTCCAGGTCTTGGGCAATCTTCAAATATTCCATCATGGATTCCTCTCTGAAAACACAAGAAATGTATTTTAAATACAGGATGTTCTTAACGTTGTCAAGGCAGAAAAAAATATATATTTTGTGACTTTCAGATCTCAGCGAGCCACAGTCACTTCCTCAAGGCAGTTTTAAGACTTCTGTACAACAGTCGCTCTACCCAAGCATAGCAGACTACGTGTCGAGGTCTTAAGCGTAATTCGAATAGTCTTACCAGAGCGTTAGCACGTCCAAACAGAGCAAAACAAATCATAGTCTCTGTGGGGCTGGCAAATTCTGGCTTAGGCAAAAAAAAAATCAAATAAAATGTTGGCCTGTGTTGTAAATGGTCATCTGTGTCAGCCATGTGATTGTCTTTTGATCCATCCAGGTTAATATTTGTTGCATCAAATAGCTTGTGCTTCATTTCCGATTCAAAACATACGCTTGGTTATGACAACCAAAAAGAAAACACTAGCGATGAAAAGTGTATCATGACCTCTGGGCCCTTGCCAGTGTTATGTTTGAAAAGTCATGCCAGCCCACTGGGAGAGGCATACAAAGGAGAGAAGACAGAGTCAGATAAAGTTTGGCACAGAGTAGAGCAGTACAAATAGAATTAGTAACCCGTATAATGAGCTGGGAACTTTTTTTTTTTTTTTTTTATCTAATGAGACTGAGAAGGAGGAGGAACAGTGATTACCTCATCATTCCCTTGTGTTCTTCATGCCACACTTGAATCCTCTCCTCCCACTGGTCCTTGCTGAGTTTGTGCTGGTCCAGAACTCTGCCGACGTGAAAGGTCAGAGGTCATGCAGAGGCTGATACAAAACCCAGATGACCACTGATTGTCTTGTTAATGAATTAGCGCGGTAGGAATTACCTCTGAGGGAGCAGATGTTCATTGGAGAGATAGCCCGGCGTGTGGACTTCCTTGTTATAGTCGGCATACTTTGCCTGCACCGCGTAGGACGCCAGGAGGACGGCCGTCTCGGGAGGGCAGTAGATATCATCATTTAGAATTCCCTCCTTCACCTGCAGGAAAAACAGCCGCTGGGTGGCATCCTGGATTAACTCCTCGGACACATCCTCAGGAAAGAACTTGGCACGGAACTTAAATAGCAGCGGGCTTTCCTTCCTCACATCTTGGGCTGTCACCTGAAATCATCAAGTAGGATATACGGCAGGTCAAATAGTGGTTCATTTAGCGTCAAAGACAGGAAAATCAATAAAGAGCTCACCTTCTTATTGAGCTTGAGCCATGTTGATAAACCCTTGGTATCCTGGTACTGGAGTCCAAAGTACCAAACCTCCCGAAGCCCGATGGTCTTAACGACCTGAAAAAATAAAATTATACATACAGATTATTAAAAAAAAAAAAAAAACAATACCTAGACTATTAGCACAAGATCTTTCAAATGAGCATCTATTGTTTTGGGGAGACTTTGTATGGTGCAGTTGTACTGTAATAGCATTCAGTAGAGGCGAGACATCATTTTGTGTTACTAGAGGCAAAGATAAGTGACTATTGTGTGTCCTACCTGGTCAAAGAGTTGTTTTCCTGTTGTCGTGGGCTGAATGGCAAACTCCAGTTCCGCATCCATTGTGGTGACTCTTACACTAATCTAAAAGTAATGAACAAATGGAATGAATGAACAATGCAAACATAACATGGACAAAAGTGTTCATTAAAAACAAGTCAATCAAAAAAAGTACAGCAAGCCAGATGATGCAAACTTGTTCGACAAAACAATCAGGCTTCAATAATAAGGGCGTTCATTTGGTAATTTTACATTCGTGTTGATCAGGCCAAATGAATCTATTGAATGCCCCCTACCCCCCGGTCTAAACACAGTATTCTGGTTTATATTGCATTTGTGGAGTACGAGTTAAGCAACAAAATCCAACCGTTTTTTTTTTTTTATCCATCTCAGGGGGCGGCCATTTTGTCACTTGCTGTTGACTGAAAATGACATCACAGTTGCTCAGGACTCAAGTAACAACCAATCACGGCTCATATGTTGTCTGAGTTTGGTCATGTGACGTACGCAAGCTGAGCTGTGATTCGTCATTACCCGAGTACTAATTTTCAGTCCATAGTAAGTGGAAAAATGGCCGCCCCCTTGAGATGGACAAAATTATTCATATTCCACAAACACAATATTAATCAGAATACCACGTTTAGACTAGTGGGTCTGCACAGAATATATTGTAAATATTTTTGGGGAGCCGACTTCACCTTTAAGCCATATTACAGTTAGAAAAACTTCAGCCTGGCTCCTTCACTGCACATCATAAGCTAATTCCACATATCATCGTGGACAAGCCAACAACCATCTGACTGAATGATGAGTCATTCTATTTTTTTCTGCACGTAGACGGCATGAAAGCCCATGTGGCCGTCTAGTTGGTCTCAGTATGGAACTTATCTACAGGAAGTAACCACATCCTTTGGTGGCGAGGCCTTGTGAGGCTTTTTTGCCGCTTCACCCTCAGGAGAACGGCTTACTTCCTGCCATGTATCAAGCAGTCACCAGTCAGCTCGCTGCTCTGTGTTCTGCCAAGAACATACCAATACACCTATTTGTAGCTAGTTTGTCACCACTGGGGAACTTCCTGTTCGAGTAAAGAATGCACTGAACACACATCAGATATTGAGGCAGGAATGTGGAATGTACTGTGTTGTAAGAACCACCTAAGTCAAGTCATTCCCTTTCTATGTTTTTGCAGTGATGTGACGTGAGACGTGTAACAGAAGCGAAAAAATCCATAATACGCGCCTCCTTCATTTATTCAAACTTGCATCCAGCTGCCGAGGTCATACAAATATTAGATTTACTCTGGAATCAGCAAACTGATTGTGTTGCCGTTTCTCATTTCTCTGCCCTCTTCGAGATGATGAAAAAGGCAGCACAAGACGCCTGTTGGGAAATAACTGTGCATGCCGAGGCCCACGCCAGCCCTCGACAACAATGGCAAGCATTATTTCCCCCGCTAGTAGGGGCTGACGAGAGTTGCGTTCTTTCCCATTCATGTCAGCAGAACCCCATTTACAGCTCGGGACACTTGCCCCTCTGTCACTTCCTGTCATCGCCAGCAGTTAAGTTGTAGGTCAGTCTGGGTCCATGCTAAGTACTAATAAGCCGATAAGAAACCATTGCAAAAACTCATTTCATCTCGCGTTGACCCATCTGGACCTTCAGCCGCTTCATTTCCTGAGCCCGAATGAATAACGTTGCATGAAAAAAAGAAGCACGCGGCTACATTCTCTGCTTGTGTTAGGTAGGGTGTGTCGCCCACACTATTCTTAGCGCGCACTCACCCGCGCCCTTTCGGCCCACGTGCCCATGTTTCCATGCATTCGACCTCATCATTTCCCCCATGGCAACGGCACAATGTACCCTGGCCAAACACACACTTTACAAGCCATACCAACATGCAACATCGGGGTCATTATGATGCTTTAATGTTGTGCCAGTTGCATTTCTTAACATGACTAAGACGTACAGTCACACAGTTGTAATCTCATTTTCCTATTGATGTCATCACGCCGTAAATCGCCATAACCTTGATGTAGACGACCACAATATCCAAAAGTACAAATGATATGTTGAGAAAAACTACCTACTAATTACTCATATTAGCTCTTTGACTGCCAAAAACGTTAAATAACGTTTAGTAAAATCCTATGGAGGAGTGCCAAAGACGTTAAAAGACGTTTGTTTCAAAACAGAGGTGAAACTAACCATTTTCTATTGTTGATTACTGAAAAATGGAATAAGGTAGAAACAAACTTTTTTTTCTGATGAAAGATGAGAGTCCAATCTTTCATTTGGTAGTATGTGTGTTTCCATAGTCCAAACACATAATTTTCTGTGGACCTTGAAAGATCAGTCAAAAATGCTTAAATCGGCTGGCACCCACGGCATCCCTTTTCTGAAAACATCTGGCAGTCAAAGAGTTAAATGATATGCTAGAGACTTTATCAGAAAGGATACCCTCACTCTGATTTAAACACAGTGAACATCCGAGAGTTATTGATGAAGTGATAAGTTGTCTCTATGAGGTCCTCAAATAGGCCAAATAAAACCTCAACACGCAGACATATTTTGATATGGATCATACTAGTTTTATTGTTAATATTTAATTAATTGTACAAAATACTTACAATCAAACCATTTTCTTTGTTTCCCTAATATTGACATGTATTATAATGCCAGGTTCAAAATTTTTTCAACACAAACTTCCCTTTACATAAACTTAAGAAAGAATGGGAGTTAAGCGTTTCGACGAACATAAATGCTTCTGGAATTGTATACAATTATCCATCCATCCGTTTTCTATTGTCCTCATTAGGGTTGTGGGTAAATTTGAGTGTATTCCATCTGACTTTTGGCAAGAGGTGGGGAACATCCTAGAATGGTCACCAGACAGACAGACCGCAACCATTCGCGCTCAGCTTCAGAACTATGGACGATTCAGTCTTCAATTAAGCTAACATGCATGTTTTTGTAACGGCTGAACCGATATACTAACAGACATACTTCCACTAGGGCTAGGGGTGTAATGGAAACCAATTTGAATCATAAAATCAGTTTTGATATAAAATATATATGCGAGATGTCTTCGAATTGTTTCACACCCCATGTATCGAGATATGTATCGAATTGTCTTTTAATTGCGAAGATGATGACTAGCTTCCAATATGGAATTTCATCTTCTACTGAGAAATTAATAACGCAGCATGCTATACATTATGATGATCCAGGCCTTAGCTTTTTTGACTTTATTGAAGGCCCCCATTCTAAATTTAAAGGGCTGTCACCAATCACATACTTGAGAGTCTAAACTGTGTCACAAGTTGAACATTTTATTTTAAAACAAGCCTGACACCTAAAATGGCTGACATCAACCACTGCCATTTTAAACAAAAATAATACTCATATAGACTTCCAGAAAAACCTTTAAAACTTCACACTGAACACTAACCATACTGTCCCCTTTTCCATGCCTACATCCAGATCCTCATAAGTAACTCAGGTTTTTTTTCTTGGTAATTGGGTTGCCCCTTAACAAAGTTCTTTGGCATAATCCTACTAAGAAACCAACCAACAATACATTTCAAAAATGGCGGCAATACTGTAAAAATGTCTGCTCAGACTTGTGCCACTAAAAGGTTATCTCACATTTACATGGCAAGTAAAAAAAAAAAAAGAAAAGAAGTCTGTGACACACTATGCGAGTCATAAAGATATCTGTGTTGTACAGAATAAGGCTGTTAAACCTCCCACCTCAGTTCAAACGCCCTGTGGCTGTGTGTGTACTGTTGTGTCTGCAGTCCAGATGTGTTTACAGCTGAGGGCTGGATGCAACCGAGCGTTACGCTCGAAACCCTCCAGTTGAAGAGTGCAAACTGGCAGACAGGAAGAGGGAGGGATGAAAAAGGAGGATGAGCTTGCTTCACAAAGCGAGGTGGGGTCTTTCCCATGACCATTGTTCCTTAAATATACATACATGTGCACATCCATCTTAGCGCCTTTTGTTGGCGAGGTAGTCAACATTTGGAATCCTTCTCTCTACCTTCCCAAACTAGTATTTCGCTCATGAAAGCCTGTTCGCTCCAACTTCCTACAATTCACTAATACTTGTGTGTGAGAAGTGTCATTGCAGGGTGTGGGGCAGAACTTTCAGTACAAACATTTGGCAAAACCTCAAGCTTGCTCTTATCTTTAGACAACCTTGATTTTCGATTCAAGCTGAAAACAACTGAAAAATGGACCACAGATAGCACGAATTAGCACACAAAAATGACAAATATTAAGATAAAACTACTTACTTTCCGAAGTATAAAAGTCACGCCAAATCCAAGTGTGAAAATATTCAACAATTTGTGTAAAAAAAAAACATTCACTTTTTCCAGCAGCTCTAACTCTACAAACTGCTAATCTGCTCTGCTATGCGCACTACGGCCTCCTTAAATCCCCTGCTAGCATACCTCCACGTCTTTCCATTGACCAAATCACCATAGCCACACACACTCAATGTTTGTCCCTCAAGCAAGAAAACCACCAATGTTGTTGACTTCCGACTGAAACGGTAAGTCGTACCCAAGCTTTACATTAGAGAATGTTTGTTCATTTGTGTGACAGAGAATGCTAGCCTAAAATGTTGACATACTAATAACTTTTTCATACGGATATCTAACTAAAATATATCCTAAATTTAGGGAGTGTTTTAAACCCGGACAGAAAAGAAGAATCACAGTAACTTGTGATAAAATGACACTTTAAGGCTGATATAGTGCTCCAGTGCAATCTTGAGTGGTGCACGGCATGTGAGGAGCAGGCAGTGAGGAGAGCAGCTTGACGGTGATGTGAAAGTCCATATAAGGCTGCGGGCGAGGAAATTACCAGAAAGGAACTGATGTAAGAGTAGAACATTTGAGTCACACCGTAACTTCCTTGAGAAACTCAAGCACTTGCCAGTAGGAGGGATGGCAGAGACGGGCAACTTTTGGAATAATTGCCAATTTGCGAATCATTAAGACAAAAAATTGGGGGGGATTTTTTGAACCTCCCTCCCTACTGTGGCTACACTTCTCCAAAGGCAACTTTCACTTGGCAAAAACTGAACTTTCTTGCCGAGTCAGATGATCCTGCTTCCTTTTTTTTTTTTTTTTTTTTGGCCCCATCAAATAACCTTACAAAAGGGCAAGCTCATTGTTTTACCACTAATCTCTAATACTGGGAAGTACTAAACTTTTCATCCCGAAAACATTGTTCTTCAGTTATTCTTTCCATCATTTATGGCCAGTGACCTTCCTCTTGACCAGATATTTGTCCCCTTTTAGTTTCCTTTTTTTTTTTAACACTAAAGCAGGACATCTAAACAACATAGCAGCATAGAACCATTTGTATGGTATTGCTTGTAAACACACTGTAAAAGCTCCTTTTGAGCTTCTCCCGGCCTGTGAAGCCTCAGTAAACAGGGGACCACGCCACTGTTGTCGAGGCTAACAGTATCCTAGCTGCACTACTCAAGACAATTAGCACCCAGACGGTCGCCTAAGTAACACACTAAACCTATTTCTAAAAAGCACAGTAAACACTCGCACTATTGCATTCTTTGCAGTTTTAGGATGCAACTGCGCCTTCTTCAATTGATATTGATTTTGGTCTGTGGTTACTTCTCCAGACCCAATCATATTAATCTGCTCCATCTGATGATGGTGTTGAATGATGATGGTCTTGTAATGTAACAATTTGAAATCTCTTAGCTTTCCAACTTTTTCCTCCTAACATTGTGACTTCATTCTAGTAAAATTAGAATGTACTCATCATAATATTTCAATGTGTTTTTTCTTTTTTGGTAGTGATCTATTTTTCTCTCTCCCATTTTTAGCATTGCACCTTTTAAAGAAACATTTATGCAGGACTTTTGTTTAAGTTATTAAACATCCTATCGTTAAAGTTCTCAAGCTATCTTAAATTTGTAAAAAAAATAACAGAGCTGTACGAGGGGTGACCGACCAATAGTGTATGTGAAATTTTCCTAATTTGGACAGAGGGTTTTTTGCCCAACAGTGAGGAAATGTACCCTTACATGCCATAATGAATAATTGATTTCTTTAAATGTTTCTGCCTAAATATTTATGACCTGTTTAAGAGAAATGAGCTTCACCGAACTAATTTTAATTATATTTTTAAATATTTATCCATTGCCACTGGCTAGTAATGCTGCAAATGCATGCAAGCATGTCAGATTTGTGACTACACGGTACGTCACAATCATCACAGCTTTTAATTGGCCCAAAGGGAGGAGTCATTTAGGGTGACCGGATTTTTTAAATGACGCTACAATTTAGCTAAATATCAAAAAATCTTTTGGGACGCAAGGAAGCAGGGCTAAAAACGGGACTGCCGTCGACAATACCAGACATTTAGTCACCCTAGAGTAATTGCTTTGTTGTGTGTTTTTAAGATTGGCATACAGGTCCCTAATATGTACATCTGACACAACATAATTCATTGCAAATTTGATGGACCCCAGTTTGAAACCACTATTCGGTATTGCTAACAAAAGTTTGTATTTCACAATTCCTCCATTGATAAACAAATGTGCATTTAAACATTTACAGTGTATATTATCAGCAGCATCACGAGTCATGGGTCACAATACTTTCATTGTCCCACTGTCTTAAAAGTAAATATCACAGTTTAACATTTATGGATGAGTAGTAGATTTTTATTGTACTAAATCCCAATGTTTATGCTTAGATATATCAAATAGAAAACAGAGGATAAGGTTTAGAAACATGAGCTTTATGCAGTTTAAATTAAACAAAGAGTGTGTGTGCACCCCCCATAAACACCCCCCAACAATGAGAGGAGGGGTTCTCTTCATTGTTCCCAGCTATGCCACATTAAAACAGATTGCTGAAGTTAATATGATGCCACAACATCTTATAAAATCTTTTTGTGGGGGGGGGCAGGTAGAGCAGGGGCTGGAGGACACATAGTTGGGCCGTCTTGACAGCTCCAATCTCGGCTTCTACCTGCTAGCTAGCCCCGGCTGGATGGGGAGGCCTCCGGAAACACGAGCTCCATGGCTACCGGGGGGGGGGGGGGATGGAGGGCAACCTCCCAAGACAAAGCCCACCCTGGGTCGGGATTCTCAACCGTGCCACTCGTGTGGGGACGTGGGAAGATGGATTGTGATACAAAGTAGCCTCAAGGCCTCAATGAAGGATGTGATTTAAGCGCTCATTTGAAGAGGCATTGGGGCGGGAGCGCGCACGCGCACTCTCCTAACGGAAAGTATTGTGTCGTCGCGAGAATTTTAAAAGATTCCAGTAAAACCATTTGAAGCACTTATTAAGTAATACGCACACCAAAATAGAGAGTCACATACCGGCGTCGGACGCATATCAACGTAGGATTCCGTTAAACATGAGCAACAACAAGACGTTTACGTTATAAGAATAGTTAGGTTAATCAAGCTTACCGTTTTCGGCATCTTGGCTTTTGTTGGTCCGGTTCTGGTAAGAAGGGGAAAAAAACACAACCAAAAACTAATAGAACAGACGAGCAGTTGTCGAAACCACCAGAAAACTTTTTCCCATCAGAACAACGGCGCCAGTGAAACGCCTTCCTGTCCAAAACGAGTCCAACCTATTACTTGTTAGCTCGATTTAAAACACTCCAAAAACGTAACTTATCACTTTCGAAGGGAATATTAGTCTTTGTGCCGCCCTGAAAAAAAGAAATGAACTCGAAAGCTCGATTTCCTGCTAACGGTACCCGGACTCTGAAACCACACCCAGGCCGATGACAGGACAGCAGCCAGACAGAAAGAAGGAGAAGCTCGGTTTGGTTTGGTTTAGCTGGAGCCCGCAGACTCCGCCTGCTGCTTCTGCATCATCATGGCCGCACACAGCCACTCTCCTGGCTCGGCTTGACTCTGCCAAGACCTTTTACTCGCTTCGCGTGCTCTCGTTTTAATTGTTTCAGTTTATAATAACAATTTACTGTCGATAAAACGCCCACCAGGTGCTCAGTGGTGGGAAGTAAATTAAGTAGTTTTCCCCGTAAGTAGAGATCGACACTTTTCTTCTGACGAGTTTTGACTTTTACTCCCCATATGTATACTTACTTCCTATTCATTATTTTTGTCAAAATAAGATAATTTAATACTAACGACCTCCTGGGGGACTCAAGCAAGGACCATGAAGCCCTTCCTACCCGACAAATAAACCCGTGTGCTGAATAACTAAATATATCTCTTATTAGGTAATTGACTTGTAAAATGAATTAGAGCAATCCTCTCTTCATCGCTGGGGTTACGTTAAACTGATAAGAAGATACTACACTTGATCTCCAGCCCAGCCCAGATATAGCCTAATCCACAATATACCCACAATATATAGAAATACCCCATTGAAAAACTCTCTAGACATATTTTTATAGCATTTACAGCACTGCAGTTATTTCAAGGTCTTTAAACACACTATAAAAATATAAAACCATTAAAATACATATACTATACATTGAGAGAGCAAGGGCAATTGGTAACACTAAAGTGTACCGATCCTGTTGTGTTTACAACCTCCTCCCGAAAACTAATGAAGAGGAAAGAAACTGCAGTTTAGATCCTAATTGGTTGATTGGTTAGTTGATTGAGACCTGTGGGATTTACAAAGCAGAAAAAAACTGGGATTTTGATGGCCATCTCACCTTATCTCAATCAGTCAAGATTTCAACCATGTATGACTAGACATCTATTTATATAGGTTTTTTTTTTTACATCATGCCATCATCGGCAGAAATTGAAAAAGTAACATGCCCATTTTGACAAAAAAAAAAGACGTGATTATATGCACGGAAAATGGATAGTTTCAGTATTTCTGCACACATGTTCCATTATTATGCCCAACTACACAATAAATTCTGGACAAAATGGTTGTCACCAGCTAAAAGAAACATAATAATTACCATAAGTAATAAGTACTTTTTTCTAATGTTTTATACAGGCAGTGGAAAAAAGGGGAGTCATTTGCCTTCCCCACGTTACCAACGCTACTGGAATGACGGAAAACGCTCCAGCAGACGCCGCAGCAGAAATGTTCATGTGGGCCCACAATGTGGTGAGCAAGAGCATGCAGCAGTAGATGGAGGTAAAATCATGAAGTTTGGCCTGTCTTATTGCGTTGGATAACCTGGAAATTGCAAGCCTGATCCCTCCAGATTGCTTCAAAGTCAGATATCCTATAAGGAGAGCTAGAAGAGTCAGAAGATGTTACACCAATTTCAAAAATATGCTTCATCATGGCAGACAACGGCCTCTGGCTTCTTGACTCTTTGGGGATACAGAGGGATGATTCATAACACTATTTCCTCAGAGCTCGACAAGCTAAATGATGCCTTTGTACTGATTTCTTAACATGCAGCTCACATCGGGCTATCACACTTCCTCATCGCGTCGAAAACATTGGATTTTTGCTAGAACATAACTATTTGCATACAATCTAACTAAACAAAGATTTTGGAGTGACCGGTGATGTGCAGTGTGTCTAAATCGGTAACGCCATCCAAACTAAGCAGTGACAACTCTGTGGCCCTTGCGCAAAATGTTGCTGACCCCTGATTCAGATACAGTACTGGCAGTCTTTTTCATTTTCAACTGTCTCTCTTGTGATTGACAGGCTGTCCAGGGTGTGTCCTCTGCTCTTGCCCAATGTCAGCTGGGACGGCGGGCTCCAGATCTGCGAAACGTTCACAATCCGTTTGCTGCTGATAAGGGATGAAAGGTAAATACCACAATGCCTGAGGTGAAATTCTGCCAGAATTAGATTTTAGACCTTTAAAAAGTAACCAACTCAAATACCTTTGTGTTGACTCACTGAGTTACATTCCTATGAACTACACCTCTAGGGTAAGATGACCTCCTGTGGAGTGAAAAACTTACTGAAGCTCAATCACAAATTCAGACTAAAACGATGCTGCTTAGTACACTCACAGAAACATTTCAAGCAAGCCTGACTTAAGATGTAATTTAAAATATTATATAAATAATATATAAATATAATATATAAAATAAATATAATATATATATATATATATATATATATAAATATATATAAAATATAATATATAAATTAAAATATGTAATTTTTTTAACATGACAAATTCCAATTTACTTTTTTTTATTAGTTAATTTTAACACAAACCTACCAAATAAACCTTATATAATACATATTCATAAATCTAATAAAGCCTATTTATTTGAAATGCACAATCCCCAGGTTCATGTATTTAGTATTAATAAAGTATAATTACTCTTAATTAATAATAATGAAAGTCCATCCATCCATTTTCTTGGCCGCTTTTCCTCACAAGGGTCGCGGGGGTGCTGGAGCCTATCCCAGCTGGCTTCGGGCAGGAGGCGGGGTACACCCTGAACTGGTTGCCAGCCAATCGCAGGGCACACAGAGACGAACAACCACACTCACAATCACACCTAGGGACAATTTGGAGTGTTCAATTAACCTGCCATGCATGTCTTTGGAATGTGGGAGGAAACCGGAGTACCCGGTGAAAACCCACGCAAGCACGGGGAGAACATGCAAACTCCACCCAGGTAGGCCGAAGCCCAGACTCGATCTCACGTCCTCTGCACTGGGAGGCGGACGTGCTAACCAGTCAGCCACCGTGCTGCCCTAATAATGAAAGTATTTATTTAAAATACATAAATTACATTGTTTGAATTGCATAATAAACAGGTTAAATTACATGATAAATATATTGCTATGTGAAAAACATTTATGTCCATTTTTTTCTCCATATTTATTATTTTTTTTACATTTTTTTGTTTTCGGGATGAAACTAAATGCAGACATCCCAAAAACATAGAAATAAAAAAACAATTATACTTTATTAATACTAAATAGCATAAACCTGAGGATTATGCATTTGAAATAAATATGCTTTATTAGACAAATGTATAAGTATCATATAAGTTTTATTTGGTAGGTTTGTGTTAAAATAATCTAAAAAAAAAAAAAAAGTAAATGGGAATTTATGTAAGGTAGGTTTGTGTTAAAATAATCTAAAAAATAAAAAAAAAGTAAATGGGAATTTATGTAAAAAATAACATACATAAACCTTGTTAGGCTTGAAATATTCCTGTGAGTGTATATGATTGTGCCTAAGTCTAGCCTACTGCCAATCTATCCCAATTCCATGCACAACTTTAGCCAGAGGAGGGTGCTCAAACTCAAATAATGACTGAGCTGGCAGTTCAGCATCTCTACCACTTGTTAACAGTGGCTTTACAATAATATTAAATATCACTGAAGGTGTCCGATGCGATTCTTCCACACCAAACTCACACATTCCCAAAAATGGTTTTATTAAAGGAGGAGCTAGCACAGTTTGAACATAATGTAGCTTTATTAACGGTGAGAAACACATGTCATTAAGACTTACATTTTGTTTGAGTCCACAGACTCAAATAATCTAGTTTGGTCTACAAAAAAAAAAGAAAAAGCAATGCTTTCCAGTCAGTGTAGATCACAATACTGCAGATAAGCACAACACAAAAAGCTTGCTTTAATGTTTCCCTTTTTTACACTGCAGACACTACGGTCCACTCACACCACTTTAGAGAAGTCACCAGTACAACTCGCTGTTTTTGAACCATGTGATTTTGAATGTTAGTGGGTTTAAACCTGAGTATAACACTGTAAATATGTACAGTCATGTTAATGGGCACACCTTGAGTCCTGGCATTCTGCATACCAACTCTGTCCATCTGGGAGTATGCTGGCATCAAGTGTCATATAAGGTACACAATTAGTGTGAATGTGTGTTTGAACCACTAATCACGATGTGTACAATTTTTTTTTGTTTTGTTTTGTTTTTAAACAACAACTTTGGTCTTGACATGCTATTTAACACATAATTTCAAAATAGCACAAGTCCAATTTTCCAAAGGGCGCCAGCTGAAAGTACACACTAACTGGCCATAGACAGCAAAATTATTAATTCACACTACTTCAATATATTTCAGAGGTCAAAGTAACAACAAACAGCACACATCTGCTTACCAACATTGTTTAGTCATTAAACCGACTGCCAAACATTTCATTAAATTCCAGTTTGAAGAGAAAAATTAATATTAAAAAAAAACAAACATCAATAGACAACTTATTCAAAACTGGCACTGTGCTATCATTTATTAGTGTTTAGTAAAAGTGTCCTTTAAAGTGGATTAGTTCAGTGTGTAACACTCTGTGTGTTTAACTTTTTTTTTTTTTTTTAACACCCAAATATGCAAAGTTTTCATACAAGGCAAAATATTAACAAATCAAGGGAAAATAAGCACAGGTTACAACATTCAAGTGAACTGAAGTAATGTTTTACATTTACACATTAAATCCTATCCACAGGAACACATGTAAGTATGTACAGTGAGGGCATGTAACTTAGTGCTGCGCAGTTTTGTCTTGCAGTGCACTGACCCAGCACATCAAAGGTACCAGGTCATTAACTACTGTACCCAATAAAAGATAGTACATACCTATGGGCTACTCCCAGTGACACACAGTGTCACACACAATAGGCATCCCCCCCACCCACTTTATTTAAATAAAACTATTTTCATAATATACATTTGATATTTAGTTTACATTCAAGTTAGAGATACAATTTGTATCAACAAGTAAAAGTCAATTCTAGACATTTGTGGCTTGGTTGTTTGCGGCACTTACAAAAGAGGGAATGTGGGGGGCACTGACTAAACTACTTAGCATGAGAAAAGCTTTTTCTCAAAGCTGGACCATATAGGACAGGGTTTTTGTTGTGAATTTTTGCCTCTCAAGTACAAGCTCGAAAATGTAGCAATCAAATTGAATATAGACAAACTTGAGGATCATACGTCCCAACAAGTGATTAAAAATGACTATTGAAATGTCACTTCCTTTTAGATCACGAGCGGGGCAGCTGCCTTTTAATGTGTGTAGTTCAAATCCATAAAATGACTCATCAGTTTTGTGTACATCTTGTATTCATGTACTGATTTGATATGCATGATGCATCCCAGATTAATAACTCATTCACTGCCATTGACGGCTATAGACGTCAAAAATTAATTTGAACTATTTTTATTAGTTTAACTTTTTTTTTTCCACTTTTGTTAACAAGAGTATAAAAAACTAGAATTTTTTTAATTGTACATTTAGAACAGATATAAAATTAGTGATTAATCATGAGTTAACTAGTGAAGTCAAGCGATTAATTACGTTTAAATAATGTAATCGCCCCTAATTTTTAATAATCTTTTTTTATTTAAACTTAAATTTTTGATTGTAATTAACTGCATGACTTCAATAGTTAACTCATGATTAATCATATATATTTTTTTAATATCTTTTCTAAATGTACAGTAATTTTTTTCCTAGGTTTTCATACTCTTGTTAACAAAAGTGGGAAAAAATGTTAAATAGAAATAGTGCCAATGAATTTTTAATACGTCTATAGCCGTCAATGGCAGTGAATGAGGTAAGCATGTTACACTCTGTGTATGGAATGTGCTATACAAGTAAAGGCGCCTTGCCTGTAAGAGGAAATATCTGACCTTGCTGAAGACAATAATTCCGCTTTCATTGGAGTTGCGAGTCGAGACGGATTAAAGTCGTCAGTGCAATTAACTCGGTGTTCTTTCAGTCACTGATGATAGTTGTTCTTTTTCTTTACATTTTCAAAACATTTTCTTGGAATATGATAATATAACTAGCTGGAGGGGGGTGGGTGGGGGGAGGGGGGGCACGCAAACGTTGAGCCAAATGCCAGAAACAACGGGTGACAGCAGCCTTGCAATCTGATTGTTTCATATGAAGAAACATTTAGGCAGTTTGTTTTCACCTTCTCATGAACAGACAGCTGGCCGAAAGTGGCCTCGTCTTTTTTCATGAAAAAAAAAACAAAGTCAGCAAAAGCCCAAAAAAAATCATTTGGGCGATACAACATTCATTTTTTTTCTTTTTTGGATGTTTATACACACTAGTTTTACCAAACATTATAGAGAGCTTTTCTTTTCTTTTTTTTTAAATAATCACCATTGAGAAAAATAATCTGGCTCACACAAATTGCCAATTAAGAGTAATACCACTTGATGTTGAAAATCTGTGTGGCGCGTTGGCATTTTGTACTTCCGTATAAGAACGTTTGGATGTTCAGTCAGGTGATCATACAGATTCAACCAAGTGGCATTTCCCTTTAAATGCAGTCAGAGCGTCACCTTGCAGTTGGGCTGGCTTTATACGACACCGCTGTTATCTGCAGTGGCACCTTGAAGTTCAAAATCCCGAATTGCCATACAATTTCACAAGTTTGAATAGAATTTTCATGAAAAATATACTCCAAAATTCAAACTACCCATATATTACACTACCACTCAAACAGTGATATCAGCATCGTGTAAAGCCGCGCGCAAAAGACCCTTTGTTAAACAACTCAAGGTGCATACTTTGGACATACATATACAAAGTTTTACAATGCATTTTTCACGCTTCAACTGTATATACATGTACAAGTTTTCACAAAATATATCACTCGTTAGAAGAGAATAGACTCTTGCCAGCAGTAACCACTGGTTTTTGGCCAGTGACGTGAAAAAAGTGAAAGCATCCTGAGAGCAATGTGCTGCAAGGCACAGCCAAACTGCATTTGAGCCGTCCGCTCTCACAATAAAAGCCAAACATCATACTAAATACATGCTTTCTTGCATTTATGTCATTTGTGGGGTTTTCTTCAATTAAAAAAAAAAAAACTTATATTTAACAACCTTGCAGGCCTAATACTCGCGGATGGATTTTTAATCTATCCACCTAATTATAACAAATCTGTGTGCAACTCTTGACGGTAAACATTTTTTCAGTTTTTACTGCAGATGCATTGTGATCATCCAATTTTTACACTTTAGTTGTTATCTGAGCGTGTATCACTGCATCTAATTTAACGTTACTGCTTTGCAGCTTTTTTCAACAATGTATAAAAAATCAATTGTAATCGGGTTCTTCAAGCTGTCCCACCATCTTATGTGTCTCAGTGTGAAGTCAGTCCATTTAAGTGCATGTTACTTTGATACAAATGAGCAACAAACAGATCCACTGACAAACTGAAGAAGTTCAGAGTAGCTCCTTTTTTCTTTCTTTTTTAAAGATAATCATGTGCTGTATGTACCCTGGGAATAAATAAAAAAAAAGTGATAACATTGGATTTGTGATGGGTCGCAGGGAGATTTGAAACACCCAGGAGTACTTAATTTGTACTAGA
Source organism: Vanacampus margaritifer (assembly GCF_051991255.1). Classification (NCBI taxonomy): domain Eukaryota; kingdom Metazoa; phylum Chordata; class Actinopteri; order Syngnathiformes; family Syngnathidae; genus Vanacampus; species Vanacampus margaritifer. Next base: position 7,798,900 of record NC_135447.1, on the reverse strand, counting down.
GAAATAGAGCTAAAAAATAAAAATAAAAAATACCTCAGCGCTGTCTAAAAGCCTTAGATACATAAAAAGCGCTACATATATTATATACTATTTTCACAACAAATCTGACAAAAATATACACAACAGTTGGAAATGAGAACTAATTCCAATTATGTCAAGTTGAATGTTATGTGACGTCAGAATAATAACCGTTTTTTGGCATTATTTAGCAGCTTATAAATGACTGAAATAATGGCTTTTGTGTGATTTATATGTACATTGATAACAACGTGCACTTGTATACAAGACAAAATCTCTTTTTGGCTTGCTTTGTGCACTGTCAAATTCTACCAAAATAGTAGCTTTGTGAGACTGAGAAAATAGATCTCTTTCCATACTGAGATAGTGCTTTGCGTTTTGAAAGTAGGAGACTTCAATGACAAAGACATTCATTGAAGACTAAAAGCGTGAGGTCATTCAGATATAAGGCCATTAAATATCATAGTTCATGCTTATCATAGTTCATGGAGGTATGCGCGTACCTCCCTCTTATTCGTCTTAGAAAGAAATGCACAAAATAATCACCAGTTATTTACAGCAGAGGCAAAACTCAAGAACGTTATTGATAGTTGTTACTGCACCACAAACGTTTGCGATGCCGTTCACAGCACATCCACATGACCTGAACAGGAACTTCTTAAAAGCTATGTGGCTAAAACTTTGGATATTGTTCATTCAATGAATCCAAATGCTGAAAACGCAACAACTGTGATTGTTGCTGGCTTGTATTGAAAGCAGGTGGGCCAAAGTTTGATACGTCGCCTCTTGTTGAAATCAGGGCCCGGTTGTTCAGTTAGCGGTTATTTTTTACCACTGGTTAACCCCTAACCGCCAGTTAAATTCTTAAACCGCCGTTAGCTAGCCAGCCGTAAAATATGCGCTGTTCAAAACATGGTTAGTCACGTTGGTAATTAACAGCGTGTGGTTAGCATGACTGGTTAGCACCAATATACGCCACAATTCCTCATTTTGTAAGACGTTCAAATGTCCAAAAAGATCGCACCGTCAAAGTTAACCGTGTGGTTAGCATGACTGGTTAGCACTAATATACGCCACAATTCCTCGTTTAATAAGACGTTCAAATGTCCAAAAAGATCAAAGGCTTGTTTTATAAATTGAATAAATCTATTAAATAAGTTATTTTCCACACTATTAAAAAGTTAGCGGCGTTCACTAGGTGTGCTAACTTTAGCGTCAAGGTAGCAGCCAGTTAAAGTTAACCGAGTTTTGAGCAACCAGGCACAGATTGTCAACCAATTGGTCTGACAAATTTGAGAGAACAGCTAACTAAGATGACAAAATCCATATATTTGACATTTTTCTACTCCATTTCAAATGTTGATAGGAAACTCAGCTCCTGGTTAGGTATGAGAGATGCGGTATGAAACGTACAGTAAAGTTTCCTTTTACAAATGTACCACACTATGTGAAACATCTTACAATTGTACTTTAAAAATGTCAGACAAACTTCGTCTATGCTGTTGACTTAATGTCATCTTGCTGATGAAAAACCAGAAAGCTGCTGAATTTTGCAACAGACATTAAAATAAAATAAAAATCCTGAGGGCAAATGTTGCGCATTTGGCAACATTTATCAAGTGCCTGTCTTTGCAAACAAAACACTCCAATCTCTCTATTTAATTTCCACCTTAATCACCTATTATTATTATTTTTTCTTTAAATAAAAAACAAACAAAAAAGGGTCCCTCAGTGACAAGACCTCAAATTTGTAACAATGACAGCTGCCAGTTGTTGTGGGTCTGTCAAATGAGGGTTCTTCTCCATCACTGAATGGACCACATAAGCAGGAAAAATGTTGCAAAGGTTCCGATATGTTTGATACTGGTGCTCGGGGATGACGTACCGTTCTTGGTGCTCCGCGGCAGCCGTGGCCTCCCACGGCGAGTTCCAAATTTGCTCCATTTTGTCAGGCATGCTGCGGACCATGACCCGCTCGCAACACGGCATCAGGCTGTTGCTCAGCGGGTACGAGTGGTACCCGTAAGACTCGTTCCCGCAGGGCAGCGGGTCCCAGCTCGCGTGCTGCTCTCGGCACAGCGGCGGTCGCCTCTGCCTCATCGGGTTGCTGTCGTACAGCCTGGAATCGGATACGCTGTCCATGCGAGTCATACCGAGGGAGCGCGTCGGCTGCGAGGACAGCGGCGGGAGAACGTTCTGAGGCATGGGGTAGTCTCCGGGGCAGCTGGACCTGGCGCCCACTGCCACGTGCTGGATGCGCGTGGCGAGGTGAGGCGCGGGCGGCTTCCGTGGACCCTGCTTGGGCTCCTCCGGCCCGTAACTCTGCACCCTGCTGAGCGTTTCGTGTCGAAAGCCGTGCGGGAACGCCGGCATTCTCCCCGTTGCCGGGGATTGCTGCTGGCCCTTCATGCTCTCCTCCAGGCTCCCGTCCACAGAGCTCGGGTACATTTCGCCGTAGGAGGAGAACGAGTCACTGTTGGAGTGGCTGAGGCAGGACTCGGGGCAGTGGCTGCGAGTTCTCTGACACACGACGTGCTCGTGCTCCATGCTACAGAAACTGTCGACGTTGTGCATACTGCTCATGCTCATGTTTGAAAAGTCACTGTGCAGCGAATAATAACCGTGATCGCTGACCGAGTCGTACTTTGGGAACTGCTCGCTGTATGTAACGGAGGCGCCGTGACTGTTGGTGACCAAAATGGGAGGGTAGTGTACACTAGACATGTGCTCGAGCGAACTATGTGAGAACTGCAAGGAGCCCGGCACAGGGCTGCTGGCGGAGCGCGTGTTCAAGGCCCCGGCTGCGTGGCTCTTGGCGGGCTGCATGGTGGGCACGCTGAGGGCAGTCACAAGGGAAGGCACTGAATTTGCCTCAGACTTCCTCACAACGGACAGAGTTTCTGGAGACTCGCAGGCCACCGAGCGTATACTCGGGTCCGACTGGCGTTTGGGCGCCACGCGTTTGACTTCAGAGTTGCCGTCCCTGTTCACAACTGCCGGACCGGTGCCGCATTTGGCTAAGGCCCCCTCGCTCATCGTCTTCACGGCAGACAGCTTGGCGAAGGCCCGCAGTTCATCGGCCACCGACCGCAGTGGTTGGTTGACGCGCTCCGGATGATAATATTTGCACTTGTGTCCATATGTGCACTTTTTGCCTTTTTAAGGAAAGAATAAATCAAGTCAGCAGCATGGAAGGAATCTAAACCCTTTTTTTTTTTTAACTGACTCACCATAGGGGCAAGGTTGTTTTTTATGCTCTGGGACAACAGGACGCTTGCGAAGGAAATTTTCCAAGCTTGGACCGTGCCTTCCCAGTGGATCATCAGGTGGCATAAATCTAAAGACATGAAAATGTTTCAATGTTAGTAGTACATTCAAGTTCAAGAGCAAAGGGGGTTGCTTCAGTGCGGGCGTGAATGAGTTAGGAGCTAGGATTCTTCAGGAATAACTTTTATCTTTAGTCAAATCTACTCTTCTTTTTTAGGCGATATTCAAAAAAAAAAAAAGTGATTTTAAGACTTGGGCCACTTCGGGCAGCTTTTTGCACTAAAATCTTTAGGAATACGGCTTCAGCATCATTTGAGGCTGTAATTTATGATGTAGCATCACTGTACAAATATGCTGTTTTCCAATTATATGATTTAGCGTTGAATAAAAGGTGCATAGCTCCTTACTTGTCATTGACGAATGAATACATTAGGAGACGTTCCTCGATGAACTTCTTCCACTCTGGTTTTTCATTTTGCAAGTCTCTGTAGTTGTCATTTGACACAATAATTCCATCAGAATCATAAGCCAGCTTCACTATGAAGCGATCATCATAGCACACCACCCTTCTGCCTTGGACCCTCCGAGATGGGGTGAAAACCAGGATCTTCTCTTTTTCTAGCTTGCGTAATATTTCTTGATCTGTGAGGGGAAACAATGTTTGAGGTGGCTAGGGATGCACACATAAATACGAGGAGAATACTACATTATTTTTGGGTAACTTTTAGCAGCTAATCCTAAACCCCAGACGCTGATTGCCTCTTATTATTACAATGCTCATTAAATGCAGTATCACGTACACTGACAATAGCAGGCCAAACATTGCTTTGCTACCTGTAATGAGGGCATCGGGTCTTGACTGTTCCTTTCTCCATGCTGGGACAAACACAGTAATGTCTTTGTGCCCCTTTTCCAGGAACCATTCGACAGCAAGTTGGATACCACGGCAAGAAAAAACCTCTTTGTTTCCATGACTGAAAAACAAACAGATACAGTGAACTCCTGTTATAGGGAGACCACACAAAAACAATAGAATTTTGTAAATGCTCCTCCTCAAGTCATTTCACTATAATTCCTTGGCACCAAGATGCCACAAGATGGCGCCAATGCTTTTATTGCTTTACCATGAGCACAAAAATAGCAAATGGGTGATAGTGCCCTAAAATGTCAGCAAATGTGTGAATTCATGAATGCTGAACCGCAATGATGTCACGGTTCTGAGTGCTAAGTTGTGAGCATCTTACCTCATTGCCACGTTTGATCCGTCAATGACAATAGGCCTGAGGTTGTCGTAAGGGTCCGCAGATTCCTCTTCCACAGACACCTCAGGACTAACAGCCTCTTTGACGCACGGTGTAAGTGATAGCGACGTGGCTGCAGTGCTGCAGGGTTGACTTTCGGGCTCCACTTTGTTCCCCAGCCTTACCAGCTCAGCAAGAATGTCATTAATTAGCGCAGCGGCCCCCAGTTTATTGAGCACCATCTCCACCTGCTCTCCAGAGTAGCCCAGCTTCAACGCAAAGTCCATTTTGGTCTGGTACTCCCTCTCGCTGGCCGCTTTGATCGCTGGCCCCGCGCTGGTCTCGTCATCGCGGGACTCTTGCACGGTGCTACTCTGGGAAAAACTGGGCTGGTCGAGGCACGGGGAACGACACAGCTGCCGATGGGGCTTTGCCACCGCCAGGGGCTCCCAGTTCTGACAGCTGCCGTCGTTCACCTGAGCCTTCTGCCGCTGCTGCTCCTCGGCGTCACTTTCCGAGCTGCTGCCGTCCTCAGGCTCATCGGTGGCATGCTGGTCCCTGCTCGAGTCAGTGTTCTCCTCCCTGCATGGGTGCTTTTCCATTTTGAGCCTTTCCGACGCAGAACATGCTGTCACGTTTGCCTCAACACTTCGGATTCACGCCCCATGCTTCTTCCTCACCTCACCTGCAACCAAGGAATCTCATTCATTGCTGGACTCGGAACACTCCTTGAGTTGGACTGAAGGATTGCACTCTTCCCTGTGTGAACTACTTAAACCTGAAAGAGAGCAAAAAAATATATGCGTGAATACTGGTTACACAGTGGGACTTAAAAATGTTAAGACTACCAAAACCTGTACAGTAACGAACAGACATTTTGCCTAAAAAAATTGCTGAAAAACTTTGACAGGTCGTACAGTCAACATGCCGGCCTATGATTTGAGACTTTGGCAGATCTTATTTGTGCGTTTTGTTTTTTTAGTGGGCTTTCTTTTTGCAACACTTATTCCAAAACAATAACCAGCCCTAACAAGAAGAGCTGTCGCCCTCTATAAGTGGGGGATAAGTAACAAGCCATCAATTGCTGCCGCAAATAGCATAATAATAATGATGATAATAATAATAATAATAACTGAATGTTTTTTTTTCATCTGTAAATAGATTAATTAACTGGAAGCGAATCAGCAATTAGTACATTGTTTAACTTCTTTTCACTTATGTTAAGAAATTAAAATTGTGAGGGGAATCTGCCATGCAAATTTTACTATTGTAAAATATTTTATATTATTACACTAATTAGCTCCTAAGAATGAGAAATGTTCACGTAAGAAATTTTCTGCACATTTAGAAGGTTTAAGATGTCTTGGAAGGGAATATTTATATTTGAATTATTTCATACCGGAAGAATGATTGAATATGCAGTCTTCTGGTTGTTATTATTAGTATAGTGAGCATTAAGAATAAAATAAAAAATGGTGAAAGTCACCATCAGAACATTATCCTAAAAATCTGACTGCTTTAACACAACCTAGCGTGCTCATTTTATGATAGAAATTAGATGAATGGAAAATTGTCATTAATTTCATGCAATTTTAAGAAAAAATACTGACTTGGTATACAGTATATTAAAATTATCTGTCATTGTATTGTGGGGGGGGGGGGGGGGTATGTATCAAAAGTACTAGTGGTATCGGTATCGGTGACTACTCAAGAGCTGAGTACACCTACGGGTACTGGTCTGAAAAAAAGTGATATCAAACATCCCAAGTCTTCAATATGCATCAAAACAGTGTTGCATTAATGAACAACGTTTCCCTTGTCGTTGGTATGCAGCGAGAATATTACCAATGGGCCAAATGACGAAAATATGAATATTCAAAAAGAGACACCACCACCATTCTGCAACTGATCCGTCTGAAAGCCATGCAAACCTTTTATCATGCCATGTTGACTATTTCACTTTTCAATCTTAGTAATGTGTTGTGAACATTACATGATACAGTTTGAATTTAGACATATGCAGTGCATTAGAATCAGCCGACCAGAGTCACGATTCGTCTCCCTGTAGATAACGGAAAGAAAGAAAGAGAATAATGAAACCGACCACAAATATGTATGTGACTTTCCTCTTCCTGCAGTGTATTGGTTTTTAAATAATACAAAAAAAATGCCTGGTCTGTTAATGTACTGCAGAACAGCCCTCGCCTTGAAGCACAAAGGCAACATTGAAGGCAGACACGCATGAGTGCATAGAACCTGAGACAGTGTGGGCTGATCAGTGCATCAGTGTGCCGCCAGCCCTCTCAAAGAGTGAACATTGCCTGGCAACTAATCTGTTATGTTCAATAAGGGCACGCCTTACAGTAGAAAATATGTTTTGTTACACGTGAAAATCTAAATCATTTTAGGAACGAGCCGGTTTAGGTGGAGAGCAGATACAATACTGCCAGATTCAAGAGGCGCAGCCCATGATGTGCGTTGCCTAGCAACACAGCCGTGTCATCAGCTAACTCCTTTTTACAAGTCACGACTAAAGCAAACACAGCTCATCATCTCTCTTCAGGCAGCCAGTAAATGCACAACACTTGCAGATACGCTACTCTTTGCACCACAACTCTTGAGGACAATAAAAATAATAAAAAATGACTTTTTACTTCACAGACTTTTGTCTCAACAAAGCATTTCAATATGGCATTGTCTGCAAAACCATCCCATATCCCATTTAGGTTTTGTAATGAGGGTAAAATCATTCACGAATGATTTTCTTTAGCAACAGAGGTTTTCATCAGTTGTTTAATTTAATTTTAAAAAGGCGTTGACAGGCAGACCTGTGTTTAGGGACGAAATACAAAACTAAGTAAATCTGATGCAACAAATGCATACATTTGCAGTCTGTTAGTGTATCCGATCAATTTGCAAACATTTATTTGGCCACCATAACCGCTCTACTAAAACTAAACGCAACATTTAAATAACGCAACTGTAGTGTAAACAAAAGCTGACGCAGTCAACTGATAATCTTTTAAGGTGACATGATTGTAAGTGGAGCAGATCAGTCCAATCATTTACCTTTCTGATTAACAGGTTTATAATTTTACAAGACAAGAGACCATCTGTATATGAATGTTACATGGCAACATATGAAGAGGTCCATTCTGCAGCCTGTCTGTGTTCGGAATAACTCCCTATCCGCTATATGGTGAGTTTGCAATTTTGTAGTACTGTTTGAATAAGTAGCGAGTACAGGTTATATATCCCACAATGCATCTTGAAAAGTAGTGAACCGATTGTCACTAGAAAAGCAAAGCGGCGGGAGCTATCATACAAATGTTCCTTTGTTTGTATTGTTTTATAATACTAAATTATTATCATTATTATTTTTAATATTTAATACAGAAAGTCAAGCAATTGACACTGATATGTTGCAATTACGTAAAAGCAATAGAGCAATTAACTTTGTGCCCGAGTAGTATTCAAAAACAATTTTTCACTTGACTGATGAGAGAACTATATAGAACCACAATATAAAAATCGCAAGTGATTAGGGTGAATGGAATAACTGAACACAGACATCAATTTGGGTGATTTATTGCTGCACTAGTTTGACATCCTGAAATTTAGGTTAAAAAATTCAAGCCTTTCAAACTTTTTGCATCAAGTAACATTTGGTAACGCTATGTTGACCTGCATTGTATCAAACTAAGGTATGCATCTAATATTTTAGTACCCAACTGGTAATAACCACAATAATGAACATATTCTCAAATTAACGCTTCTAATAGTATCAATAAAAACTTACCAAGTCATCATCCAATCAATCACATTATGCTCTCTTCAACTTTTGCAAATACGATGAACAAGTTATTGTATGACTAATTTGCGTGTGGATTAAATCACATTTCAAGACAGAACGATGGACATTTGTTGGTTTTGGTCGAGCATGATTTAAAGTTCTAGAGTTCACTTAATGGCACACCGGATATTAATAAACTAGTGATATAAAGAATTTCAATGAGTCACGGCTTGTACTTTAAATAGAAACTTCGGTTACTTTGATAGCACTCATTTTCAAACGTGTTACGATTAAATGCACGTCAATATCAACGTTGTATCATGTCATCCCTAACAAGAGCATCGCGCCTTTAAATGGATGGTAACCAACACAACACCACAGTAGATCGCATATTTTACCGAATTGATTATTATAGCGTTATAACAGGGGATGTCAAATTGGCGACCTTTGCACACAAGTAATCGCTGTAACATCATTTAGGCCCCGAGTTAGCACACGCTTACGAAGCTGCTCTGTGGTTACTTAGCCAGCTGGAGTCAACACGTTAGCCACATCCACTAACCAGGTTAGCTTTCTTAGCTACGTCTGGTGTGATTAATGGATACAAAGTAGCACGGTGGGCACCACCGTGGTTAAATTGTACACCACGACAGTCGATCGGCGTCTGCATTTAGTTCACGGAAGATAAAAACATAGCCACTAAATAGCACCAGATGCTAACTTTAACATACGCTTGCGAGCGTGTGTTAGCTTGTAGCTGACGCGCGCGTGCTAACATTTTCCTCCGAACTTGAGATAAAGTTAAATGGAAAAATCTTACACTGCGGCGAAGTTGCGGCGACACAACAGGGCTCGTGCGTGTGGAAGAGAGCGCACCTAAATCGGTCGCGAGTGTTGCCATGCAGCGAGTGCAGTCTCACCATGTTGCTGTCATCCTCCTCGCCCGCTCCACGGATGTTTGGCTGCCATTGGCGCTGCTGTGCTGTCGCAGTTTGCTCAAGGTTGCTAGATCACGAGAGGATGCTCGCTGGTGACACCTCAGCGCACTCCTTCCATATTGAAACATCGCCAAAATGCACTGTTCGCGTTTCAAGAGGAGCACGAAGAACTTTTGCAACTTTAAATGGGATACATTTGATTTTGCAGCACTATTGCCAATGCACTTGTCGTTGGCTGCAATGCATTTATTTGTAGGCAGTTTTATCATGCAACATGAAACACTAATCGGCCACTAAATTAGGTATACATTGATTAAACTCAAGTATTTCACAGGCTTTATTGAGCCAAGGCAGATGTTGGGGAAAATCTCACGGCACACCCAACAAAAATCACAAATAGTATACAGTGGACCTCTTCTGCACAAAATATGGTGAGTTGAGGAGCTTCTTTTTGACAAAATCTGTCATTTGCTGCCCTCTTTTGGCATCTACGGGAAACTATTGTTTAAGGTGTCAATTTGCACTCGAGTCAGGGCTCGGGCCCCATCACCAACAAATTTCCCATACATCTGTTAATAGTTGACACCCCATGGGCCTGTACGAGTGGGGAAGACTCCCAACTTCTTTTAGCATCCCAAGCAAAACTTTTGTCCTACCCAAACTTAACAATCTTAATCATCTTTATTGGCCAAATATGTAAAACCAAATAATTTGTCTTCAGCAGTTTCAGCCAAATTAGTATTTCAGTAACAAGCAACTAAAACATAAAGCACTCAGTCAAGATAGTCAAGATTGATGAATCACTTCCACATAATTAACTACTTTCCTATTTAGACCAGCAATTCAGAGAGAGCACAAAAGTTGAAAATATTGTATGTTAGTTTCTCAGCGCTCAGGTTAAGGTTTAACTGGAAAAAAAGAGGACCAACTGAGGTAGGTATTTAATGAAATAGTGATTGTTTTGCCTGTTTTATGTTGCTGGCGATGATAAATGAACAAAGATATAGCACACATTTGTCATAATTTTCCAGACCATTTAAGTGAAATAGGATAAAAACACACCCAGTATCTTTCACACTGAAACGTAATCACTAATGGTCATGATCCATAATGCTGTTTATTGATCATGAAGCAGACATTGCATCGTATCATCATAGAGCTTTTAAATTTTGTTTGGCGCAGTAAATTTGCACCTTTTAGAGCAGTCTCAATTGTTTTCTGCCTGTCTTTTAGTCAAGTTCATATGTAAACGTCATTATCTAAAGTAAAAGCTAGATTTAGGGATCCATATTCAGCCTTCATTCTCTCAGGGTGGTTATGTAAAACTTGAATCACTCTTCTAGTCAAGAGTGCACTAAAAAAAGATGAGTGGGCCAACAGACTGGAATATACCTGATCAGGAAAATTAAAATGCAAATACAGGTACGTTTTTTTTTTTGTTTACTTTTAAGGCAGTGTTCACATTGACAAAACAGATTTTTCAAAAATAACAGATAAAACCGAAGACATAAAGACAATTTTTAACAGCATTTTCAGTACAGTCCTACAAAGTACAAACAGCTGAGAATATAAATACAAAACATTCCATGACACTAGAAAAAATAAGTCATCCAATCAACAAAACATGGAATTCATGATATGACCATGAGGCAAGGATTCCTATTCAAACCACATACTTTCTAATGCAATAATGTGCATAAAGTGTGTCAGTAATCGTCTTTTGCACTGCACAGGCAGTCAAGCAGCATTCCACTCATGTGCTACACAAATAATCCATCTTTATCCTGCCGTATTATCTACACTTATGGTCGTTGAATGTGCAAAAACTAACACTCCAACTTCACATTTTCGCAATCCAAACCATCAAAACACTTTCTGTACTGCAAACTAAATGACTAAATACTTTTAACTATAGTGACAAAATTGTGGTCTTTAACTCATTCACTGCCATTGATGGCCATAGACGTCAAAAATTCATTTGAACTATTTATATTAGTTTAACATTTTTTCCACTTTTGTTAACAAGAGTATGAAAACTAGAAAAAAAATAGATTCAGAATAGATATAAAATCGTGAGTTAACTAGTGAAGTCATGCGATTAATTATGATGACAAATTTTAATCGCCTGACGTCCTCAATTTTTTATATTTCTTTTATTTTTTAAATTTTTAAAATCTTTTCTATTTTTTTTTTTTAAAGAAAAGATTATTAAAAATTAGGGGCATCGGGTAATTATTTTTTTTAATTGTAATTAATCGCATGACTTTTCAAGTTAACTCACGATTAAGAAAAGAAAAGAAAACATTATTAAAAATTAGGGGCATCGGGTATTTTTTTTTTATTGTAATTAATCGCATGACTTCACTAGTTAACTCACGATTAATAAAAAAAATTATATCTGTTCTAAATGAGCAAAATATTTTTTTCTAGGTTTTCATACCTTTAACAAAAGTGGGGAAAAAAATGTTAAACTAATAGAAATCGTTAAAATTAATTTTTGACGTCTTTTGGCGTCAATGGCAGTTAATGAGCTAAAAAAAAACTCAATCTTGAAATGAATCGGGGAGGAAAACAGCTACAAACACATTTAATTTAAGAATGCTGCCCTGTCGAACAGAAACAAACGATAGCATCAAGTAAGAGATTTAAGAGGCAACTGGTGTTATATGCAAACCAGGCTGATGAGGAGCCTTCAGATAAAGCACAGTAACATACATGAAACCTAGATATGTAAAACAAATGCTTGGTGATGCAAAGATGTGAGCATTCATTCCTGCAACAAAACCATAAACTGTGCAAAACCATTTAGCGTTCTTAATTCAGCATGAATGGGTTTAGACTCCAATTTTGGTTTTTGTGCAGTACTTTTCAAATCAACTGTTCAAGTAGGCCACAATTATCACTAAACGTTAACACACACAGAGCAATCAATGGCACGTCATTGTCCAACTGTATTATTGACAACCTTTCCATTTCAAGGTGATTTTCTGACATTTGTCACACCTGTGGGCGGGTCTTCTGCAGGCACACTTGCCCTTAGAGGACTTCCCGAATGAGACGCTCGTTCCCTACTCGCCGTCTGTCTGCTTTGACCAAACTGCATATATGACTGTAAATCAGCAGCCGCTTTGCAAAATACATCTTCATCAGCACTGTACGACGTGTCTATTCCTGAATAAACAAAGGTGCTACGAGGTAAACAAGAATCTGATTGCGAGGGCAGGTGGCAGGGCCTATTGTAAAGCTCTGCATCTTGTGACATTGGCACATCAGAACCAAGGTGGGCTTTGCTCTCAAGTAACCCCCTGCTTAAAGAATCCGAAAATAGTTGACGTTTCTGGACTGTTTCAGTTATGTCGCCGTCGCTCAAAGGAAGGCTCAAAGCCATTTCTGACCGACTTTGCCATGGTAAGGCCATAGCGCTACCACCGTCTCTAACCTCTGATGTGGACATGAGTACATTCTTTTTATAATATGCTAACGGATCCCTCTCCAGGTCTCTTTCAGCTTGAGGACAGGAAAGGGTAGCAACGGGCATCTGCAACTGAAGGCTTTCCGTGTCCAGAGACCGACTCCTCCTGTCTAGGGACAAAGGATTGGACATGGACTGGCTCAGTCTGGTAAGGCCAAGGTGCCGTGGGAGACTAGCGATGGCCCACGTGTTACTGATCAGACTCTGCTCATACAGATCTAACATTTGATAGTCACATTCAGCAAATGCATCTTTTTGGAGGTAGCTGTCTTCAAATTCCTGATAGGGCGACGAAATGTCCTCCTCCAGCTCCATGTGAATCTGCTCATCGTATTCCCCCTCGTTGTGCATGTCCACTACGTCGAACGTGACGATGGTGGGTAAGGCCTCCATATTTGAAGCGAAGGCGCTGCTCGTCTCCAAGACGTCCACGCTCGCGTTGTGCAGGTCGCACAGCATCTGAGAGCTTTTCTCATAGTTGACAAGCGCTTGGGAGAAACAAACGGTTTGGCTTTCATCCAAACGACTGTTACGATCCGGAGACTGGGAATTGACATTTCGGAACGGCGATGCAACAGGCTTGGTTTCTTCTGGATGTTGCTCTTTGGGATCACATAATGTTTGAAAATCTGGGTCGGACGTATTCGCGAATGACAAGTTGCTGTGCCTCGTCTTACGGTCAACATTGACAGTAATTGAGGAAGCGAGTTCATTTCCCTTTTCATTAAATTCATCTGCCGCAAAATTCTTGCTAAGTGCTGCCTGTGGTTTAGTATTCAAATTACAGTTCTTCTTCCAGTCAGTTTCTTGCAGGGTTACTGTATTTCGTGTCAAGTTGAAGGACTTACATCCGCTTTGCCCCTCAATAAAATCCTGCACTTTGTACTGGTCGGCACTTGGTAGTCGTTTCATCTCAGAGAAAGCAGAATCAGTCGCTTCCATTTCCTCACTCTGGTTGGAACTTGGCAGTCTAGCTTTGCTTTCATTATGTGGACTGACGAGACTCTCATCAGTCGCAAACAGTTCATAGAGGGCGTCCCCGCTGTAACTGTCCCTGGGTAATCTGTTTGTCTGTCTTAGCCTGTCTGTTCTGTCCTGTCCTTCATCTGGACCCGGGGTAGTTGAATCATAGTAGCCCTCGTCACTATTAGGAACTGATTCTTGATGCTCACTTTGAGGTGTCAACACATCAGCTGAAGTGTTCAAGGTGCTGGCTGGCTGTGCGCTGCTACTGTCCACCACGTCCATATTGTGTGAAGGCATCATGCTGGCGGTCGGATCCACGTGGTCCTGGTCGCAAGGACAGTGAAGTTCCTCGGATGTATTAGGTTCCCAAAAATCATGAAGACATTGTTCGTCTAAATCTTCGGGGGAGGCCATTTCTTCACCTCCGCCCTGGTAGGTGAGAAAGCAGGAGGCCCGCTTCCCTCCATTTCTTCTGCTTTCTCCAGAAACGGTCGTTTCTGTGATGCTGTCATCCTCTTGATCTGCAATTATGTCCCCACAACCAGTGAGCGAATCAAAGCTCTTGAGGGAGGCAACCTCACCGTAGATCAGGTTCAGTTGATCAGATGAGCCGGCGGGTGTTTCGGACTTCAGTGCTGGATCGGGCATCATCTCAAGTAACAGACAAGGCTCGCTATGTCCTCTACCGCTCTCCTTGTATCCACTGGAAACCACGGCCATCAAATTAATGTCATCTATTTGATCAGCACACGACTGATTATCACACTCAATGGTAGGGGTTTCTCGTTCCAAATTCTTCTCTAAGGTTACTACTTCAGTGTCATTACATTCAGGTGCCAGTGAACTATCACACATAGCATTTGCAAAATCAGGCACATCTGGTTCAGATTCCAGGCACTGTGTGACATACTGGTCAGGTTTGTTCTGGACAGGAGGCACCTCGATTTGGCAGTGAAGAGAGGACATTGTAATTGTTTCTGTTTTATCGGAAGCGTCATTTCTATGGTTCTTGTGATGTTTAAAACTACTAAAAAAACTTTTCAAACCCCGTTTCTGTCTAGTGAGAGACTGGGATTTCTGTTCATTGGGGAGACTACATTCATTACCATGAAGGGTTTCAGTGCACTCACTCTGGTTGTGATACTCAAAATCCCCTGTGGAGGCGGATCCACCTCTCAGGCTTTCATCATGACTTATTTGGCTTAGCCCATCATGAGTTTTGCTTTTGTAGATTCCCTTCTTATTAGACCACTTGCTCTGGTTTTTACTCCTCCCGCTGAAAAAGCTTGGTAAGAGACACATACTTTTGCGAACTCCAAAGAAGGTGAGCGCAGTCCTAAATTTCCCAGATTTTGGAGCTTTCACTACAGAAGCGGTTTTATCTGGAAGATGCTCCTCTGTAATGTCAGGAGGGTCACGTTTAGAAAGGGATCCCGAAATGTTCTCCAAGTCCCCAGTTTCACTTGGGAGCTTGTCAACGTCGCGAGAAGCCATTGCTAGCTTGTTTACAAAATCATGACGTTATCTGGCGTTGTTTTAGCTGAATGTCCACACCCAGCAGTTTGGTTCACTGTTGTCACTTCTTCATCCATCCATCACGAGCTCTGCAGTGAAAAATATGTAAACATTACTGTGGTGTTTTTGTATTAAAATTACCCAAGTGACATTTGGCTAATTACGCCCATTAGCAAGTTTTTACTATTCTCTAAATCAGTGGTGCTTAATATTTTTCACCAAGTACCATCTAAAAAAAAAATAGCTTGCCAAATACCTCCATCATGGCAAACGATTAAGTGTATTAGTGCACAAACAAGACAGAGATTTTATTTCTACAGCATATCTGTAATATTATTTTTAGTCAGTGTAACATTATGTTATTTGAGCATCAACTTTGGGCTTAAATACCCACCCAGCCATCCATCTCACTAGGGTTTGTGTGGAGCCTATGCAGTAAAATGAATAATTCAATTAAAATGATTTAAAATAAACGACTCGTAAATATTACATGTAAATATTTTTAACTTTAAAGTTCAATAAAAACTAAATTGTAGTTACTACTTAGGCAGTGATTCAGTTACGTACCATAAGCGTACTCGACTTTGAAAATCACTTCTCCACAATAGAGATGTAAAGGATAGTGTCTGCTTTGGCTCTACTAAATGATGTCTGGCTTAATATAATTATTAAATCAAAAGTCATTATAACGACCATGATAATGATAACAATAGTAAATATGAGCTCTGTAGCACAATTTATTTATTTATAAATAAGACTAAAATCAGCAGTTCACTGGGAAAGCAAGATTTGTTGTGCGTTTAAATGCATGTCACTGGTGTCTGTATTCATTTTGACAAGACAATAATAGTATGATAGAAGATAAACCACAATTTCAAACCAACAAAATTACATTTAATAATGCAACAGGCTGTCACGGCGTGGCTAAAATATGCAGAAACCTATTTATAAATAGTTTATGCAAAGATGCGCTGACTTAAATCACACAGTCATTTATATAATGACCTTCAGGGAATGACAAATTACTGTACATTGTTAGGTAATGGTAAAGTATAATAAGTAAACAAACTTACCATCTACAGCCAAAATCTCCCATCGCGTATCCCAACGCAAAGTCTCCGGCATCATTGAATTTATTTTAATTTCTCACTTCAAACCAACCTTCACAGTAAAATATAGAAGCTTGCGCCAGAAACGGTTTGATTTGTTTAGCACTAACCTAGCCTTTCGTTAGCAGCTGGTGCTTGCTAACAGGCTAAAATCCGTCATCAGCGTGTAAATTCCACACTTAGTGGCCGTGCAGTGGCTCACGGTAGGTGACGACAATCCACCCGATTGGGGAAAATATTGTGCGAATAAGCACGGATGTTGTTGCTGTCATTTATCAGGCTATTGGCATGCCGATTTCACTTCAGCAGTGTGAAAGCCTAGATAGAAGTACGCTAAACGCTATCGGCGCATGTTAGTGACGCAACACGTCAACCACTGTTCTTTGGGCTGGGCTGGGCAGTGCACATCCACAGTTGCACACTGCATAGGGATGAGGCAGTGGTTCTTAACTGTTGTCAAGCTGGTTATATGTTAAGTCCATTTCCCTGCACCTGATGAAGAAAGTGAGAATGCATAATAACTGCATGAAGAAAAACGAAGTCAATTTCTTCACTTAAAAAAGCATCTCTGCACACAAAATAGTTTCCCTCTTTTAATAACTTACAAAGTGATAGCACTAGAAAGGGGGGGGGGGGGAGAGAATAATTTACATGTTACATTTGTTGTTTTTTTAAATCTGATAGCTATCTAGCACTGGCTCCTGTTTGTTCGCCATCAAAACGACGTGTTCCTGACAGCATGAGGTGCCGACAAGTTCATACATAGCCTAAATACTTAATTAATTTTCCCACTTGATTTAGAGAAATGTTGTTATGGTCCAATGAAACCAAGGTTTACGTTTTTGGTCATGAGTCCCAAAAGGTATGTTTGGTCAAAAATATGAACGCTCATCACCAAAAGAACACCATGATAGTGGCAGCATCATGCTTGGGCCTTAGAGACAAGGTGGAATGAATTATGTACAGGCCATGTAGGCCTACTGTTTGGCTTCTGATAGAAAGCCAAAATGTCCGGAAAAGCCTACTAGAACCTTAAAAAAAAAATAAAATTTTGTTGATCAGAATGAATTTAAATAGCTCTCATTTCACATGAGTTTGAAAGTTATAAGGGGTGTGCAAACTTGTGCAATAACTATCTAAGATGTTTATTTTTACCCCCCTTGTCAAAAGGATTCCAATTGAGTTGTTGCGTTAAGTTATAAATCATTTAATGGTGTAAAAAGTTCTGAAATTATTTATCTTGGTCTTATTTCTTATATCACAAAACATGTGAACACGGGTGTGCAGACTTTTTAGATCTAATCTAAATCCCCAAGATTTACGTGAATCAAGAAAGTTCTAAATTTCCAGTTGACTTGACATTCATTTATGTTTGTTTGTTTGTTTTTTAACATGTCATCATCTAAGATGGTGGTCGAGTTCTTAGCACATGTGTCTCACAGTTGAGTGGTCTTAAAACAGATCTTCCTAGAATTTGCATGTTCTTCCTCATTTTGTGTCGGTTTTCGCCGCACATTCTGGCTCCGGGCATTCAGACATGCTTCTTGAACTCGCTAAAATTGTCCATACAGTACCTGTAAACAAATGTTTTTTTGTTTTTTGTCTATACAGTATGTGCCTTGTGATTGACTGACAAAATAGTCTATAGGAAATGAACAAATGAATCGAATATTCGTGATAGCAAAAGTACATTCTGTGCAGCAAACCCTTGTGTAATTCAGGTCATTCTGAATTTCTTCACAAATATATACAAAAATATTCTGCTACATTCAGATTAATGAGAACTAATAAAAACAGATTTACTGCCATTTTTTCCAGTGCAATTTCAAAATGCTGAAGATTTTACGTCAAGATTATTTTTGGTTAATATCAGACCAAGCGTTTGATATTTTCATTGTGACTTTTCCTCTTAGGTTTTGGACTGCCGCACATCTGTCCATTCCATTTTGGTGTTTTGTAGTGCCTGAGTCTTCTTCTCATCCACCAGCACGTAATCCACCCGCTGTTCATCCGAAAGAAGAGGCTTCTGTGGAAATGCGTGAGGAGGTTCGGGTAAGGTAAATGTCAAAGGTCATGTTGAATCACTCTTCTGTGGTTGTGTCATCTCTTATACCTTCTGTACAGGAGAAGGAGAAGCCGAGTTGAAATCCAGTGACAAGTAGTCAAGGTTTGATCTTCTTGCCCAGGTTTGAACAACTCCTTCAACGTTGAGAGAGAAGCGTTGTCTTGATTCCTGCAGTCAGAGAAAGAGCAGAAAATTTGAAGAGTCATCTATGTTCCAAGTTTATGGTACGTGAAAAGCATTTCTATTGCAAAAGTGTTGAGCTATTATTGATTTAAAACAAGACAAAACGGCCAAACAAACATAATTGCGATTGATAGGATTTTGGGGAAAATGCACAATTTAACAACTAGGGGATTAAGACCACAAATACACCTTGACATAGTCATAGGGGTTTTATGAGTGTTTTGCATTCCGCAACCAGTTGTGTTGCCCCCTAAAGGCACTTTTAAGCATTTCAGGCAAATTGGTTTGGGTATTTAAAAATAGCGGTGAACGTTGCTTTCTTTTTCTAGAGATTGTGGTTGAATTGGGACATTAATAAATTGATGACAGTTATTATTTAAAAAAAATAAAATTACATAATGGAAATTATTAGAATTACAATTATGTTATTCTGTAAACTGTATTTTAGTCTAGGCTAAAACGTGACTTGATTGGTATATTACCATTGTGGCACAGTTTGCGTCTTCATCTCTTGGATTGTCCCCATTTTCAAGACTTCCCTCATGAGCTAAACACTTTCCAGAAAAGCTGAAACTACAGAAAAAAAGAATATTATTGAATATATTTCAGGTTTATATAACATCTTAAGTGTAATTTGTAAGTTCAATAAAAATATTGAATCTTTCAAAATAATAAGTTTTCTCTTTCAATAGCAACTCTTTACAATTTCCTTAGCAGAGTTTACATGACAAATGATGAAAAAAAATGACAGATGAATTTATAACCCTCAAGATACAAGTTTGAATCATTCTAACCACGAATCAGTCTTTGTTCTGCTCAAAGGATGATGAGCGGGACATTCAGTGATTGTAGAGAGGCCTCTCAAATCAAGAGGTGGGGGTCGAGCTGTGAACCCAGAGAGGACAACAAGGTCTTTATTTAATGCGGTCTGAAATGCAAACAGAGCTCTGACATTTGCATTTACAACCGCCTATTTTTAGCAAAGCGCTGCAAAAGACTACTCCAATTGTTCGCATGGTTCAAAACATTCAGCCCACTGTCACGCTCACCTCTCCTCAAGCACGGTTTGAGATGACGGTGAATTGGCGGCGGCGCAAGTTCTCCAGGTTGGCACATGAGGGAGCTGAGAGTCTTGGTGGTCTTGACTTTGCTGTTTGTATCAGGGATGCTGAGGGGGCTCATGGGAATGTAACCGTCACCTTCAACAACGCTAACTCGCGAAGATGGGGCAACCATGGGGATGTAGGACTCATCTTGCTGGCTTTGAACCTGTGCCGTATTTAGATAGGCCTTCTGAAAGACAGAGATCACAAGGGAATCCATCTCCCCTTCAAGTCTGACTAAGCTTGTGCCGCCCATGGCAGGATTGTCTTACCAAATTAAGAGTCTGCCTTCTGCTCACTGTTGATCTGCTGTCAACATCTCCTAGAAAAAGATACATTGCTGAATACAAATTGTTTTCTACGGAAGCGTATTGCATTCACTTGGGGGAAAAAAACACCTGTTTTTCTAACAAATTTGTTTGGGGAGCTTTGTTTTTTCGAGTTTTTTTATTTTATTTTCAGTTTTTCAGATTTTTTTAAAATGTTTTACTGAATATTTTTTTTCTGTCAAAAAAGTATTCAGAAAAATCGGCAGAATTTTTTTTTCCCGGAAAAACAGGAGGAAAAATTACTCTGGAAAATAGGTGGAATTTTTTTTCAAAAAACTGGAAAAAAAATATTCAAAAGAACAGAAAAAAAATATTCAAAAAAACAGAGCTGGAGTTCTGTTTTGGGGAGTATTTATTTTATTCTTTTACCTCCAAGTGACTTGTTGCAGACTCGCTAATAGCGGAACCGTTTGTTCTGTAATCTCTGAGGGAAAACCCTTTTTAAAAAAAATATTCAGAAAAACAGAAAAATAATTATTTTATAAAACAGGGAAAAATTACTCAGAAAAACAGACAAAAAAAACTTTGAAAAAATAACAAAAAATATATTTTTTAAACCGAAAAAAAAAACCTCCAAAAAAAACCTGGGAAAATATTAAATAAAACAGGAAAAAAAGACTCAAAAAAAAAATGCTCCCACCAAAAATTCGGCAGAAAAACGGGACTTTTTTTTTTTTCAAGTGAATGCAATACACTTCCGTAGTTTTCGCATCCGGCCGCATCAGTCTGCACGCTGCCTCAGCATACCACCAAAACGACTTTCAATTGGATCTTTCTATCAAAGCATACCAATTGTGAAATGGTCCAGGCTTGACAAAGATGTCCTCCGGGAAAGCAGCGCGACATGTTTTGGGAAATGCCGTGCACTCATTGCCCTCGGCCTGCGAATGCCTTCATCGGACAGATGGTTAGGCTTAGGTGGCAGCGGAGGAGGTGTTTGCCTGTCATTCGCGGCCTCAAATGACGCACAGGAGTACGGTTTGTCAAACTGGAAGACACTCATGGCGCAGAGATGGAGCGGAGATGAGGAGGAAGGTGGTGCTAGGGCTGTACATGGAGCGCTGAGGGGAGGGTTGCTAAGCCTCCCATGTGCAAAAGGGGATGGACTGAGGCGAAACTGAGAAATGCAGTGAAATGATGACGAGTCACTGCTAGGAGGTGAGGGCACGATGTCCTTGAAAACATCTTCTGTTGACTTGTGCTCCAAAGAAGTCTCGGAGTTTGAAAAGCTGCTATGTCTGCGGATGCAAGGACGTCAAAATCAATGACAATGAAAAATATTAGCTTTTTTTTTAAAAATTTTATCCTGTGATTTTGTGTGAGAGGTTTAACATGCCTGCAAGTGTTTCCACTCCCTGTTTCACATTGCGAAAGGACAAGATAATCTGGTGGATGACTGGAGTCTTGTTGACTTGACAGAGACACCCGGTCAGTGCTGTCACTTGACGGCTGAAGTGATGTTGGGGTGCGAGGAAAGCCTTCTTCTGAGCTCCCTGTTGACAAAAAAAAAAACAAGTGTCACTGAGAATGAGTCGTTTCTGAGTTTTTACAAGCACAAAGGGGACAAGAGTGACACCAAAAGGCAAAACGGTGCAACTCTAGCACACACAAAAATACATGCAAAGGTGTGCCCTTATCCAAATTCAGAAACATCAACAAGTGCATTGGAATTATTACTCCATTTATTTATTTTCATTTTTGTAAGTTTATAAAAGTGAGTGCTGTCATTTCTCCCTCTTTTATTTTAATAATTGCCATTTGTATAGTCAAGTTGGACCGGCTTCAGAAATTCAAGGCCTTTTCTCAAAAAGTAAAAAAAAAAAAAAACACACACACACACACACAAATCTTTCAATGCTCTCATAAAGGAGTTTCAACTAAAATTGAACTATGTGTAGTGCAAGCTTTTACAATATATTTTTCACTCGTTATAAGGAGCCTTGAAACTGAACTCTTGACACTTATCAACCAATAGCCAAAATAAAGAACTGAAGAAAAAGATTTGGCTTAGGGGTGTCCAATAAGCCATAGAGGGCCGCATACAGAACAATCAAAGGATACAAGGGCTATTAAACATGCTAAAACAAATCAATCTGATAATTGTGCATTATAGTTATTTTCAGTGTTTTTGTTTGTTTGTTATTTTTAACACCTTTTAAATGCGATAACACAAACCGGTAAATTTTTTCATGATTTTTGGAGGTGCCCTGTATCTAACTAGATCTAATCTGCTCCTGCCCTGAGCAGATTTCTACATTCAGAACCAAAGCAACAGTCATCGGTAATAATATGTCAATTTTTAAAGCAGTGTTTACTTGAAAGTATTATTTAATCATTAACTCATTCACTGCCATTGACGGCCACAAATTTTTAATAATCTCTAAATCGCGTCAGGCGATTAATTTTTTTTATTGTTTTAATTGCATGACTTCAATAGTTAACTCACGATTAATCACACATTTTATATCTCTTCTAATAGTACAATAAAAAAAACATTCATACTCTTGTTAACAAAAGTGGAAAAAAAATGTTAAACTAATAGAAATAGTTCAAATGAATTTTTGACGTCTATAGCCGTCAATGGCAGTGAATGAGTTAATAGAGTAATTAATATAGTTTGCTCCCAAATCAGACCTTGACAGAAAATGCAGATAGTGGTGGAAATAATTTTTTGCTTCTGAAACAGAATACATTACTTTATGAGGTATTTTAAGGTGTAATGTTAATATTTTACTAGTTTACTAGTTAAATTTCTTAGTAGTATTAGTTGTCAGGTGCATCGCACTCATGATGGATGTCGCAACCGAACGGCCCTTCACAATACACTTTTTCAACACCCACACCCGATAGGGTTGCAGGCCGTATCAAAAAATATTTTTTTTATACACGCTGAGGGCCGCTAGAAAACGGACAGCGGGCCGTAAATAGCCCCTTGGCCATAGTTTGAATGACCTCGGTGAAACGTTGACAGCAATTTTTTTATTCATTTATTACTGAAAACTTCAGTGGAGTTTAACAGTTTTTTTTTTTAATGCAAGAGGTTAAGCAATAATTCCATCGTCATGTTGCCTGCCCTTTGGCCTTCAAGTCAAATTGACCAATATCTTGCTAAGTCAAAGTGAGAATGGAAAGAATGATTTTTGCATTGACCTGCTTCCTCCTGGTTGCCAAACTGGCAAATGTGGCTGATGCTGCTGATCCAGCTGTTCATCTCCTCTTCAGTCTTGGCCACCAGGTAGAACATACGAGCGGAGGTCTTCACCACAAAGAGATGTTTTTCTTGGAAGTCACGCTTTATCCCCGGCTGCCCATTCAGCATTTCCACCTCGCACTCTTTCAGGTCAATGGTGCGGATTGGCTTTTTGGAACTCTTACTTTGGTAGTACTCCAGCACGTCGGGGTTACCGCTCATGCGACCTCTTCGCAGGACAAACCAACGTTTTCTCCATGCCTGCAGGTGAGAGGATGAATTAGTCCTTTGGTCTCATTTAATACAATTCTGGGTGTCACCAGTAGAGAAATGTAACACCATCAGCACCTTTTTAGTCACGACCAGTCATGAGAGCTAGATCACAGCTTACTTAACGACTTTAAATTCAAATCGCTTTTGATTAGTCACCAAGCGGAACTTTTTGCTCAAATTCCGTGCAAAGAAGAGGAAGTTGACTGTATTGGACAGAAAATGTTTAACACAACAAAATAAAGAGGTACTTCTAGAGAATTGATGACTTCTCTCTAATTGGGAAACAATACTGGAAAGAGTTTTAACCGATATTTCTATAAAAAGATGTGACTCCCAAGCTCTGCATGAAGTATTTTCACACTTGGTTTTGTGGCTTCGTTTACATCAACTTATTTTCTTTGTGTGGGGACGTGGCCTATTTGCTCCTGCACGTCAGTTGGTGCCAGGAAGTGGTAAGACAAACCACATTTACTAACAACACAGCCCAATTTATGGGAAAACGAGAACGATGTTGGTGACCATCTGACAATTTGGGAGATTTCAGGACTATACTTTAAAAAAAAAAGTTTCAGAGGAACATTTTACTGTTTCCATTTCTTCGCAGCAGCATGCTAACAAACAGCAAGCGTAACAACAAAATTAATATCTAGAAGAATTATGAGGTTGAGGGACTTTGTATAGGTCAAATAAGAGACCGTTTGAATTTTGGTGTACCTTAAATCATACTAAAACTGCAGATTACTGGATTTAATTCAAATTATTTAATGCATGGCAGCCTTAAAACAATGATTATGATGATGGTGTCGATGATGGGTGTCTTTGTAGTTCGTTCAACTCGTAACTGAAGGTCAACCATACAATTTGACAAAGTAGGTGGCCTGGTGATTGCAGGAAACGTTATTTTGGTGATACACATTCTGTGGGTTAGACTTTTTATAACCAGAGGTGTTGATTTTTTTTTTTAATTGTTGCATAATATGTTTTCATAAATTTAGCATGGCCCATGGATGGATTTATACAACCTGAACTGAAAGTTCCCTACCCCTGCTTTGTGTCATCTGATTCCATTCTCCCATATAAGTTTGACCAAGATAACAGATATTTTCATACTGGTGAGAGTATTTGAATAACAAGACACACGGCACTCATCAACATGCATGGAATCTGTCATCTGGCGCCAGCAGAACTGCTTTGGTGTCCTTCAATAAGTTTCTTTTTCTCGCCTTCAAACAGCACTTGTTTTGACGAATTTCCCTCCTCCTCCTCCTCCTCTTCGCACAGAGGAAGTGCAAGCAGCCCATCAAAAAGCGGGACTATTTCTGCTTGCTGCTCATGACTGATGTCTGGCTGGGCTGACATGACTTCCCATGTTTCACAATAAATGTGCTCCTTGCGCCAAAAACATGCAGTGAGTGGCTAAGCCAAAGATCACATGACCCCCCCCCCCCAACAATTGCACGCCGATCAAAGCGATGTGCTGTTAATTATTTTGTTTGTTGCCCAAGTTGGTTTCCATTATTTGTGATTTATTGCTTCTGTCATATTTCCATGTGGTCATAATAATAGCAAGAATGAGGAGGAAAAGAATACAAAAGAGGCTGAAGGGCAGCTATGAGAATTCATGGATGTTTCAAATCCTTAATATACATAGTGTATATAGTATTCACACACACACACACACACAAGCACACAAACTGTAGCACAAACATGCTGTAGCAGAAGGCTCAATAGCAGAGGATGGCATTTCTACTATTAGGCTGCTGCAGTGGTATGAGACAAAAATCAGTGTCCAGTGTGTGCTTCTACTCACAAATCTCTTGAGTTTCTTCTCCGGGGGAGATTTAATAAGCCAGCCAGTGCAGACCACATCCCCAGCACTCATCTTGACTGCAGAACGTGTCGTCCTCTCTGCTGCTGCTGCTGCTGCTGTTGCTGCTGCTGCTGCTGTTGCTGTGAAACTGAGAGCAAGCATATCCTGTGTTCTGGTATTCAGCCCAGCCACTCCAAAAAGAGGAAGTCCAAAAAATTGATTACACTGACAGAGAGAAGGAGAGCGAGAGAATGTTTACGTTACCAAGAAGGGATGGAGCTTTTCAAGTAAAAACTGAAGATGTTGACACTCACGCAGGAGACGGTTAAGATGGACTGATAAAGAGACAAACTTGGTATCCTGCAAGACCTCATACAAAATGCATTGTTTTACTTTTTTGTATGACATTTCAGAATATCTCTGTGCAAGTATGAGAAAAAATAATGAGTTATTTTGCACAGCTCAACTATTGTTGAAGGTTAAAGATTATTTAAAAAAATATTACAGAATATTATTAAATTCAAGAAATGAAAAAAAGTTTTTAAATGTAAATGTTTGTATATTACGTTGATAAATATCCCTTAGACGTGCATGCCACTTTAACTGCTCATCACAAGCATCTGCATTCTTTCTTCATTTGTTTTCTAATGTGTGCATTTAGGACATCATAGTAATGCATCTATGTGTTATCCCAAAAAGATAAGTCACCCGTTTTAAAGTAAAAGGGAAAAAATACAAGCAACTGAGTAATGTTGACTTTATATGAGAATAGCCCACTATGAATGTTTCACATTAGTTTTTTGCTAGACGTGTACCGCTCAAATATGGTTACCGTTGTACGCATGCGAAGACGCGCTCAAGAGGCGTGGTGTGGCTCGTTTCTGCCCAATAAAAGGAAACTACTCGCTCATTGGCTCAGAGTGGACGTTGTCTGCTTTTGACCAATCAAAACGGTTGTGAATATTACTGACGTAACACCAAAGATCTTCAAAGAAGAGATTCCCATTTTCCTGTGACTCACAGTTCACACAGCACTGAGCTGAAATTAAATTATCACGTATTGACTGTCTTCTGTAGTTTGAGTAATGAACAATAAATAGGTGGATAAATGACAGTGCTAAATTATTTCTGACTTTATGGGCATCTGCTTAACAGAGCAACGGCGCCATCTTTAATCATCAGCTTTCCTAGTAGTCACTCTTGAGCGTTTAAGGTCTTTACGATTACCCATGATTCCTCTGGAACGTATGACCTGTCTCTGGCCTTGTGCAGCGCGGCAGGTAGCAAGACTCTGTGCAGGCGGTGTTAGGATTAGATTAACGAAATAGCACTGGTGCACCTACCTGACAGGTCGGCAAGTGAAGTAAAAATTTATAAGAGCAGAGTCGCCACAATGCTCAAATGTAGAAACGTATGGAGAAAGCTTGCTCCTTTTGCCAGAGCCTCGTCAACACTGTGTCGACAAAATGTGAAGAGAACAGGTATGTAAAAACTTACAACAGCTTGCCTTATTCTTATTAGCTCGTCTAATCGTTTTCGGCGAGCAAATTAACGGTATGGTACTTGTTATTTCTCTGTGTCTTCTCGTTTTAATTTCCGGTCAACCAATTTGGCGACTTTTAGGTAGAAGCGTGACCTTCAATTCACCGTTAAAGCGCTAAAGTAGCCAACAAGCGAACGCTGATATTGCCTGAAGTTAATTCCAATGTAATAGTTTACAGCCCTGCATTACTGACTGAAAATGTCGCTGGGTTTGTTTTTGTCCTTAACGTGGAGTCAATTGTGACTTGAGACGTTACACTGTAACTTAACCAAATGTTTTTTTTATGCTTGTAGTTTGCAGTGGTAAGACAGCTGTTTCTAATATTGTTTTATTTCATATTTAATGTTATGTATTAGAGCCATGATCGTGTTTGTTTTTAAGGGCATAATTTAGATGCAGGTCCAAAGTGAAAGTATGCCAATGTTGTGGTCTGTGTGTGCAGGGTGTCTATAAAGTATAGATAAGATTTCACAAATTTAGTTCAAATGCATTTAACTTCTTACAAAATGAGTAGATACTATTATGAACTTTGTGTTGCCCTAATTTCTCCACCTCATTATGGGCACCATAAGAGCACACAGGCACACTTTACTAGGGGTGGGAATCTTTGAATGTCTCACGATTCGATTCTGATTTTTGGGTGTGCGATTCGATTCAGAACAGATTTTCGATTTAAGAACGCTTTTTGATTCAAAATAATTTGATTGACTGATTTTTGCTTCAATTTATAGATGTTCAAGGAATCGTAATGATCTACTCCAATCTGACTCGCTAATGCTAATTAGTGCTCTACTCGCGGCACTTTTATCACTCAAAAGAACGGCTCCACGCTGGAAAAAAAACAACCTTTTATTGGAATAACTTGATTCGTGACTTTTTCCTTCTACTCCTTAATGTGGCTACAACTTAACAGTGTTATCAGACTGTGGAACCACACTGCCCCTAAGTGGCCAAATCGGGTATAACATAAACAGCGCTCCCAATAAAGGCATACACAAACAAATGTAAGACAGTATAAAATAATTTAAATAAAATCGATTTTGGGGCATTTAAAATTGATTCTGAATCGTACTAAATGAGAATCGATTTTTTTTGGCACCACTCCTACACTTTACCCAAGCCACTGACTCCTGTCTTTACAAATTTCAGGTGCTTTATAGGACAATCATTTAGTTTTAATCGTAAATGTAAAGAAGGTATTAAGTAGTAGCCCAAATACTGTACACTAGTCTTTCACCATTCACCAACACCCCAAAATATTTATGGTTCAATCTTTAACCACTAGATAGCATTTGTGAAAATTGATCACTATTTCATTGCTATCTGCTTTCAGGTTTGCACAATGCCAGAGTACCTGGACATGTCCCTACGGCTCACATGGCAACCGGGCCTACAGGGAGTGGTGGGGAAAACCGGCTGTATGTCCTTGTGATCGGAGCAGTCGCCATTGGTGGAGGAATATACGTGAGTGAGCACATCTATATACTGAATATAAAAAAAACGCTACACACTTGTTTATATGCCATTTTTTTTGTGTATAGAAAATGAGACCAAGGTCATTTGAAACATTTTCCCCAAAAGGTTCTAATCCTGCTTTTTTGCACACTTTGGCAGTCCGTACAGGTGATTATGGTGTCCGTTTTACGATGTAGCGCAAAGAATAAACAACTTGTATTGTTTTCCCAGGCATACAGAACTATCCAAGAAGGCAAACAAAGATATGAGGAACGAATTGCAACAAATACATCTTTGCATCATCAAAGCGCCAAACAAACAACTACTAGCGTCCAGATAGAAACTCCTGGTTAGAACATTTGATTTTTACTTGCTATTGTTTGTTGTTGCCACCCACTTTCATTTATGACCAATGATTTATACTGTCTCATTTTCATAGCCACCGAGGCCATTGAAACAGAAGGTGAGTGATTTAAGTCTAATAAAAATAAAATAAAAAAAAGTGTTTCATTTTTACCATTGTGCAACTTGTGTATTATTGTAGTTAGAATTGTAATGCATCATGATAGCTGTGTGAATATTTTTGGTTAGATCAGTTATACACAAGGTAGCCAAATGATCAGTTCTCATTTTTGTTAAATGTGTACCTATGTAACAGTGAACATTATCTTTGTAAACAGACCGCAAAGTTAGTCGTATTGAGGCGTGAAGTCGATTGTATTTGTGTGTCACGCAGTTGTTCCTGAGTCAGAACCTCAAGCCGCACCTTCGACAGAAGAGCCGAGCCCTCCCGTGCCTGATGCCGAGACAGCAGCCCCCAGTGAGACGACTGAACCTCTACAAGGTTATTTGCTGATTTTTCTTCTTAATGTAGGAAATGCGGCCTCATGTCTAAAAGTTTTGATTCATTTAGTATTTACGGTATATTGGGAAGCGTTTTGAGTCAAATTATCCATTACACCAGAAACTCATATTGTGTTAAGAAATATATTGCCACACCTCCTGGCTAATTTAATGGGCATGCCTTAAATTTGGAATTCAACCAAAATTATATGAATATCAATTTGATGATCATGAAAATGTAAATGTCCCAGGATGGTGACAATTTGACTTGTAGATTGTTATTGGCATTGGGAATTATTTTTTTTGAAATGTGAACAATTTGCAATGAGGCCAGCAAGCATTCGACCATAAAATGAAATACATGAAAAGTAATTGTTGGCCAGCATTCCAAAATGAATTGTGTTTGAAATTCTAGTGGCTCCACTGCATCTTCCAACACTTTGGATTTGATACCAACACTTTTATACATGAGCTCCCAGAATGCTTTGTGCAGTCACTCCTAGCGCATTGCATGGTTCTAATCCTTATGCATGATTATTTAATTATATTCTTATTATGTTTTGTGATATCTGTATTTTCCTCCTTGACACTGACCTTTTTGGTTGTTTATTGACCTTTTAAGTGTTTTTCAGTGTTCTGTCCAATTAACCTAGCGTTTTAACCTTTCCCAGTTGGAATCTCTGTCTTTGCACGTTCACACGCACAAACTATGTTGATGACTGGATCCACGAGGTTTTGTTTTTGTCCGCGTGTGATACTTTTACACTTTTTTTTTTTATGTGGTTTTCAATGTAGAAAATGTTTTCTTTGGGCATAGCTGGAAGCTGCACTTCCAAGTGGATTAATGCAGGAAGTGATTTTACTTGAACTGAGCAGCATCCAGCTATGATTGGACGATGCATGGTCTGTATTCATGTTAGCTCGGTGAGCAAACCGCATGAGTGTTGGTGGTCTTCCCTATTAGATCCTAGTCTTCTAACGTTCTAAGTCTGAACCCGTGCTATGGATCGCCCCAACAGCAGATGAACCCGTGTTAGAAGCGGCACCAGAAGAAACAGCAGAAGCGCCTGCTAAGCCGCTAGTTGAGGAGGGTAAGACATAAAAAGTCGTCTTTTATGCCGTATTTTGAGGGCACGCCAGTCATTTAGTAGTCTGTATCGACTGAGACGGCAAAATAGCTCCAAGCTCAGTTACAGGCTACTAACTAATATTTAAACTATACTACCAGAACCCTCATCCGAGCCAGGCCCAGCCGAACAAACCGAGCCGTCGCCGCCGCCTGTTGTGGAGAGCGGTAAGCGCCGGCAGGGTCCTGTGTACGGAACCTGTGACGTACACTTGCGGCATCTTTGACGCTTGATTTTTTTGTCTTAACTGCTTCTGCCGCTCCCGACACACTATCAGAACCTGCAGCATCTGAAAGCCCCGCAGCAAAGCTGTCTGAGCCACCAGCTGAAGTTGTGGCAGAGAGTGGTAAGACAGAAAAGGGGGCAGGCAGCCAGATTTATGACCATGTTCATTTTCTCTTTTTTTTGTTGTTGTTTTTAACGTTTCTTTTCTCACAGTTTGATTCTCGCTAACTTTTTTTTCCTAACTTCCCCAGGTTGGTTTGTCTTCGCTCCTAACAGGTTTATAGGCACAGGTCATCCTACCATTCTCTGACTCTCTTTTTGTCATTCCAGCTGCAGGACTCGACACGGCGCCGCCCTCACTCGCGCTCCCGCCGCACGCCCCCTACCTCCTCATTGGCGGAGGGACCGCCTCCTTCGCCGCTGCCCGCTCCATTCGCGCCAGAGACCCCGGCGCCCGCGTGAGTTTGCGTTCTGCTCCAAAGTAGCGTCATGCCCTTTGTCTGTCAGCTTCACCGTGACCTCTACAAACAGGTTTTGATCGTGACGGACGAGCCGGACCTCCCGTACATGAGACCGCCTCTGTCCAAAGAGCTTTGGTTCTCCGATGACCCCGCTGTGACAGACAGTCTACGTTTCAAGCAGTGGAATGGGAAAGAACGAAGGCATGTTTTGTGCACTTAATGCAGTTTCCCAGACAACGCAATTGTAACCTCTAACCAGGAAAAGTGAACTGCACTAGACTATATTTCTTAAACTAATCAGCTGACATTGACTGTGCTATTATTTTTATTTTGCAGTATTTACTTCCAACCACCATCGTTCTACATTACTGCGGAAGAACTGAGTAATGCAGAAAATGGCGGCGTGGCTGTTCTCACAAGCAAAAAGGTTGGTTGGTGGTTGTTTCTGTTTTGCATGAAAGTCATTGAATTAAGGCATATAAAAACTAAAATCACAAACAACTTCTTTTTTTTCACTATACAAAATGTGTCATTGTATCAGACTTTGGTCAGTGTTTATATGAAGTAGCAAGTTGATTTAAAAACGAAAAAAATCTCTTGACAACCCAAAATTGTTTCGTTCAAGGTTGTTCACATGGATGTGCGAGGTAACAAAGTCAAACTAGACGACGACACTGAGATTTCGTACGACAAGTGCTTGATTGCCACAGGTATTGTCACATCAGCATACTTACAGTATGTCCACTGAGCAACCATTAAAAGCTAATTTCAAGTTGTCTAAGGTGGCGTTCCAAGAAATTTGCAAGTCATCGACAGAGCAGGAGAGGAGGTGCAGAAAAAGACAACTTTGTTCAGAAAGGTCAGTGTTTATTCACTAGAGGGCGCTACCAAAACGTAGGCCAGCGTGTATTTTATAATGCAATTCAAATTACAGGGATGTGATTTTTCCGCTAATTCGCGGAATTCCGCTTTTTTTTTTATCTCCCCCCCAAAAAAAAATCCGATTTTTTTTTTCTTCTTTTTTTTTAGTAGTTCATTGTGTATGCACATGACTCCAACAGATAACATCTTCTGCTATAACAAAGACATTTGTGGTATGCTCTAATATGAGTTGAAATGATCATGAAATTTGAACTCTTCAACATTATTTATGTGTTAACTTAGTAATCACATTAGTTAGATATGATGCTATTCTCAGTGGTAGTTTTTAAAAGCAAAGGCAGTCCAATGTTTTTGAATGTGACTGATTTTGAGTTGACTAAAACTGCCATTTTATATGGGATAGTTCAATATACATTGAAAATTTATGCTGTTGTTTTGGACCCTGGACCTAGCTGGGTGCCAGCGGCCCCCAGACCCCCGGCTAAATTTTCAGATAATTTCACTTTGGTCAAATCACATCCCTGAAATTACAATAACGTGGCGACAACAAAAGCGTTCTGCTTTTTCACCACTCCAGATTGATGACTTCAGATCTTTAGATAAAGTCTCCAGAAACATCAAGTCCATCACAGTCATCGGAGGCGGCTTTTTGGGCAGCGAGCTGGCCTGTGCCCTCGGCAGGAGATGTAAGACAAACGATCACGACGGGGAGAAAACATTTGATGCAACAAGTCACTCACGCATTCCTCACATTTCAGCTCACCATTCCGGTCTGGAGGTGATACAGATGTTCCCCGAGAAGGGTAACATGGGCAAAGTTCTGCCCGAGTATCTCAGCAACTGGACGACAGACAAAGTCAAAACAGGTTTGGCTCTCTTTTGCCGTGTCGTCCCTTTTCTTTCCCATCACAGTAACATTCTCAATTTGATCTCGCAGAGGGTGTAAAAGTCATCTCAGAAGCGCTAGTCAAGTCTGTGACATGCAAAGATGATCAGTTGGAAATAAAACTGAAGGATGGCCGATTGGTAAGTTCAGTGTAATATAAGGATAAGAGACTAATTATAAAAAAAAAAGAGTTACTCAACCTATGCTCTACATCATAGGTGAAAACTGATCACATCGTTGCAGCTGTTGGCCTGGAGCCCAACGTCGACCTTGCCAAGTCGGCCGGTCTGGAGGTGGACTCGGACTTTGGTGGCTATCGCGTCAATGCAGAGCTGCAAGCTCGATCCAACATTTGGGTGGTAGGTTAATATTTGAAAACTACTGCGTCAATAAACGACTTGTTAATTATTTACAAAATGGCAAATGGCCTTTTTTTTTTCTCAAGAAAACTTATTTTTTTTATGAGTAAACAAAAAAAAAAGACTAATGATTACACTGAAGAATTGGCCAAAAGTGTAAAAAATTTGTCTAGGTCTTTTTGGGTTTGACTGCAGCGCCCTCTTGGGGTGATCTCAAGTCATGGCACCAAATATATATATTTTTCCCATTAGTGTCTTTTTAAAGCAAAACCACTGTGCGCTGTATTAAAAATTTTTTTTTATCCATGCTGGCCATGCTGTATTGTGTCTATTCTTCATTCAGGCAGGAGATGCCGCATGCTTCTATGACATAAGGCTCGGCCGCAGACGGGTGGAGCACCACGACCACGCTGTTGTCAGTGGCCGATTGGCGGGGGAGAACATGACGGGCGCCAACAAGCCTTACTGGCATCAGTCTATGTTTTGGTACGTATTAATTAGCAAGTGAACTATTTAACAGTATTTCCTGCTTCTGATACCAGCTGATTGCAGCATATCTTATGTTGTTCCAGAAGATTTGAACATGCACGCACGAGAGTAGCATTTAGCTTGTGTAAATGACTCCCAAGTTTTAATGGATTTCCTATTCTTTGAATAGCTGAAAATGCTGTTTCAGGGCCGACAAGCATCAGGAGTCAGGATTGCATAGAAAACGGGTTTCAAAAATCCAAGCATTGTGTGGAATGTGGCCATCACTTCACAGATGACGGATGTGACTGCATGGTTTTAACAGGTGCTGATATATGAAACCATGCTCATGTCATTGGAAAATAAACAACCTTATCAGAATTAGCAAAATGTCAAACACATTATTGGTCGGATTTGGAAACGATTTTAAATATGGGATGTATGTGAAGTCAAAGTGCCTGAGTCATCAAATCTTTATGTTAAGGAATTGTAACATTCCTAAATGTCATACAAGTGTAAAATTAAGTTACCCTTCTTTGGATGTTCAATCAAAACTTGCTCATTGTGACTCTGCGTTCCTTACCGAACGTCCGGCGTTGGTTTCGTTGTGTCCCGACTAGTAGCGACTCAAGATGTGAAACTTTTGTGCAACTGTAGATTCATATTAGTCCGCCCAAAATTGGTCAAATTCCATAAGGTAATTCGATCTTAGAAGGTTCTCAACGGTCCCACGCCATTTGCATCAATTGTTTCACGTTTACTCTTGATTAGTATGACAGATGTTTTCGGCAACAAACATGGTAGGACTTAAATTAAATGAATATGTGCAACATAGCCTCGTC
This sequence comes from Vanacampus margaritifer, assembly GCF_051991255.1. Classification (NCBI taxonomy): domain Eukaryota; kingdom Metazoa; phylum Chordata; class Actinopteri; order Syngnathiformes; family Syngnathidae; genus Vanacampus; species Vanacampus margaritifer. The sequence goes on along the minus strand of NC_135447.1, from coordinate 7,764,537 downwards.
AAAATTAACATTGGATACTTATATGCCTCTTAGGTATGTTAGTATTAACAGGAGCATCTTTCTTAATAAATCAGAATAATTTTGTTTATATATAAACTTGAAATAGATTCACTACACACAGAAATTACAATTATATATTTTATGATTTTTTATTTTTTTTATATATATATTTTTTTTATGAATTGAACTATTCAATGATGTCCTTGTGTCTCCAATATTGTGCAACAGGAGTGACCTGGGTCCTGACGTAGGATACGAGGCCATCGGGATTGTGGACAGCAGTTTGCCTACTGTGGGGGTCTTTGCCAAAGCCACAGCCAAGGACACACCGAAAGCTGCCACAGAGATGTCTGGTAGGATCCATAATAAAAATATCAAAATTTCCTCATTCACACCCCTAACGAGGGTTGAGTATGGAAAGTCTACTAGTACGGCATCGGATCTGACTTAAGCGGTAGGAACGAGACCGAATGAAAACGGTGCCTCATTTCGGTGCCCGACTTTTATTGTTGTAACGCCCTCTCGCTCTTCCTGCGTCAACTTGCGTGAGCCGCGTTACGTAGCACATTGAAATTATGAGCGCGACGACGAAGCAAAACGGTCGAAAGTTTGGCTTAATTTTTCACCGATTTAAAGGATGACTTATGGAGCGCAACAGGTGTAGTAAAACATTTGCATGCAAGTGAGGTAACACCTCAAATTGAATGAGTTACCTGGCGACTCATTGAGTCCGTATAAGAGCTGAGCAGTGCACGGTGTTTGACAAATTCCGTGCCGAAAATCCAACCAGTCGGACTCGGAAACAAAGCCCCCACTCGCAGCCCTGCCACTGCCAGTATGTTTGAAATGGCAGATGAAACCGACGGCAGCCTTTCCTCTTCTTCAGGTAAGCCTCATTTAATGTCAACCGCAAATCTTGCATATTAGTTAACTTTGGTGAGCAAACACCGTTGCCATTCAGCAGCATGTGTGTGACAAACGTGCACGCGACGCTGTATACTTCCACTTGCTGCTCACTTTGGGCTTTATGTGAAATGTTGTTTATTTTGTATGTAACACTTTTCACAGGGACACAACAGAAAGGTTAGCGGTTAGCTAAAGGTTGGCTAGGTGACCTCCTGCCTCAGGCTGTGTTTTTGTTAAATGTTGTCGTTTATCAGAATGGGCTACTACTAGTAACCTGAAGAGTTAGTAGGTGTATCTTCTAAACTATTGACTCCTTTCACTTTTATTTATAATATTATATTAAATTTTACGTTGCAAATGCAAATAAAAGGGTATGTTTTTTGACCAAAAATGTGTGAACCGTTTAAGCACCATTTGAAAAGTACAGAGAAGGCACCGGTATCGGATAAAACCAAACAATACCCAACCCCTACTATATTGGAAGTATTTTATTTTTTTTAATGTTTGTTTTTAAGTATGCATACTGGAATCTAATGATATTTTTGGGACCAAGTGAACATGAACAGCTTTGGCATGTCCTGTGAAATCGTGCTGCAGGAACTGGTATCCGCTCCGAGAGTGAAACGGAAGATGTGGCCTCAAGTGCCGTGGCGGCGTCAACACCTGCTCCCGCTGTGACGCACAAAGACGACTACGGCAAAGGAGTCATCTTCTACCTGCGAGACAAAGTGGTGGTGGGCATTATCCTGTGGAACGTTTTCAACCAAATGCCCATCGCAAGAAAGGTTAGCCGTATTATTTAGTGCAAAAAAAAAAGGTCATGTCATGATCGTGATTTATTTATTTTTTTTTACATTTAAAAAAAATATATATATATATATATTTTTAAATCCTATGTAGATTATCAAGGATGGAGAGGAACATGCAGACCTGAATGAAGTCGCCAAGCTGTTTAACATCCATGAGGATTAGGACTTTGAAAACCCTCAACAATGGAGCGACATTTTGTGAACTTTGTCCTTTACAATGTCTGATCAAGGTTTATGTAAATTATGATTTCACTGAATTATTTTCATACAACAGTTGAAATTTAAATTCATTGACCTGAATCCGTACTCCGAGCAATTTATTGTCTCGCCTTCGTCCAAACCAGTGGTTCTTAACCTTGTTGGAGGTGCTGAACCCCACCAGTTTTTTATGTGCATTCACTTCTTCTTTATTGAAAATTATATTTTTTTTTTTTTCAAATTTAATTAATACTTAATATTTTTACTGGTGAACAAAATGAACAGGGAGAGTAAAGTAGCCTATTTATAGAGCACTTTCAAACAACCACTGCTGTGACAAAGAAAACAGCGAGGGAGGCCCCATAATTGAACCCTGTGGAACGCCACATTTTAAGCTATACATGTGAAATCATATTGCACATATTTGTCTGACTACTTTCTTTTTTTGCTCAAGCACGAAGCGATTACACTTATAAAGAAATCGCACGGCATACCATCACAAGTCAGGCCCAGCAACGCAACGTGATCTCCTGCGGCCAATGATGGCCAAGCGGGGCGTATCATCACAAATCATTTCAGTCGGTTGTGTGTCGACCTGAGGGGTTCGACGGAACCCAGGTTAAGAACCACTGGTCCAAACGTTTCTCTTGGTCACCGAGTAATGGTCACAACTGTCGCCACAGCAGCTTGTTTGGGAGAAAGGCTGTAATAAAGTCTATTTTTAAATCAAAGTTATCCCCTTATTCTCGCATGGAACTAATGTGGGATGCATTGACCTCAAGGGAGTGTTGCACTCTGTGTGCTTAAATTCAAGATGGAGCAAACGAATGTAGACAGCCACCCTGGTCGCTTGTCGGTTCATAAACAATTAAATCAGCATGTTGTTTAAGTACGAATCAAATAAATCCACTGCAGCAGTAGACCAAAGCGTGGCCTACTTACAGTATGTTGTCTGGAGGTAAAAATGTTCAAGCATGCAGAAACAATTTTCCTTATTCTCCTTTGAGTTCCCCATTATCAGTAATACGTCCCTGTTTACTCATCACACACATTTCTTATTCTATTTGACACTGAAGGCTCCAGAGCCAAGTGAGGCAGACGTGCAGCAATAACGGGCCGTCTCCTCGTTTCTTATTAATTTTACATGATCAAGTGGATGGAGCGATGAGCATGAGCTTCCACATTTAGGCTATATTTACATTTTTTCCTCCCCGCTTATTTGAAGATGCACCCAGCAGGCTGGAAACATCGGACATCTCTGCTTGAGATGGGAACCACTGATATCCACTGTTACCAATAGAAGTGTGAGCTCTTAGAATTTTATTTTAGCGGCTTTAAAATTAATATTGGATGATGCAGAAAACACATTTATAAAACCTATAAAATAAAAGAGGTGGATAGTGCTCCAAATCTAATGCTATGATTTTTTTTTTTTTTTCAAAAATTTGCTAAATTTATTTCGTTTTGCTCAAAGAAAAATATTTGGGCTGTATCATGTACATAAACGTGATTAGAACCGTCAAATATTTCCGTTCCTCAATTGAAGTGGCTACTGTCTCTTTAAATATTCTTGCAGTCGTTTCTTGAACATGAGTATGGCCATAAAAAAAGAGAGCAAGCTTGTAGCCATTGCCACAAACACACAAGCAGTGGGGGGGGAAAAAGTTCTCCCAGGGATTCTGAATTATACAGCAGCAGCGTCCTGTAGTTTACACCTGCTGAGGGAGAGGGAAGGAGGAGCTGCTGACTTCAGACGACAGCAGTAGCTGGAGGAGCAACAACAAGTTTCCAGCATCTGCAATTTTCTCTTTTCAGTTATAGTTTCCCTCCAGAGCTGGACTGTTTTTGTTTCGAGGATGCAACTGCACATTTTGTGTTTGCTGTGGGCTCCGTATGTGTTTTTTCTGCAAGGCAGGTACTGTAAAATATTTCATTATATCACATTCCTGAATGTGCAAGTAAGCTTGTTGGTGGATTTTTATTTTTTATTTTTAATATATCTATTTCATCATGTGACTGGTTTAAAGGTATGTGAAAATTTCAAAGGTATAAAAGAAGCTCAAGGAGTATTTGGAACAAAAAAATAGGCTGCTTTTGCTGTATGGTAATTCACTGATAGATTAAAAAAAAAAAACATTTTAACACCAACAAGCAGGGGCGGTTTTAGGGTCAGAGGTTTAGGGGTGCTACGCTTACGGCCAGGCAATATCATTTTAGTCGTTTTAACTAGTCATTTTTTTTGATCAGATTAATCACATTTTAGAATTTTGATTAATCATGATTAAACACTATACTTTTTCTCAAAATGTTTTGCCTGGCAAATTTAAAGACCATCTGTTATGTGGTCATTCTTTCTACATTTCATTTAATGTTATGAGGATGTCTTCCACATTTTTTGATCCCATGCACTCTCTCATCCACCTCTTTTTCTAATCAGTTAAAAAAAAAAAAGGACGCCAATATTATGACTAGAACAAATATTCTGAATGTCATACACAAACATTTATTAAATACTTTAATACATGTAGTTAGTTACTGTATGTTTATTGCTCTAACGCAACCTTTGCTACCTTAAAATGTAACCATCCGCTGTCAAGCTAAAAGATCATCTTCAGTCAAATTTAATAGTGTGATTAATCTGCGTTAATACATGATTAATGCTATAATTTTTGCTTTAACTTTGACAGCACCAATTTTAACACAATTTCATTCCCAGATTTATTAAAGAGAAGCAACACTTTTTTGTCATGGCTAACAGTTAGCTTGTCAGTAGCACCTTAGCTTTAATATTAGCACATGCACTGGACATACAGCTAGCTTCTCCCATTCCAATTGATTCCGTATGAAATGTATCCTAGCAAGAAAAAAGTGTCAGCTGACCTAACAATATAATAACTGTAACTATGTTTAAAATATATATGTTTCAAGTAGTAGTAGTAGTACTACTGCACTTTTCGAGCACATACTGCACATTGGTTAGAAACACCCATGCTAACTAGTAGCCAGTGTCTTATTGAAATGTTATGTTTTTCTACACGTGAATGATACCACAATAGAGAATTCAGTTTCAATGTATTTAAATTAAAATAAATGAAAACAATTGAATGTTAACTTTAAAAATAATTATATATATATATATATATATATATTAGTGTAATTGAATCGCATAACATGATGAGTATGTCCCATATGAAAAAAAAAATCATTACAAACATTAAACCACCTTGAAAACATGATGCCAAATGTGTATATGTTAGAAAATAACTTGACGCTGAGTCGATGCTGCAGGTCAGTCCAGTGTAAGGACATGAAGTTACCCGGCGGTGCATCCAGACCGCCCTCGCCATCGGACTTTCTGGACAAGCTGATGGGTCGCACATCTGGCTACGACGCTCGCATCCGACCCAACTTCAAAGGTAACAGCCGATGCGCTGGGAGGAGCCTCCCTGTCGTGACAGGTGCGAGGACGCTTTGCCGCTCAATTTGTCCAACAATGTGGGCGTCGAGGTGGCACAAATCCCTGACAGATGGGTCAAGGGGGACCAGAGACGCTGCAGGCTGGGATGCTTCCCGCACAATCCTTATGTGTGTGTTTTTTTTCTCTCACTCTTTTACTGTTGACCCACAGCCTTGGGTTGTGATATTTTTACACTTCCTTCAGATCCTTTTAATTTGAAATGCGCAGCAGTGTCCGTGTTGTTACCCCACAGGCCCATTTAAGTCCAATCCTGATCTCTAGCTCTAAATGAAGCCAGAAGATTCTCTCTGACACACTTTACCCCGCACAAGTCTCCGGGGTTGAATCTCATATATTTTTCATATCAAATTTGATACCTCTCTCCACTCCGTCGACAGAACATGCTGAGAAAAATCCCAGCTGATTATCTATAAATACACTAATGTAACTGAAGTAAAATCAATAAATTATTGCCTCCAGGGAAATGAGGCGCTTAAATATTTCATGTTTGGTGGTCAGCAAATGGACTGCACTAATGGGAGTGTACCAAAATTCCTGGATGCATTTGTTCATCAAACGCAACAATTAAGACGACCATTGTGGCTATGTTGTGAAACAATGTGTCCCTTTTAGGACCTCCTGTCAACGTCACCTGTAACATCTTCATCAACAGCTTCGGCTCTATCACTGAAACCACCATGGTGAGTTTTCCTCAGTCATAATCCTCCCAAATATTATAAGAAATTTTTGACTTTTGTGAATTTGCCTATTCATCTATAACAGTATTTCTTTGGTTCCATGTGATGGTATCTTGGTGCCAAGGGATTCTGTTGAAGTGAGTTGAGTAGTTTCTGTTAGGTAAATGGAGTTCTTTGCTGCCATCTTGTGGCACATGATCACAGTACAGTAGAACTACATACCGCTACATTAATTCATAAATATTCTTTCATTCTTTGACCGAAAACGGCATTAATAAAATGCAAAATTTCAAATGTGATTTCCTCATTAAAGGTTTAAAAGGACTCCAAAAAAGAACTCTCCCTTATTTATGAGGTCTGAACACTTTCCGAGGGTGTTTATTTATTCACATTTAGAGATAGTGAGACTCATGTATTTTCTAAAATACTTAAAAGGGGGCCTCATTAAATAATAATTTTCATAATTGAAAGTGGAGTTTGCTGTCGTTTTAGATGATGAGCACACAAGCCTTTTTTTTTGCAGCCGTTTCATTTTGTTCTTACGTGTTTAGAGACGTGACGTCAGATTGGATTTTTAATACAGTACATATACTGTTAACGCATGAAAGATCTAAACGTTGGTCATTTAGGCCTTCTCCAGACTTCATTAAAAAACATATATTCACTTTCAGTGCTAAACCTGTTTAAAGTCTATTCTGTGTATTTAAATGATTGCAGGACTACCGGCTAAATGTATTTCTGCGCCAGCAGTGGAACGACCCTCGACTGGCGTACAAAGAGTACCCGGACGACTCGTTGGACCTGGACCCGTCCATGTTGGACTCCATTTGGAAGCCTGACTTATTCTTTGCCAATGAAAAGGGAGCCAACTTCCATGATGTCACCACTGACAACACACTGCTCAGAATATTCCAGAATGGAAATGTCCTCTACAGCATCAGGTCATGCACATTACACTCTGCTTCTGGCTAGATAGAGAAATTACGTTTGTTATTTGAGCATATTTATTTTTGAAAGTCAACTTTTTAATTCCTTTTCAGACTATAGGAATATGTAAATGAGTTTTGGACTGGAATAAGCGATATAGAAGATGGATGGAAAATGCCTCTTTGACAGTATCAATCCAAATCAAAACATTAATATCCTTGTAAATGTTTTTTTTTATTATTCCGCTCTTAAATTAGAGTTTATTAGGTCAGATTTCTCAAGTATGAGAAAATACATAAATCCATATCCGTGAATATATGCACTTCTACAACAGCTGGTTATAGTATCTGGCTGCATATTTCTTTCCACTCCAGTTCAGCTGAGTTGTAATTGGTGTCCAGCTTATACTGTGAACATGTTCATGGTAAACAATAACTGCAGGCCAAATAAATTCAAGTCGCCTAAGTGACACCAAAGCAGTGTGGCGTAATAATCAGCAAATACAGTATAAGTAGATGGTAAGAAATATGAATCCTTGATTAGATTTGTATACACATTTATGATATGCCAAATGTATTGCAAAAATTTAGTGGCATTTCTATATGAAAAATAAATAATGGTTCTATGTCCAAATGACTGCAGTGCATACTACATAAGACTTGTTTTACTTGTTTGTACCCGAGTATATATTAATAAGGTTATTACTCCTTCCTTATGGTTTCTTTTTTTCCCATCTAAGAAACTCAGGGCGCTAATTAGCGAACCGCCAAGCTTCCCAGCGTGAAAACAAATTCCTGGTGTGTTTTTTACATACTTAGCCAATAAATCTGATTCTGATTAATGCTTTATTAAACACTCTAAAGAAAACTGGGTCAAAAATAACCCAATTATAGATAAAAAATGGACCGAACCACTTTATGGTTCAATTTCACCCAACTTTCTGGGTTGTTTTATACAAAATGACCTCTTTTTTTTTTTTTACCCAAAGTTGGGTCAAAATGACCCAAGTAGATGGTCTAACCCAACTTTAGGGGTTGTTTTGTTAAAATTACCCATTTTTGTCCAAAACAATCCAGAAAGTTGAGTCATATTGACCCAAGTAGAGGATCTAACCCAATTTTCTGGGTTGTTTTATACAAAATGACCCAATGTTTGACTTAAAGTTGGGTCAAATTCATCCAAGTAGAAGATCTGACCCAACTTTGTTGGTCATAATATAAAAAATTCAGCATACTCTTTTTTTTCTCCTTTTTTTTTTTTTAACCCAAAGTTAGGTCAAATTGATCCAAGTAGAATACCTGACCCAGCTTTCTAGGTTGTTCCATAAATTAAAAAAAAAGACCCAACTTTTGACCTATGGTTGGGTCAAATTGACCCAAGTAGAGGATCTAACCCAACTTTCTGTTTTTTGTGTGTTTTTTTTGTTGTTGAGTGGATCAAACTGATGCAAATAGACAATCTGACCTAACTTTCTGGGTTGTTTTATACAACTTTTTTTTTTTACCCAAAATCGGGGATCTGTCCATTTTTGACCCATAATTGGGTCATTTTTGACACAACTGTTTTTAGAGTGAACCAATTCTTAACTCCCCTCTTTATAAAACAATACCAATTGTACTTTTTTTTATATTGCAGCTTCTTTCAGCAGATTATCTTAAAAAATATATTTTTACCATTTACCTAAAATACCATTTACAAAACTAAAAGTTGTGACCATCTAGCAGCACTGACGCAGCAATGTGGTTCAACAGAATTGTTCCAATTATTTTTCTTAATCACATCACTCATTTACACAGTCCAGGTAGAATGCATAAGGCTTAATCATACCTAAACCCATAGGCCGAGGAAAAATTACTAAAGGCTACTGAACGCCCACTAGGCAATTTAAATTAAATTATGCCACATTAACTTTGCAATGGAATTACTCTTCTGTATCCAATATAAACTACCGAAAGACAGAAAATCACCATCATGGGCCCATAATGCTGAATTACCACCGATAAAGTCATTGCTCGGAGCTAAAAAAATGTATGATTCAAATGCAGTGCGCCATCTACTGTATGTCTTCCAGGCTGACATTAACCCTTTCGTGCCCTATGGATTTAAAGAACTTCCCCATGGACAGCCAGACGTGCATCATGCAGCTGGAGAGCTGTGAGTGACTCATTTTCAAGCCGGCTTTGTTTTGAGATCTCCAAACAAGCTTCTTTCTCCCCTCTAGTTGGCTACACCATGAATGACCTCATCTTCGAATGGCTGGACGTTGGCGCCGTGCAGGTGGCCGATGACCTGGTGCTCCCTCAGTTTGTGCTAAAAGAGGAGCAAGGCCTCGGCTATTGCACCAAGCATTACAACACAGGTAAACAACCTCTAGGCCGACCCTCGTCTAGCATCTTCGAAGACCTCTGTCACTCTACTGTACTTCTAATGAGCCTGTTAGTTTGTACCTGTATCTCCTCCTGTGGTTAGGTAAATTCACCTGCATTGAGGTCAAATTCTACCTGGAGCGCCAGATGGGCTACTACTTGATCCAGATGTACATACCCAGCCTGCTCACTGTCATCCTCTCCTGGGTGTCCTTCTGGATTAACATGGATGCGGCTCCGGCTCGGGTCGGCCTGGGCATCACCACCGTGCTCACCATGACCACGCAGAGCTCCGGCTCCAGGGCGTCCCTGCCCAAGGTTGGACTCCTTTCTTTGTTGTGACACGCTAGCGAGTTGAATAAATAGCAGATGCTACACGTCTCTGGTAAAGTACTGTAAACATCATCAGCTAATTGAATATAGCCTACCACCGCTAGCTAGAATGAACCGCAGTCCATATAATGAGCATATCGGGAGGACTGAAACAGCCACTGGTGCTCTTTCAATCACTTTAATAAACAAACGGTAACAAAATACAGTAATCAAAAGCATATTATTAGCACACCATTCGCTAGTCTCAATTGACCGCAGTGGCTAACACACTGATTGGTAACAACCAATCACAGCTCAGCGTCAGAAAATAGGTGAGCTGTGATTGGTTGTTGCCTGAGCCCTGAGCAACAGTGATGTCAACAGCAAGTGGCAAAATGGCCGCCCCTTAAAATGGATTTAAAAATAGCTGGATTTTGCTCCATAACTCATATTCCACAAATGTAATATTAAACGGAATGTCCTGTTTAGACTAGTGAGGTCACATATAACATATTATTATCAGTAAATGTTTAAGGCAACAAAATCCACCTGTTTTTATTCATCTCAGGGGGCGGCCATTTTGCTGTCGACTGAAAATGACATAACAGTTACTCAACCGGTCATGACCAATCACGGCTCGCCTGTTTTCTGAAGCTGACAAAAGACGAAGAACACGCTGGTTGAGAGAATTAGACATTTTTTGCAACATTTTTTCGTCCGGCTTGATTAAAATGGGAAATTGATGCTTTGAGGAAGGTCGTTCATGGCTTTTGAGATTTGCAGCTCGTGGTTGCATTTTGTGGAGGCTTCATGTTCAAGTAGAAATCAACATTGCGGCAGGAGAAAAGTCACTGCTTCTTCTCCACCCACTAGCCCAGTTTCATATGGACTCTTTGGATTAATGGGGTGTGTCACTATGTCACTATAAACATGCAATATATAGTAGTTTCCTTAGGCTAGATGATAGAACATGTGTATTTACTTAGGAAAGCTCTTGCCTGAGTGAAATGCCTGCGAGGTGCCAGTGGTAGCAGCCACGGTGCGAGCTGCTTGAATTCCTCTTAAGCTTGACGACACATGGGATCCTATCCCATAATTCCTTGCACCACTAATGTGGAGAGCAAAACACCCTTCATTTCAATTATGTAGTTCAAAATCAGGGTTAATGAAAGGGCAGTTCAAATTAAAAAAATAAATCTAATCCAGTCATATAGTGTAAAATGCTTACCAAGACAATTCATTAGAGTGTTTTATGTAAAATAACATGACGTAAAAAAAAAAAATAGGGATGTTCAATGCCATCATCATAAAATGTCTTCCCTGATTGGCTGGTATAAATCACATGGTTTTACTACCTTTTAGTCACGTTTTCACCTACTCAAGTTACAAAAGCTTGATTTTAAGTTTATTTAACTATTGATTAAACGAGTCCTTCTCATATGTCTGTACAAGCAGTATTAGCTCACGTATTTAGCGTACTAGCTAGCATGCTTCCAAAAAAATGACTCACACAAATATTTAAGCCTAACTTTTTAGATTTTATATCTGTTCTAAATGTACATTTGTTTCTAGGTTTTCATACTCAACAACAACAGAAAATTAACAAAAGTGGAAGAATTTTTTTTAAACTAATAGATATAGTTCTAATGAATTTTTGACATCTACAGTATAGCCGTCAATGGCAGTGAATGACTTAACATGCTTGAAAAGGAGTATGAAGAAGTAAATTGTTTATTTAATCTGACCTCTAACTGAAGTGTTATTGTTAACAACCTGGCCAACGAGTTTCGAGTGTGTTGAATGGATTTCTGTTGGCTGGAACTTCACTATATTTTAATCCTATATTAAAAAAAGTCTGTTTTTGCAGGTGTCTTACGTGAAAGCCATCGACATCTGGATGGCGGTGTGTCTCCTGTTTGTGTTTGCCGCACTCTTGGAGTACGCGGCGGTGAATTTTGTTTCCCGGCAGCACAAGGAGTTCTTCCGACTGAGGAAGAAACTCCGAGAGCAAGAGCGGCAACGGACTGTGAGTGTGAGCCACCCACTCAGGCTCTGCCCCCAGGGCAGCTGTCACCTGCAATTCCCTCCGCCCGGCTATGCACGTCTCAGCCGCATGTTGCGCCGCCGACAGCGTTGACCTGTAATTAATTTAAGCCGTCACCCCCTTTCCACTCTCGGCTGCACACTCTTAACGTCTTCCTAGCTCACCTTGACTCTCAAGAGGGGAAGAAAAAAAAAAAAGAGACAAAATGTGCTTTAGAATCTAAAACGTTCCTTGAAAGAAGCAGCATTGTGAGACCAAATGCAGAATTGATATCACAATCCTCAAAAACATTTACACGGAACATTTGTATTCATTTGTCAGGGTGACAACGCAACGCTTTGATGACTTTCTCTCCGCAATGTAATAGACAGACAACGACTCTGTTAATGAACACAAACACGCAGTTGGATGATTCCATGTACACTGTGCCGCTCTCTTTCTTCCATTAGCAGGGAAGTGGCGACAGTAAGACGAAAGGCAACATGTCAGGCAACGATGCGGCTCACGGGGGTGCCGGCCAGCAGTGCAGTGCCTGTGCTCGGGTACGAACCTGCCACCGCCTGCTTAAGCCGCAAAGAAAACACAACACGAGCCTCTAATTCAGTGGTTTCTCTTCCAGGAGGAGGAGCTGGCACGCCAGGGTTTACTCTTCCACGCTTTCGGCTTTGGACTCGGGAGCGCTCCGGAAATGGATGCAACTCCGGTGTTTGCCGACTTGCCTCCCGGCTTGGGCTACTATGACATAAGGCGACGCTTTGTGGACAGAGCCAAAAAGATTGACACCATCTCTCGCGCCGTGTTCCCCATGAGTTTCCTTATGTTTAATGTCCTCTACTGGCTCACCTACAAGGTGCTACGGCATGAAGACGTCCAATTTAAACTGTGAGCCGACGAGGAGGATCAGAGGGACAGTGTCACTCGAGCATGAACGGGCCTCAGCTGAGCCGTGCAACATGTGGAGTGACTGCATGTCAGCTGCTGTTAAGATGCTCCACTACTAAGTTATTATTTTTACGTATTAAGACTATTTATATTTTGAATACTGCACTTTTGATTTGCACTTGTGAGCCATATTGTATAGCACACGCCAGTTAGCATCTCGAGGATAATCATCAAGTAACATTTAAAAAAATGATACCTCTTTGAAACCGTGCATTATCTTTGTAAAGGCAGACGTTTTGATACCGCGTTCGTATTGGATCACATTAAATTGCGTACCTTATGTTGTGACTGGTGAACGTATCACAGCGAGCATTTCAACAAAGGATATTCTTTTTATTCATTTATTTTTAAATCACGTGGCTAGCGCATCTCACAATATTCGTCTTTGATTTATTTTGTCTTCCCTGCTGTGGGAGCTGATCATATTATGTAATGTTTTTTAAATGTATTTCAACGTCTTTCAGTAAAGGCAAAGGTGTATTTATGATTTGTCAGACTGTTTTTTCATCCCAATGCTGAAAGAAAATATATTAAAGATATATGAAAATTCACGGTAATTTAATTCGTACGTTTGTTTTATAAAATACTTTTTTCTTTTTTTAAATATAGAGTATTTTTGTTGTCTCATTGCCTCTATGGCCACAAGATGGCACTGTTGTTCCTTCTATTTATTGTGCGCGTTCAAAGAAGCCTCTCCTTCAGGTTAGAACTTAAGCAAACCAGTGACAATGTTTTGTTCTAGGTTGGGCTTTTTCAACACTATTGATATGACAAGAATTCAAAACGATACCAGCCAAGCTCGAATTGTGACCTCTTCATAAATAGAATTTATTTGCTTGTTGGTCTTAGTTTGTTGCATTTATTTGCCAAATGATTGTGATTATCCTTGAAAAGAAATGTCAATTGGATGCTACTATGTACACTTTACACATGGTTGAAAGCGATGATTAAAATGCAACTTTTTCCCCCTTTTTTTTTTACTGGACCAACAATTTCCCAAATACGTGTTTTTGCAAAAATATGTTGCCGTACTTGGATAGTTTTCCACACAAAGGAAGACAGGAGATTGATGTCACATGTAGGTCTACTAAACAGCCCCTACTTGCCAACAATTTCGGCAGCTCCCACAATGTTTCTATCCGTCTCTTGGCATCGTCCCTGACCTGTTTTCTTATTATGTGAAACATGGGAGAATTTTACATTTAAACTATAGATAGTTTCTACATCACCTGTGACCCAAGGAAGTCTTAGAGGTATAGAAAATGGATGGATGGACTATTAAAAGAACAGCTATGACATACACTGCCATTTATGTTGCCCTGAAAATGGCGCCATTTTAGGCTACAAGAACTTAATGTGAAACATCAAGAAGTTGCCTCGGTGTGCGTTTGGAATAAATCCTGCAGGTCAACTACTGCAATGCGCATTGCAGACCGTTCGACCCAATAAGACCTGTTGGAATTCTCTGTTCCACACTGTAGTGTAGTGGGTTGAGTGCTTGCAAAAGGAGCAGGGGAAAATGTATGCCCTGCATTGTAAATAAACAATTTGAATAATAAAAAATATATATATTAAAAAAAAAAAAAAACAGTTTATGAATAATAAAACTGATGTGGCTGAATCCACCTGTTGATGTTTCACATAATCAAATTATATATATTTGTATATTTTTTGGGGAGTACTTTTTCTTCGGATTATTCTTAAATTACAGTCTCTGGTTACTCTACGCACCACAGAAGCTTTGTTATTATTTTTGACAGGAGCATAGCAAGTTAATAAAAGTGGGGAACTATTATGTCTGTTTTTATAATGTGCCAAATATTACTGACAGAAACAAATATATCATTTTACAGTACTTTTATACGGAGTACTAATACATTTGCCTCTTTTTTTTTTTTAAACACAATTTTCTGTATTTGTATTAATTGAAGGCCAGAGTGTGAAGAATACGCTGTGGTGAAAAAGGGAGTCTGTCCCACTGTTCCGTCGTACCGGGACCCTCCACTGAACGTATTGGAGACGTGGCAGCGCCTCCGGTCTTATGATTTGAGTTCAAACGGCAACCCCACCCGACAGTTGTAAATAATATCACCGCTTCCTTGGATTAATTTTAAATACCCAACATGCCTTCAAACCTGTGATAATGTCTGCTGTATAACTTCGCATAAACACTCAACGTGGAATCTATTTAAAGGGCGACAAAACATTTTTAGACGTTTAACTGCTGACGTTTCCAGTCTCCAAATAGCTTCCGTTTCGCTCTGGCAGTGATTGGACTGGTCTGCACTTTTTTTTTCTTCTTCCCTTCCCTTCCCACCGGCTTGCTAGCGTGAAGCGCCCGTTGAACAAGTCGCACATTCTCCACTTCAATGGAGGCGCAGCCCAAAGATCGGGCACGGGACAGTCGAAATCAGCACCGCGGGGAGGACGCGAGCCCCTCTCGGTGGACCGCTTGCATAAAACATGATCAGAGTCACTTCCACCAGCGCCAGCATCAGGAAACGAACGCGAAGAAAACAGGTTTGGACATCCGTAAAAGTTAGCTAGCACTCGCTAGCCTTAGTCAGCTAATGTCAACTAGCCACTACTGGGCTCGTGCTAACCAGCCAACATAAATTAAGCGTTAACCTGCGCGTGTTGCTTTACGGTATAGCATTAAATGGCGCATATGAGAGATGGTTTATTGCCTAAAACCAACTAGTTAGTCGGCCACTGTCTCCGTAGTATGTTTGCTGACTGGCTAGCTGACATTGCGTGACAGTTGTGGCTGGCGGTGGTTTGACATATCGAGAATTGACCTTGTGCGCCGGTCCCCTCACCCACTTTCCCTCCCCGCTACACGGAAAGGCTTCGGGTTCGCCTCGAGCTATTAGCCGTTATGCACAAACTAATAAAAGTGACAGACGTGGCCGTGCATTCGAGTTGAGCTCATTTCAGCACGCTTGTGCTGCTGTCCCGTTTAGGGAAACGAGCCGGCTCCACTGGAATGTTCGAGCTGCCATTTCCTGTCGGCCATGTTAGAGCACAACTGACGTGCTAATGCTCTATTTAGTAGCTCAGTAAAGTTTTTAAATACCACAACGACGTGATGCCACCGTGACACTTTAATACATATCCCCCCTTTTAAGGGTTAGTTTAGTTCGGCGGCCACGCAACGACACGTTTGGGCTCTGGTAAATGCCGAGCTGCTAAGCTAGTTGACGGTAGCTAATGCTAGCCATCGTTGACAGGCCTGTTGCATTTCCAGGCGCCGAAAAACAAAGCGACAACTCTGTGATAATTAAATCAAAGTACGCGTTTGAAGATGTTGAAAACGCGTGACACGTCACTATATGTTGTGTTTGTGTCTTGCAAGCTGGCTTTGATTCAACTGGGCTTTGAACGTTGAAGCCATTGCTCAGAGTAGACTTTTTATGGTTCTTGGCTAGGCCAGACATGGGTTTAAGATGTTTTGAATCATATTTTTTTTGCACCAGTAACATTCTTAATTACACGTTTTTTCCTTTTAATTGATTTAGCCCACTTTGAAGAATCCGTTTGACAGATGTGTTCTGCCGGATATCACATGTCTGTAATGCAACACACACGGAGCTCATCCTCAGATGTGTCAGTCGTGTATTTTTGGGTGAAGGTTCATGTTGAAACCAGCAGCGGCATGAGTTGGCCTTCTGTTGTCGAGTTAACCATGATGACAGCAGCAGTGTTTGTGAACTTTGACCTGTGCTGCAGGTAATAACAGGAAAGTTGGCTTTTGAAGGAACGGATCACCAAAGTGCACTTTGTTGTGCTAACAGAACAGCTTGGTTTTGTGTCGTTTGAATGGGATTCATTTTTAAAGGTAAGATTAAGTGACTGAATTAATTCTAGATGAGGTGGGCAAGTTCAAAGTGATGACTGTAAAATCCAGGGTGTGGCATTTATCATCATCATCATACCTGACAAAGCATTTTACATGAACCTTAGGTTAAAATGTAATTTTATGAACAACCGTTTATTTCTGTCTCTTCCAGGCAACAAAAAAGTAAGCACTGGCGAAGAGGAGGCGGAAAAGAGTACACATTTGTTTGCTGCTGTTGGTATGCCGCATCCTCCCAGCAGTAATGGAAACAGACACTCAAGTATCACAAATGTGAAGCAGAAGTCAACGCCACGGCTGTACTCGGCGGCTCCAAAAGCCAGCAGCAAAGGACCAGACTACAAAAAGACTATGGACCTTAAAAACGATAAGGCTGTTGACTTGAATTATCACGAGGATAAGAAAGACTCTGCGTTATTGCAAAATGGTGTTGCACACTTCGGCGTGATTATAAATGGCTATTCGTGCAAGGACAATGACGGCAGCGGGTCCGAGGGTGGATACACCACGCCGAAGAAACGCAAGGCCAGATGTAACAACATGAAGAACGCTGACAATGCAATGAGAGAAAATGACACTCAGCAGGGAATCACTACACAAGAGCCTGCACTTTTTAATACCGAGGCCACCGAGAAGGGAGTGACTTCTAGACTCGACTGTTTGAAAGCCACACATAAAGGAGAGCTTCAGTCCTCGCCAAGACGGACTGCAGCCTCTGAGGCCTCAGTGGGGGAACCTCAGAGGAAGAACTCTGACGGGAAAGCCGTCGCGAAAAAGGCTGAGGAGCGGCACAAAGCCAAGGTTTGCTCGCCTTCAAAAGAGGACTCGTGGACTTTGTTCAAGCCCCCTCCAGTGTTTCCTGTGGATAATAGCAGTGCTAAAATAGTCCCCAAGATCAGTTATGCAAGTAAAGTCAAAGAGAACCTCAAAGTAGCTCAAGGTGGCGCAGAAGTTCTGCCTCCACCTGTGAGGCTTTCACAGGTCCCCATGTCGGCTATGAAGACCATCTCGTCGGCTAGCTTTACTAACGGCCCCGCTTCCGCTAGTGGAAATGGCTGCCCGTCAGTGGGTACCTTTTTCGCCCCTGCCGCTCCAGGAAGTGGCGACAATGTAGCATCTCCTTTGGAAAGTCATCGTAGCTCTGCAAGCAGCCCCGTTGAGGGCGAGGCGTACGAACTGAGAAAGTGTTCCCTCTTAATTTACCCTTTAAATATGCAACCGGCGCTCCCCAGCGCCCGGCACCTCAACCCGCCGGCTGCTCAGACAAATCAGAAAGCCTTGGGAGAAATCTTCCAGAATAAATGGGGGCTTTCGTTCATTAACGAGCCCAACTTGGGGCCGGAAGGGGAGAGCGGGCCGGTGCCGGCAGACGACAACCCATCGGCGGGCCAGTGTCGGGCCAAAGCCGGCCAGCTGTGCTTTGAGCAAGGCCCTTTCTTCTTGGAACCCGGCACTTTGGCTCAAGATGCCGAGAAAAGGACTTTAATGATTTTGCCAGTTTGTTCTCCTCTCGGTGTCCCTGCCGAGGAGGACAACGGAGAAAAGACTCACGTGGATTCTCCCGGTAAGGACAATGGTGCTAAGCCTGTCCAGGGCCGCACCGCCACAGTGTTGTTCGGCAAGTCTCAAGAACAGGCCTTGCCGAAAGATGCCTGCAGGAGGCGCAGCTGGGGCTCCTTCGACGTCAAAGCTGCTGTCACTTATCACACTAAAGGTAAACGTAGTTAAGCCTCAAATGATTTGTGTAATCGTAAAATGCTGGTTTGCAGTCAAATGGTCCGTGTCTAATCTCAACAAACACTTTGTCAGCTTTCAATAGATTTTTTTTATGCTCAACTCGGTCCTGAATATGCTTCATGCCTATTAACATTCACTGACGTGTTTTCCGTTTCCTCAACAGAAATGGAATACATTTTCAGCTTGCAAAAACAATGTAAGTTACATTTTTGAATTTTGTTTTATCATGGGGGGATCATAGCATATAACTAAACCTCAATAGCTGTATATTTCAACACAATGTCCTGAAACAAAAAAAAAAAATATTTATAATATGTTCTATTTTAAATATTACCATGCTCCCAAAGACGTATTTAAACGTTTTTAAAGTTTTTTTTATTTTTTATGGTAGAGCATACTTTGAATGCAGCCTTTCAACTGAAGAGAATGACTGAAGCAATGGTAGTTATTGCAAAAATGACCCGCAGAGTATAAGAGATCAGCCTTGTTGCAAAAAAGCTCATTTACCAACAGTTCTTAACAGATTTGTGATGAATGATGATTCTTTCTTTTGGTAGGTTCCATGTTTTTATAGCAATAGAATACAATATTCTGTGGGCCTTGCAAAATCCCAAAACTCTCCACCAATTAATGATGGTCTCAATATGCTGCCACCAATCATGAAATAGGACAGGTTGCTGTCATTTTAGCCAATGACAGCGAGGCGCTGGCGCAGCCAAATTCATGATTATAAGTTGCATTATTCGTAAATGTTGCCTGTGACTTGAGCTTCTTTAGACCGTGAAAGCGATACATGCATGTTTATTTTCAGCCTTAATCACTGTTAGGCGTTGAATGGAATTACTATTATTATTATTATTTTTTTTTTTACTTTGTGTTGGACAAAAGGGGGTAAAAAAAAACCCCTCCAATATAGCACAAAATGGCTGACTGATAGGAGCTTAGCAGGTTTACAGTGTAGAGGTTTTCATTTTTGACTTAATTTTC
Source organism: Vanacampus margaritifer (assembly GCF_051991255.1). Classification (NCBI taxonomy): domain Eukaryota; kingdom Metazoa; phylum Chordata; class Actinopteri; order Syngnathiformes; family Syngnathidae; genus Vanacampus; species Vanacampus margaritifer. The sequence goes on along the minus strand of NC_135447.1, from coordinate 7,745,298 downwards.
TGTTCCTTACATCTTTCTATTGATGCGCACATGGTCTTCCCCTTGTCACAATCCTTCTCATCCAGATCCAAATCGAGTCTTGGTTTATGCCGAGACCAAGGACGGACCCGACGAGTGAGGCGGACGTCCGCCGTGCTTGGCTCCGTCTCTTCTGGGTGCTGTGGTTTTCCCTCCTTGGAAATCCTCGATGGCGTCGGAGTGGAAGAAAAGTGGACAACTGTGAGAAACTCTTGCTGGTGGTTTGAAGCGCGGACGTCGGACTAACACGCGGACGATAAAGGAGATCAATCGGTGCCTCTACAATACGAGCGGACATTTTGGGCCGGCGGCGGACGACGTCCGCAAAGCGACGGCGTGGCGAGTGAACTGCGCCTCCTCAAGCCTTTATCGCGGCGGCCGCGTCAAAACTGTGGAAGCGCCGCTGACGCTTTCACGTACGCGAACATCGGCGCACGGCCAACGACTGGAGAAGAACTTTGGAATCAGATGCCTTCAAGTGGCGCAATTAAGTCAAACTCTACACGTCAGTAAATAGAAATCTTTGTCTTAAAAATCTGCAGGGCGACTGTCGACCCCCCCCCGCGCGTTGTCGTGTTTCACGCCACCTTGGCCCCGTCGTCGGTGCTTTCCAGGCAGCAACGCCTTCGCAACCAAAATGCCAAGTTTTCACGTCGTCTTGAGTCGAGTTGAAATGTTTGGGATTGTTGCTTCCATGACTTGTTTTGTGGCGGAGTCAGGGGTCAAAGTTTAACGTGTGTCGCATTCTCAAACTTTAACTCGGTTGACTCTGCTTTTTTTTGTTTTTGTTTGTTTGTTTGTCTGTCTGGTGCGTCCTGCATGTTTACTGGTGGAACTCGTCTCCTAGGGTTGCAACCACGCCTTTTTATCGAAATGTGAAGAAGGGTCGTCGGCCATGTTTTAATGCTGTTAGCCGGCGGGTGCGTTGTTGCGAGACACGAGACTCGTCGAAAGCTGTAATTTAAGTCTAGGAAGCCCAAATTTGCCCGCCGTGATGTCACTGTCATCACCTTCTCCAAATCAGTATTGAACACAACTTAAGGACCTGCGAGGTTTCTAAAAAGTAGGATTTAGTTAACATGCAGATTGTTAGCACTTTATATGAACTCATTTCTGTTAGTTACGAGAGCTCTATTGACACGACTCCTCCCGAAAAGAATGGCTGCGGGCTGTTACTTCTCAGAACAAACAGAATTATTAAATGTAACTCAGGTAGTGTTGATAAAGCCATGACTATGTTCACTTTTTTTTTTTTTTTGCCCACCTGTTGTGATGGCCTCTCATTTGGAAAATGTAGAATTTGATCTATTTAGGAGATGATTTATGACAACGGATTTGACTCAAAACCAAATATTCGTTTTTAGTGAACGCTTTCTGGTGTCATGAATCGCGCTGGTATACATTTGGAAGACGTTTTTAAAGCACGTTTGTTATCCGTGCTACAGTTTTTTTTTTTCTAAATGTATTCTAGCCTGCAATGTGTAAGCGTTCATTAGCTTCTTGATTTCTCGAGCGAGCAAGCGAGCATCCAGTGGCTCGCCGCAATCGACTTCCCCGTTCTCAAGTACTCTTCTTGCTGCTGTGGCCTGATTAGGCCTCACTGCCCCCCCCCCCTCTTCTTAAACAAGTCAACTTGACATTGAACTTTTAAACGTCGTTTAAAAATGGTTTTGTTTTGGCTTCTGTCGCGCGTTGGAATGCTTCCCAGTGATTGTGCGTGTGTAACAAATAGTATGCCATAAAAAGACAAAATATGTAAGGAAATGCCAGGTTTGGAAAAAAAAAAATAAAAAATGGTGGATCATTTATGGTGAACACTAGGGGTGTGAATTGCCTAGCACCTGGCGATTTGATTCGTATCACGATTCATATGTCACAATTTGATTCGATGCGATTAATCTATAAATTGATTATTGCGATTTTTTTTTAAAAAACTCAAATTTTGAAAATACTAATCAGTAAACTTGCACATATACACTGTAATATTTGTATGCTAATGTATTTATCTGAAAATTCCGGCTTCTAACTGAGCCACTGCATTTAACAAACAGGTTGCAGTCTGTTTCATGTTTGAACAGCACTGAAATAAAATATTAAGGCTTAATGTTCCATTAATATAACATTCTTCCATGCTTGTGTGAATCCTAACCCTAAGAAAGACGTTTTGTTGAATATTCCCATAAAAAAATTGATGTTTAAAAATCGATTCGGCCGCATATCGATTCGAGAATTGCGCGCTGTAATATCGCGATATATTGCCGAATCGATTTTTTTCTAACACCCCTAGTGAACATTGTATAAGGTGACACTATCAGGTTATCTTTGGGCATATTTAGGCTTCTGCGTGTCAAAACAGGGTGATCAAAAAATGATGTTAGCATAGTTAAGCAATGATTCCCTTTTTATTTTGTGTCGAAATGTTTTAGAAAAAAAAAAAAAAGGATGGGAACTAGTTACTCGTCATCCTTGTCCAAGCACTTAAATGAGGAAAAAACAGGCTTCTTATGTCGAATATCCACTGAGAGTGCAGCCTGCAAACCAAAAACAGCTTCTTGAAGCAGCGTGCGAGTGCGTGCGAGTGTGTGTGTGCGTGTGCGTGAAGTCAGGCCTGGTCATGTGGAGTTGAACCCTCCACTTCTCAGGATGTGCAATCACCTCAAGGATGCTGACGCAGGCTTCCACATCACCACAGACAACGTTAGCCTCTCAATTGTTAGCGCCTCGTCAATTGTTTATTGTTGTTATATGCAAGCTCATATTTCATGTAACTGCACGCCCTGTTTCATGTTCAGGTGCCTGAGTGGGAAAAAAAGTAATTCTTTTACAGCAATTTTGATTGTTTCCAATCTGCTTCCAGCTTCTATCCGTGCCATTTTTTTCCCCCTTGCTTACTCTCTGACACTTTTTTTTTTTTTTGCAATGCTGAATTTCTTCTAATGGACGCAGCTGAAAGCAATGAATATTTTACGTTTTTGTAGATTTAAAAATAAACTATTGTGACCGGCTTGTTTGGATTCTGTGCGAGGGAAAGCCCAAAATCAGTGGATGGACGTTGCACGTTCCATTTGATCAAGTTCGTGTCTGAAGTAGCACATGGTTAATTTTAACAAATTAATGTTATAACGTGTTTAAAAAAAAAAAGTTATTTTCAAGTTCTGAACTAACTTATCCATAGATGCACAAATAGGTTGAGATTTAAAAGGAATATATGACACTGAAAGTCAAGGTTTTTCTTTTTTTTTTTTTTTAAATGCATTTTTTTCATTGTTTAGTTGATAATTAAAGTCTGATGTGAACAGTTTTTCACCTGTAGCAACAATGTTAATATTTGAAGTCGCTCATGTAATAGATTGGGTTTCTTGAAATATTTGGGAATGGTGGACACCCACTGCATCATGTGGAATTACGTTTTCATTTCAACACACTTTACAGAGCTTTTTCTGAGGAGTATTGTCGATCATCATTTCCTCAATTTTGTACTTTTAATTTTATTGTTTTGCCTCATCGTCACACCCCCTTAAAACACAAGGCCGGAGATCTTCTCTCAAATGTCTTGTACGTGGACTTTGAAAGTCTTTAAACGAGTCATTACATTTTGCTTTGTATGAAACAAAATGGTTGCCATTTCTTTAAGCATGAAAATTCCAAACAATGTTATAGTAAAAAAAAAGATGTTTCAATGTCACAATTTTAGTTTCCATTAAAATGTTAAATTTATGAATTACGTGTCGTCTTATTTCTGTTTGGTGAGATTTGTCCATCTGCCACAAAAAAAGCATCTCAAACTGTTTTGGTTAAACGGCGCCCCCTTGTGGAGAGTAGTTTATACTGCGCATAGCAACCAAACTTGGAGATGTAAAATCTGGTGCTCAAAACAAAGTTTAAAATATATAAATACAACAGATGTAAAAAAGAAGTTTTTCTTACTTCCAAAGAATTAATTATTAATAAGTGGTTATAGTTAATAAGTGGGCTTACCTGTGTTAAGGTGTGTGTGTGTCTGGCATTGATGACCTGGTGGGATGAGAGTGAGGAGGAAACTTGATGTTAACCGTGCAAGCGTAAAATCAACTTGGTGACTAGTTTTATTTTAGTTTAACTGTAGCAAGAAACCTTCTAAGTGAGCCAGAAAACAAGAAAATAAAATTACTAATTGCATGATCGCTCAAGAACAACAACAAAAAAGTCTTACTATACATGTTTTTTAAAAAAAATGTATATAAAGCTTTACTATAGATTGTTAACTTAGCCTACTATACATTGTAACACCTTATGGTCTTTTTATTTATTTATTTATTTTATTTATTTATTTATTTTATTTAAGAAAAAACCCTACATCTCCTTACCGTACATTGCCGTTTTAGACTTAGTATACATTGAAGTAAAAAATAAATAAAATAAAAACACACAGTCATTTTCTATACATGGTCATTTATTTAAAATAATAAACGCCCAAAAAACTATACATTTTTTTTTTAAATGTCTAAATAAATGTTTTATTTTAAAAAATGCCTTACTATACATGGCCATTTTGGCTAAGGGGCCCCAAGCAATTGCCTGCCTTGCCTGATGGTAAGCTACGTAGCCACTGAAGACAGGAACTAGGGTGAAATGTGCTAGAACTGATTTGCCTCTTGTTCCATTTACTATAATAAGCATTTTACTTATTTCTTGCTCACTTTGTAACAGAGTGAGCAATGCGTGTGTGTGCAATAAAGACAACCATGTGTAGATGAGTGATGTTAGTCGAAATTGATTTTGTTTTTGTGGCGTGACATTGTGCTAGTGCACATTGTTCGCTGCCTAGTGGAATTCATCTTTGTGCTGGTGGGCTCGGGTGGGGGAGAATGTGTGTGTGTGTGGTCATTTTGTGTGATATGGGCCATTGACTGCTTTTCCATAGCTAAAGAACAATAATGAGTCCCCCCCCCCCCCCCACACCCCCTCTCTCCTTGCACAATATCTTTGCCTCCATTCAGTGCACTGATTGTGTTTATGAAATTGTGCATATATCTGTGAATGTGGAGCAAGGGAGGGCACAGCCATTGGACAAACATGAGCAAATTGTTTTGTGTTGTGGTGCAAGGATTGATAAGGCCACGCGCGGACAGAGAAAAATACCCATGAAACACGAGATACCAGCAGCGTTAAATGGAAGAAACAATCGCACTTGAAAGTGTATGACGTCATGCCCATTATTGTGTTGCGGTGCTTTTAATTACAGCTCGTGTTGTGAGCGATGCCACAGTTGACCTTGAGTGTGTCCTTGCCTGAGAAATGAGGCTGGTTCTCCACTGTGTATTTTACACCAGCAGATATTGTGACAAATGGCTTGATATCTCGCACAAATGACCTTTTATTCGATATGAAGCGACGCAGGCTTTAACCAATGGTCACGTTTCACTTCTGCGCACTAGCGAAGGTCACCTGACTCGTTTTTTTTTTCCTGAGCTGATTTTGAGCAAAATGTTACATAAAAAATAGTAAGACATTATTGTTGTATTTTAGTCTCGAGTCAGAATTGAAAGAAAAAGCAATACAGTGATGACGCAATATATGAACGAACAATTCCGATCATCCGGGCATTTCCACAATGCAATTGTTAATTTACACGTCATATTGTATTGCTTTTGCCCGTGACAAGCATACAAAGCAGGCATAATGTTATAGTAGTCAAACATTGTTTTATAACTTTTTGAAATAAAAAAATAAGACTCCCAATACACAAAGATCTAAAGTCTAATGCTTTTCTATGGGAGCGGCGTTTCACTGTGGAAAAATGCTGCATTCGGGGAAAGTCGGAAATCGGAACTTTCCCACTCTGATTGTGTCAGTTCCGATCTCAGAGCGTTGAAGCAAATATAAATACAAGACATATGTTCACGTGACACAACGTGATTTGGAATAACGACATTAACCAGAACAACAAATAATTCATTAGAATCGGCCATCTTTGTTGTTTATATTTGCTTCCAATGCCTCGAGGACGGAAGTGAAACACCCCGAGTCTGATAAATCCAACTTCAAACCTTCCTCGAATGCAGTATGAGACGTAATTTCGGAATTGTCAACGGCCCTAAATGAATCTTATTATATTACTATAAAATATTATATCATTCTGTAGAAAATTATAAATAATATAAATGTCAGTTTCTAAAGCAATTGACTCACGTTGGTATGTTTCGCCTGTCCATACCTTTCTATGAAAAGCAGCACGCGTGTGACTATTTGCATTGGCCCAAGGTCACGTGGTTAATGCACGTTTGAGTTGTCTTAAGTGGTTTTTAATCAGCGATTATTAGCGAATGGAGTGGCTGTGCGGGCCGCTGGTGAGAGAGTGTCCATCAATGTCACGTCAATTTGCATGGCGGCCTCCACATTAGAGATGCATTCTGGGAGGCAGCCGCCACCTGAGTGCCTCCTCTCCACAACACACACGCCCCCCCGCGCGCACACACACACAGGCAAGCAGCCATGGACTCCATTACACAGCGCTGTCAAAAAAATGTTCCGCTGCCAATGAGGAACAACCATTACAGGGCTGTGAGGGGAGATAATTTAGTGATGCACATAAAATCAAATGCATTGAACGTTGCTCATTATAAAGGAATTCCGACAATGCCGGCCATTTTTCAAGGTATGATTATTTAGGTCCAAGATGATGCCCTATATAAATAGCTGTCATTTTCACCTATACCTGCAATTGTCAATTAAGCATGCCGGTGTCTCTGAGCAGCTTTTAATTACAGTTAATAAATTCTGGTGCACGTGTGTCCTGCATTCATGAATATGCATTGCCATGGCGTCCTCGGTGTGGCATTGACACACTCGGAGGTGGAAGCGGACCATCTTCGTGACACCTCCGCTCACTGCGTCGCCATGGTGCCTGCCAGGCTACGATGTTGCCGTTTGGTCACGTTCAAACCCCGGGTTGCAGACTGGCCCGAGGGCCAAGGCATGACGCGACGTGAACTAAGCCCTCCTGACCACTAGGGGGCCCGCAAGAGGCAACAGGACACTTAAAACCTCTAATATACTGTACAGAATATATCGTTAGCTAGTTTTGTTATAGTAGCTATAGGCTGGTAGTTGATTTTAAAGTAAGTTTCGGCCTAAAACAATACTTAGGTCGAACCAGACTGTTTTTCACGATTTGTGTTCATTGTTCACTAAATCTTGCTATAACATATTTGATAAATATATATATTTTTAAACATTTATTCAGGCAGCTTGTGTTACAAGTACAGTAATACAACTAACTGTAGGACAATTGTAGGACTTGTAATTGTAGTTTTATTTATTTATAATAATACATTAATTGTAATTGTAAGACAATATTTAAGTTGAACTTGTGGAACACAAAAACATTTACTATTTATTTGTGTAATATTTTTGTAAACACGATTTATAACTTACTTTAATTATTCTTAGTGGGTTTAAAAAAAAAAAATGAGACTATACACTCTTCTCCAGGGACCCCAACACTACTGACAATAACAAAGGATTTATAAATTAGGATAGAATTTCACATTTGATGGATGGGTATGCACTCCCGAGACCTGACTATTTGTAAACAAGCAATTGACCAGTCAATTTCACACATTATGTCCCTTTTAAAGCCTTTGTGGACCTCCGAGCATGCAGCTTGCCGATCTTAATGCCACTTTTAATTGGCCCTTAATGAAAAGCAGCCAGAGCGGAAAGGTCAACCAGGTAGGATGGACGGCAAAAGAAAAAACTGTCCCTGGACTCACCGCATTTTATTTACGGCAGCGTTGCTCATTATTATGAAGGAGCAGCTATCATTAAACACAGCTGATATTTGCCTATAGATGTCACAAGATGGCAGCAAAGCTGCTAAATATTTTCTCTCTAAATGAAACTCCTCAATTTGCTTCAACATAGTTCCTTTGGACCAAGATGGACGATATTGGACCATATAAACGACACAACTGGAATCCTTTAACAAGCTTGTTTATTTTAAGCATCCTTTTATTATATTTGTTTATCTATTGTCCATTGTTGGGGCCTGCGGCCTCTCGGGGGTCTCTAAACGCTCCTGTTGACAACTGGCGGCGCGGCTCGGGAGCCGGCCTGATCGATCAGCTTGTCACGATGACTGATGAAGTCGCCACAATACACATCTTTGAAAGTGATATATTGCGTCTACATGAGAGCGAATGTAATGTGAATAATGATGATAAACTTAGAACTGGAATGACTGAATTTCAACCTTTATTAACCTCAACTCATGTGTGCGTGTGCGCTTCCTCGTGTTGATTCATCCTCTTATTCCAGCTACAGCCATTTAGTCAGTGAGCCTTAGCTGATATCGATGCTCTTCACGATGATGGCTGATGAGGGAAAGAAAACTAGTAGTTGATTGGCTTATTTTCCTGAGTGTATATGCAGTATCGTGGATGGCCACTAGGGGGAAGCAGAACGACGCGGCATGGCCTGTTTTCTTCCTGGACGGCGGGAGTCATTTATATAAGTGGAGATGTAATGTGCATGAGTGTGGATTAATTGTAATGTAAAAAAAAAAAAACGTGATGATGATGATCAGAGGCAATAAAGAGAAACGACAACAAAAACAAGTCATATAACAATTCAGTTTATTGTATTTATTTTCCAGACAGACACATCAATTTCTGGACCACAGTAGAGGATGGAAACCTTTCACAGACATTTTTTTTTTGTCAATATTATTATTTGAAAATACAAATATAAAATTAGACTTTCCACATTTGATATGTGAGAGACCCCCATCCATCCATTATTATTTTCCATATATTTTACAACGGGGCTTTAGCAAGCCTATATGGTAACCTGAAAGATGCTTTCAGATCAGGTCAGTCGAGTCTGTCTGTCCATCTCTCGCCATAAAAAGTCGGTTAACGGAATAAAAAACAAAAAAAGGGGGGCAAGTGTTAGGAATGGCCCGAGAGCGATGCAAGAAACATGTCCCACGATGCACCCGGGGTGGAATAGTGACGGGACGCTCCGACTACATGAGCACAAGTCTGCAGGCTAGTATTAGTCAGACGGCTCCTATCTAATGAAGACACACGCATATACTTGTATTTATGTCTATTGCATGGGAGGTGGTGATGCTTTCAACTGGAAATTGATTCTAAACACGTTTATCTTTTCTGCCATCTTGAAAGCTGACTATATATATATATATATATATATATATATATATATATATATATATATATGTATTCAGTGTGTAAGATAGCTTGGAGATAAGGACAGCTTTGTCAAGCCTCTTCTGGGTTGGCGATGATGGAGAACATTCAAGAGTGGAATTGAGTGGACAAGATGACAGAAAAGTCGACGTGTGGACCAGCTAAGTGAAGTGTGGCCATTGCCTAGCACTTGCCTCCAGATTCAAGTTTCAATGGATACGGTAGTACACAAACGTCAACACCTTCCAGGTGGATTATTATTTTATTTTTTTAAAGATTTTTATTTTTTTTTTCTTAAACCAAGTCCCCTCCCCCTCTCCCTGAACGGAGAAGCTAAGTCGACTAAAATGAGTAACATTCATCAGCTGCAAAGCGCTGTCAGTTTGCGATCAAATGAAATGAGAGCCACAGAGCCATGCTACCTTAAAGTCCAAGCTACTGCATCACTACACTACGGAGGCCATTGGCGGCAAAGAAAGTTCAAGTTTTTGTTCTGTTCAGGTGGCTTCATTTCTAATACTAGTTCTTTTTGAAGCAAAAGTTAAACTAACGCGAAGGAACACTTTCTTTTACCCTGTTGGATAGAAGGCTAAATAGCACAAAGAGGTTAAAATGTCTTGATTTTCTTCACTATTATATCTATATATATTTTTTTAAAATAATGTCTCACGTGCAAAATTAACATGAACGCTTGTGATTGCGGCCTCCTTCCTTGTCACTATGATTTGTTGTAATGTTATGAGGAGCTAAAGTCCTAGCAAAAAAAGTGAAATTGTCCAAATTGAGCACAGTTGGTCCTTTTCTCTCCCCAGTGTCATGTGACCTATTAGTGTTACAATGTCTCAGGTGTGTTAATTGTTACATAACAGTCTCACAATTTATTCATATATTATTTCCTCAAATAGTGGCCTCCGCTCACTGCAATGTTCAGTTTCCCTACCAAAATAACAAGTTGATGGGGAATTATTTCATGACTGCTGTTTTTCCACGAGTGACGGGAAAATGAAGCTTCATGAAGCACTTGCAATATTTTTGTACACCTCTAGAGGGCGCTTTTGATTTAATTATAAAGGCCAGTGCAATGGAAAGTGATTAACATTTCCACTGCCTCTTTAACTCTTTGACTGCCAAAAACGTTAAATAACGTTTAGTAAAATCCTAGGGAGGAGTGCCAAAGACGTTAAAAGACGTTTGTTTCAAAACAGAGGTGAAACTAACCATTTTCTATTGTTGATTACTCAAAAACGGAATAAGGTAGAAACAAACTTTTTTTTCTGATGAAAGAAGAGAGTCCAATCTTTCATTTGGTAGTATGTGTGTTTCCATAGTCCAAACACATCATTTTCTGTGGACCTTGAAAGATCAGTCAAAATGCTTAAATCGGCTGGCACCCACGGCATCCCTTTTCTGAAAACGTCTGGCAGTCAAAGAGTTAAATAAAGAGTGCCATCTAGAGGTGTAAAAAAAAAAAATACAACAAGTGCTTCATGAAGCTTTTATGAAGCTTCATTTGTCGTCACTATCAAATACGATTCGGGCCGAATTTTGTTCTGGTAGGAAACCTTGGTTTGGTCTGGCAGACTAAAATCGGATTCGGTCAACGTTGGTGGTCTTTAGCAAATAGCTGCAAGAGATGCGTAAAAAGAGTGACATCATAACAGTACGGTGATGTGAGTGCATAATATCGTCCTTTGGTATTCCTCCAATTGCGATTATAAAATCAGAAATGTCAGTTAATAAAATAACCCCAATCCAGAAAGAAGCATGGCGTGGTCTTATGCCCTTGCAGCAAGTGCAAAAAGTACTTGAGCTTGCATCATATCTGACAACGCGGAACCTTTGGTAGGCAACAATTACCTCTGCCTCCATTCCTGAGAGGAGCCAAGAAAAAAAAAAAGGAGCAAATATGCTCACTATTTGAGGAATTTACGCTATGACAATATTCCACCTGAAGACAAAATAGTTAGCGATATTTTGAGCATTGAATTCTCCGGCCTGGCTCGAACTCTTCCATTCTATTCCAATCGATTTGAAATGAAATCGGATTCATTTGCGTAACAGCGATGACGTGCGCAAAAGAAAACAAAAAACAAAGAACAGGCGTTTTGCATATCTAGCGTTAGCATTTAAGGTAGTATGGCACACCCCTTTAAAAACATTCAAGGGTGGGATATCCAAATAATGCCTTGCGTACACTTCCACCTCCCAGCAAGTGTTTCTCTCTATCGTCCATCCCACGAGAGCTTTGGTTTGCCGAAACCACGCGAGAGAGGTGACGCCAACAGAAGAAAGAAAGAAGAAGAAGAAGAAAGAGTAGAAGAGGAAGAAAAAGAAGAACTTAAAAAGGTCCAAGTGTGAAGATGCGAGACTAAACATGGTCACCGAGAGGAAGGTCTCGTGTATATCTTGACTGGTCCTAAAGTCTACTACAGTCACTACATCTATCATATTAATGAGCTCTATAGAACATCTACTTGTACTTCGAGGAGGAGGTTCGAGGGAGGGAAAAGGAGAACAACAATGAAGCACTAGACTGGGAGCAAAGACAGCACTGCGTTTACAAGTTATTTCTTTACACACCCATGAAATACATGAATGAGCAACAAAAAGATCTTCCGAGGATGGAAAGAGAGAAAAGCAATGGATGCACAGTACATTTTAATAGTATAGTACAATTATTATTCATATAGAAACCACAACAAAATCAAACTAGAAATCAGCAAGGAAGCATCTTTCTTTTTTTTTTTTTTTTTTGTGGATCGTTTTTGTTTTTTTTTCTTTTACATGTGAACATTACAATTTTTTTTCTCCTTTAAATGATTATTACTTCATCACAACTCCATACCATCGACTTTAAAAGTATCCAGCATATTTCTTAACCTGGTTGTTTGGAAATGCAAGTGGGTGGAACGACAAAAACAAAAAACAAAAAAAAAAACAATACATAATTATTATGCATCAGTATGCACACCATCCGCTCCGTCGGATGACCTTGAAATAGCGTATCCTTGTTATTATTATTATTATTATTATTATTAGTGAAATGTTTGTGGTTTGATAGCGAGTAATTCAGTGTGTGACCCGGAATAAATACGTTCAAGGTGAGTGGTTGGGTCTGATAAAAGCAAAGCAAAGGTCAAACATGTCAAGTACTATTTAAGCAAGCTGTTAAGTCACCTTCGCCATTCAAAGGTGTTCGTCTACTTCGGAATACGCGAATCCCAAAAAATCCTTTGCGCTAATCCCAAAAGCACAGGGCCGCCTTTTAAAAAGCCAACATGTACATGTGCAAATAGGAAATGGCCTGGACTTCACTACTCACAGTGCAATGATTTCTTCTTCTTCTTCTCTCTTTTTTTTTCTTTAAATAGATCTATTTAAATCATTCAGTGTTTTCATTTACGTGAGAATAAATTAAACCTGCCCGCGATCCCACAACAGAATGCGCGAGGCTGAGGTATGGTATCAAAAAACCTTTCCTAATTCATTCCAAAAACTAACAACAAAGCGGGCTCGCGCGCAGAGTCCGTACATTTGTTTTTGTTCCCAAAAGAATTTGGGAAGGAGCAGGATGATACAAACAATAAGAGGAAACCGAGAAGAGTACAAAAGTGTCCGCATATGCACAAAATGCAATCTAAAAGTACAGTGTGCTTTGGATTAAAATCTTTTTTTTTTTTTTTTTTTTCCTCCTCGTCGTCTTAACAGCTTAACAAAAGATACCAATTGGGATCTTTTTTTCTTCTTCTTTTTGTTTTTTTTTGAATTTCATAAAACTTGACTGACTGACTGAACACACCGTTTGTAAGTTTGCTGGTTTGACACTTTGTAAAACGATTCAGCGTTGACTATTTACAGAGCAACAAGTGTGTGTTGGTCTCAGGGTTTTGTTACCGTCTTTCAGCAGGGAAACCAAAAAAAAAAAAAAAAAAAAAAGTATCATAATCATAAGTGTTTACAGCTTTTTTTCTTCTATTCACACGCTATAACATGTTCTTTGACACACCATCACAAAAATATGCTATTCTCTCACTGAGTTGGTTATATGCAGTGACTGGAATAATATGTACAGCTACATTTCTTTTTCGCAAGTTTGAATTCACAATGTTGTTATATGAAATTTGTTATAGCATATATATATATTTATATATATAATATTTATATAGTTCTAAACAACAAAAACAACACTTATAAAAAAAAAGGACCATAAAAATATTGGAGTCCTCTTTGTATTGCCCAAAAATAGGTCATCATGGTTAACAATGAGACATCACAAGAAACAAAAAAGCGCTACTAAGATTTATTACTTTGATACCCTCGTATCCGATTTGCCCTAAAATGGATTTTTTTTTTCAAATCTAACAATCTTGCACAGCGACTCTCTTTGTTTTTTTTTTTTGTACGTGTGTTGAGCCCGAATGCTTCATTTCTCTTTCAAGCTACCAAAGACGAAGACATTACAAGCTGATTTTTGTTTGTTTTTTCCGCCCCAACCCCCCCGTAGCCCGCAGTTTAAAAAGCAGAAAAAGAAATCAAACAAAATGACACAAAAGTCGTGTGGAACTAAAACCGACAGAGCAACCGAAGCACGGGAAAGAAAAGAGGCGGGTGAGAGGGATGTGAAACATCAAACCAAACCGGGCGCTGACCTTATAGGAGGTTTGGAATATAGTACAGCAGTTGTTCTTTTTCTGAGATGACTCAACAGTTTCTTTTCTTCTTCATATGGTTTCGCACTTGCTCGCTCTTTTAGCCTGTCCGCTGTGCCTCAGTAGCGCCACCTGCACACAAAGCCAATTAGAAACTTGGTCCCGTCTTTCCTGGGCCGCCAGACAAACTCTGCCGAGAGAGGAAGGACGGCGCGGCGACAGCGGCGGTCAATGAACGTGTGAAAAGACAAAAAGGCATGAAAATCAAAACGAGCGATCGTGCTGACGCTCAACGGGCCTGCATGCGCCGCCACGCGCGCACATGCCGCAACCACGACATTGAAACAGACATTGAATGCGCTTTTGAGATTGTTTTGAGTCTATTCTGGAAATGGAAGGTGAAGGTGAGATGAAGGCTCTGTCCTTGAAAAGCAGAGCTGAGATTCAAAAACGACTCTGCGATATAAATGCGATGACGAAAAGTAACGTGCGGTGCGAGTGTGTGACTCGTGAAGCCACGTGAGCAACCTTTGGCTAGCATGATAACAATTGAGATTTGGTAGCCGCGTTTCTACCAAGGAGTACACTTCACTTCGTTATAGTACGTCACTCTACATTTGCGTCGGTGTAAGTTGTGAAGAGTAAAAAAAAATTGTTTTTCCAGAAAAAAAAAAAATTCCAGAAAAAAAACACAACAAAAGTTGTGAAGAGTAAAAAAATAAATAAATACAGACCCATACTGTAACCATACAATAAACTAGAGATAGCTACGCGAGGAGGGCACATGCGCGAAAGCTACGTTTGGCTTCGCTGTTAGCCGGCTACGGCTAACACCTCGCTGTTGGTCAGCTAACGCAGTCCTAGCAACAAACAAAATGGAGTTTGCAAACTTGGACGCCAGACCTGAGAGACAATCTAGCTTAGCATTAGCTAGGATGAGGCTAGTAGGAACATAGATGGATTTAAAGTGGGACCAAAAACAAAACAAAACAGTTTTTGTTTTGCTGGTTAAAGTAAGTTGTTTTAAATTAAAAAGGTTATTTACTGGTGCGTGTGTTGATATGCTGCATCAACACACTAGAAAAGCGCTAGCTAGGATGAGGCTGGTAGCGACCTAGATGGATTTAAAATGAGACTATGATGATGTTTCTCGGCAAAAGTAGATCGAGTAACCAATTTGAGTTGATTCGGTGGATAATATCAATGCGAATAGTAAATGTGAGCTATAATGTCTTAAATCCACAAAGCGTTTTCAGCAAAGAAATTCAGCATTTCAGCATTAACATTCCAACTCTTTGTTGTGAATTTGGGTTTTGTTACTTAGATTATTCTGTTTTCATTCAGCTTGTAACTGTTTTTATTTTGTTGTCTTTTAGTTTTAAGATACAGTGTTTCCTGGGTGTTTTTCTTCACATGGTTTCTCTGTGCCCAGGGATGTTGGGGGATAAAAAATAAATAAAAATGTATTATAGATGTTTTAATTGTTTAGCACCTTGATTTGCATTTGAATGTATGAAAAGTGCGATATAAATAAAGTTTGATTGATTGATAGATGTTGACAGGTAACCAGGTTTCAAGCCATAAAGGTGAAATGTTGAATGTTTATAATTGATTTTGAAAGGTCAATTGAACCTTTAATGTAATTTGATAAAAGAAGAATCTCCTTTAGGACCTCCTTTGCGCTATTTATTTTCAACTAAAATGCACTCTTGAAATTTAGTAGACTAAAACAAAGCGAAGTGCGCATCTCGGCAGCGCGGTGCATTATGGGTAGTCCGGCTGCTACTAACGGGGGAAGCGCTGTTTTGGACCATTTCAACCGTTGGAAAGTTGATGTTTTTTCTATACTCTATTTTAAACATGCATAGCGAGCGTGTTGTTGCTGACCGCTCTCTGCCGAGACGCTACAGTTAAGCTTATTTACGTGCTTAATATTTGGCCGAATGTGTGCACTTTAACTGGAGTTGGAGCGAGGACACAACACGGGGATGTGATAATTCTTCACTGAGGGGGTCAATTGGGGCTAGAAGCAGGTTCTCAAACGACCGTCACTCCGTTAGTTTGGTTACACGTACGTCTGTTCCCTCGGTTTCAGGATATTGACAAAATAAATGTTAAATTTTCCATTTCAGCCTCTTTTACATCCGTTTGGATCTTTCTTTTCTGTCTGGAAATCGGGAAGAGTGAACGGAGGTTTACAAGCGTACACTTCCGTCTTCTCGAGTTTTTTTTTTTTCCCCTATAATCTCCATGCGAACAGTTAAAAATGGCACAAAATGCACCTTTTGTTTTGTCACTTAAGGCTGAAAGATTTTTTTTTTTTGAACGTAAATGCGCACGTCGCTTATTAAGGTTCCTACATTTACAAGGAAAACTAAAAGATAGAACTAAAACGAAATGAAAATGGTTCCAAAGTGAAGTGAAGTGTACATCTTGGCGCCGGTGCGGCCACAGAGCGACACTCGGGCTTTACTGGCTGCTCTGCGATGTGAAGGACGACTGATGCAATGGACACATAGGAAAGAGAGAAGACTGATGAAATGCACAGTAAATAAAATGCAATACCTCTGATGAGATGGCAAGCAGGCCACCTGTTCAATGGTATCCATTTGTAAAAGCTGTCGCAATCAAGGGGCCCTAAAAGTGTACAGTTAGTGCTGCGGTCAGTATGCATTTCAAGGGGAAAGAAAAGTGAATCAGAGCAACTGCAACTTTTTCTGTTTTCAACTGAGATTCAGTTAAATCATCAGCTAAACTAACCTCACTTAAAGTAGACACAGATTCTTCCAAAAAAATTGACATCATTTGGGATATGTTTTTTTTTTTTTTGTGTGCCACGTCCAAATCTGCTAACAAGTTGGTGTGCTTTTATTGACTTTATTTAATGGAATTAGTATTGAAGTTGCACACTCTTGTTTGAATATGTTCACACATTTTAACATAGAAAATAATTTTACATCGCTTGTGTAAGCCATTCTTCACCAAGAAGAAAAAAGACAAAATCAAACTTTAAGCAAACAATTAACTTAAAGGAGGCATATGCAACTTATACATGAATCACAATTTTCCATATTTGTTAACTCTTTGACTGCCAACCGTTTTCAGAAAAGGGATGCTGTGGGTGCCAGCTGATTTAAGCATTTTGACTGATCTTTCAAGGTCCACAGAAAATTTTGTGTTTGGACTATGGAAACACACATACTACCAAATGAAAGATTGAACTCTCATCTTTCATCATCAGCTGGCCAAGCTTTCCTCCACCCGTTTCCCCCCCAAAAAACATAGTTAACGTCTTTTAACGTTTTTGGCAGCCCTCATTTGGATTTTACTAAACGTTATTAAACGTTTTTGGCAGCCAAAGAGTTAAAAAATGTCAGTATAAACCTGACAGTTATACATTAGTAAAACGATCTTTGAAAAACAACAAAAACAAGCAACAACCTCTCTGGCCCTATCTTGAACTACTAATTTGATTTTTTAAGAAATCGAGATGTCAATCATTTGCCGTGAGCTCGCGGGCACACTCAAAAATCGATTGCCAGCGCCCCCCCCCCCGCAGCCTCACGCTGACCTGTTACCTTGAGCTACAGGAGCTTTGTTGAAATTATGGCAAAATAACCACCTCCAGGAATAATAATAATAATAAAAAAAATCTATCCTTTATTTGCAAACAACTGGGCATAAGACTAGCAAACGGCAACAGCTAAGGGATTCAGAAGTATTATTATTTCTGCTCGACAGGTAACTTAATTTTTAACGAAATGTACACTCTATAAACAAAACAAAACTTCAAACCGATAACATTTCGTATTAGAGTTACGCTCTGTTATGAATGTCATGCTACCAACGTAGCAATCTTCATGTAATGTGACGTTAGTGAGGGGGCGTGGCTTAGGTCAGGGAGTCGAGGTGGTGGCTACATTAAGGTAAAAATAAAAAAAATGGAGTGACAATTGGCTATGTTTAAATAATGCCAATTTTTTTGGAACATCCTGTATTTATTAAGGTTATGCTATATTATCATTTTTTTTTACACTGGACAAAGTGCACACTGTTACAATAACACAACCTAATACACACATGATGTAAAGATACTCATATATACAAAAACACATGCACACGCACACACAGGTGATTAGGTATGAGCACATGGCGAGATCATAAACAGCCCAGAATGAGATCATGATGCCGCTTCAGCTAATCAGGCGAGCGTCAGAGTGGCTGCTGACAGGTTGGTGGAAATCACAAGCAAAGAAAGGAGCAGCCCTTTCAGCTGTGATTAGCCGCTGTTATCGCCTCAATCAACTAATTGCGTTCTAATTGTCTTGCATATAAAAACAGTTAAAATCATTACGGCTTCTTTGCGGGCGCTATTTTGATAGTGGCTAAAGGGATTAATAAAAGCAGCCGAGCGTGACTCTGAAGTCGTGCGCGACGCTGATGACGAACGAGGCCCCATCAGCATTCCGCTTTGCTGCCTGATTGGGACGAGATGATTTAATAACGCTGGCATGTTGGGATCATCCACTGGGGAGGCTGGAATCTTGAATTTGGTTGTATTTGCTAACAAAAGGAACAAATATGTATATAGGTATATATGTGTACGCACAATATACAAATATACATAAACGCACAATATATAATTTACGTATAATATCTATGTTAGCATAACAGCTTGAGAAATCATCAAACTGATACTAATTAGCTTGAAATGTGTATGCTAGCACTAGTGATGGGAAAATGAAGCTTCATGAAGCACTTGCGATACTTTTTGACTCCTCAAGATGGCACTCATGATTCAAAGATGCAATGCAAATGTAATCAATTTTTATTGCACTTGCCTTTATTTTTAAACCAAGAGCACCATCTAGAGGAGTCAAAAAGTATCGCAAATGCTTCATGAAGCTTCATTTTGCCATCACTAGCTAGCACCACTACCATCACCTATACTGAAAAAAGTGAAATGATCGATCCATCCGTTCTCTATACAGTTTGTACTCATCAGGATCAGCTGATCATGCTGGAGTTCAATTATTTCTATTTTGTATTTTATATTATTATATAAGTGGAGTTCAGTCCATTTGAAAAGGAAGTTAGAACTTGCACGTTTGCATTCACGGATGGCTACGTGGTTTATTCGGCTGGCTTGTGGGTTCAATTCCCACTCTGTGATGGTGCAAATGTGAGTGCGAACGGTTGCGTGTCTCCTTATGATTGACTGGCGACGAGCTCAGGATGTGCTCCACCTCTCGGCGAAAATGGACGGATGGATCTGCATTTTATGTTGGTGTGTAGCGCATACAAATATTGGCTTGGCTTCTTTAGCTTCTGGCAGTGTTGCTTATTGATTCGATGACCCAATGTCTTTTTGAAAAAATAATAAAGATAAATCAACGGTTCCTAACTGTTGTGTCAAATATGAAAACTGATCTGCTTATTTTACCCATGTTTTAAACTACATTCTAAATATTTGCCACGGAAGCAACAATTGGAAAAGAATACAAACGCTTGATTTCCGTTGGTAAACTCACTGCTGGTAAATCTGCCTTGAAAACGAGCCAGCCTGATCTTTCCTAACAAATATTTTGCTCCCAAAACTGACGCCAGCCGATTATGGCTGATCGCCAGTGGACCTAAAACAATTAATGGAGGTTTTGCTTTGGAAGCAAAAAAAAAAAAAAAAAAAACACGGTTTCCCTTTTTTTGTTTGGATACCATAAAACAATTATTTGTGCTTGTTTTCGGCGCAAATCAAGCGAGGCAGTCTCACACGAACCAAAGACCAGCTCACCCTCCACTTTCTGGTCCATGCAACTCAGTTTAATGATGTGTACTATAAAGTTTGCCTCACTATGTAGTCCTGCAGGACTAATGGGCTCTTCATTATACCACCTCAACCCATATGCTAATGACTTTTTATTCCCACCAAGCAGGTGTTATTTGCATAGCTTGTTCTCCCCCACTCCGTTTAATTGTGTAGAACTATTAAAAACATGCCCCAACAAGCTGAGTGCCAGTCCAGCAGTTCAGCCATGCTTCACCATTCTAGGGCCATAAAACCCAGATGAAATATTCAGTGAGGTTCAAGAGAAGAGAAGCGCCAAGTAAACAAATACTCGGCTGAGCCATTCAGGTCCGGACAGTTAGTGGAACAGGGGCCCATTTACTGGGTCGCTGGGTTGAATAGCAGCAATAATGTAAGAGCCTTTTAATACAAAAATAAATATGAAAGTGACAACTGACTGCTTTGACCATTTATGCAAATGTTAGCTTGCAGGCATCGCTTCAGACTAGACCTCGTTAGTTGGTCCAAATCACTAATTGAGAGTCACTGGGTTGAAAATGTCACTTTGGGTATTTTTTGCAGAGGCGGCTGCCGTGCCCCCAACCCATTTTGCAATTTGGTGTCAAAAACTAGTCTAGCAGATTTTTGTAGATTTAGAAATAGATTTTAGACTCGCAGAAACGGGGTCTAACTTGTGGCGCAGGTGGTGTCATGAAATCTGCGTGGGACAATCCCTCTGAAATATTACAGAAATCATCATCCAGGAATTACAGAAATCATCATCCTAAAAAGATTTTAATAGGCTTGCAAGGCTGTCTAATTGCCCTCACCACGTTTGCAGTCGACTGCATCATCAGCAAGGGGAGATCTTGCAGTTAACCTTTTATAAACTCACTTTGTGCACACTAATCTCATGCACGGACCCCAGCGAGTCAATTTCTGCTTCCGCGATGTACGCCTCCACCTCCCTGATTTTAGTGGGAATGAGGGGGAGCCGCTTTGATAGGATGGGAGTCGGCAGCGTTCCATCCCACAATCGAGCACAACAGGACAAAACGTTCTATTCTATCTGTGCTAGCCTAGCGAAATACAATTACAGTTAGAATGTGCTTTGCACTAGACTTGTGCTGGGCACGAAAACTGATGGATGGCTGTTGAAACGAGATTTTTTAAAATGTTGAATTCTAATCCCGAAGTTTTACGCTATTGTTGAATTATTGAAGTGTTAGAAAATTCTGTCCATTACCCTTATGAAAATATAGTCACCTTAAGGCAGACATTTGGCGGCAAAGTCATCTTACTGCCACTTTAACAGTCGTGCTCTTCTTACATTTATGAGCAGCTAGCAGCGGCTAACTGCTCAGTGAAACAGGAGGTGTGTCAAGCAGCGCCAATTGGACAAGGACACTGATGGAAACGAAACCTGCTTGCTGGTTGGGCTTCTAAAAATAACAGACATTTTGTTTCTACACGCGCAGGGTGAAGTCAGGTAATTGGTGCGACTGCTGAGAAAAATAAACATTAGCATTTGACACACATACAATTCAAAGCTGTGATTTGGTTCACCCCTGATGTGCACACAGGTTATTTAACTGCCACCTAGTTCTTAAAAAAAAAAAAAACACAACACACAACATTTTGTAGTTTACAATAAAATGTGCAGTAAAATGAGTAGACTGTTGAACGCAAGTGACAGCAAAGTGCAGCCAGACGTCCATTAAGTGTCGGTCGAGTACTCACGGTGATGCTGGGGCCGAACCCGGAACCAGGCTGAGGGCTGGCGGCGCTGATGTAGTTGCCCACAGCCGAATCCTGGCTGCTGGGTCCGTAAAGGTCGGCCACGGGCCCGGGGCTGTTGGCGCTGTGGAAGCCTCCGGGCCTTGACGGGTTGCCGCCTGCGTGGGAACACAAGGCGGAGCAGAGCGGCTCAGAATAACTTCACCAAACAATCGTCGGCTAATTACGTTCATTCAGTGCCACTGACGGATAGAAACGTCAAAAATCCCGTTTTGGGCTGGCAGTGAATGACTTTGAAATGAATAGAACTCATCACTGGATTCATGAGAAACTAACTAGTGGCTGATGTTCTTGATTTGGGTTCAATTGACATTAAATGAATTGAGAATCCAGTGTGACGTTCTATGGATGTATTTTAACATGCTGTTAAATCATCAACATCCACTTTGAATCATGCACAAAACAAAGCAAGCACAGAAACTCCCAGCATGCTTAGCAACCCCAGCTATGGTTGCCGTGTCAATTCTAACATGCATAATGAGAAGAAATACTCGTCAACAAGGAGAGTGACGCACGCGCCGTTGGATTGTTTTTATTTTTCCCCATTTGAGTTTATTGCCTCTTTGTTTTATTGCACGAGCTGATCACGACGAGTACCGACTACAAAAACACGGCCATTACTTCTGAAAGCACTTTGAGCCGCGTGTCAACTTGTCAGTCCTCGGCAGTAACTTCACGGCTGAAACGTGCGCCAGGCGAGAGATAGAAGGCATCGGGGGAAATATAAAAGCTTGACCCGCGTTCATTTGCGGGTCCAAACTCAGGGGACCGGAAAAAGAAACACTGTACATGACTTACCACCTTTGCCCTGCAAGTAAGAACAAGTCAGACTAATGAAACGTCTTCCGACGATCTGGACGAATACTAAAGGCTCAGAACCGCGGGACGATAGGAAGGGAAGGAGGGGGAGAAAAAGACAGCCGGGGAGAGAGAAAATATGTGACTCTCTTCACAGCAATCTCCTCTGCTGTCAGCTCCAACATGCCCCTTTGTCTGGCCCTCATTCTTAGATGGCAAAAAGCTGCTTTGTGAAAGAGAAAAAAAAAAAATCCCCACAGAAAAAGCTTGATCTTTTGCTCAGAAAGTCTGTGGAATCTGCTTTACGTCTTTTAGCTGCAGGATATATTGTTAACGTTACATTCACAGTGCAGGCAATATGACTAAATACAATTGGACTTGAAATTGCTCCTGATGAACTGTTAAGCACGTGAAACAGCTCTTATTTTGTCTGCAAACACCCCAAGTCGTCTGCCATCTCATATGAATAATATTCTTCATGCAAAAACTGCATGTGTTCTGTGTATGGCAAAAGGACAGGACCAAGATTATTATAGATTATAAATCATATTTAACATTTTTTGTATGATTGTGATTATTAAAGTATACTCAATACTTTGCTAAAACAGTGGTTTCCAAACTATGGCTGGAGGGCCATTTGTGGCCCGCCATCCACTGGAAAGCGGCCCCGCGGCGTATACTAAACATGACATCTGCGACTGATAAATTGGTTTTATGTACTGTAGAGCTTTTCAAAATATTTAAATGAACTATTTACAATTAAACAAGTAACAGCATTTCTATTTATAGCACTCTGGTGAATAAAAATAAATCATTTATATAAGCCAAAATGGTTTCTCTCACTTTCTGCTCTGTCAAGGTCAAAACTGGGAAAATATCACGTGAATGTTTCCCAAGTTTGCTTAAAAAATGGTGATGTGCAGGGGCTGATATTTTTTGGTGGATTACAAGGTCACAACCACCTAAACTATTAGCGTCATAGAGAAAGCTGTTCAGACATGTCAACAATATGCAATTGCTGGATTGAATGATTTTTAGTGTACATGAAAAATTTAAGTAAAAAAAAAAAATCAGAGGCCCTTGCTTCCTTAAAATTTTCTGGTTGTGGCTCTCGGAGGAAAAAGTTTGGACACTGCTCATTTAAGTATTAACATCTTCATGTTTTGTGTATATTCAGTAAGACGAGAACGCATTAAATGATGGAGAAAAGGGTTTAAACACAACTCTATTTTTTTGCACGCTCACCAAAAACATCCACAAAGTAATTCCGAATATATCCGCACACAACAACGAAATAATTTTCCAAGCAGTTCGACATGTTAAGTTCTAACAAATGTAAATAAGAACGCAAACACATCTTTCAATGAATTAAAGTGCCTCGTTATTGTATAGAATTCTCATGAGTCAGTTTCAAATGTGAAGACTTTCAGTATTTCATATTTTTAGGCACACATCCAGTAAAGAGTCGAGTCTAGTCATGTGATCAAGCTACGTCGATAAAAAAAAAAAAAAAAAAATCAAAAAGAAAAAAAAAAATAATCAAAAAAAAATAATCAAAAAAAATAAATAAATCACAGTGGTTTTGTGCACGTTCCACCTCCACTATCTTCCCTTCAATAAAACTGCATAACTCAATGCAGACACTCCTGTTCATACTGTACAATGTGTCTCGAGGTCTCTGGACCAAAGGACGCTGTGATAAAAAATGTGTTGTGTATAATACGAAGCAGCACAGTTTTCGAACTCCCACCACATCTGCGGAGTTGACCCTACACAGCCTGCCTGCGTTTCTGCTGTTTGCCGAGCTACATTTTGTAGCGAGCGGCTGTAGTAAATGCCAACATCTGCCCGAGGCAGCTGGCTGACGTGCTATTAAAGGAAGCTTTGGACTTGTCCTCCAGCCCGCGAAGGCCACACTTCCCTCCTTGGCTTTCTTCATCCTTTTACTTCGACGAGTGAAGGTGAAGTCACAACTTTGAGTCTTTTGCCAGTAACAAGGCGAGCGAGTGCATTTCGGAGTCTCTGGAGACGTGGCAGCTAAGCGCCACGTGTAGGTCAACGCTGTCACCTACAATGAGACGCAGCAGTCCACTAAATCACATTCTCTTGCTTAACAATAGGCAGTGGTGGGTGGCAAAGCCAGTGAGGACAGAAGCATGGATAGATAGTGGAGGCTAGAGTTGTATATAGAGAGAGTTTGGATAAATCACGCTGTGATTGGTCAACTGCTGGTCACATGACATATGGACGCCATCTTGATACCCTGCTGAAACCGAGTTGGCCAAACTCTCTCTATATACGGCTCTGGTGTAGAGGCTAGTTTACTGTATGACTTTTGGGCTAGTGTTTTATATGGATATCTAAAAATATGCTCCAGCAAAGGAGCTTAAGTCTACAACATATTTACACAATGGAAAATAGCAAATATACGACTCTTGTTCACCTTATGTTAACTCATTTACTGCCATTGACGGCTATAGACGTCAAAAATTCATTTAAACTATTTGTATTAGTTGAACATTTTTTCCCACTTTTGTTAACAAGAGTATGAAAACCTAGAATTTAATTTTTGTACTAGAACAGACATAAAATTTGTGATTAATCGTGAGTTAGCTAGTGAAGTCATGCAATTAATTACGATAAAAAAATGTAATCGCCTGACACCCCAATTTTTTTTATCTTTTCTTTAAAAAAAATATTTAAAAAAAAAAAAATATATATATATATATATGTATGTGTTTTTTTAAGATTTAAAAAATTTAGGGGCATCAGGTGATTCAAATTTGTAATCGAAATTAATTGCATGACTTCACTAGTTAACTCACGATTAATCGCAATTTTTTTATCTGTTCTAAATGTACGAAGAAAAAAATCGAGGTTTTCATACTCTAGTTAACAAAAATGGAAAATAAATGTTAAACTAATAAAAATAGTTCAAATGAATTTTTGACGACTATAGCTGTCAATGGCAGTGAATGAGTTAAAAGGGGAAGTTATGTGATGTGGTGGCCCGGATCCACCCCTTGGGCCTTGAGTTTGACCGCCGTTGTCTTGCCAGCGAAATATTTGTGTGCCGTGTACTTAATGTGAATGTGCTTCTTGGAACAATTTGTGAAAAGTAATGTCTTGCATAATGTTGCTAATCGCTGGTCCAAACAAACACATATTTAAAAAGAAAATCACTTGAAAGAAACATTTTTTTTTTTTTTAACCATTGAGATAAATACGAAATGTGCTGGAGAGTAAAGTGTCATTCATGACATCATCAGTAGTCGTACCGCTCACATGCAAGTGGTGAATTACATTCTGCGCAAGGCCCTTGTGTGCAAGCAGGGGCTGCAATACATCGACTCAAAAATAACAGACAATCGAAAAAAAGTTAAGAACAAAAAAGGGAACATGCATTTTCTCAGCAAGACAGGCTGACTTTTTTTTTTCTTCTTTAAATGGGGCAGGGGGGGATTTTTTTCATTGACAAGCACAGGAGAAAATGAAAAACAAAACCAAACAATGCAGAAAGTGAAAGATCTGCCATCTGCATGGAGTGATGTCATGAATCAAAGTGAAAAGTCCGAAAAAAAAAAAAGGTTAAGACAGATACGCGTATACAAACCTGGGTTCTTAAACTGATCCGGGCTGTGTAGGTGCTGGAGGGGGGAGTTGCAGGCGGAGGTGGCATGCTCACTGTGTAGCATCTGAGCCGCCTGGGGCCCCAGGGAGCCATAGTCAGCAAAGGAGCAGGGCCCCCCCCTTTGGTCACCGGGTGTAGAGTAAAACCCATAATCGGGGAGGCCTGAGAGATACAGTAAAGGTGGGGAGGGGGAGGGGGACTCCATCATTGTGGAAAATCAACTTTGTCATTGTCAAAGTCAATGTCCAGATTGTCAAGCAGAGCTTCTCCTTGTGTTTGTCAATAACGCCCCCCCCCCCCCCCCCCCCTACTCGCCGCAGCCCACGTTTGACACGCTCAGCCGCATCCTAAACGTCTCCGCGATTATTCCTCTCCAAACCCCGGCATTTATTTTTTTATTTATTTGTATTTTTTTTTCTTCTCTCTCACAGAATTGACCAATGTGTGTTTTTGTGCGATCATTACGGAGCGAGATGAAACTGAGGAATCATTAAAACACAGGTCAATACATTCTCATTTCAAACGGACAATTCTCTGTTGACATACCTGAAGGAAGCCGGAATGAAAGAAACACAAAGCGCACCAATCAATAATTAATTTAATGGCTCCTTTTTGACCGGCGAGCTGGAGATGATAAGGTAGCGGGTGTGAATGAGATACAAATATGTTCTCGATGTGATCCAAACGTGTCCCCCCGCCCCCCCTCCTTCTAATAACGCTCCCTCTGACACGGACGGTGGATTATCAACAGTTTAGAAAACGTCATTCAGCAGTAAGTCGTGCTGACATTTATTGCATGTCCTCTTAATCGGAGACAAGCCGCTGGTGGGAAGAGGGGCAATTAAAGCCGACGTCCTCCTCACGCCTCTTTAAGATAGCCGCCTTAATCTACTCAGGAGGGACTCAGCCCGGTGACACCGACTTCTCCCTCCGCCGCACCTCCCACCCTCGCCGCTCGTGTTTGTGTTTTTATTTGGCCCGCGGAGCAAACAGCCATTCAAAGCCACTTCACCTCAACCCACTCGGAATGATAAAGTCCACTTGTGGCAAATGGAAGGCGCGCGGCGGCCATGTTCCTCCCGCCAGGGCTTTCTAGCACTCTGATCTCGCCACTTGCGGGGCTTGTCGGCCCACTCGTCAAATTATAGGATCCGAATGCGGCAGGCTTCCCACGTACGTCACATAACGCCTGACACATTGAACAAAGCTCAAGAGCCGATCATTACATTTAGTTCACTTAGAAAAAATGTCACAGAAAATTGATTGGCCCGGCTAATGAAGGGAAACTGGATCAATGGAGTCATTTTGATGGAGGGTGAAAATATTTGACAATTGGACTAACTATGTTAGTGGGAATAAATGTGGAATACCAAATGTCTCCTTTTCACAAAGTTGATCTTCCTACATTGTTCATCACTACTGATGCAGACTAAAATACACTTTTGTCAAAATGGCTGCTATGAAAAAAAGGGCATTCAAAAGATTATTAATCCAAATCTAATCAAGTAAAACAGTGTAAGGGGTTTCTTTTCTACTTTCAAGGTACGCCAAGCATTTAACAAGAACCAGCAACTTGATCAAGGACACTTTGACATGATCACAAAGGATGGCAATCGAACCCACAACCTTCTGGTGTGGAGACAACCACGCTGATCCCTGAATTCCCTGAAACATGCCGCGCTGACGGGCTGAGCAGAATCGGAATCAGAATCTGATTTATTGGCCAAGTTTGATAAAACAAAATAATTCCCCGGTCACAACCCGTCCAAAAAAACACGAAAATTAACAATGACTAGGACAGCGAAACAGAACGAGAAGCCTGGCAACTCGCTACTTAGCAAGTTTTGTGAACTTATTTCTTCTTATTAAAATAATTACAGTGTTACTTGTAACTCGGAAACGAAACGGCGTCTTTGTTCATGTTTTTTTTGGGCAATTGACTATAATGTGAAGAAAGTCGAGTTGAAGTTGATTAATCGGTGACTTCATTGATATTTTCTCAGTACAACCGTTCTTGCACCACGGTCCAGTTTCACATAAATATATACAGTAATTTGATAGAATGGTACTGAAATCAAATCAAATCAAATAATTGATTATGATGAAAAACAATTAAAAACACATTCCTGCAGTATGCTGAATGCGGTTGTTTTGAATTTTCTCTCATCTTGTGCTCCATCGCATTAGCATGCTATGAAAGGGGCCATCGTAGACCGGCTCCAAAACAATGAAGCATTCTTCTTGTCATTTGTGCTTTTATTGTATTTGAGGATAGACTAGCATATATTTTTTTGGGCAAGTTACTGGTCTAATTTGTGGTTGAATATTTCCACACACCTAGCATAGCATAGCACCTATGCTGTATTGTAACTAGCATTACGAAACAATATGGTAAAGTGACACAAAGTAACCCTAAGACTTCTATTATGTATAAAACTCTTGTTAGCATACAGTTGTTATTCACTCATTATTGGGCTTAACATTGAGAAAAGTGAGCTTTACTTCTTACTTACTTTACTTGTTCATCACTGCTAGCGCTGTGACTTGTGGCGATGCTATTAGATTCTGCAACCGGTTTTGTTTTTGTACTCTCGGGTCTGTGTCGATGTGTAAAGACTGCGTCGCTCTGTTGAATAAACATTTTATTGCTATACAAACAGTTGGGTTGAAAGTTCTCTGTAAACTGGCCCATTAGAAAACAATACGGCAAAAACACGCGATTAGCTAGCGATTAGCCGACTAATCAGTCCAACGCCCCCCCACATGTGCACAAGCTGAAAGTTTAGATACATTTTCTCACGCTGTTCAATCAGAATGCGATTTTATGTATACTAAAAGTTCAACAAAACAATCACATTCTCATATTGTCATCTTAAACGAATGTCGTTGAACATCTGAAGCACTGCGGCAAATGTGGCGGAACCCAAATGCAATGAACCCCCCGGATACATTACAAATAACGATGTGGCGCGTATTGTATGCTTTAAGGTTTTTCAATCCCAAAAATAAATTGCTTGTAAAAATATTTGGAGAAAATGCATAGGCTATAGTTGCACTGAGCAAAGGCTAAAGTGGCCTTTTATGGCAGCTGGACAAAAGTGCTTCACCGACACTCATGCACAAACATGCCGGCCCGTTCTCGGAGCCATATATTTTCATCAGCGGCTATCTGATCCGTTATGCGGGACGAGACTGGGCAGATTGCGCCCACAGCTGCATAAGTATCACCGATCATATCAGGAAGCCGCGGACCGTCCCATTATTAATATTCACACAATCTATCCAGAACAATGGGCCTTTCTTAGCCTCCTTTTTTTTTTCAGTGGCCACTAATTGGATGTAATTACTCATCTACCAAACAAACGAGCGTGCTGAGGTTGCCTTGGAGACTAGATCAGGGGACCCAGCAGTGCGAATCATTCACAGGGCTTCATTTATACTGATAATTATCTCCCCCCCCCCCCCACCCCCGCCGCAACTTTCCCTCCTGCCCTCAGCGACCAAAGCTGGCTGAGAGGCGACGTGGGAGGGGGGAGGGTCCTGCAGTCATCTGTTTCTGACATCATCAGGGTGGCGCTCTCCGAGTGGATAAATGTCCTGCTCCGCTTGCCACTTTGCCAGGTGACTGCCTTTAAGGAGGAATCATCAACCTTGAAAGCACTGCGGCCCTTTTTGTTCCTCACTAGTAGGAACATGAAACTAATCACACTGATGATAAAATACAACATCATATATACGACCGCCGCTTTCTCCAAACACTCCACGGAGTTGGGTTTTAAAGGCGACATCGGCAGCCCGCTTCGGAGCTGCTTGCGCTCTCAAAACTGATTGACGGGCCTCTTAAGGCCAACACCGCAACCTGTACTTGTAATTTGGCCGCATACCGCCGCAATCAGCGCTGATTGCAAAGTCATCGCAAAGTTACATTTTGACCACAGATTTTTTTCTTTCTTTGTGCACTTAAACGGCTCAATCTGAGGAATAATATTATACAAACTTTGATTGATATCCACTCAGCGACTACATTAGGTACACCTGCAAAATGAGATGCCATACAAGAGTAGCAACAAACACTTTTCTTGCCCCACTGAAAGGTTTAAGAATATGCTTATTATTGTGCAGCATTGAGGTAAGTACAGTAATTCCTGGACTATAAGAGCTAAATTTGGGGAATACTCAAGTTTATTACACATATAAGCCGCACCCGACTGTAAGCCGCAGGTGTTTTAACGTTACCGCACAAAACACACCAAAAGTGCATGTATGATATTAATTGACAAAGACAAAAACAAAAGTGTGATAATTGTTAGTTTTAGTTAGTTTTATATACCGGTATGTAATTACTTAGTTACTTCTCACTTTTTAAAAACACACTTTCGATTTAACTCATTTACTGCCATTGACGGCAACAATTAATTTGAACTATTTCTATTTGTTTCACATTTTTTTGAGTGTGATAACCTATAATTTTTTTTATTATATAAAATTTGTGATTAATCGTGAGTTAACTATTGAAGTCATGCGATTAATTACAATAAAAAAAAATAATCGTCTGACGCCCCTAATTTTTAATAATCTTTTCTTTTTCATCAGGCGATTATTTTTTTTTATTTTTTTTTTAATTAATCACGACTTCACTAGTTAACTCAAGATTAATCACAATTTTTTATATCTGTTCTAAATGTACAATACATTTTTTTCTAGGTTTTCATACTCTTTTTAACAAAAGTGGAAAAAATGTGAACCTAATAGAAATAGTTCAAATAATTTTTTGACGTGTATAGCCATCAACGGCAGTGAATGAGTTAATTTAATTAATGAACATGTTCTTTCAATTATAGTTTTAGTTCTTTTGTTAAATTGAACAACAACATTGGCATTACCCCGTTTCCATTTATACTACTAAAAAAGAGCCACGTCGTCCTGCAAATAGATCAGCTTTGCGTTCAGTTAAAGTGACTCAAATTTCACACTGAGTAAGAAATTTCTTTAAAAAAAAAAGAAAAATATTTACATGCAGAGTTGATGGGTTTGCGCAGAGGTTCACCTGCAAGCTGATGCTCGTGACTATTGAACAGCTCTGCTCATTTCCACAAGCAGCCCTTCTTGGCGCACTCACTCCTCCGCCTTTGTCACAGTGCCAGTTAGATTCCTTGGTGGCCATCAAACCACATCGCCCTACAGAAGATGTCAATAAACCTGACATGCTGCTTCTCAAATTAGCATTGTATTGTCGGGCTCCCGTAATTAGCTTTTCCATTTTCACCAATGTCATTTAAAAAGCGAGCGATATAAACTAACAGCTCTTTTTGCCGTCTTGCCTTGCTTTCACTTTCCATTTGAAACAATCTTTTCTGAACCAACGGCTGACTAATTAACAGCACTAGACAGCCTTTTCAGAGAGCACAGACATTTCATAAATAATACATATTTAATGTCTTGTCATTTTGTGTTCAGAGAAGCTTGGCTAATGAATTTTAACAGATGATTTCTTCTTGCATTTACTCACTCATACTCATGCCTGTCTTTTGTTACTGGCCATTTTATACCTTTTCTCTTTTCTTTGCATTATTTTCCCAGCAATGAGCAAACTCATCAGTGCACCTGACTAATATTTAGTGGAAGGGGAAGTTTTAGAGGGAGAAGGGAACATACACGCACACATATACACATATACACACACATTATATATATATATATATATATATATATATATATATATGCTTCCCACACAGGCACCACTAAACTGATTGTATAACGAAGAGTCAAGTTGTCTGAGATATGTTCTGGTTGGGACGGAGAAAGCAAACCGAAAGGGGACAGCCCTGAGCCTCAGCCTCAAAATAGGCAAAACATTTTTCTTCATGTTTATATGAGCTCATTCATTAGGGATGCAATTTCAGATTCTTTGAAGAAAATGGATCGATGGACAGTTCAATTGCGACTTTTGAAGTTGTGTTATCTGCATGTGTGCACCACACTGCCCCTTAGAGGCCAAGGCATGCATAGCAGCAACACTCAAAAACAACACGCAACAGTGTAATGACAAAACAATCATGCAATGAATAGAATTTGTTGCCCACACTTAATTTGTTGCCCATACTTAATTATCAAATGTTATTGATCTTATTAATTGTTCTTATTAATCTGTTGTTACGGCCCTAAACTTTTTTTCTTTAAAATTGCATCTTCTAGATCCTAATCGGCCACAAGAGGAAAAGGTTATTCTTGTAACCAAACCTTGCAAACTAACTAAAACTACAATTGATAAAAACATTTTTGTCAATGAAATAAATTAACTCATTTGCTCCCAAAAACGTATAAATATGTTCTATTTAGTGTTTCAAATACGTATTTATATGTTTTTTTTAATGATTATTATTTTAGCTAGAGCATACAGAAGGCTTTGATGCAGCCTCTTAACTGCACAGAACGGTTGACGCAATGGTAGTTATTTTAAAAAGGTCCAGCAGGTGGCAGCAGAGTTAAGAGATCAACCAGGGCCATGTTGCAAACAAGCTGATTTACTTACAGTTCTAAACAGATTTGTGAATAATGATGAAACTTAGCTATATTCTAAGTTTAATTACTGTAAAACTGAAACAAATAGAAATGTACTTTCTTTCCTGCTGAAAGAAGAGACTCTAATCTTTCTTTTGGTAGGTTCCGTGGGCTTTGCAAAATCAGTCAAAATCCAGTAAAACAGCCAGGAGCGAAGGGGATTGCTTCAGTGAAAATGGCTGTGAGTCAATGGGCTAAAAGAGTGCTTTGAAAAAATTATAACTAACTAGAGCTACACTTTACATTTATAAAACTAGCTAAAACTAACAATACCAAAAATGTCTTTTTTTTTTTTTTTGCCTTGAGCGTTCGGGGTTTTCAATTTTGCATTAGACAAGTAGTTCATATATATTAAATGACAGCAATACAAAAACATAATTTTTTTTTTAAAAAATCACATTAACTAATCAGAGTTTGCCAAAGTTTCAGAATGTACAGTATAATTTGTACACTACAATGTGAAGACAAGCCCTGTCTGTGTTTAGCATGCAAATTCATTGGCTTATCTTCTTTGGCACTAGAGCATGTCTTTGCTTGTTGAGTTCAAAGTTGGTAAGATATTGTGCCGGCTTCCAACTAAATGAATTATGGAAGAATGACAACAGTTGTTTAGTATTGAACGTCTGTCCAAGATCAAACCAACTTCGCCTCAGTCAGCTAATTAACTGCTGTTAATTTCGAGCAACTGCAGGGGCTTTTGTGTTTATCAACTGTAGGGGGAGCAAGGGAGCAGGAAAAAAAAAACCCTCTCCTCACTGTTGCATGAAGCCTTCAATCATGCTTTCTTTAAAGCGAGTGTTATGTATGCACACCCTGGAGGGCAAAGCCGCGATGTCCCCGAAGGGATGCGCCTGTAACCTCCGAGCATCTGCTCCCCGCAGCTGCCGGAGCCAACACTTTCGTGGCAAAAGCGCAAAGGGACATTTTGCCCTCTTCTGAACTTTTCCTGGGCCTTCGACAAAAACCTAAGCGCGATGGTCTTACTATGCCTGGTCCTGTTAAACCCTGCAGCAAATACACGTAGTGCGCTTCTGGCACCCGGGGGTCGAGCTCTGCGGATTAACGTGTGGGACAAACGGACCCCAGATTGATTGAGGCCAGAACACGCAGCACACATCGGTGTTCTCCCGGGCGCCGTGGAAGATCACTAAATTATTTGGTAGGAAATTGATGAAGACCTTCTTTCGGAAATGACTGTCACATAAGTTCTCCGCTTTTCATGTGATGAAAAAGTGGAAAGGAGAGGAGGCGGAATGCGTAATAAAAACAAACAAAAAAAGAGCCTGTAACAAAGAAGATGAATCTTGATTTAACATAGCATAAACGGTTCTACAGTATACGATGCTTTGCTATTCCTGCACTGGCAACCGCAGTCTCACTGGAGTTACTGTACGTAGCGAGCTCTGACACCGAAATGGCACTTTGTGAACACTGGAGGTGAAGCCGAGATCTGAGCCGACATTTGAGCTTACTAGGAAGCTCCGAGGGGATCAGGAAAACACTTAACAAAGCAGCCTGGGACCCGTCGGAACCTTCTTCATTCTTTGTATTTTTGCTCTGCTTTTGTCTGTCGATGCCAAAAGCGCAGGCTATTTCTGCAACTTTCATGAATAACAAACAAAACAAACCCGAAGCTGAAACCGTGCTCATATTTCAGTAGCTGGGGTTCTAATAAATGCGTTGGGGAATATTTTTCTATGTATGCATCAATATGCGACTTGGTTAAATGTCAAACATTAGCGTTTCTCAAGCGCGTGATTCAACAATCCTCAAAATGTTGGCTATGACAGCATTGGTGAACAGCAGCAACACATTACAGTGCAACAGTTTCCTTACTGGATATATGGCCATCGTGGCCTACTCAGAAACAAACAAGTAGTGGTGGCAAATATCAATAATATTGATAATACAATATAATATAGTGACATGAAAGTCCATCAATCCATCAATGACAGACGCCATTTTTGTCGACAAAGGATGGGAAACTTGAAATTTGACCGAACAAGCATTGACGGAAGTGTTTTTTTTTCATCTGCCAAGGTAATCGTCAATAACCGGGTCAGTACCGACTGACGAATGCCCGTTTTGTTGACAAATAACGGATGACGGGAAACTTCAAAAAATTGAAGGAATAAACATTGACAGAATTGGCTTTTCGTCTGTCTGTGTATTCGTCAATAACCGGGTCAGTATCGACTGACCGACTCCCATTTCGCTGACGACTGAAGCTTGGTATGCTTGATGTGTCCGTCAGGCTCCATGTGGCAAAATGGCGTCATTTTAAAAACCATGCTCCCTCCGCGCATCGTCCACATTGCCCACATTTCCCGCACTCTGCGCCTACGAGAATTTGTAATCTACGGACGTATATAGTGTAGAATTCTTGTATTTCCTTTATAGGTTCTGTAGTTTCCAATGGTCTGGGGGGGCCATGAAGGCAACAGGAATGAGGATGAGCACAGAGAGTAGCCATCTTGTGTTGCCTCTGCCAATAAACTAAGCTAAGAGAGGAAGGAGGAGACGAAGAAAAAAATGTAAGAAAATCTCAAGTTTGTTTAACAACGATGGAAACATGGTTAAAAAGAAAATTGATTGTTTGATGGGTTGATGATTATAATGGGCTTATCGGCTTGAAATTGTGACGGATTAACAATGACGAACGAAGAATGATGAATGATGGACTGTCAAAATCCATCGTGCGCGCCCACCTTTGGTCACGTTGGTATTGACATCAATCGATATCATTGTCGTGAGGCTGACACTTGAATTACTGTTTCTCTCCTGTATGCATTTCTGTCGCTTTATTTTGAAGTTGTGCCACCAATCATGTGACTCAATGACGCCGGGTCAACAAACACGAAGCCTCAACTAGCGTCACCTGGCCAGCATCATACACAAAAACAGGTAGTAGCCTACAGAAAGCGGACCTGAAGGATGGCAAAGAGAAAGAGGAATACGGTGTCGCTACATTTTCATCTTAACATTCACTCAAAACATTTCAGAAATGACCATCAATACCAAATCTCGCAGTATCGCACAACGCAAAAAATTCTTTAAGTGAGACAAGAAACACCTTCGAGAGGCTACAAACAGCTCCAGCTGCCTACAGTTTGACCCTCTTTGAAATCTGTGTTAAAAACTACAGGGGACTTTTCTTGTTTTGATCCGTAACTATTGTCTCTAGGGCAAGGCTGCCGCGAGCAGTTCAAATACACCTTGTCACCACCAATGTTCTTCCAAAGAGAGGTGAAGTGAGCACGCTGTCATTTTGTCTGCTGAGCATCGGGTCAAGTGGCCGATGTCACGGACAGAAAATATTGTCAATGTCCTCCCAGCAATATTGATGTGTCACTTAACAATCTACAAACAAACGCGATACGACACATTGTTACATTACTTTCGATGGGTATGTCTGTCTGAGTGTTTACATCTGGTTTGGTTTTGGACGGTGTGAGCAGATGATCTCGGGTCCAAAGCGATGTTTCCAACAAGTAAACCACAAGGATTAGAATGGTGTTCATCTTAACTCATTCACTGCCATTGACGGCTATAGACGTCAAAAATTCATTTGAAATATTTCTATTAGTTAATTTTTTTTTCCCACTTTTGTTAACAAGAGTATGAAAATCTAGAATTTTTTGGGGGAAATACAGATATAAAATGTGTGATTAATCGTGATTAAACGCGACTTAAAGATTATCAAAAATTCGGGGCGTCAGACGATTCAATTTTTTTTTTATCGTAATTAATCGCATGACTTCACTAGTTAACTCACAATTAATCAAACATTTTATATCTGTTCTAAATGTACAATAAAAAAAAAGGTTTTCATTCTCTTGTTAACAAAAGTAGAAAAAAAGTTAAAACTAATAGAAATAGTTCTGAGTCTATAGCTGTCAATGGCAGTGAATGAGTTAAAAGGTAACACCAAAACTTGCACATAATTGTAAATAACACGTTTAATAAAATTGAAATACTTAATCTTGGTCAAGTTTTTTTGTCTTTTCAAAAATAACTGTGCGATGCTGTGTTTTTCAACTTTTTCCTTTACGGCAAAATATTGAACAGTGTTGTAATTTCATTCACGCCTCATATTGAATTGAGTGGTGGAAGACATTTGATGCGCTTCCTCATTTTGGATGCAACCTGTTTTCAAGATTATGTACAAATGAAACCACCACGTTGCAAATCTGCTCTTCTCAATCCAAATATTTTTTCTTTTTTACACACCAAATCGTCTTTGCCTTAGATTCCGTCTGATTCGTTTTTTCGATATAAATCCCAGTAACCGGAATCTGCTTGGTGGTAACAGGCCTTAAGTGGACTGGACTGCTCTGAATGTGGTGCTCTGTGAGAGCTGTAGGTGGAGTCAAAGCGCAAAGAATCCCACAGTATGCCACAGTAAGACATTTGTGTCATTTTGTCAAACTTTGAGGCAAAACAGAAAAGCAAGGCCACAATAACAACTTCTGTCCTTTTGGGAGCAATATTATTACAAATGGGCGCATCTGTTGGTAGAGGTCATGCTGAGTCACTGTGTCTCTAAAAAGAAGAGACACCTGGATATCGTCACCCTCCTAAAATAATGGTTTGGCATTTTTCTGTTTTTTCAGAAAAGACGAAAAAATGAACCAAGTACTGATTATATGTATTAATAATTTCATTTCAAGGGTAGGATTGAATGATTTGTTTAACCACGGATTTAGACGATTTTAGCAGATTAACAAATTAACTGTTGTTGCCAATTTCGTCCACTGCAAGGCGCAGAGACGGCTACTTAACTCATTCAAATCCAAAAACGTGTAAATACGTTTTTTAAATACGTCGTCCTTCACTCCCCAAAAATGTATTTTAAGTTTTAATGTTTTTTTTTTTTTGTTTAATGCAAGAGTATACAGAAGGCTTTGACACAGTTTCTGACATGAAGAGGTGGCTTAAATCAATGGTAGTTATTAAAAAAAATAGCCAGCAGGTGGCAGCAAAGTATAAGAGAGCACAGCGTTTTCACCAGGAATGTGAATAATGATGAAACTTAGCTATATTCTAATGCTAATTGCTGCAAAACGGAAACATATACAAATATACTTTTTTTTCCTGAAAAAAGAAGAGACTCTAAACTTTCTTTTGGTAGGTTCCATGTTTTTATAGTAATAGAACATAATATTATCTGGGCCTTGCAAAATCAGTCCAAATCCAGTAAAACAGCTGGGAGCGAAGGGGGTTTGCTTCAGTGAAAATGGCTGGGAGTGAATGATTTAAATGACATTCTGAAATTTGGCTGTTGCTCAGGATTTGATGCAAACATTTCTAGCTCATTTTTGTTAGGAACTTTCACATTACTAGTATTTCCCCCCCTCCAAAAAGGAAATATTTTCACTTGTAGTTATTTATTGCTTATTATGCCACGGACATACTGGTCCAGCCCACTTCAGATCAAATTTGAGGTGAAAGTGTCTAGTGAATTAAAGTGAGTTTGACTCCCCTGGTTAAGAAGAGTGTGACGATATGCTAAAACACGTTACAAACAGCGTGATCGCAAACACAATTCACTACAAGTTTGGGTTCCTCATCCTGAAAGTTGAGCTCAAAAGCACTGTTCCCATCGTTGTCATGAACGCACCATACAAAGAGAAAAACCATGACACTGGCTAAGCAGTGAAAAACCACAACGTGATGATTTATCTCCCCCTGTCCATAATGATACTTACCTCGCTTCCATTTGCAGCTGTCAGAAATAAACTGTTCATGATGGCTGCCATCAGGTCATTTACTTTCTGGCTGCTGCCAACCCCGAATCAACATTCCTGCTTCTTAATGACGTGCATTGCCATGATGGTCGTGCTAATGGTTTGTTTTGAAAATACAAACAGCCTGATGTGAAGGACGGAGCGCCTCACGCAGTAATGTTGATTTAAATGAACTTTGATTTGTATGCACGCACGGCGCTCGCTGCACGGGCGGCTGTCTGCATGCCCACTTGGGCGTATGCGACATTACATGTGGGAGTCGCAAAGCTGACAACACCTGAAGTTACAATTAAAACGGATTTCCCGCCACGAGCTTCTTACGGTACAGTATGTGTGATGAAGAGAGGCGCTTCCTCACTAGGCTGCGGGCTGTGTGTTCAGTCAGGGGAGCGACTATTGACAGCTATTGAATGATCTACAGTTGTAAGGGTGGAAAAAGCAAGCTGTCTAAATGAAGCCGACAAGTCAATCGATGCTGTGTTAAACACACGGAGAAACTCTGTTACAGACTCACACAAACTCGCATCCGGAGCATTTTTGGAGCAAATCGCCTGGTAGACGTTCACTACAGATCTCAATGACTCATAGACCAATGTATTAAAAAAAAAAAAAAAAACTACAAACAGCAGAGACCCAACTGGTTCGTTTTTTTTCCAGTATGGATTTCACAGTATTGATATGGCCTTTGTTAGATGATTCTTTTTGGTTAGTTTCACGTTACAATAAATGATTCAAGAGTAACCCACTCCGGCAATCAAAAAAAGTTGCTAGATTTTCTCAGTGTTGTTATGACGCCCCCATAATGCTTCAGGTTATAGTTCCATTCGTTTCTTTGGTATGTCCTCTATGCCAGTCATAAAACTAGTACAATAGACCACGTGGGCCAAGTACTCCCGATCTCGCCGGCGATTGGCAAAGTAGTTTCCGGTTAACGTCCTGCTCCGGATTGCAAAGCGGGAAACTGAACTGACAGAAAAACTCAATTGTGGAAACTGCCAGAAAAATTTGCTAATATAATTTGGGAAACACTTTTAAGAACCGTGCGCAGTGGAAATAAAATTAGAAGGAGGGAGTTCGTGTTATGAATGTAATGAAGTGCATAATTAGCATAGACTATTGCCATTATTAAAAATAAGTAATATATAGTTATTATTATTAGCATAATAATAATAATAATAATACAATATTTCAAGTATATATCTAATCAATAGTGAGAAATATTTTCTTATCTTAACATGTAAAAGATAATCTATTGACACTGGTCATTTTCACTTAGAGGTGTGCTCACTTTTGTTGCCAGGGTTTTAGCCATTAACTCATTCACCCCCAGCCATTTTCATAGAAGCAATCCCCTTCACTCCTGGCTGTTTTACTGGATTTTGGCTGATTTTGCAAGGCAATTGCTATAAAAACATGGAACCTACCAAAAGAAAGATTAAAGTCTTTTTTTTCATCAGGAAAAAAAAGTTTTTACTGTTTCCGTTTTGCAGCAATTAGCATTACAATATAGCTAAGTTTCATCATTAATAACAAAATCTATTATGATTAATTGAGATTTTTTTTCCCAACATGCATAGCCCTGGTTGATCTCTTCTGCTCTGCTGCCACCTGCTGGCCGTTTGTGTAATAACTACCATTTCTTCAACCGTTCTTTGCAGTTAAGAGGCTGCATCAAAGCCTTCTGTATGCTCTAGCATGAAACCACACCCATTAAAAAAACGTATACATACGTCTTTGGAACACTTAAAACATTTAAAATAGATATAGATAAAATATACGTTTTAGGAAGCAAATGAGTTAATGGCTGTATTTTGATTATTTTGTGGGAACAATAAATTTACACTGTCATATTGTATAAGCTGTACACTGACTAGTTTTCATTGTGTCTAAGTGTCATTGCTTCAGTGTTGTTCAAAATATATAATTAAATATCTGCAGAAATCGGACTTTTGTGACATGCTGTATGTAGCAGATATTTTGGCGAGGATCAAATTCATTGTGCTGCCAACGGTAGACGATTTTTAGCCGCAAACATGTTATCATTGTTGCAGAATCATTTCATCTAAGCGTCTGTTCTTCTGATCATGCAGGTTAGCCATGACATAGTTTGTTTTTGAGTCATATTATAATAACAAAAGCACCTAAGAGGTGTTATCAGTTAGCAAATCGGCGGCTTATATGTTTTACTTGCGCAACTGGATATGGAATGGAAGGCCAACTACTTTCAGAACCTGATCGTATGTTTGTTTAATTTAGAGCGGCCGTGGTTCCTTTAAGCTCTTGTTAAGAAACAAGAGTCGGACGTTCCCTAGTGTAATAGCGACAAATCCATACACGCAGATTTTGATATAGATTTCATCATTGTTCTCAGCCCCAGCACAAAATGATACTGTGGTCGTGTGTTACCAGGCAAATTTGTGGGCTTTATGAAAGACAGTCTGTACTACACATGCTGTACCAGCACATTGCGGCCTCCTGCTGTGTTACTCGGCAGATAAAGCAGGAAGTGAGAACACAAGTGGTCGCTGGAGGATGCAAGCTAAGGCGAGTTCCGAACAGGCCAACAGGTGTGATCAAGCTTCCCCGACTTCTCTTGACTTTACACTCAACTAAAAGCAAAGTCAAACTATTATTAATAGTAATTAAATTTTTATTTTTTTTTTTAAAGTTCTTCCACTTTTTTTATATTATTTTTTAACAAAAACAATAATAGAACAAAGTTATTTAACACAAAGGGTTATCATATCACCACAGTTTAACATCACAGACAAGAACATCACAGTGGAACCTTTTTTTTTTTTTTTTTTTTTTTAACTTGCATGATGGTTAATTGTGTTAAAAATAATAATTAAAATATTGCTGGTACCGTTAATACTAGGGATGTTGGACACCAATTTTTTTCTGACCATAACCAGTAGGAGTACTCAACTCTTTGAGTAGTCACCAATATCAATACCACCAGTACTTAATACCCCCCCCCCCCCAAAAAAAAAACAAAACAAAACAATGGATAGATAATTTTAAAGGAAGATCTATAAATCATAATATAGCTTTTAAAATTGCATGAAATTAATGGCAGTTTTCTACCCGTCTAATTCCTAGTTCCTAATTGTAAAATGGCTGCAGAGGGCATCTTATACTGGTATCGGCACCCGTCACGAGAAGCGATACCTTGAAATAAGCCGAGGTATCGGTACTCGCCCATCCCTAGTTAATGATACATGTTTTCCACTGGCAGGAATGGATTGATTCCTTTTGGATTGTGTTGGATTTTAGGTTCCACTGTGTTTAAAAATAACCAAAAGCACAAATCAC
Source organism: Vanacampus margaritifer (assembly GCF_051991255.1). NCBI lineage: Eukaryota > Metazoa > Chordata > Actinopteri > Syngnathiformes > Syngnathidae > Vanacampus > Vanacampus margaritifer. Next base: position 7,703,806 of record NC_135447.1, on the reverse strand, counting down.
CAGTGCGGAAAATGCAATTGTCCATTTAAGTTACTGCAACTTATCATTGTAAGCTCCATCATTTAAAAAAATAATAATTTTTATTTTTTTTACTTACATATTAAATGCACTTCTGTAAGTGACTAGTATAACATTTGTTTTTAAAGTCGAGGGCATTTGTGTACAGATTAGATTTCTTTTAAAGGGGAAGTCAACCCCCCCAAAATTCTTGACAATATTTTGCATGTGACCTCACTAGTCTAAACGTGACATTCTCATTAATATTACATTTGTGGAATATGAGTTAAGCAGCAAAATACAGCCGTTTTCAGCCATCTCAGGGGGCGGCCATTTTGCCACTTGCTGTCCACTGAAAATGATAATAATGTTGCTCAGGGCGAAATGTTTGTTAAATTTTGTCATTTTAATAATAATAATAATACTATCAATAATAATAAAAAAACAAGCAATGACCAATCACAACTCAGCTTCAGAAAACGTTTGAGCTGTGATTGGTCTTTGCCTGAGCCCTGTGATGTCATCTTCTGTTGACAGCAAGTGGCAAAATGGCCGCTCCCTGAGATGGACAAAAACGGCTGGATTTTGCTTCATAACTCTTATTCTACAAATGTAATATTAATCAGACATGTCTAGACTAGTGAGGTCACATATAACATATTACTGTCAAGAAATGTTTACGGTTGACTTCCACTTTAAAAAAGTGCGGCAACTGAATTAGGTCAAATTAGAATGTTTAATTAATCAAACTGAATTCAGGTTATTTTGCCTCGGTCCCATCAAGTCACCTCAAGCCCCCCCCATCTCTCCATTTACGTAGCAAGAAGCGGTCACGTCTAGCATTAGCGTCGTCGTCGTTTTTCGACCCAACGAATCTATTTATCGCTCTACGTCACGAGAGACGCTTGTGAGAGAGCGCACGGGAGCTTGGGTGACTACGTCTATGGGAGGAAGCAGAGCAGGAGAAGTTGAAGAGAGCAGCAGCCACACAGAACATGGACAGAGCGTTTACCTGGCCCTGTGCTCTGTGGGTACGCCAAGTAGCCGCCTCTTCCACGGGCCCCCCTACCTGAGCCACGCGCTGCTACTACTGCCGCCGCCGCCACCGGTCCGTACGCCGTCGCCGGGAAGCCTGCGGGCATACACACATGCGTCATTTCCTGCACATGGACGAGTGTGTCCCAGAGCTACGGGAGAATGTTGACACCAGTACTGAGCTGCGGGATAAAACTAGCTGTCAGAGGCAGGGGCTCGTGTCGGCGCGATGTCTATCAGCACACGCCGCCGACCTAACGGTCAACACACAGTGTGAAAAATAGCCAAGAGCAACTCACTTAATATAGAGTACAAGTGATTGTTTAATCAGCTTGAAAATATTTGTGATGTATGAATAAATTAGATCAGCAAAAGTTCATTGGGGCCACATTTTTCCATCAGTGCTACTTGAGATCATTGAGTTCACTTCCTCATCAGATGTATGATAAAAATGCTATTTTATATATGGACAAAATAAGTGCATACGTGCAAAATACCAGCTCTGAATTTATTTCATTTTTGATCATCCATTTTTCAACGCATGCATAAAAGACCCAACTAGCAAGCAAACAACAAAATAACCCAAAATTTAAAATTTTCCCCCCAGTGAAATGAGCTCTCTTGCATAAAAATAACCCTTCAAGGACGGCAAAAAACAACTGAACAAGAAACAAAGAAACAAACGTTAAGTGCAAGAACAATTTTTTTCCACATTGTTTGTTCTGCATATCATTCCAAAACCGTAAAAAATAATTCGGCCTACTCACGTTGTACTGTAGGGTACAAAATCAGTATAGTATAAGATCAAGTGTAAGTGCAACTAAGACATCTCCTACCACCTAGTGGTGAATAATGATATTACAACTTAAAACTACACCAATTCTTTTTTTCATATTTTTTATTTTATCAATTTTTTCCCCACGATTTTTCCTCCAGTTCATTTTTCTCATGGAAAAACATACATTATTATATTATCTATGTATCTTTTTTTTTCATGAAGAGTTTCTTGGGTTAAAAAAAAAATAATAATTCTGTAGGCCGCTAATTGTCCATCCCTGATCTAATACAATAATTACCAAATACAGTACATTAGTATGCCGTGAACATCATCAGGTGTGCTACAGGAAGTCATCCAATCTCATTTATGAAAACAACTAGAATGACAATAATCTTTTATTCACTACAAATAACGTATCTTTATTCATCTGTGTACGCCAGCAATTTATTAAGAGAAGCAGAACAGTTAAATGCGCTTGCACTACATGGCAGAAGGTACAATTAACCCGTGCATGCACCTGTTGCCATCTATACAACATAATATGCCGTGGCTTCCTGCGAGTTGATCATGTTTCAACTAACCAGGCCCAGATTTCACACAGAGGAAGTAAATTTGTGAGTAAATTGAGACAAGATTATCATTATTTCATTATGTACACAACCTTTAGTGCCATTTTTGTTTGTTGATGTATAATTTGATTTTCCCAATGTAAAATATGATTTTAGTTTAATACAAGTTGGGAAAACACTGGCCTAATGGGATTCAATACAAAAAACTGCAATAATACACATATTGTTAAAAGAAATAAAAAAAAACAACACCATTATTTTCTTTGTAGAATACAGTCATCTAATTGCATCTCATTAGTTGCAGCTGTATCTCATGAATGGCTGATCGAAATGAATGACAGCAATTTCCAGTGGGGTGATTGTATTCATTAAGATATTACTGGATATGTGCATCATCTCGCCTTCACAGCAGATCTCCGTCGAAGTGAAAATATTCAAATTCTTATTAAACTACAAATCTGTGAATAAACTGGCTTTAGGTGGGTTTGCCAATTGCACGTGGCTGATTAGTTTAATGAAATAACGTTGCTCCGGGGGGTGTTTATGTCACAAGCTCGTACGAAAGATTACAACCACCTCTGAGCTGCACAGCCGCGTGCGCGATAGCCCTACCTCTGGGCGCAAACCCTGTATTTTTGTTGTGGAGCGGCTGCCTAACCCCCCCACGACCCCCCCCCCCCCCACACACACACACACCCAATTACTGCCAGCTTCTGAGGACTTTGAGCGCTGTAATTCATGAGGCGAAACATTGCAGCTTTTTGTTGTGGCTTCATCAGGTGGGAGATCAATTGTAGTTTTGGAGTATGTGAACAGATGGAGACATCTGTTGTATGATTTGTCATCATGAGCACATTCAAATCTGGTCTTTTGTTTCCCTTGTATGTGAACCTTTGAATTACGGCGAAAAACATGAAGTCATCTGTTAAGTCATTTATCAAGTAATCTAACAACAACTCATGTATTGTTAGAATGTTTAGAATGCTCTAATGAAGTAAGGACATCAATAGGGTGTAAATATGAATGCAATTCTTCGGGATCAAATTATTCCCAACAAATATCAGCCTGGTAATCAGCCTGTAATTAATCCAAAGCAGTATCAGTGAATTGTAATTACATTGTTGGGACTTAATGAACATAGTAGCAAGAGGTGGGTGACAGGAGCTGGTCCATGCCCAAGGCCTGGGCTCTTCTTTCAACACAGGAATGGCATGTCATTAGCGCCGGTGATGAGATTCCTCACTCTGGGCTCCACGCCGTCGACGCCTAATCAGCCTCCTAAAATTATCTCCACAGGATATGCTTGCCTCTCTTGCAAAGAAATGAGCTTCGAATCCTCTCAATTGGAGTTGTTCCTGATTTTTTAAATGAATGTGTGCGGAATGTGTCGTGTGCACGCCGTGTCGCTCGCTGCCCTCACTCTTGAAAACAGTTAGGTCAAAAATAACCCAAATTGGGTCCAAAATGGACAGATCCACCATTAGATTAAATTCATATAAAGCAATCCAATTTTGGGGTTGGTTTCTGGGTTATTATTTTTTTGGGGCTAAATATCTCAAAAAGAATGGTCAGTTGATTTTTGACCCATTTCAATTGGTTGAGTCAAATTAATAACCAACAAAGCGACACATTTTTTGGTGTTGTCATATGGGTTACTCATTTGACCCAGCTTTTTGGGTTAATTGAATAAGTGGTATGGATAATGGATGGATGAACAACCCAACTCAAAAAATTGGGTCACATTAAATTAATGACCCACAAGCAACACAATTTTTGGGGTTGTTTTCTGGGTTATTAATTTTATCCAACTTTTTGGGCTAAATAACTCAAAAAGAACGGTCAGTTGATTTTTGACCCATTTCAATTGGTTGGGTCAAATTAATAACCAAAAAAAGCGACACATTTTTTGGTTTTGTCTTATGGGTTACTCATTTGACCCAACTTTTTTGGGTTAATTGAATAAGTGGTATGGATAATGGATGGATGAACAACCCAACTCTTTGAGTTACTAAACTCAAAAAATTGGGTCACATTAAATTAATGACCCACAAGCAACCCAATTTTTGGTGGGTGTTTTGTGGGTTATTCATTTGGCCTTTTGGGGTTAATTAAATAACCAAATTGAATTGGGTAAAAAAAAAAGAAAAAAGAACCAATCAAACATTTTGAGTTATTCAGCCCCGTGAAAAAAGTGGGTCAAATAAAATTGATAGCCTACAAAGCAACATGATTTTGGGGTTCTTTAATGGGTTGTTAATTTGACCTAACTTTTTGGGTTAAATTGAACAACCTAATTAAATTGGGTAAAAAATTTACCAATCCAACTTTTTGAGATATTTAACCCGAAAATGTTGGGGCAAATAACATTAACAACCCACAAGGCAACCAATGTTTGTGTTGTTTTAAGTGCTATTCATTTAACCCAACTTTTCGGGTTAGATGAATAACCCAAAAAGTTGGGTTGGTCCAATTAGTTTTTACACAATTTAGGTAAATTTTGGCCCAACTTTTTTTTCTTTTTCTTTTTTTTACAGTGCTTTTCCAAAGACGGTGACTTGGACGCACAGGACACCTCGGAGGATTGTTTTTCCAACGCGGCGGAGGTGAGGGGAGAGGCAGCAGGTGACCTATTTCTGAGGCAGCCCTCTGAGTGCTCTTCCACGAAGAGAGGCTCGCACAAACGAATGATGAAATGGAGGGGACGGAAGAGGAGGTGAGAGAGCAGGGTCAGACGAGCCAAAAAACACATAGCTTTTCATTAGACGGCCGAGAAGGAGGTAATTCACAACTCTGTCGACACAATATGACCATGACTGTGCGTGTTGGGTGCGAGATGCCACCACACTGTGAGCGGCAAGATGGCCGAGAAGACAGAGAAATACAATTTCCACACACGGCTCAGGAGAGAATAATGTAATAAAGCGGCACAGTGAGTAAAGAAGTAAAACAATAATAAAAAGACAATAAAAAAAAAGGGCTACTAAAATCTGCCACTTGAATGCTACCGAAACAGCTCAAATGAGGCTGCTCACCTCTTTTCACAAACGCAATCCTAGCGCAACCATGCATTTCCACTTCTAGCATCCCCGCGTATGCCGCACAGAACAATGTTTCATGCATTTCCCTCTCTCTCCCTCCTGCCATTGTCACGACACCCCAATAGACCCACTGGCTTGGAAGTTAGTTGTGAGCAAAGTTGTGGTGAGAGATTAACTTTGCAGGATTAGGTGGGTTAATTAATAGATGGCTGCTGCTCATTGTTTTGTGCTCACGCTGTAAGAAGCCACCCAAGAGAAGCGCTGCGGCATTAAATCAATTTCATGGCCCTTTTATTACTGAGGAGATAAAGCCAATATTTAGCTTTCAATTCTTCACAATTATTGGGCCCCTGCTTTGCCACTTGAGTGGCTGCACTTGGCTGGGGACAAGGACACATCTGTTTATGAGCTGCGCGGGCCCGGGGGGCCTTGGTGTCCGCACTCGGGGGAACTGTCCTCAGCTTTTCCCTTCCACGAGCCCGCAGCGCAGAAATTCAGCAATCATCAGGAGTGCCACGGAAATGAAGAAAAACTGGACCCAAATAAAGACGGGCACGCTGGCAAATCTTATCGACCTCTTTTCTACAAGCAAAATCTTTCCCAGCCTGGGGAAACATGAAAAGGCAAAATGAATATATTCATTTGTTTAACACAGCATTCGGAAAAAAAAACTATCTTTATGGTACAGCATAGGTGGATAAAGTAGTGCAAATACTATGAATCACTTAAACGAGGTGATACAATTGAAGTGGTTGCTAATAATAATGTAAAATCAGAGAGATAATGCTGATAGAATAATGATTGAAATGTAATTAAACATTTTGCAATCAGGACTTTTGTTAATAATCAGCATCATAAAAAATGCTAAATACGTTTAAAGAAGCACTGTAGGCTAATCAGAATGCACTCATCCATAAACGAGTACGAGAAAGACGTGGTCCGCGGGAACGCAGCACGATTAGTCACGGCTGTCACTGCTCATCATTGACTGGATCACACAAGGATACAAACTGCCTGCTACTAAAAACATGTTGCCTTTTAAATGACATCATATTAGGGACGTTCAATACCACTTTTTCTCAGACCGAGCATTTACTCTTGAATACTCATCGATACCATACCAAGTACTGATACCACTCGTACTTTTGATATGTAAAATTTTGACAATTTCTAATGAGGACATGCATTATGAGAACACCCTAAAAAAAAAAGTCCAGCAAAGCTTTACTTTAGACCAGGGGTCACCAATGTGGTGCCAGCGGGTACTAGTTAGCCCCAAGTACCACATGAGTAGCCCACGGGGCTATTGTAAAAACAGCTCACTAGTGATGAAGCGTTGTGATTTTCTAGGAATGCTGTAGAAGTGATCATTTGAAAATGAAAACACTGGCAGAGGTTAGTAGAAAAAAGGTGTTGCAAAGAATGTGCATCGGTTTCCTATATATTGTGAAAAAATATTAAAATGATCAGTCTTCGCATGAATAAATGAGATTAATCATAACCACGTATAAAAGGTAATTTTAGCAAAAGTGCATATCACATTGGTAGCCCTTTGCATTAAGCAGTACCCTAGAAGTAGTTGTCGGTTTCTAAAAGGTCGGTGACCCCCTGCTTTAGAAAACACATATTTCGATGAATTCATGTGAGTCTATCTTAAGAGGTTGAACTCATTTACGCCGAGTACTATACACAGACAACACAGTGTTGCGCGGAATTCAATGAGAATTACAACCCAAATAGAAAGGCATAATAGAAGCCAACAAATGGCTCACTAAACGTAATTATGTTTTATTATTGGTGACATCATGTGAGTGACTCGGCGCTGCAGTGTTGGGGTCCTACACTAAAAGGTTTATTGAAGAGCAACTCATTTTTATGGTCGGAAAACGACAGTGATGGAGAGCCAGTGTCAAAGCACCTCTTGACTTTCTTATGAACAACTCACAGAGAGTCCATAAATAGCAGAGGTAGCCGACTGACTGCTACTTTCCTCAGCGCACACGTCAATCATGAGGCTGCATGGATTTGCAATTTGAACAAAAAAAAAAAAGACTATAATCTCTTGACTGTGTGTCAAAATGAAAGGAATGGCATTTGTTACACAACAGAAGTCCAATTCATTATTCACCTCCCGGAAACAGCCACTAGGAGATGTGAGTGACCAGTTTTCATCTGTTTCAACCAACACTGGACTAGAATTGCTCAACTTGGCATTGCAAATCCCTGACTGCCATCACTCAACTCTTTAAAACAACCACCGCGATTTTCTGAAGAGGGAAGCCAGGGGAAGCAGATTGAATGAAAACAGCAGAGGGCCCAGAATTGAACCCTGTGGAACACCATAGATTGAAATTCATATTGCACATATTCGTCCGAACACTTTCTTAATTTGCTTAACATAGTTAGCATGAAGGGATTAAACTGAAAAGAAATCACAAGAAGCACCTGGGATTCGAATCGGGTACTCGTGGAGGCTGCCGATACCAGCCACCGATATTTTAGGCACACACACACACCCCAAAAAATTGACATCAAGTAAGTCCTCCTCGGCGGTAGTTGCGTCAGTATATTCCCCTCTCATTGAGGCATTTACATTTTTCAAATCTTCATAAATTTGATAAAATAGGTACATTACTGTAAAAAGAAATGCATGCAAAATTGCACTAAAAAAGTGAACCACAAGACTGTACTCAGTATCGGTGAGTATTCAAAGAGTGACCTGGTATCGGTTTGAAAAATAGTGGAAAGTGGTTATTAATAAATAAATGTGCAGTTTTAAAAGTCATACTAAAATCAAGACGTCTCGGGATAACGCAAGACATTTGCACACGGCTGCAAACAGCAGCCAAACTAAGTCAACATTAACTCAATATCTTAAAACTGTCACTCTATACAGCGAGTATATCCATATCCTTCCCTCCCTACCTGTTAAAAGCCTTAAGCCAAAGTAAAAATTCATTTGGCAAAGCAGTTAAAGGTCATTCCCAGCAGTGTGCTGAAGGAGCACAATGTACACTCAGTTCTGTATTTGTGACAATGACAGGGGCTTTATGGCCAAAACGTTTTCCTTCAGGGCACGCCGCGTCTTTTCTTGCAAGCGCGCGCATTTGCGAGTCTTTGTGTAGTGCGGCGAGCAGCAGGGCTGCTGGTGATCAAATAGTTTCTGGTGTCAAGGCTTGCTGGATGTTTTGCCGCCTGGTGCCTACACAGGCTTGGAGTCCAATGCTTTGTTTTCAAAGGTGCCAAAGCGGTTGATGTCAGAATGGGAAGTTGATGTGATTGGTGACACATTGTTGTTGCTCTTGTCAGCATTTCACGGCATACTGGAAAATATAAAGTGTAGCGAAATCCAAGCAAATCCACCAAATAACTTACTTATCCTCAAGCATGAATGGGCAAAGGCAAGATGTATTGATTGTTTGCTTGTTGTTGGCTGTTTCGGTGAAAATTAGTACCTGCATGTTTGCACATTTGTTAAGTTTACCTTTTAACCACCGAATTCTGAATCCATTCAAATGGGTTACTAATTGTACGTTTGCTGAAAAACATGTCATAGCCCCAAAAATTTAAAAATCCAATTTCACCATACTGGCAAATGGAGTACACTTAGTGTTTATAGAATTGTATCTATTTACACCATATGTTGTCCAGGCTACCAACTCTCGTATTCACTTTTTTGAAGACCAATCGCAGTGTAGAATGCATCCTGTGGAAAATTTGGGGTGAAAACCAACTATACAATAAATTCTCACCAGGAACTATTCATAACTAATACAATCTCGAGTCAATCTGGTGATTGATGGTTGTGATATTACTTAAGTTGCTAGGGGTGTCCCCAAAAAAAATAGATTCTCATAAGGATCACGATTCTCATTTAGTACGATTCAAAATCGATTTTAAATATCCCCAAATCGATTCTATTTAAATTGTTTTATACTGTCTTGCTCTTGTTTGTGTGTGCCTTTATTGGGAGCGCTGTTCATGTTGTACAAGATTTTGGTTCCACACGTTCTGATAAACTTAAGTTGTAGCCACATTAGAGAGTAGAAGGAAAAAGTCACGATCAAGTTATTCCAATAAAAGTTGGGTTTTTTTTGCAGCGTAAAGGAAGAGCATATGCCGGTGAGTAATGTTAAGATGCTTTTCTGTATGCATTCCTGAAGCATTTTGTATGACTAGTGAAGAGGAATAAAAAATATTTGTCCTCTTTGCGTGTTCCAAAACTTGAAGACAGATTTAATGTAAGAAAAAACACCTTTGCAAAAATGATTTTAATCTACTAGAGATCTCTGGACATCGTAACAGACTCCAATTCATCACTTAACAGGTGGAACTCAGAGCGCCGAATGTGCCTCTTCCGCGTGTAAAATGGCTTCTTATAGTTAAAACCGACCGCCTCTCTTTCATTTGTAGACAAAACACACTCTCTGGGTACTTTTCCATGAGCGATGGCGAAAACAGAGTCAGGGGTGCGTGTTCGAAACAGATTCTGTTCTCAAGGACCAAATGTGTTTTCCCACAGAGAAGGAACTTCTCGACCAAATAATATGTCCCAGCTTAAGGTCAAATTATACTGAGTTCAACACTACTTGCTTTACACGTCTATAAAACCTCTCAACATGGTTAATATAAAGAATTAAGATGTTAATAATGTATAACAATGGTTAATATATGAAAATAAAGAATTTAAATGTTAATAATATCTAACACTAGCCGTTCTTTTGAGTGATAAAAGTGACGCGAGTAGCGCGCTAATGAGCATTCGCGAGTCAGACTGGAGTAGATCATGACAATTCTTTGTACATCAATAAATTGAAGCACAAATCATTGTCAAGCAAAAATCGATTCTGAATCGAATCGCAGGCCCAAAAATCGAATCGTGAGACAGTCAAAGATTCCCACCCCTACTGCTAATGCTAAATGCTATCTTGGTCAATGTACCCACCATTATCCAACCTTTTCAAGCTGGCTGTGCTGTTTACCTCGCGCCGGTCTCGCATTGTTGCAAAACTGCCGCCAGAAAAGTTGAGCTCGCATTGGGTCTGACCAGCAACCACTAGCGTTAGGCTAGTAGGACTACATTTCCCATGATTCTTAGACACGGAAGAAGAAAGACATTTGAGTTCTGCTGTAAAAAAAAAAAACAACCCTTGTTAGATGAGTTATACCAATCACTATAACAGCTGACATTCACATGGCCCAGACAATTAGCTTAAAATTGGGACGGAACCTGTTTGGAAACGGGATAAAACAACGGCACTGGTGAAATCCATCAAGACTAAAAATTTGGACTGTCCCGTGAAACAGAGACATCTGGCCACCCGAGTTCACCCTCCTCACTGGAGTTGCATGTTCCAGTCAGTGCTCTTTAGCTGCCTTTCTCCTTTCTTTGTTCTCAGACATTTCCCAATGAAAACTGGCTTCCTTATGCATCAATAAGATTCTCCTTTGTGCTCTGACAACAGCCTGACTGATGTTAATGTAATCGGCACTGTTCTTTGGCCCCAAAAACTGCCAGCAGCGGCTCAACCCGTCATTGACAAAAGAACTCCATCAGTCACAGAGCACTCCACTTGCTTCTGCTTTAGGAAGACTGTCAACTGTCTAACACATCGGGCCAGCTTGGGGACAGCTGCTATTTCTATGGCGGCTCTATGGATCAAGTAGCCTCTGGCTGCATCTCGACAGCTGCCTGAAAGAGATGGAGTAAGGTTCGGGCACACTATTAACCACAATTACTCGTTAGCATCTGGACTTGCGGTCCGCTGTGCCGATTATGACTCGACGGATTCGCCGTCCTGCAACGTCGTCCTTTTTCAAGTCTTAAGTTTCCTTCTCTGACACGTTGGATGAGCTCCAAAATGCAGATTGATGGATCTTACGGACCCGCACTTAGACGGATCCGGGGGAACCGCTCCGAGTTTTGCCGGCGCGCTGGGAGCAGTGCGGCGCTGGCTGCACAAGGAGAGCGACTCCGATGGGATGGCGGACGGTTATTAGCGCGGTCTCAGAGCTTTCGCCGCATTTAGCGATGTCTTGGGAGTGCAGTGAACCGGCGCAAGCTTGCTGTCTAAAGGCTCATATATCCGGCTGGAATTGACGCTCAGGGCTACGGCATCGCTTGTTAAGCACTTCCTGCGAAAACGCACGGTTTGCTTGAAAAGGTGGAAGCCATGCAGGACAAAAGGTTAAAAATATTACCTCCCGTGTCACACGCTGCCTTCACCTGGGCTCTTTCTGTTGTTACAGGATAGTGCGATTATATTAGGGCAGGCCAATTAGACAAGGACAAAAAAAATGGCCAGGCACACAACAAATGGATGTCAATATTACTAAACTAATAATAATGTCTGGATACTATGGATGTTCGATACTATGTTTAACTCACTGCCATAAATTCATAAAAAACAAACAAACAGGTTATTAAAAATTAGGGGTGACAGGCGATTAAAATTTTGATGAGTTTATAGTAATTTTAACTTACGATTAATCACAAATTTTATGTCTGGTCTAAATGTACAATTAAAAAAATCTAGGTTTGTTAACTAGTGTGGAAAAAAAAGTTAAACTAATAGAAATAATTCAAATGATTTTTTGACGTTTGTAGCCGTCAATGGCAGTGAATGAATAATAATAAAAAAAAAAGAGAAGATAAAGATTATTAAAAATTCGGGGCGTCAGGCGATTCCAATTTTTAATCGTAAGTAATCGCATGACTTCAATAGTTAACTCACGATTAATCACAAATTTTATATCTGTTCTAAATGTACAATTAAAAAAAATCTAGGTTCGTTAACAAGTGTGGAAAAAAAAGTTAAACTAATAGAAATAATTCAAATGATTTTTTGACGTTTATAGCCGTTAATGGCAGTGAATGAATAATAAAAAAAAAAAGAGAAGATAAAGATTATTAAAAATTCGGGGCGTCAGGCGATTCCAATTTTTAATCGTAAGTAATCGCATGACTTCAATAGTTAACTCACGATTAATCACAAATTTTTATATCTGTTCTAAATGTACAATTAAAAAAAATTGAGGTTTTCATACTCTTGTTAACAAGTGTGGAAAAAAGTACTAACACTAATAGAAATAGTTTGAATGAATTTTTGACGTTTATAGCTGTCAATGGCAGTTAATTACTTAATTCTTGATACTCAATGATACCAATACCAAGTACTGATACCACTAGTACTTTTGATGCATAAAATTCCCCCTAAAAGAATGACAAATAATTGTAAAGAAATCTCTACTGTATTTAGCTCAATACAGTGTTTTCCTTTAAAAGGTCGCGAGTACCGATACTTTGAAATAAGGCCTCATATGGGCCTGATACCGATACCTGGTACCGGTACTCGCCCATCCCTCATTTTGGTAATATCTCATCCAGCTGCTTAAGAAGGTTGAATTTAGGAAATTTAGAAATCATGTAAATTATATCTACGCAAAATAGACAAGATCTATTAGGTCAAAGGTCAAATCACGACATTCTAAGCCACTTTTTTTTTTTTTTTTACCCAGGCAAGGCTATTGATTACAAATGACAGGCAAACAACTATAAATCCAGCAAATCCAGCGCACAGGTGAAGCCGAGGGGGGAATTCACTTCGAGATGGAGGCCGGTGATCGGTGAAACAAGTCTTTCAAGCGTGCCGCTCCAGCCCATTTCGGGGGGCCCGAAAGATGGAGTGAGACGGATGAAGTGTGAGGAGCGCAGACGAGTAGAACAGATGAACGGAGGAGGGCAACGGCCATATCGGCGGCAAAGGGAGACAAAGAGAGGAAATGACATCCAATGAGAAATAAGGCCAGAACACCAGCGTCCAATTCACTCTTGCGGAATTCTCGAAGGCGCTGGATAAAAATAGCCGCAGCTCCGTTAGAGCACATTCAAATGCACCATTAAATACACGCATGTGTTTATAGTGCTACAACATGGGAAAAGGTCATATAGAAAATGGTCGTCGTAACTAGAAATGCATGTCGACCACAGTGTGTCCTACTGGGCATCCGAAAGTTTTTTTTATGACACTGTATTTCAATAATAATACTAGAAATGTCAAAATGAGTCGACAGCTAATTGTTTACCACATTAATCAATGACCATTTGAGGAATGGAGTCATCGTTTAGAGCTTTTGTTTACTTCAATTTTCCTAATCTCTGATCTCAGCCTCTCAACAGTGATTAGTGTCTGATTTCGGTCATTCTTGATGAAAGCAGACTCGTTATTCTTCTGTTTTTAATCACAATAAGACATTTGCTTTTACTTTGCAAAATTTCAAAAAGGTTGGCGAGTACAACATCAATCACTATCATGTGGTATTGCTTATGTGTTTTTTTTTAAACCACAAAACAATATAGGGATGGCCGACACCACTTTTCTCCAGACCAATAAGAGTGAAGCATGAGAGAATATGAGTAATCAACTCTTCAGTCGTCACCGATACCAAGTGCTGATACACATACAATTTCCCCAAAAATGAAAATACATATTTGATAATTTCCTTAAAATTACATGAAATTAATGTCAATTTTCTATTATATTTTTTATTATATATTTTTTATCTTATAATATATATATATATATATATATATATATATATATATATATATTTATATAAATAAATAAATAAATATATATATATATATATATATATAAATAAATATATATATATACACACAGTATATATATATATTTTAAATTATTTTATTTTATTTATTATTTTGCATAAAGCATGCGCTAAAATGAACTCATTCACTGCCATTGACGGCTATAGACGTCAAAAATCCACTTGAACTGGACTGGCAGTGAATGAGTTCATTTTAAAAACATTAATAAATAAAATAAAATAAAAAGTCCCAATTAAAATATGAGGCTGTAAAACGTTTTAAGGAATACAGTGAAATGTGAAGAATTCGTTTCAATACAATAGTGCTTCAAGTATACAAGTATCAGGTATCAGTATCGGTGCGCATACCGGTTTTATTTCAAGGTATTGGCGACGGCTGATATTGGAAGAAAAATAATAGAAAATTGCCATATTCTACGCACATAAAACAAAAGTGAGCCATGAATCCAAAGTATCGCCATAAAGGGATACAATAATGTAGCTATCAAATGTTATACTGCGGTTGATTTTTTTGTCAGTAGTATTTTGATTCTATATTTGTTGGTAAATACAGTAACGCGGCGTATTGTTGGAGCACATTTCATCCAGAAGCTTCATTTATTTCCTGTCAGTGGATGACAGTAAGAGGGACAAGCCAGCGGAAATAAGCCCGTTGATAAGTCACAGCAGAGGCGTCGAAGCACACTGCCGCCTCCTCACAGGCGGAGGAGGGCATCCTGTCACGGGGGGGGGGGGGGGGGGGGGGGGGACCGTGACACCACTTCACATGGCGGCCCATTTATAACCCCCCGCCTTGGTGGCAAACACGTGGAGGCAAATTAACAAAACAAAAGAACAATTACGTATCAAAAAACAAAAAAAAACAAAAAAAAAAACAAGAGACAGGCACCTCGCAAGACATCTTTTCATCTCCAGACTGACAAGTATCCCATTGTTGTCATCTCTCGGCGCCACTTTGTTGTTGTTGAAAGCACCTCGGGTTTGTTGTTATCAAAGGCATAAATCACAGCGCCGAGGAGAGCCAGGTGGCTTTCATATGAACTGCCGCGCAGATGCTCCCGTCTCACCTTTCCTCTCGGCGCCACGCGGCAAAAAACGCCGCGCGCCAAAACACGTGCCTCGCGTAGAACGCGGACGCAGCCGGCGAGGGAGGGTAAGAACATTTACACGCCGGCTAATGATTCAATTAGAAGCCCGGCTAATCCAATGCGTATATTATTGCGAATCTTGTGTAAACACCTTCACCGGGTTATCTTACCGGCACGCGAGTCCCAATCGGAGACTTGATTAAGATAGCCGGGGGGGGTTGCTTGTCAATCATTGAAATCAACCTTGCGATGCGTTTGTCCGCTTTTCCGTCGCTTTGGATTCCTCGCGCGCGGACCGGCGCGTTCGCGCGGGGAACGGGAGGGTGGCATGCAACTCAAAACTGAAATCAAACATTAGTTACGCCTTCCAAATGCAAAATGAGAGGCAAGAAAAGAGCTTAAAAAAAATCTAATCAAATCAATAACGCCCAGTTTTGACACTAAATCGTCAAATGCATTTGACGAGTGTTATAACACGCTGGTGCGATTTGTGAGCATATGATGAGATTTGGGCGATACAAGCATGACCGACTGGGCTGCTACAAACAATTATTTTAGTGATTGTTATAGTATAATAGTTAGAATTAATTTGTCAATTAATGGGATTAAAAAACTGTTTTAGTTTCCATCCCTTCATTCAAAAAAAAGGACATTATTTCAATTTGACAGTGCACAAAAAAAAAGTTACTGGTTTGGACTTGATCATTGTTTTTCAAAATAAATTGTCTTATATATATATATATATATATATATATATATATATATATTTTTTTTTTTTAAACAAAGATAATGGGTTCTCCAGAAATGAGAGGATTTGCTTCAGTTGGCCGGGAAGCAAATCGGCTGAGTTCACTCCCACAATGGCATAAACTTTATAACTTCCAACCAATCTGCTTTTATGAGAGACTACAGAAATCAGATAATACTCGATTTACTTTCCAGAAACTGAAAGTCCGAGGATTTGGCTAATTTTAAATTAAACAAGCTCTCTAAACGATTATCCAGAAATCTTTCGATTCATTTGATTATAGTTTATTATATGGTTATATTATCCTCTAGTTCCGTGGGAGGATCGGATTGTGAAAATGAATTGAAAGAATTAAGTTGGAAACTCGATTCGCAAACAAACAAAACGGTTTACAATCAAATTTTTTCGGATAAATATTTTTGGGCTTCACAAACTTCCCGACATCTGCGCTTCCCTTACACGACATAGACTTCAAACTCTATGCGTCACCTATTTCAGGAATCGTTGTTTTTGTCTTCCTGTGAATTATCCCTCACTATGGCTTCCGAAAAAGGCAAACCATTTCGTCGGCGCTGGTTGGCGCTTCGAAAGCTCCGTTGCTACGACCTCGCTAAATCAGCGTACCGATCCGTCACTTTTTTGGGCTTCGATTCAAATTTTTCAACACGGCGGCTTTTTCTTTTACGTAACATATTTTGCAGGGTAAACAAGATGACTGTCATTTCAATATTTGATTTACAAGACTCTCATGGAACAAATTCAAATTGAAAGTCAAAGCACAATTGCAATGCCTTGGTCTCCGCGTAATGCCTTTCAACACACAACTGTTTTGTTTCCCCGACTCGCACATCTGCTTGACTCCGTTTCAACCGCAATAAAACTGCTTTATTTTTACCGGTCTACGGCCCTAATCTCCCAATATTGCGCCCATATAACACATAGATGTAGTTTACAGTTCTAATGTTGGGTTAGAAGCGGTATATCTCACGGCTGCGCGAGTAATGAGTTTCCAGCCGAGCCAGTCAGACGAGCCACAACGGCAACTTTATAAAATATTACAGCGTGCTTCAGCCTAAGTACGTATTATATCGCAGGGCACAAAAAAAAAGCAATCCTACTCAATCTTAATTTACGCTGTGACCTTAAAGTTAAAGATTTGAGGATATTGATTCGCACTGGCTCGGTTAATTGGTATGGTCATACTTATCTGTAACGACACAAGTCAGTGTCTGTTTGTTTACCCACATGTGCACGTTTGTCACCAAAGCTAAATGTTTCTTTGGGTAATGAAAGCGTTTTGGCACGCTGATCCTTTGCCATTCAGACTTTGTGAGTCTGTGATTGGAAATAGAAAAAGTCAATTACAGAGGTGAAGGGAGCCGGAGCTTGGCAAAAACCCGGCTTTATGTCAGTAATTGGGCCTGAGATGGTATACCTTTGGAAAGATGAGGTCAGGAAAAAGATATATATATGGTGAAATTTCAACCGGCAATCCATCCGGGAGCATATAAAACATGTTGCTTAGGAACTATTACGGCCTTTCACAAGGCATGATCATGTGCTTATAGACCGAGCTTGGGGTAAAAAGGCCACTTTGTCTTATCCACGCCTTTGAAAAATCTTGGGTGGAGATGTATAGAGTCCACTGCTGGCTGAATCCCCAAAGAAGAAATTGCAAGTGATGGCCAATCTCCGTACGAAAAATGTCATCTGTCACACGGAATTGGGACTGCGGATTGCTATACCAAAATGTAAGCATAAGTATTAGCATTAGAGCTGTCAAAATGAATCGATTAAGCAACAAGTTAGGATGATCAAATTAATCGATAATTATTTTAATAATCGAGTAATCGTTTGGAGCCATTTTTTTTTTAAATTTAAAATGGTCCAAATCCTCTGATTTCAGCATATCAACAGTAATTGTTGACTGATTTTTGTAGTCCTTCATGAAAGAAGACTGATTATCTTCTGCGTTTAATCAAAATAAGACATTTGCAAACATCTGTTTTTAATTTAGAAAATAATGACCGAACCGTTAACATAGTACAACATCAATGTTTTTTTTTTTTTTCTTCTTCTTTCAAATCACTATACGAATACAAAGCATGAAATAAACACCAATCACTGGTTAATAAACCGCAATCTGAGGATAAATGTTTTTTTTAAATACACTTTAACTCTTTGACTGCCAAGCGTTTTCAGAAAAGGGATGCTGTGGGTGCAAGCTGATTTAAGCATTTTGACTGATCTTTCAAGGTCCACAGAAAATTTTGTGTTTTGACTTTGGAAACACACAAACTACCAAGGCTTTCCTCCACCCGTTTCCAAAAAAACATAGTTTTTTTTTGTTTTTTTTCCAACGACTTTTAACGTCTTTGGCAGCCCTCCTTAAGATTTTACTAAACGTTATTAAACGTTTTTGGCAGTCAAAGAGTTAATGCAAAATTAAAATGAATCCGATGAGTCGTATTAATCGACTATTAACTCATTCACTGCCATTGACGGCTAAAGACGTCAAAAATTCCTTTGAACTATTTCTATTTAACATTTTTTTCCACTTTTGTTAACAAGAGTATGAAAACCTCGATTTTTTTTATTAGAACAGATATAACATTTATGATTAATCGTGAGTTAACTAGTGAAGTCATGTAATTAATTACAAGTAACATTTTTAATCGCCTGACGCCCTTAATTTATAATAATCTTTTCTCTTTTTTTTTATCGCGTAAGGCGATGAATTTTTTAAAATTGTTATTAATTGCATGACTTCAATAGTTAACTCACGATTAATCATACATTTTATATCTGTTCTAAATGTACAATAAAAAAAATCTAGGTTTTCATACTCTTGTTAACAAATGTGGAAAAAACGAATAGAAATAGTTCAAATGATTTTTTTGACGTCTATAGCCGTCAATGGCAGTGAATGAGTTCATCGGCAGCTTCGTATTACGGATCTGGTTGTGAAATGTCCATTTTGACGTTTTTCACTTGGACTTGATCGAGGCTGTAGAATAAGACGATCCAATCGTTCCTCGCCTCGTCCAGCCGCGCACAGCGAGTTGATGTGCGGCAAGCGCAAGTGAAAAGCGGCGTCTTGTTCCGGCACTTTTAAGTGACAAGAGCATGGATTCTTTGTAGCCGAGTTGCAAAGGCGGCATCAAAGAGGACAAACTAGGCTCTTTATTGAAGTGGAGCTGCACTTTGGCCCTCGCCTTTGTACTCCTTCGCATGCACTTAGGTAAAAAGGAAAGTTCTCCCGCGGCGTGGAAGCCGTCGTGACATCGCAACACATCTGCTTCCACACAATAATCAATATTGGACCTACTCTCGGTTACTTTTCAACAGCTGTTAAAGATGAAAGGAGGGAGAGGGGGGATCGCTTTTCTCCTGAACTACTGAGGAGGGCAAAAATACAGAACAGATAAGGCGAAAGCATTTCAATTCATTTTGATTGTCGAAACGCTAACACTGTGAAGAGAGGATGCGGTTTTGCTTCATAACCCTTAAAGCTGACCAAGGGCGGTTTATTAGGTGACTTTAATAGGTTAAGACAGATAAGGAGAACAAAGATGTCTGACCTTGCAAGTGGTTCTTATGTAATGGTCTACTTAAGTGCATTGGACTGTCGAGCTCCTTCCCACGGCGGGATCAGAAAAGGCAACATGTCGCCGCAATCCACTTTCCTTGGACATCCCCCCCTTGTGATTCTTTGGGTTTGAAAGGGCCTCGTGAGCCCAGTGAATCGGCTGCGTCGTCCCGATGGAGCCAATCAAACTAATTAAACGGGACTACTTAAGCCCCGTCTCATTAGTGTCCAAGTAAACAGCCTTAATTTTATATGCATTTTAATGCCCGTCGCCAAGATCGGTAAGAGGCGACGGACGAACGATGAAAGCTGGCAATTTTCTGCTTGCAAAAGCTTACTAAACGTCATTTCAACCGGAGAAAATGTGTGTTTGTTTGTGGATTTATGTTGAAGACCCCACTGTGAGTCAAACTTGAGGACTTGATACAAAATGCTCACTAAAGTATCCGTTTTGCATTGCAGCAAAACGAAAGGGTTAAACGTCGTATGGTGCAAAAAAAAAAAAAAATGCATTCACGTGCACTTCCAGCTGATTGCAAAAGATATCGCCTACACGCTGCTTTGAGACCGAGCGAAGGCGTGCAGAGGGTTGCGAGCTATCGCCGTGAATATTTGCATAGGTGCGAGTATATGTCTGCACATGTCCCGTCCGCTGGGGACACGAGTGATGGGAGCGACTGGAGAGCTATTAGCACAGTCAGCGGGAGGGAGGGCCTGGGAGGGCCGGGAGGCGAGATGGAAAGGACGGGCCAACTGGGTAGAGAGCTCGCAAGTACAAAACTCCCTGGGCCCGGAGCTTTCGAACAGTGGGTGGCATCAAAACAACGGTGGAGACGGAGCACGCACACACAAGTGCACACATTCTCCTCTGTCTATTTCCATGCCCGTCCTCCTTTTTCAGCGCCATCTGATCTCCAGCGGCGTCCAAAGGTAGCAGTCAAGTGAGGAGGCGAGACACCTCAAGGTTTACTTTAACATTTAAGACTTGATTAGCTCTTATTAGACAGGGTTCGACATCAACAGTGGCCATGTTTTGAGTTTCATCCTCTGCTACGTACTCGCACGCTTTTTGGAACGCTACATATTTTATTAGTTTACATTCCCCTGTGCTGAGGAAATAGGTAATCTGTTTCCTGAGCACGGGTGATGTCATTTTGTTGACAGCAATAGGCAAAATTCGTTTTTAAGGTATTAACTCATTCACTGCCATTGACGGCTCTAGACGTCGAAAATTCATTTGAACTATTTCGGCTAGTTTAACATTTTTCCCACTTTTGTTGACAATAGTATGAAAAACTAGAATTGTTTTTATTGGATTAGAACAGATATAAAATTTGTGATTAATCGTGAGTTAACTAGTGAAGTCATGCGATTGATTACGATAAAAATGGTCATCGCCTGACGCCCTAATTTTTTTTAATAATCTTTTCTTAAAAGAAAAAAAAAGGATTATTAAAAATTGGCAAAAAATAATTACTTTTTTTTTTTTTGTTTAAAGAAAAGATCATTTAAAATTAGGGGTGTCAGGTGATTAAAATGTTTAATCGCATTACTCCACTAGTTAACTCACGATTAATCACAAATTCTATATATGATCTAAATGTACCCCAAAAAAATCTAGGTTTTCATTCTCTTGTTAACAAAAGTGGGAAAAAAAATCAACTAATTGAAGGTTAAAATGAATTTATGACGTCTATAGCCGTCAATGGCAGTGAATTAGGGATGTACAAAAATATCAGTGGCCGATAATTATCGGCAATTATCGACCAATTTGACGTCAAACAAATAAACCAGATAATTAAAAAAATCCGCCGATAATAATAGACTTGCCGCGTTGTTGTCTATCTGTTGTGGCTCGAGATTTGTCTCCACAAAATGTTACCCTCACAGTTTTTTTGTTGAATTTTTAAAACGTGACTGTTTTGTTTTGGCAAACTCAAAATTAGTTACTGGTTGTCTTTGAAGCAGAGATATCAATAAAATTCTGCTTCATGGTGCGCTGCAAATATTTCGATGTATTTGCACTTATAGTAGGACTCGAAAGTTTATTTGTATTCAAGTTAATTTTGCAAACAAATATCGGCTTACTTATCGGTTATCGACATCGGCACATTCTAAATGATTGGTTTAATGGTATCGGTTGAAAATACTATTATCGTGCATCCCTAGTATTAATTGTTCATGAAAAATAATGACGTTAATTATAGACAAAATATTATTTTCTTAAAGTTGAAAACGGTGGCTGACTGATTAGCACGTCTTCCCGGGTGGAGTTTGCATGATCTCCCCGTGCCTGCGCGGGTTTTCTCCGGGTTCTCCGGGTTTCCTCACACATTCCAAAGACATCCACAGCAGGTTAATGATGTAAAAGCAATGGAGAACGCTGCATTTAAAATTGCGCTGAAAGGCCAGAAATGCAAGGAATTTTGTCATAGGTGATATGGCATGACTCCTTCTTGTGCCAACTATTCAACTTGAGCATTCAAAAGATTGGAAACGGCACCGCTTAATGCGCTATATGTCTTTAGAATGTTTGTTTCTGACATTTCCAAAAATGTGTGTCTTTTAAGTTGTCCCATTTTGTCTGCACCTCCTCATAACCACAGCTAGCTTTATGCATACGAGTGTCGGTTCACACGAGTCATGCCATTCGATCGTAGAAATGCCTGGTTAGCAGAGCAGCGTCCACATCCGTGCAGATGTACATAAAACCTTTTTAGCGGCGAGCTAATCTCGGAGCAATGTCGCCTCATGAGTGCACACAGAAGTAGACTAGGCGTGACATATAGTGCCGTCCGGTGACGTCACGGCCGCATAGTCACTGCTGTCACTGGCAATGGAGTCACGGCCCGCGGAGCTCAGTGTTTGTGTATGAGTGTGTGTGTGTGCAGTCAGCATTACTTTAGAGACAGTGAGTCAGACGGACAGGAAAGCGGAGCGGCCCCTGGTAAAGTGCCTCCGTCGTTCGCGTTGAAGAGTCTTTGATTGTGTCTGTTTTATGCCCGTGTGCGCATGAGAACGAAATGCGACGGGCCTGGTCGTTCAAGTGAGCTCACACAACGCTCGTTGTCAGGCCCCGATTTTAAGGCTCGCGACTCATGAAGAGTTCTGGCCTCCGTAGAGCCATCGGGCTAATGATCAGCCTTGGCAATTAAAAGCTATCTGTGAGTCAGAGTGGCATCAGGAGGGCCATCTGCTTCCAGCCCAGTAGCACTTATTCTGGCCTGTGGGACCACTTGCTGGGGTCACAGCTCGCCCGGCTTGTAGTGAGATGGTCACAGGATCCGAAGAACAATCTGCTGCCTAGCTCAAGTTCAGCTGAGACTTGCTCCGGAGACGGCACGGCTGCATACACGCAGAGGGACCTCTGTTCCGGAGCACATTGTTGCGCACACCCGTGACACTGGTAACCTCCTCATCGGATCCACACCAGTGACTTTGCCCACCTGTTCTGGTAGTGTTGCCAAGAAATTGGGCGGTTATTGTACTGACAAGGGGGAGAGAGGTTGGAAAACTCTGGACATTCTGGTGGTGACTGCACACGGTTGTCCCAAATGACAACAGCGTTCACACTGGAATTAATGAGGCACATCTAGCAGGAAGTGAGATCAATTCCAAAAGAAATCCCACACTTTTAATGAGCAGAACTATGTTGTTGGGGGGGGTGGAGTGGTCATCTCACATTCTAGAGTTTGCGGGTTCGATCCCATGCCATTGTGACCATGTCTAAGTATCCTTGAGCAAGATACTGAACTGGCAGTTGCTCCTTTTTTTTTTTCTTTCTGGAGAGCTCAGTATTGCCGATTTGTCGTCATCATCATTGCTCCCTATATATTTTTTTTTGTATGTGTATGTGCGTGCGTGCGTGCGTGCGAGTGTGTGTATATTCATTAGTTCACCTAAAACCTATAAAAAAAATCCCATACCGTTCACCTAAACCGAACACTTCCAGCCAGAGTCGTGAGGCCGTCAGGAGACCCGAGGAAGGACCAAAGGAAAGTGGCTCAGTGGTAGAGTGGTCATCTCACATTCCAGAGGTTGTGGGTTCGATCCCATGCCATTGTGAGCATATCGAAGTATCCTTGAGCAAGATACTGAACTGGCAGTTGCTCCTTTTTTTTCTTTCTTTCTGGAGAGCACAGTATTGTTCATTCGGTAATTTTACCGATTTGACGTCATCATCATTGCTCTCCTTTTTTTTTTTTTGTGGGTGATTATGTGTATGTGCGTGTGTGCATTCATTAGTTCACCTAAAACCTATTAAAAAAATCCCATACCGTTCACCTAAACCGAACACTTCCAGTCGTGAGGCCGTCAGGAGACCCGAGGAAGGACCAAAGAAAAGAAAGGAAAGTGGCTCAGTGGTCATCTCACATTCCAAAGGTTGTGGGTTCGATCCCATGCCATTGTGACAATGTCGAAGTATCCTTGAGCAAGATACTGAACCGGCAGTTACTCTTGATTAAATCAGTAGGTGAATAAGTAGTCAAATGTAAAGCGCTTTGAACGGGGTAAAAGCGATATATAAAAGAAGAAGCGTTTGTTTTATTCTTCAAAGTCAACGGTTTTGGATGAAAGTCCATAAGCTGTACCACCTGGGAACCGGAATGCATACATGCTATCCGTCCCGATCCATTAACATTACATGCGCAACTTTGGCTCCGAAAGTTGAAAGCTCTATATAGTCCATGTGAGCGCCTTTCCATCTCTCTGTGCAGCAGACAGGTGCAGAACCCTGGGAGGCTACCTGGTGTTTCAGGCCAATGCTTTGCAGTGACCTGTTGTGCATTTATCATATGCTCGGTTGGTTCTGCCCCAGTTTAAAGGGACATTCAACCCCAAGGAATCATCATGTCAGACTCACAGGTCAGCGGCTCTTTCCCTATATGCTACGTGCTGAGAAGACAGCTGCTCCGTCATTTATTCCCCCTCCCCCGGAAATGGGACTTACAGTCAGTAGCATCCTTTCAGAAGATACTTACTCAACATCAACACTAGACAGTAATTGTGACCCAACTAACATCTTGCAGATATGTGATAGGAAAAGACAATTTTCTATGAAAGACTTCTGTTGGATAAACATTTATACATATTTCCTTTGAGAATAGTCCCTAACGTTCCCTTTTTATGATGGAAAATAAAAATGGAAACTTTCATTCACACCTTCTGCTATTTATAGCGGATACCGCTATCGACCAACCAGCTAACACGCTCTGCATTGGAAACACGAGGAACTGTTAGAAAATGTACCTCGGCAAACCGAAACCAACTGAAGCACGAGGCGAAAATGTGGCTTGTCAACTTTCTTCAACTTTAAAAAGTTTTAACCACTGCTAGCAAGACCGCTTTAGTCTCTCATCAAAAGGTGCGGCTGCCGTCGATGTACACAAGCACAATTGTCATTGGCCATTCATAATGACATGCGATCATGAAAGTGCGTAAATATGATAAATAGCCACCGACAATGTGTATTTGCTTACTAGCAACACTAAGCTAACAATAGCTTAATATAAACAAAGCTATGTTAGCCACGTGTGCTAGCTTGGTAGCACGGCTTGTTTGGAATAGAGTGTTAACACTATAAAATGAAATGTTACTGGTTAAAGAGGTAATAAAATTACTTGTGGCATACTTTATTTTTGCTAGTTGTTAGCAAACAACGCCAGATGATTGATAACTCATCAGTCACGCCTTCTGTCTCTAGTTGGTTGTTCTTCGAAACCATAAACTTCCTCTTGTTAAGCACTAATAACGCACCGCTATAAAGTATTAGCTCGAACTCACTTGCTACCCTAGTGACGACTCGCTGAATACAAAATGGATGACTGGATAATTCTATAGAATCCCACTAGAGGTTTAACATGGCAGTTCTGTAGAAGGCGTGGAAGCTGGAATAAGAATAGATAAATGCTAAAATTGCACACTGTGTGGTAACAAAAAACAATCAAATGTGAAATTCCGAAACAAACATCCCGCATAAACACAAGCATCACTATAAATGTTCTTGAATGCAGTTTCTCGGTAAAAACATTTCATGGTATAAACACATTTACTTGGTATGTCGTCCCAAAATTACCTGCAGTTATCCTCCCTCTCCACTTCTTAATCATCGTTTCTATCTATTTTTTTTTTTTCTGTTTAAAAGGCTGACTCAGAGGAGCCATATTGCTGTTTGTCTGTCTTGACATCTGGAGTAGCTGAATGACTGATTGTAATGCGTCTCTCTTCCACAGTCTGTCTATCTGCCCTGATGGGAGCTTACTAACATCTTCATCTCTGCTTTTTCAGAGTAGCATAATGACCTCCAAGTAGCAGCCCTAATGGAACCATAATGGTCATTTATGCTGGGGGAGGCTCCGAGGGCACAGCTGTGGAGGCAGCAAGTTGCACAAGAAGACGAGAGAGCGCGGCGAAGCTCCTGGTTAAGTCCCTCCACTTCCACCTCTTCCAATCGTACGCGTCTCCCGAATCGAATCCTTCTTATGAATGTGGCCTTTATGTGTGTGCTGTGTGAGCGCAATTAACGGCGTATTCATGTGTGTGCCATGGAAGGCTTGTCGACAATAGAACGATTCTATAAATGCCACGTGCGGCTTTATGTCTCGCCGTCTTTGTCTTCTATGGTTTATTCACAGACAAAATGCACATTTAATTATCATCATTATCATTAGTGTCTTATTCATCATACACATTATACAATACTATTCGCACAATGGATGGTGCAAAGTGTCTAACAATACATTTGCGCTCTTTCTTCAGTGTTTCCTGCAGCATTTAACTGAAAAAGCGCTCATGTTGAACATATTAACCTCTATAAAAGATACATTGTGTTTCCAGAATTACTCCGCGCCGATTAGTTCCTTGCAAATAACAGCAGATACCGGTTACCTTCTAGACTACATACTTCCATCACGAAATGCACACGTTGTGGTACTTTCTTCGGTGCTGCACACGGAACAACACAATGACACATTTAAATAATGCTAATGAGGCTGTTGCATGGAAACCAGAATGTACAGCAATGTGAAGTATGCTTTGGGATCTTCTACTTTGTCCATTTGCAGCATTACGCTCCCACGCGTTATTAGAGAAAATGTACCGTATAGCTTACCGCTGGAGAGGATGCATTAGACCGCATGCGACGGGGGTACGTTCAAAGCCAGAGAAAATGGTTTTATGTTTGATGTTGTCACGTAATCATACGTACAAATCACTTATATCTTACACCTCCTTTAATGTCATGCGGCAACATTTTTTTTAATCTTGAGTTGCTCTTAAAGGGTCTTCTTTAAAAGCAATCTGAGAATCACGGCTGTCCAAACAGTTTTTATCAGTCTTGTCCAGGAAATGATGTGCTCTTTAACGTCGGTTCCTTTCTGCTTCATTTTTAGTAAGAGATGTCTTCAAATTTTAAGTACAGTGGGTATAAAAAGTCTACAAAACCCATGTACAAATTTCAAGTTTGTGATACGTCAAAATCTTATCCACCATTAATTTGACCAACAACCGGTACAAATCAGGTGATTAAAAAATACAGAGGGGAAGTATAGAAACAAAGTCAGCTGGGATAGTCTGTATTCATGTCATGGATTGAAACTAGCGGCCACTTGATTAATTACCCCCCCCCACCCCCCCACCCACACTTTTTTTTTTTTTTTTTTTTACAAAATGTGTTTTTTTTTCCTTTTAAAGAATATTTTTTTGGGGGAAATATTTTATTATCATTATTTTTTTAAAATTTAGACACACCCCAAAAATTCTCCCCAAAACGCTGATAAATCATAAACATTTATCACATAAAACAGGGGTGTGGGGGATTGGGTTAAATGGGGGAAAATAATCCCTGAAAAATGAGCAAAACCCCCAAAATATTGAAATATATATACTGTAAAAAAAAAAAATAAAATAAAAAATAAATAATAATATGCAAATTTGCGGGTGCCAAACTGCAAATATACTTCAACTGTAATTTTAAATTGTAATATCACCATTCACCACTAGATGGCAGACAAGGCTTAGTTGTGGGTCTTATACTGCCCAAGCCACAACGTGAGTAGGCCTAATAATGTTTTGAGGATTTGGATATATGACACACAGTACCTCAATAATAATAATAATTGTACATATTTTGCTCATATTGAAATGGCGTTTTTTTTTCCTGGCTGAGCCCCGAGTAGAACTAATGAAAATAGTTATAAATGTTATATAGTTTGGGAAGCCTTAACTTCATTTGTGGCTGGATGCCTAATTAGGAAGCTTAGAGTTTAATTTGGAGCTTCCTCAAATGCAAACTGCCAAAGCGGAAGAGCTGCAGCTTCATCAGTTCCTCTCTTCATTCACTTAATCTAAATTATTTACAACTTTAATAATGAACTCTTACAAGATGCCAAACAATCTTTAGCTAGCACAGTAATACAACCTTTTAGTTAAGTTATATAAAGGGCAAGGTAATCAAAGAATAGGAGTGACCTCTGCTTCTCCACTAGCACTTTTTTAAAAAGAACATTTTAAGTCAAGAAAAGCTCTGATCATAAAAGTTTTTTTTTTTTTTTTTTTTTAAAGAGTTATTGGCATCTATGCAACTCCTTCCCATTTTTCTCTCAACTTGATTATGGCTGCAAATCACTCACTTCAAGCATTATGCCCGAAGGCTGCTGCTGCAAGGCAATCACTGCGTGATTACACAAAAACGCATCTAGGAAGCAGAGAAAGTGAGCAATATCAACGTGAGAGTAGGACGTCACTTCCGAACAATATTTGATCAGATTGAAATACGTGTAAAGAGTAATTCTTTACAAACGTTTTCATTAGTTGCATACTTCGCGGCGACATTATTGCGCTTTACAGTTATCGTTTCACCTCTTAACACATTTCACTGAACTCTATTTATACATGAAGGACGCAAACTACGAGTTAAAACCTTTCAGTGACAGTTTTTTAATCAAGTAATTAAGCTATAACTAAGTATGCTCGATAAACATCACACAGACTTGTATCTTCAATTTATTTATTAACTACCAAATTGAAATGATCGCTCACTCCACTTTGTTGACCGGGGGGGCGTTGATGTCACAATTTATACAACTGCCACTCCTCTTAGCACACCCAAGTGATATTTTCTTCTCAGAATGACAACTCTCCGGATGATATACAGGGAGAAAACAAGTATTCCACTTTTTAGTTGCTGTGTTGGAGAACATCATTACAATGTGACAACTGACCCATGTGACAACAAGTCCAAATCTCCCTTTACTGTACTAGCACCACACTACCATGTACAAACAGTATACAAGCGTCGCGCAAGAATGTGAGCGCTATTGTAATGACATCAAAGCAATCTAATTGGACATTCGCCGACGTTAACGCCATGACATCATTGCCACTGTATTATTGCATAGAATTATATACAGTAAGGGGGCATGTAAACACATGAGCACGACAAATTAAACTTCAGGTTTTTTATTTTTTTTATTTTTTATAGAGAGCTTTTTTATGTCATCATTGCTCTCCTTTTTTATTTTTTTTATATATAGTTTTTTTAATATATATATATATATATTTTTTGTATGTGGGTGAGTATGTGTATGTGCGTGTGTCTGTGCGTGCGTGCGTGCGAGCGTGTGTGTATTCGTTAGTTCACCTAAAACCTATTAAAAAAAAATCCCATACTAATAATATAATATAATAATGAATTGCCAAATGCAGAAACATCAATGGAGGGTTTAAAATGGAATGCGGTGATATCTTAGCAAGCTGTATTGCATTACATTGATATAAAATACATTTTCACATCATTTCAAGTGCAAACTAATTTGTGTCAATGCAATGTTGTCTCTCCACTTTGTATTTCTCAAATGTGCTCCAGGTTGTGTTTACTGTCAGTTCAGATTTTTTGACCTCCACTTGTGTTGCGGGAACGCCAGCTCGAGTTTGGCCGCTTCCCGTGAACGTTCTTCTCTGCACTGATATCTTACTCAATTCAGCGTTTCATCACTGATCATTGTTTTAGCGCTGCTTTATCTTGACAACTGAACAATTGCCTAAACACGTGTTTCTGGTAACAGTGGACCCCATGTGGTTTGCCGGGTGTAAAAAAAAAAAAAACCTTTGGAGCGCTGCCCAGAATTGATGCCTCTTGAATCTGGTCTGCCGTTTATTTGTGGGAGTGTTTCAGCGAGGTTGCGTACAGTGCGAGAAACAGCCCAAACTCGAAAATGAGGATGCATCCACCAGTTTAGCAACGAAGGACACGAGTCAATATTTGTCCTGGGGTTATCCAATTTGGACAAGGGGTTTGATTTATACATAAAAAAATACCAATTACCCTGTCAAGAGCTGAGCAAGTCCAGAGGACACCGTTTTAATCATACGGCTTTATCAAACTCTTTAAATTGAGTTTAACATGGAGAGGATAATGTATTCTGCCTCGGGGAAGGTGATATCACTTAATTTGCCCCAAACAGTAAACATTTTGAAAAATCCATGCTTCACTACATTTATTGAATAAACACTGACAGTTCCTTCACTATGTGTCTCGTGAGTATCTTTTAAAATTCACTTTGTAGATATAAATGAATGACGGATGCATTCTAAATTTGGCAACGCTATTTTCGATGCGACGGCAACACAAAAAAACAAACCTTTTGTCATGGCTGACATCCGCTACGGTTGGCCGGCGCCATTTATAAAGAAAACGCACATGCAGTCTGCCATACATTGTTGCTGTTAGGTGCAAATCTCGTACACATCTGCTCTGCGGGTGGTCTCAGCTGGACCTGCCGCGGTACCATTCCTGGATCCATTTCACAAAGATATTACAGAGATGTGAGCTGCTGTCAGCCATTTCCCATTCCGGCTTATCAGTGGCAGGAGGGATGTCTGGCACAGCAAACAAAGTATGTGTAAAGTCCTTAAATAAAGCATGAAATGGAAGGGATTCCTGTGAGGCCTCTCGCAGTGGTCTGCTACACCTGCTCACCCCCACAATCTACCGCTTGGACTCCCATTAAAGTGCCTTTACTCCTCCAAGTCAACACTTTTAATGTAGGAATTCTTTCTTTTGGCTTTCTTCACCGCGGAATTTGCATACATTGGCTGGTGGAAAATGAAGAACTTATCCCATTTTAGTCATTTGGTCATGGTAGTGGCATAAAGTAATTGACTTTGCTATTTTTTCAGCCCACAATGGCTGGTTAAGCAATCTGGACACGTCACATTCTTATAACTCTGCAGGTGATTTGGTGACTGACGTGTACGTTGATGAGCATTTGTGCGTGCCTTATTGTGTGTGTGTGTGTGTGTGTGTGTCTAACTCGCATAACATAAAACTGCCGCCACACTGATATCTTGAAAAAAAGCGTGACTCACCAGGGAACTGGTAGCTGTAGCTGGGTGCGAATCCAGTGTATCCACGGCCATACGTTGCCACAATATTCGGGTAACCTTTAACAGAGAGATTGAAAGAACTCAGTGACAATGTGAACAAAATATGCTTTTGGAAAAAGTGGGCATACTCTAAATTTCCCCCTTTTTTTTTTTTTTTTAAATTGGTCCAGGAAAATGGAAATGTTTTGGAAATGGTGATGTAAGTGAAATCCGTCATTTGGACTTGCTCACAATAATAAAATTATGACTTGATTAAGAACAGATTGTCGTTACTACCAGTAACACAAGCAACCTGAATTAAAGGGGAAGTTAAGCCTTTTTTTTTTTTTTTTTTTTTACAATAATATGTTCTATGCAGCCCCATTAGTCTAAATGTGTTATTCTGTTTAATATCGCGTTATGAGAATATGTGTTAAGTAGTAAAATCCAGCAGTTTTTAATCAATATTAGAAGGCGGCCATTTTGCCACTTGCTGTCGACTGAAGATGACATCAATTGTTGCTCAGGTCTCAGGTAACAACCAATCACAGCGCAGCTTCAGAAAACAGGTGAGCTGTGATTGGTCGTTGACTGAGCAATGACCAACTGTGATGTCATCTGCAGTCGACAGCAAGTGGCAAAAATGGCCGCCCCCTGAGATGGATAAAAGCGACTGGATTTTGCTTCATAGCTCTTATTCCACAAATGTAATATTAATCAGAATGTCATATTTAGACTAGTGAGGTCACATATAACATATTATTGTCAAGAAATGTTGACTTCCACTTTAATGCAACATTTATCACGAGGTAAATATACAGTATAAATAATGTTGTAAAACAATATTTAGTCGACAATGAACAAAAACAGTGAAAAATAGTCACTATTAGACCTCAACATTGCTTTAGACCAAATCTTATTTGTCCCCATTCATGTGTTTTTACTTACTTTAAAATCAACGACCAGCGTAGCTACTATAAAACTAAACTAGATCATGTAGGTTTGCGTGTAACCGCCTCAA
The DNA here is from genome assembly GCF_051991255.1 of Vanacampus margaritifer. NCBI lineage: Eukaryota > Metazoa > Chordata > Actinopteri > Syngnathiformes > Syngnathidae > Vanacampus > Vanacampus margaritifer. Next base: position 7,671,951 of record NC_135447.1, on the reverse strand, counting down.
TACGACCACCTCAAGGATCGAACCCACACCGCGAGCAAGTCTCCGGTGCATGAGCACAAAACGCTTCCATTGAGCCGAAACTCCGGGCTGCCGTCAAAGCTCCAGACAGTATATGAAGGATCATTTTCCTCGGCATGACCCGCCCTACCCTGCCTCCCGATTGGCTCATCAGTCCTCATGCCTAAAGTTAGCCAATCTAATCAGGGAAGGCAGGGGGTATCAGCCAATTAGAGGCAGAGGCGGGTGGGCCATGGCTTCACCATCCTTGATGAAAAATGCATAATCTGGCAGATATGATTGAACAGTGTGCAACGGGCGGATTTATAAGAAAAGAAGCGGGTATACGCCGTACACCCTGGAATGCACCACTGGTTCAGTCGAGCTGTGACACCCATTCAAAAGCAATATTTCGTTTAAAATAATACATGAAAGAGAGTATTCTCTTCCTGGACACCCACACAGAAAGAGATCAAACGCGATTCTCTAAATAGCACGAGATTCGGAAAGCATCTTTTATCAAGCAGACAGCCTAATATGTATCATGTCCTACCCTCATTTACCCTCTTTGAAAAATGGCGAGGTAGAAGTAATTTACTTGGTTGCTTCCAGCCTAATAAAAAGAGGTGACATGTATTCATGGTTCATCATGTTTATGGGTGACTGTCAAGTGGGAAACATTCCCAGTGCTGGCAGAGTGACGACAAGCGCCAGCCCTAAATCAATGGTCAACCGTCTTAATTAGATTAGCAACTAATTTTGATCGAGCCGATCACATCGCCCAGTCACAGTAATCCATCCGACAATGCCGACAGATTTCCGGCTAATGCCGCTTGAACACTCGTACCGTCTTCTCTTGGTTCTCGGCTCTTTTTTATTGACCAAAAATGTTGAGGCATTTTTATAAGAGAGAGTAATAACATTGATAGCCCTCTTGGGAGCACTGTTAGACGCCCACCACTGACAGAGTTGCTGTAGTTTATGTTCTGTGGACTGCGCAGAGAGCTTCATACATTAATGTTGCGGGATTCACTGGCTGGATAAAGTTGCTTCAATGTGATTTAGAATCGGATTCCTGATTTTATTTTATTTATTTTATTTTTTTATTTTTTTTAATTATTTTTTTTAGAGCTCAGTATCCTGATTTCTATGTCTGTAGCCCTTGGCTGGGCCACCACGACATGCATGACAATTGGAAATATTGGTAGCCACATATGAGCACACACTTCCCAAACAGATTCCAAAAATGCCACTTTAAATATGCACACAATACGTGCACATGTGCAAAATATGTTATTAATATATTTCATTTTTCACAATACATTTCTCAATGCATGTGTAAAAAAAAAAAAAAAAAAAAAAAAAATCCCCTATCCTAACCCAACAACAAAAGGTTTGAAGCCAAAAGTGCTCTTTCATTAAAATTACCATTTAAAGATGTCACAAAACTGATGAACAAGAAACCGACATTAAGTGAAAGAACTCATTTTGGGTATTTCTCCCCTCACACAAATAATCAACTCACACAAAATTTTATCGAGCTACTGCTTGTCCTGCATATCATTTCAAACCCTTAAAAAATGACTAGGCCCACTCATGTTGTAGTAAAGGGCAGTTCAACAATTAACAACTTTTACAACTCAAAACTAAAGTTGACGCTAGCAGTTTGGCACCCGTGAATTTGCACAATCACTGATTTTTCTCTCTAATATTTTTTAATATTTGGGCTTTTTCTTGTTTCCGCGCGATTTGTTTCTTCATTATTATTATTATTATTATTATTTTTTTATTTAATCAGAGTGTGGTCGGGAGCCGCAGTTGTTGAAGATTCGTCTCATTGCTTGGCACAAATGATTGTGGGAATGTTCATAATTTAAAGATTTTGTGTACATTAAAAGCACACACTCAAATTGGAAATTTGGGCTTGTTCACATTTCAATGACATACTGTTTATCTGGGTATGACATGTTCCATTTTTGGAAGCTACTAACATGTATGAAGAAACAAAGAACTGTTGAGAAATGAAGCTCTCCATTGAAACATTTAGTATTATTTGTCACTGAAAACATTCATTACGAATGCTTGATATGAATGCTTATTTTTATTTGTCTATATGTGCTCTGCGATTGGCTGGCGACCATTCCTCAGTGCACCCCGCTCTTGTTGAAAGTCAGCTGGGATCGTCTCCAGCTCACCTATGACCCTAATGAGGATAAGCGATATAGAAAATCCATCCCCATGATCCAGCCTGGTGCCTCGGGTCATCTGACCAGTTACTTCTGGAGGTGCCGGAGTCTAAGTGGAAGCTTAGAGGGGATACGGCCTTTTCTATTGCTGGTCACAAACTATGGAATGACTTCCCGGTGCACATTAGACAAGCATTGTCTATTTTAAAACCCGTCTTTTGTCCTTGTTTTAGTGGCTTATTTGTTTTGGTGGTTTTGTTTTAAAACTGCTTTATGTTTAATTATCTTAAACATTTTTCTTTTTTATATACAGCATTATATTCCATTTAAGGTTGTTTCTAAATTGATGGCTGAAAAACATCAGCTGATAAGACACGTCACAACTCTCAGTTTGACAGCTTCTGAGTGAGTCGTCGCCAAAACTAGTCAAGGTAAAGCACAATCTTTTTTTTTGCCTTAACTCATTCACTGCCATTGACGGCTATATACGTCAAAATTCATTTGAACTATTTCTCTTACTTTCAATTTTTTTTTCCACTTTTGTTAACAAGAGTATGAAAATCTAGAAAACATTTATTGTACATATAGAACAGATATAAAATATGTGATTAATCTTGAGTTTAAATAATTAAGTAATCAAACAAAAAAGAAAATATAAAAAAATTAGGGTCGTCAGACGATTAATTTTTTAAATTGTAATTAATCGCATGACTTCAATAGTTAACTCACGATTAATCACAAATTTTACATCTGTTCTAAACGTACAATACATTTTGTTCTAGGTTTTCATACTCTTGTTAACAAAACTGGAAAAAAATGAAACTAATAGAAATAGTTCAAATGAATTTTTGACGTCTATAGCCGTCAATGGCAGTGAATGAGTTAAAAAAGAAAAAACACAGGAGAGTTTCTAAATTGAGTTGAGAAAATAAATCAGTTCATGGATGGATGTTTTTTGTAAATTCTTGATTCATAACGGTCATACAAACTTTTCCCGGATATGTATATTTAAAGTTATCGTTACAATGAGCCGTGAAGAAGCTAAGAGTGCCGTTCGAAAGATTCGAAAGCAGCAGATGTATTGTCAATCTGCTGTCACAATGCTTATTAGAACCACAGAACCCACAGTTAATTAGCTCGACAGGTTGAGGCCAAAGCAGCTGTGGGCAACATATTGAGACACGGATGCGAGGGAGCGGTGAGGAAAGCAGAAACAAAACCAAAAAAAAAAAAAAAACATGAGGAGAGTGGGTGGATGAGCAAGTGGGCCAACATGTGAGTCAGTGAGAATTTAAGTGCCATCAAGGGTAATATAAACATACTGTAATTAACCCTCTAATTATGCTATATGTCTCCGTCTTTATCTGTTTTCCGCGAGCTTTTGCAGCCTACCAACCATAAATCTGAACTAAATGACCTAATAAGAGAAAATCCTTCAGACCAGATCAGAAGATGTCTTTCTTCAGACGTTCGCTCATATTTATATGTACAGAACGTACAGTATTTAGCATGCACGCATGTTTCCGCGTGCGAGTCGATTCTGCTCTGTATGCCTCCGAGCCGGTGCCGGTTGGAATCAGAAAGGTTGACCTTGGTCATAAATATCTAATCAGTGTTTGCTGTCCATGAAAAAGATCAATTTATTCCTGACCCAATGGGAAAATGTGTCTGCCTCAACCATCTCCACCTCGCTCGCAGACAAAAAAAAAACATAATGCAACTCAGAGAGGCGGTGAGGGGAACGTTAACCTGGTCTGGATGAACGCATGAAAAAAAATAAAAATCTTCATTAGTCTCTGATGAAAAGTCATCACCTGGAAGCCACAGATGGATAGCTTTCACAAAAGCCCTCATTGTTTGTTTGGGCTGAAAAGAACTGAGATGTGATACAATGAAAAGCCATTATGGAACAGCAAAAATGGGATATTATGTGTTTGATATTGTCAAACAGAAGAAATGCCGAGGCAAAATTGCTGTCTTAAATGGCAAACCCATTCTTCAAGGCTGATGTGCCACATTTAAACAATGATCCCGTTACCAAAATTTGCCGTAAAAAGGCTCCCGTCCGTCTTTGAGGAGAGAGAAATACGGGATATAGAGATATATTTTAGTTTTTTGGGGAGAGTGTCGAAGAATATTTGGTGTAGAAGAAAAACAGAAGTGGCAGATAGAGCGGAGAAAAAAAATTCTAGTTATTCCATAAAACGAAGCCTGCCATTGTGTTTGTCTGGCCTGACGGCGGCGTCTTTGCCTGCTTTTATTTGCCTTATTAATATGCATGCTAATGTACCTATTTTATGGCTCACCAGCTCTGATTCACTTTAAAATCAATTATCCATCTGGCTCACCCGTATCTCGCTCAGGCTCAAATGTCTATTTATTTCAACAAACATACATCGGGCACAGCACAATAAAGATAAATGCCTCGATTAGAGGCAGTAAACAAAGGAGCGAGGGAAGGCTTTAATGAGATTTGGCACAAAAGAAGCTTACACTTTCTTAAATAATGAGCCACGGGTCTTGTTTTTTTCTAAATGCAAATTGTATAAAGGAATGTTTGGCTGTCCTTGTTCCAATTTCATTTAGATAAGAGTGTCTCTAAACAAGTCGGCTGTTAATATTCTTACATGAGCACATCACAGCCTTTCTGTCTGCTTCGTCCCAGCGGAGGAGAAGAGTGCTCTCCTCCACGGACACATTAGTGCGTGACAAGTTCGGGAAAGTTCCCTGTGCCTTTTAAAAGACGCTGAAAAGAGGAGATGCAAATGACAGACGGAAAGGAAAGTTGAAAAAGGCTTACATTGTCTGCAGAGGACAAAATAAAAATAAAAAAATCGACCGTCCAGATGAAATGATGAAAGCATCTGATGATTAACTTTTTGGGGTATTTTTTTCTCTCCAAATGCCACCAAAACAGGAGCAAAAGTGCATGTCTCTCACGTAACCGTATTTATCGGGTCAATTATATAATATACGGTTATAATATTATCAATGGTTAGGCAGAAAGTACTGAATGTTAATAGAATGTTATTTAAAAATGGAATTTATGATGGTTAAGGTTTGCATCTCTAAAGAAAATATGATTATGCTTTTCGATACGTGGGGTGTAAATTGATTGAAGGGTGGTTTGAACTGAAAGTGGAACAATTCGACGAGGTTTGATGCAATGACGATTTGTCGTCATTTTACATCCATTTGGATGAACTTAGCGCTGTCAAATGTGCCATTTCCTTCCAAGATGTAAATCTATACAAGACGATCTCGATATACCTCAAAGTGGAACGATTCGATTCAGATCGGTTCGATGCATCTTTTAAATCAAAAAAACACCCCGTATGTATTGCATAGGTATTGGTAAGCATCTAAACAATGTAAGCAATATCCCACCTCTAATTTGGCTTTTTGTTGTTGTTGCATTGTTATTCACGGGAAATTACGGTAAATATGTTAATCCATCAAAAACATTGATCCATATTTAGATACCAGATAAAAAAAGTCCTCAACACCAAACAGCTAAATTTGACTGCAATCCACTTTCTCAGGTGCTTCAAATATTGTGCTACCTGGTGCAGATAAAAATGCATGAATATGGCACAGTGTGCACCTGCTGTACTGGGGGGGTGGAGGGGGGGGGGGGGGTTGGGGGCTTTACTCGCAGAGCAAATCAGGCAATCAGCAGCATGTTTCTTTTGCTTTTGAATGAAAAATAAATCTTTTATGTGAGGGCAAATCCATTTGGGTGGGTCGCACATACAAATTATATGCATGGGAAGGGAAGGAGAGAGAGAGAGAGAGAGAGAGAGAGAGATGATGGAAGGATGGGGAGGAAGTAAGGGAGAGACTGAAATAGTGTTAAATAAAAAGGGCCACGGGCATGGGCAGGATGGTAATGAAGAGGGGTAGACCAGCAGCTGAGGTCCCTGTAGATGAGATCTCTCCCTGACATGTGTGTCCCCTTCATTACCCATTAAGGGGGGGCACAGTGATGAATCCTTAATATGACATTACACCAATTTTCCTCTTCATTTAGCCTGCTAATGTGCTGGTCTGCTCCTATATGGCCAGGGGCTGTCTGTACCAGACTTCACCAGAAATAGACCACAGTGGCCACTGGTGGCACACCTTGAAGCCGCCTAATTAGGGCCAGTGTTCAACTAATGGGGCTTTTTTTGACAAGAGTTTGCCTCGTTTGACTCTTTTTCTTTGCGGGGATAAAAATGACCACAGAAAGGGCTCTGTCTTTCCTTTAAAAATGGCATCATTTGAATTTAGCACATTTAAAGTGTGTGCTACACAGTAAACGCTGTAGAGTAAATTTGACCAAATAGACTCAGTTTTAGAGCAGGCTAATATTTACACTTGGAAGAGAGTAAAATCAAGATTTGAAAAATACAAATAAAAGTCCCTCAAGGGTTGAGGAACGACCTCACGACATTTCGCTTGGGAGATTGCCGCAGTACCACCTGAGCTATGCCCCTCCTGGTGTTTGCTTATCTCCAAGAGGAGACCAACAACTAAGACGGAGTGAAAATCCAACATGGCTACCAGCCGAAGAGAGACAGTCGTGAATGACTTATGATTCATGGTGTCATGAGCCACGCTTGATATTCGGAAAGCGTGACGTTGCTCACGAAGACGACGTCACGCCAATCGAGAAATTTTATTGGCCGGCCTGTTTTCGGCCGGTGCCGAATCGCTATGGAGTCCAAAGCCATTTTCCTTCAAGAAAGTGGGTGTCTTTTCAGGCTAGCGTGGCTCAGGAAGTAGATCCGCTATCTCCCAAACTGAAGGTCATGAGTTCATTCCCCAACCCTTGAGTGACTTTTATTTTAATTTTTTTCAATTCTTTATTTTAGTCTCTTCCAAGGGTAAATATTACTCCAAAACGGAGTCTATTTGGTCCCACTCTAAATAGAGTCAAATTAAGGCTACATAATTGACTGTGTGTATGGCTGTATGTGTATATGACTCACTCAGCATGCCCATCCCTAGCATGAAGGCATCCATGGTGTAGGGCAGACCCCTGGCTCGCCCCCGTGTTCCAGGCGGGAACATCACCTCCTTGGGCTGGGCCTTCTTACATTCTACCTATGTAGACAGACAAAGACACGCACGCACACAAACACACACAGACAAAAACCATTAGACTGTGCAGGCACACAAGCAGACAGATCTGACAGGGCTGTCTAAGCTCTTTAAGGTAGTTTTCTATTTGACTTGCACAGCCCGCCATGTGTTCCGTGGAGGAAAAACAAGACAGAGTCAATCCGAGCACCTCACATTTTAGAGCCGAGTCCCTGTGGAAAACTTACAATCGTGCTCTGGCTGCTTTCAAGCAAAGGTTATTGCTCTGGTGGGCATGTGCCCAATGCTTGGGGGAAATACAAGCTAAATACTTTGAAAGACTTTTTGGAGAAGACGAGGTGGAAGAAGCTCCGGTCTCCCATGACATCGCCGTGTGAAAGGCGGTTTTGTTTAATCTGTTAGCTGGATAATCAAACTCACCGCTAAGCCGTTGTCATGTAACAAGACAGTGTGGCTGTGTATATTTTTGAAAAAAAAAAAAAAGTATTCTTCCCAAGCGACTCACTGTCCAATTCCACCCGTCGCGCTCGTCTCTCTTCTGCATTTCTTCCTCTCACTCCAGTTCTAACACGTGCGCCTTTGTTCATTTCCCATCCTGCGTGAATGACATCCCCTCCCCCAACATCACACATATCAAATGAGGGATGTGACAAGGGCAGATGACGAGATGGGAGGAAGATGAAAGTCCTATTTACCACCTATCTATCCCCACCGCCATGAATTATGTAGTGGCTGACGAGGGTCAGTTGTTGGTTGCTCTTCGGGGTGGGCCGTGTGCGTCTGCCATGCTGCACAATCTATTTGCTCCATTGCCTACTTGGCATCGGCCTGTCCATATGTTTGTCTGTTTGCCTCCTGGCTTCTCGTCTCGCTTCTCCCTCCTGCCTCCGCTTAAACAGGGCTTCCTCGGCTGCTGCGGTTCACATGTCAACCTGGCCTGCTGCGCGAGACAGACTGGAGCACCCGCACTGTGCGCACCTCAACTAAGAAACAGCACTGCGTCCATACAAATAGCCATCCGACTCTTGACAGGCCGGCGCATTGCTATTCACACGCAAATATATATATATATATATACTGATATATATATAAGAAGAAAAAAATATTTTAGGGCTGTCAAAATTAACCCTGGAGAACCCACGGGGTCAAATTTGGCCCCTAAAAATTCTGCTACTCAAATAACAAAGACCTTTTTTTTTTTTTTTTACAAATTTAACTTCAAAAGTCCAAAGTGCCACTTCTGACCCCTGTATGGGGCCATCTAGTGGATGAATATTGCACTTACATGAGCCAGAGTGGTGGTGACAAGATGGCTGGCAACGTGCTGTTTTGTTGAGCTGGAAATCACTCCAAACAAAAGCATCTTCTCAGCAAACCATCAGATGGTAAAATTGTGTTTTTTTGGTTAATCTATTTCATATCATGTTGCAGAATGCCTGGGAGTATGTTTTATATATATATTTTGATAAATTAGCAACTCTGAGCTAGTTCAAAATACAAGGGTTAAAATTGGAAACAACATATAATTTGGTGTTCAGTGAACTTATAGCAGTCATTTAATGTATAATTCATAATTTTCCAAAGAAGAAAAGGGTTCTTGGGTTCTCCAGGGTTAAAGCAGTAACTGTGGAGATTAATCTGAATTCTTTAAAGCATAAAAAAATAAAAACAAAACAAAAACTCAGTTAACTCAGTTGTATTTACTTCCTGTTGCGGTCTATAAACGGCACCACGCTGGAGTGTGCTGCTTGTGGGCACAACCAAACCTGCAAGCGAGAAGTTTAGAAATGAGTTTCTATGAGAAAATGGATGCCTGTAAAGCGGTGTCCGTTTTGATCGTTTTGTTCAGTAGTTGGATTTTACAGAAGAATTCTATTCGAGGATCAAAGAAAGCGATTAAAGGAGTCTTTGATTTGAAATATACTTCCTATTTAATGATTTTACATTAATTTCAAAAGTAAATATCTGTTACAAGCTTTGTAGAATATAGTAGAAGCAGAAGTAGAAAAATGCGATTAATCGCAATTAATTACAGAAAATGAGAGAGAGAGAGAGAGAGAGAGAGCTTCGTTATTCGTGACTAAACCACTTCATACTTAATGATACAAAATGACAATAAGATACATACAGAAAACTAGTTTTGATTTATTGATAACTTTTTAGGAATATGAGCAGATATTAACCAGTTGATTGGAATGTCACACCAACTAGGTACGTTCTTAGTCACAATGTGTGCAGGTTTAAAGAAGCCACTGTTCAGACATTTCTTTTAAAGCCACTTCAATCAAATTTAACACCACTCGTGCACTAAATGCCACCATTAAGAAGGACATTGTGTGCTCATTTTGTTTTTAAATGTCCGTCCGTCCGTCTTCTTCCGCTTATCCGGGGGGTCGGGTCGCGGGGGCAGCAGCTTTAGCAGGGAAGCCCAGACTTCCCTCTCCCTAGCCACTTCAGCCAGCTCCTCCGACGGGATCCCAAGGCGTTCCCAGGCCAGCCGAGAGACGTAGTCTCTCCAGCGTGTCCTGGGTCGTCCCCGGGGCCTCCCGCCGGTAGGACATGCCCGGAACACGTCCAGGGGGCATCCGAACCAGATGCCCGGGCCACCTCAACTGGTTCCTCTCAACGTGGGGGGGGGGGGGGGGGGGTAGCGGCTAGACGCTGAGTCCCTCCCGGATGACCGAGCTTCTCACCCTATCTCTAAGGGAGAGACCGGCTACCCTGCGGAGGAAACTCATTTCGGCCGCTTGTATCCGGGATCTTGTTCTTTCGGTCACGACCCACAGCTCGTGACCATAGGTGAGGGCAGGAACGTAGATCGACCGGTAAATCGAGAAAAATCTTTGTCTGTGATTGCAGCTTGCAGCATCCTTTATTGCAAACCCATTTATAGCTACCCTTTCTGAACAAAATGAAACATTGACTCAAATGATTATTTTTGTTGTCAGCTGGTTTGACACACTTGACATTTTGAGATCTTTTAATAGCGGATGTGCCAAGTGTTGTTTTTAAGGGTGATTAAGACAAACAAACAAAGTGAGGCTGAACCAATGACAATATGCGCTGGTTTTAGAGAACCTTGTTTTGGGGCTATTGCTTCACAGCACAACACAGCCTTCTTCAGACATGCCAGATCTACAATATTCCATAACAATCAACAACATAAATTAAAGAAACGGTCAAACATGATTGATCTGGACAGCCATAGTCCACAGAGACATCTACAAAAAGAAAGCGAAAGAAAACACTTTCATTTCTTTGGTCCTTCCTCGGGTCTCCTGGCGGCCTCACGACTCTGGCTGGAGGTGTTCGGTTTGGGTGAACGGTATGGGATTTTTTTGGTGGGTTTTAGGTGAACTAATGAATACACACACACACTCGCACGCACGCGCGCAGACACGCACATGCACGTACTCACCCACATACAAAAAATAATAATAATAAAATAAAAAAGAGAGCAATGATGATGACATGTCAAATCGGTAAAATTACCGAATGTACAATACTGAGCGCTCCAGAGAAAAAAAAAAAAAAGAAAAAAGAAAAAAAGGAAACGCTTTCTTGAAAAGTTGCTGCCTTGCACAGTTGTGATAGGTTATACTTAGAAAGACTTTCATTTCAAGCACAGTGGCAAAAGAACACATTTCCCTAAGCCACTTTGCCGCCATCGCAGCAACTCTGGTCGCCTCACATGCCTCTATGGTTTGTCATAGTGCTGAAAAAGGCACAAGCGCTTGGCATGGATGTTGAAACTGGAAAGGACAAACATCTGGTAGAAATCTCAACGCATTGCTGGATTTTTCAGATTGTTGACGTGCGGCAACAAATCCAGCAAGGGTCTGCCCGCAACCATATACTTCACAATGTTCTCCAGTAACCCCCCCCCCCGAATGCTCAGGTTGCCCGCTGCGAGAAAGGAAGACCCAGGTGCGAGTCATGCCTACATGCTCTCAGACACAAGTCTTTGATATTCAGAGAGGGGGCTCCTTGTCATGGATTCCAAACCAGGATCTGATGTGGCGCGAGTGTGTGGGTGTTCGCCCGCTTCAAACAGTCAGGAGTGTGTGAAGGAGAGAGGTGTGTTTGTGTGTGTGTGTGTGTGTGGAGCTTTTAAGAGAGAATCAAGTTCAAGAAGGTGAAAATGGAGGAGGACAGATTGAAATGAAAAGTCAATTCTAAACATGATCGTAAAATAACACGAGGGTGCAGCAGTTGGGAGATTCTAATTTTCAAAAGGTTTTTTCCAGACAACTTTTTGCTGTCCCAAATGCTGGCTTATGGAACTTTTCAGGATCTCTCGAAGACGTGAAAGGAGGCACAGTTTTTGCATTTTGAAAAGAATTATGATCATTTCGATGGGGACTATTTATCTTAAGTGTGCCTTGTTTTCTGGGAAAACAATTTCAGGGGCGTTAAAATCAACTCCCAAAAATGTAACCCTGAAATTTTAGCACTCAGATTTTTGTTATTTTTCAACTAATTAAAACTAACAAATAAAAAAAACAACAACTCAAAACGAGATTAAAACAAAACAAAAAAGAACATTTTAAAACTTTAATAACCCTGCCAAGGACTCAGCTTGCATGACCAAATCTAGAAAACAGATGAACCGTGACGGTCAGTACTAGGCAAAATGGCCGCCAGGGTGAGAAATTTATCTCCTCATAGTCAACACCCACAATATTAGTCAGAATACCGTCTTTAGACTAATGGAGGGACTTAAGACTAAAATTCTATAAAATTTCAAATAGTGTGCTAATTCTACTTAAAACATGACATTTTATTTTTATGTATTTTTTTTGTCTAGATTAAACTGATTACGACCCCTCACGGGGATTTACTGTGATGTCAATTTTTTATATATTTGTATGATCCCCGCTCATACACAGACAACACACAATATACTGTATTACAATACGATACAGTACAATATTTATTTCTACATTGAACTCATAAAAATGTTTGTTTTGTCATGAGCAAACAGAATGGAGAAAGCCTTCAGTTATGACCTTTTCAATATATTTCTCATACATATTAACCTTGTATGTAAAATGCAAAGGTGTGGGGGCGAGCTGGACTGGAAATGACTGTCCTTCAGGGACAAGTGTTGTGGGTGTGCTATTTGTGTGTGTGTGTGTGTGTGGAGGATGGGGAGGTGTAGAGCTCTTTAGCTTCAGCAGGGAAATGATCCATCAGTAGGCTGGCAGGTGAAGTAAAGGACTTCTGTCATTCATTGTGTTTCATTTATTCCGCAGACCATTGTCAAAAGACAGACCGAGTGTTTTGGGAATGATAATTGATGGGGAACATGATAGAGGATTATTAAAATCAATCAAACAAATCTTTTCTTTTTTTTTTTACAATAACAAGGAAGAACTACAAATGAATACGGATGTTTGATACCACTTTATTTTCAGACCAATAGCAGTACTAGTACTCAACTAGTAGTTGCGTAGTCACCAATACCAAGTACCGATACTACCAATAATTTTTGATACATAACATTTCCTCCAATGGACAATGACAGATCATTTTAAACAAAGATCCATATATCCTAACATAGCATTTTGCATTAAAATTGCATGAAATTAATGGCAATTTTTTATTCTTCTAATTTCTAGTTCCTGCCACCGACGCAAATAACCCTGATATCGGCCCGATACCAATATCTGGTATTGGCACTGGCCCTCCTTACTAATGACTAGGGAGCGCCAATATTCATAATTTGGCCGAATATTGGCATCAGACTTTTTGAAAAATTACACAGCCAATAAGAGGTCAATTTAAAACTGTAAATTTCAGGTAAGTATTTATTTAAATTTTCAGTTCACTTTAGAAGAGATGGTGCTGACCCTGGGAACTCTCTGCGCCTTGTTTTTGTTTGAAATGAAAACAAAAAATTTGACATTTAAGATATTTTGGAAAACTTTTGTTTATGTTAAACTCATTTGCTCCCAAAAACGTATAAATATGTTCTATTTTAAATGTTTGAAGTGTCCCAAAGACATATATATATATATATATATTTCCCTTGAAGGAAAGGATGTTTTCATTCGACTTCAAGTACCTGGATAAGGTTGACTGTTTGAAACACATTGTAGATGCAAAACGTTTACTGCACATCCTGCAGATCTTTGGTCGATTAGATCATTAAGATATGTGAGCAAAAGGACACAGTATACTAATATTGACATACCCTACTTTTAGATAATTTAACATTTGGATAAAGCAACATGCCTTCAGTGTTTAGAATCTCAAAGGAATCATTAGATCAGATGTTTGTTCCTCGTGGTTTATATAACAGCTGAGGAATATGAGGTCATTTTAAAGACCATACGCTCCCTGTGGTGCTTCCATATTCCAAGACGATAATGTCTCCACACATACCGAGACACTTTCCAGTGATGCCATCATCAAATGGCTTCCATCGATTGCAGATATGAGCGCTCCTCAAACGTCCCAAGTATAAAACACAGTGGACTTTACTGCCTTCACCGCTCATCGCCTTTCTTTTTCTTCAAGTGTAAACATCCCATTACTTACAGGCCAGAATTTGTAAGGCAACCTTCCGCGTGGAACTGACTCGCCCAAAAAGCGCCCCTTCTCCCTCATTAGGCACATGATGTACAAACACTGCGGAATATTTCCATAAAAAACAAAAAAAACAAAAAAAACACATACTATGTATTTTTCAAGCCATTTAGAACAACACACTGAACTTGTTTTTTTCTGGAGGTTTTCAGACAAAAATAGTCACAATACATTAAGTCTATGGCATTCGTGATTTAGCTCCAAAAGACAGCTTTACAATGTAAGAAGGCTCAGAACACACATACACACGCGCGCGCGCGCGCGCACGCACACGATTCACGACGTGCACTTTAAATGCTTCTTATCTATAATGTTCAGCGGCAGCGTGACTGATTGGTTTGCAGGGTTCACGAGCAAGCGCGCAACCAGTCCAGCTGGCAATTGAGAATTCAGAAGATGTGACTAATTAAAAGCAATTACGTTTGCTTAGACAAACAACTGGTTTTAGATTGGTTTGGGGGGCTTTACAAAAACGTTATTGCTTGTGATCAGTAATGTTTTTTTGTTTATCAAAGCGACGGGAAAACAGCAGCCAAGAGGCGGATCAAAACATCGAATTGTGCTTTGCTGTTATATATTTGGTCTTATGAGGAAGGACAAGACAGCAGTATTAATGTGTCTTGTCAAGCATGTAGGCTTAAATAAAAGGTCTATGCAAAATGTCATTGTTGTTGCTATTAAGTGTCGGACATTGCGGCTTAACATTATTTTACATGTAGGGATATTCAATACCACGTTCAGTCATACCGATACCATGAGTACTTTTGATACGTAAAATTTCACTCAAAAATAATGACGGATAAAGAAAGGACAAAATATCACAATATTGCATTTTCCCTTAAAATTGCTTGAAATTAATGGTAATTTTCTGTCTTCGTATTTCTAGTTCCTAATCATGAAACGGCTACAAAAGGGCAGCCAATACTGTTATCGGCCGACGTTGCAAGTATCTTAAAGATGTAACAAAAACGTATTACATATCACATTATGAACCTCATGATACGATAATTATAAAAAAAAAATGTGGGGAGGTTGGCAATATAAAAAAGCTCACAATACTGTATAAAAACTCACCATATTGCAACAATTTTGTTTTTTTTAAGGGACCGCAGTGGCCAAAACAATTCTAGTTAAAATTAATCTGCACTAACCGTCATAAGATGCATATCATGACATGACCACAACGATATTGTGGTAATTTAAGTACCGCGATAACTTAACTCAACTTTATTTATAAAGCACTTTAAAAACAACAGCAGCTGAATTCAAAGTGCACAATAACACCGTTATCGTTACATCGCTAACTGATACCATCGCCCGTTACTGATACCTTATATCAGTACTCGCCCATCCCTACCTAGTAATACGTAGTATTTTTTTGTGTGTGGTTAACAAGAACAAAAAACTACGGATATATACCAATTTAACAATCACTTTTCTCTCTTACAAGCTATTTGGCGTTTTTCCAGCAGCACTTTAACACACTGCATTGACAAATAAAGAATCGCTACCTTTTTCTATTATTTTTGCAAATTTGATATGATATATATTCAACATTGATGAAGCTATTTACCTTATCATTTTTGTAACTCGGTGAGAGTATTTTCCAAACCATCTCAATTTCAGCAGGGCAATCAGAGTTTATTTGTAAGTAAGTACGTTTTTATTAGGATAAACCCCTTGAGATGCATCATCTCATTCTCCTCCAAGCAGTAATTGGGCGGTCGTGTCAGGAACCCAGCGTGAGAAACTGATGACAAAGACAAAATTCATCTCTTCTGTATTTAAAAAAATACATGAAAGCCCTTTTGGCAAATACCAACTTGAGTCCATTTGAATCAAAAGCTGATTTTTCATCATAGTCGATGTAGTGTTTTGTAAAATTGTGAGCGGACGATGACGTCATTCGCTCATTCATTTAATGTCCATAAAGTACAAATTATTGGTGCGATCCTCTTTGATATTTTCAGAGGTTTACGTGGGCATACAGTAGAGATGGATTTTCATATAGCATAACGGTAATCACGTGTAAATAATCACAAAAAGAACCCCATAGAGGTGGGCAAATTTTCCGCCAAATGTATGCAAATGACCTTATTTACTTACACGCAAAAACTCCCGGCGAACTCTTGACAGCGCAGTTAGTACTGAATTTCCCCATCTGCGCATTCTTAGTGGATTACACGCTTCCCGATTGCGCCGCGTAAAAGCTACGCAATCCTTTAGGCTGCGTTCAGACTGCAGGCAAATCGTATTCCTCCTCAAATCCGATTTTTAGGGCTGACTGTCCAGTTGTTAGCAAGCGTCCAAATCCGAACTAGCCCTGTTCAGACTGAGCCACATTATTGACCCATCTGCCAGGTTGCTGTAGCAACGACGTCGAACGCTAAGCTAAGCGGTTTTCTTGTATTTTTCTTTCTTTTCCTTCTTTATTTTTTTAACGACCATTTGACAATGGCTACAACCGGCCACTATTTCGCTATTTCCGGTCGCGCGTGTGAAGATCTGATGAGGTAGCGAGACCGGATTCCGGTTGAGCATTACAGGAGCCGACGGGGCAGTGGAACCGTCAAGGCGATTGACTGCTCAGGCAAATCCGTTTAGAGTGTTCCGAACTGATCAGACTGAGACGCATCTTGTCCAAATCGGATATGAAACTACCTCCCGTATGTGGTTTCAATCCGTCCCGCAAAAATCGGATTTCATGTGCTTTGTGACTGTTCGGACTACAAAAGAGCCCTCCCACTTTCAATCTGGATGTGGATGGGTTCAAAATCGGATTTGTTTCTGCCAGTCTGAATAAGGCCTTTGTGGATCTGGCCCTGTGGACATCAGCACAGCACATAGAGAAGGTTGTGCGCGCCTTGCTGAGCAGCGCCCTCATTTTAATTATAAATAAGGACACAGAGTGACAGAGGGGACATGCTCCTGAGAGCAAAGCTTGGGTGGTACATGCACACAGGGTGACACGGGGGTGTTTGACCACCTCACGAAAGGGTGACTCGTTCATATCCGAGCCAGCGTTGACCTTGTGCATTTGCGTGGCCCGTGAGAGGACACGGAAGGAGAAGGTGGGCTGCCCTACACATGCATCGCCCCTCACGACTTGGGTGAATTTCTGTCTGCATCAATTATTCAAGGGCCATCTTAGATAACACTCACAGGGAGGATGGATGAGGTCTATTTCTGTATAGTACTTCATAAAGATGAAGACAGGAAGCATTTTTTACTTTATGTGCCGGTGCTTGAAGAAAGCGAATAAGCGTCAGTCTCCTCTGCGACTCTTTGCAACCAAGGCAACACACCGAAGGGTCTTTTGAAAAATGCTCTCAACACTCTCCACATCCTTTCCTTTTTGCACACATTCCCACGTGTCAGCACTTTGTAGATGTGAGGGCCACGCTTATTTCCTGCATACTAGGACATTTATCTTAGGTGTTATCAAGAGGGCCTTTTGCAAAGGTGACAAAAGCCTCCAAAAGGCCTCAAGCCATCGGGGCCTTTTGGCCCAATAATCCTGATCTTACTAGGACTCGAAAAAAGGCTCAAAAGGATTCAGGATGTGTTGTCTTTGATATGTTTTTGGAATGTCTTAGAGATAGACAAGAAGGCCGACAACCAATATTTGGACCTGATATTTCTTTTTAATAAAAGGGAAAATATTGCCGTTGAAATATTACCTTAGGTAATAGATAATACGAGCTCAATGGCCTAGTGGTAGGGTGTTCGCCCTGAGACTGGGAGGTCGTGGGTTCAGTCCCCGGCCGGGTCATACCAAAGACTAAAAATGGGAGCCATTTGCCTCCCTACTTGACACTCAGCATTACGGGTTGGAATTGGGGGGTTAGATCGGCAAAATGATCCCCAAGCACAAGCCCCTGCTGCTGCTCACCGCTCCCTCAGTGGATGGGTCAAATGCGGAGAATACATTTGACCCCACTTAGATGGGCGTGACAATCAATGGTACTTTAATATAATATAATAAACATCTTTGATTTAAAATTCCAACTAAATGTTCAGGGAGCTCCCCGAGTCATTTGCATAATAGCTACATATAAGTTTTTCAAAATGTTTAACTTATCTTTGTTTTAATTTCAAACAAAAACAAAATGTGCAGAGGTCCCAGAGTCAGCTGCATCTCTTATGAACTTAACCAAAAAAGTCAATAGTTACCTTAAGTTAGCACATTTTGAAATTGATTTCTTATTGGCTGACTTTTTTTTTTTTACAGAACTAATATGATACAAAAGATAATGCAGGTATTCCAATTAAAGCTATATATATATAATTGGAATAATATACTTTTAGCTTTAGATGGAATGCCTGCATTTTCTTTTGTATCATATTGGTTCTGTAACAAAAAAAAAAATCATTTGTGTTACCTCTAATGAACTATTAATGTGTGCGGTTGTGGTTATTGTCCACTCATTTGTCGGACGTAAGAAAGCAACATTAAAAAAATAATAAAAAATCTAAATCCTTTTCCTATTAGTTGTTGCTGCAAAAGCAAAGAAAAATACTAATTGTGCATCTTAGTGTCTAATTACTATTATTATTACAAAATAATTGACATGTTATTGTTTCTCCCCAGAAGCAGACAGTGATTTGGACTGTAATTAAAGCTTTACAAAAGCTTCATTGGATAAATCCACAGTTTGGAAATAATGGCTAATCCATTTTTTTATTCTGTATATCGCATTAAGCACAGGTAAGAGGCAAATGGCAATCCCTTTGCTTATTATCTTAGGGCACATAAAAAAAAAAACTATCTTTGCCATTTATATTCAAGCCTTGAGAGTCGAGGTATAAAAATGTCAACAGTGTGCTCCAACTAAATGTCACAGGATGTGACAGAATATCTTTTATACCATAATTTCAAAAACACTTTAGATATACGCCTGAGCGCAGAATGGGATGCAGCACTGAAGCATAGAGGGGTGCACACCGGGGTCATGTGTGACCCGGTCTGGTCCCTGGTGAACAAGGTTCTACTACACTGGTCCTGTCCGTCAGACAGCCAGTCAGTCTGTCAAGTTGTGGAAAAGGCCAGAGAGGGGGGGATGGAAGAGGGGAGGGACACTTTGAGAAGAGCCGTACTGAAAGGCAGGAAATATTCCCTTCAGTCAATCACAATCCACGCAACTTATCAAATACATTGGAAACCCCCCCAAAAATATCTTACAAAGAAATTGATTCTGTATAGAATTAACTCCACCAGAACATGACAAAGAAATCATTACCCAATGTGAACTATGCCTCACGACAAAGAGCTGTCAGAAGACCAAAAATGAAGAAATGTTAACTTGCACAAAGCTGGAAAATGTCACAAAATTATCCATAAAAGCCTCAATGTACATCAGTCCACGGTTAGACAAATTGTCAATAAATGGATAAAGGTTCAGCATTGTGGTTACTCTTCTGAGGTGTGGCCTTCGTGTAGAGATGATGCAAGAGCAAAGCTCAGAATGCATAATGAGGTGGAAACAAGACTTAAGGTCTCAGCATACCAAGCCGATGTTTGTTGTTAGGCACTCGGTTGAATGTCGGTGAGTGCCGTCGCTTGGGTGAGTTTCTGCCTGATTCAACATGATGAATTGCGTTGGCCTTGTGTGACAATTGATCATTCTGATTGGCTGTTAGCTAGCAAATTGGTGTACGGAACAAGAATTGGATATGACAAAAGCAACAGCAAAGTTGAATTCTTGCCTATTTTGCACCTAGATGGAAGAAAATAAGTAAAGATGAATTCATTATTATTGTTAATTAAAACTAATGAAATAATGTTGTGTCTCCCATGACTTTTACCGGCCCGGCATGCCGACGTGGCAGTCGCCTGAACCTTGACCACGTTGGCCAACTTGTTGTAATGAGACCATTAAAGAAATCATAAGTAAATAAGTAAAACATTACACAAGAATCTGTCTTGTCAAGACATCCCAAAAACATTGTTGAACTGAACTGATGAATGTCTATTCATGTCGAGATATGCTGCTCTATTACACTCTAAAAACAGTTGGGTCAAAAGTGACCCAATTATAGATCAAAAATGGACCGATGCACTTGACCCAACTTTTTGGGTTGTTTTACGCTGAATTATTATTTTTTTTGACTCAAAGTTGGGTCAAATCGATCCAAGTATAGGATCGGTCCATTTTTGACCCATAGTTGGGTTATTTGTGATCCAACTGTTTTTAGAGTGGAGTTTCGCACCACTACTCATGAATTTGTCTTGTGATGAAAAAAAATAAAATAAAAAATCATTTGTCTATATCAACGTAGGATATTGCTTTTCTAATGACCATCGGTTTGTTCTCAACTTTTCAAAATTCATTATTTGATATATTGAGGGCAATATAGGGCTAACCTATATAAATTGGAAACAATACAAAATGGCCGACTTGCTGACTATATAGGACACTATAAAGTAAATATAAAGTGATTTTTCTGAGTGGTTTATATTATATTTTACACTGATGACATGAGCCTGGAACAGTTGAATGCAATTGACATGTTGAGAAAAGAATTGTGCTCGACTTCCGAGGTTCCACTATAACGCCGTATATCACTCCGGAGGCTTGCGAAGGTGCGGCGCAGGTGTACTCACAGTCACGATGCAGAGGATCGGTTACTCTAAATCATCATTTAACGACAAGACAAGTATGCTTTTGAGTGCTCGGAGATGACCCAGCTCCAAGTGTAAATAAAGCAAGCGCCACAGGAGCCCGTGGAAGGCGTTAATCCCCAACTAATGAACTCAGCCTCTTCTCGCACCATCCCTGAACATCATCTTCACCTTTGTGTGTCCCTGAGAATGTGTGTGTGTGTGTGTGTGTGGGATTCCGGAAGAGAGACAGGTTCCAGACTCCTGTCTCTCAGCCTGACAGGCACAACTCAGTCGCACAATTTCACGCTTTGTGGCCAGTACACACCACTACTTTCCCATCCCTGAAACCCACAGAACCACAGGGGGTGCGCACAAGTGAGCTCTCTCAAACGCACAAGTGATGCTATTAATACTTGGGGGGGAAATAAATAAATCAAATATTAATCCCTCAATACCCAACTGGAATTGAAAAAAAAAAAAAAAGAGTGGACTTACCATTTTATTATTGATTTCATGAAAATGAATTTCACAGACTTTCTCAACGATGTCCTCACTGTCAAAAGTTATGAAACCGAATCCTGTGCAGAGAGAAGCAGATGGTAGGGAGGGAGAAAAAAGGGGGACAGGAAGTTAGTCACAACTTCAGGGGGGAAACGCACAACAAGGTAGATCTTTGTGGCGCGCGAGCTCAGGACCAAGACATTGTCCTCTTTAAATCAGGAGGAGGATGAAACCTGCCACTTTATTCGGGGCAACCCAGAAGCTCTCCCACAAAGAGAAGACGGGAAAAGTGCACAAAGCTCATTTAATGAGATTCAGGAAGCCGCGCTTCGGCATCTGAATTTCATTAAATGTATTTTGTTGTTTTTTTTCTCTCTGTTATTGAAATCTGACTGCAGTAGCAGACACTGTCCTTATGTTAATGCCGGGATTTTCATGTCGTATTTATAGTACTAAAGCACAACTTCTCTTTCAACACAGGGGGAAGAGTCTTGATGGTTTGCGCCTTATGAACACAAGTGGAATGCTCTCTGCGTTTTGATGCCGATGCACAAAGCAATCTGGCTTCTCTACAGCGGGGGTTGAAAGGAAAACCGATGTTCTATTACTTTTGCAAAAGAGGAAACGGCACAAAAGGGAAACAGTTAGTGGATAAAGCAGCAAGAGCGAGTGAAAGGAGATGAGTTTCTTTTCAAAGAGGCCAAGGCCAGACAATGAAATCAAACCAACTCGGTTGGAGATTTCGCAGCAAACACGCCACCGGTCTAACTGGCATGGCTCCACGGGAAACGCCATCAAATTATTACCATGGGATGTGAGATGGGGTAATAGGAGGCAAAATGTACTGAGTGTGAAAATGATAGCTGGAAACTTACTGGACTCGAGTATACTACCGCACTGTAGTCGGGGCCAATACAAGAGCCGTCACAAAAATGCAGTTTTGACAAGACGCACATGTCGCTGTGTGTGCTCTGTGAATGACTTTTGACCAATTCAGGGCGTTGTCAGCTGGCACAGATTCCCGCTAGCTGCAAGCCTGAAATGTCCCATCCAGTCACGTGGGTCAAACTCCCAGCCACGGGTCACATCTGGCCCGCCATATATGTCGTGGAGCTCGGACTGATGACAAACAAGCTACTTTACCCAACGAAAAGGCTGCTAATCATTCCGTAGTTTACATGCGACCCGAATGATGTGTATCCTCGCTAGCACAAGCTACCTGATAGCTTGACCACCTGTCATGCCTCGAAACATTTTGTAAAAAGCTGGAAAAAATGATGCGTTGTTACTGTTTGTTGTTTAACTCATTCACTCCCAGCCATCTTCACTGAAGCAACCCCCTTCACTCCCGGCTGCTTTACTGGATTTTGCCAGGCCCACAGAATATTCCGTTCTATTGCTATAAAAACATGGAACCTACCAAAAGAAAGATTAGTCTCTTCTTTTATCAGGAAAAAAAGCATAAGTCTATCTATTTCTGTTTTGCAGCAATTATCATTAGAATATAGCTTCATCATTATTCAAAAATCTGTTTAGAACTGTGAATAAGTGAGCTTTTTGTCAACATGGCCCTGGTTGATCTCTTTTGCTCTCCTGTTACCTACTGGCCGTTTTTGTAATAACTACCATCTCTTGAACTGTTCTCTGCAGTTGAGAGTCTGCATCAAGGCCTTCTGTATGCTCTTAAACATTAAAAAAACATATAAATACGTCTTTGGGACACTTAAAACAATGAACACGTATTTAGACGTTTTGGGGAGCAAATGAGTTGAGGTATCGCTACTCGCAACGGTGGCCGATATCAGTATCGGTTGTCTCTTGTGGCCAGTTGGCAATCAGGAACTAGAAATGACAAATTAGAGGAATAGTAAATTGCCATTAATTTAATGCAAATACTATATTGGGATATATATGTCTTTCTTTAAAATTATCTTTCTTTTTTTTAGGGGGGGGGGGAGGATTTTATGTCCTAGTGGTATCGGTATTTGGTATCAGTGACTAATCAATCAGTATCGGTCTGGACATCCCTAAATATTATAATTATTAAACATTACTCCTGTTTTGTTTTTTTTATAACGCATTTTTGCAAAATTTGACATGATGAAAACAAAGTGAATAATTTTGTTTTGTACATTTTCATACTCATTAACAGCCGAGGGTGTTCATTGGGGCGTTCCACAGGTTCGCCTCCATTCAATGTAGTTATGTGAGAAGCATAACGGCATTTACAGTTCTTTCAAAAAGTCTTTTATACAGTAGTACGCCTTGCTTCTCATCCCCCCTCCCCCACGGCGATAAACAAAGCCTCACTTCACAATCTATCAAAACGGCTTCGTCAAAAGAAGGATTGGGAAGTGGACGTGCGAGCTGATTAAACACGGACAACATTTAATCTAATGAGATCTTAAGAGACTGAACGTCATTTTCCACCGAGGCACCTGTACGCTGAGCTGCGGCGGTGAAAGCACAGCGCACATTTGTGAGGTGGGGGTGGCGGGAGGGGGGGGGGGGGGGGGGGAGGAACGGAGGGGATGAAGGAACGCTGATGACGACAGGCAGGAACAGGAGGAAGATTCTTCCCCCCTGCTCACCCCACCTTCATGCCAGCGCACAGAGCACTTTTGACAACCAACAAATCAACCGCCAGGAGTAATTTGTCACAGAGGGTTGTGGGAGGAGGAGGAGGAGGGGGCTGGGGGGGGTCATCTGAGGGCAACGTGAAAGAGAAAAAAAAAGGTGGAAATGAAAGGAGAGGGGGAGGGAGTGAGACAGAAAAAGTGACAGGGGGAGAGGTTAGCGCACATGGCCCCTGTCGCCACACTCCTTCCTGCAGCTAGGCAGCTCCTCCATCAACTGACAGGACATTTTCGACTGCACCATTATATCCACTTGGGTCAGGCCGGAGCCACATCAACACAAGATACCACCAGCCGGGCCCTTCTACACATGACTGGATGAGTTTAAAAAGAACAATGAGAGGCTTTGCTGCGGTGTAAACTACAGTATCCGCACACCCACACACACACACAACAAGATGTTTTTTCTTTCTTTCTATCCTTCAGCACACATCTTCTTAGTCGCTCCCTTAAGCATTCACTAAACTTCCGGACCTGCCGTCGCGTGCACAGCGATCCCCATTTTCCGCACTATACAGACAATAACAGGCACAAAATAGCAGCAATTGTCTTGGTGTGTTGTGTCGCACATGGCATGAGGATGACCTCCGCAAGACTATTAAAGAGTGTCAGCCCTGACAGACACAAGCAGAGAGGTGTCATCATGCTCGCAATGAGCCACCTACAGCTTAAACAGTAGCCTGTAAATGGAAACACATGCTTGTCTGATAGGATGGGTAATAATAGGTTTTGTGGAGCCGCTGGCTGGAGCTTCCACCGCACCCCCCCGCTCACACTTATTAGCGGGAGTCGCGTTTGGCCTCGTCGCCCGGCTCGGCGGGATTGGCAGGGAGTCGACTTTCGCAGCCTTTTACCGGCCCCGTCATCGTCGGGCCCCGACTGCGACCGTCTAAAATGGAGCACGGTTGGGGCGTGTGCGCTTCAACCGAAGTGGCTCAGCGATGAAGTGTTAAGTCAGGGAAAAAAACGTGAAAAAGGGATCGTCGGTAGGCTTAAAAAGGATAACACTTATGCTAGGCTTTTAAGATAATAGATCATTTGCTGTCAAGGTGAAATTGATGTTGTGTCCCAGTTTCAAATAAGCTAATCTTATCTGAGCGAAGGCATAATGTACTCGAAAGAAGCACGTCAACAAAACATTTGTTTGACTCAAAAATTATTATTATTATTATTATTTGAATAGACAAACACCTGTAAATGTGCTTTACTACCACCTGAATGCTAGGAAGTTTATTGTATTTTGTAGTTACATATGCTTTTTTTTTTTTTTTACAAGGTATTGCACTATTATAATTTACCGTAATCAATTTTGGTTTTGTCTTCTGATGTTGATTCCGATTATTTAGTAAGAATTATAATTAGGGATGGGGAGGGAATATGACTTTTTTCAGACCGATAGATGTAGTCACAGATATCAAGTACCAATCGATATCACTAGTACTTTTGATACTTAACCCCCCCCACCCAAAAACCCAAAATATGTGCACAAACAATGTTCAACCGTGTTCCCTTGATAATCGCTGGGGTTACGTTCCAAAAAGCAGCTTTATATTTTACATGTATTATTTATTTATTTATACAATTTTATTAGACAGGCATAGAAATTCTCAAATTTTCTCGTTCAAACTGTAAATTTTCAAACTTTCCTAGAGTAAATAAACATGTACTCTACTGTAAAAACAAAACAAAAACATGCACAATACAAAACTAATAAGATAAAATCAAAATCGATGAGGCATAGAAAGGTGAACCACGTTATCACGAGGAAACACTGTATATCCTAATATGGTGTTTTTTCCCTTTAAATTGCAAGAATTTTTGGTCAATTTTCTATTTTTTCCAATTTCAAGTTCCTGATCATAAAACAGCTGCCGATATTGCTAGCGAGTACCAATACCTTGAAATAAGATTGGGCATCAGCATAATTATAATGATAATAATAAGTCACCCATGCCGATACACTAACCCACAAATATTTCCCTGACATACTGTATTCTGTACTGTAACATACTTTATTCAAGGATGCATAAAGCACAATGAATTATCGTCTACATCACACTACTTTTCACAACTCTACATATTTTTTTTAAACCCCCCGACATGGAGGCAAATGCTTGCAAATGCCTTGGTATTGATTAATTGCGACCATTTTGCGGAGAATATTGTGAAGCCCTTACGCTGTCATTTTATACTCGAGTCTCGCGAATAAAATGTTTAATCAGCCAGCACGCAGACACAAAGTGCTCCCAATGTGTCTGCAAACCACCTGCGGTTAACAACCGATCCTCCTCTCCTTCACAAGCTTGAATATTCAGCAATAATTCTGCATGATCAAACCCTCACCTGTCCAATCAGGCAGGCAGACCGGAGCGAGCTTCTGCACTGAACTGTTGGTGTGCACGCCCTGGCCTCGAAAGTGCCATCTTTCAATACATCTACGGCACAGTTTGATGCCTTTGATCAGTGTTTCCGTGTGCAATTACTACGGATCCAGAGCCCCAAGAACTAATCCTCTGTTTAATACGGTTAATGCTATGAACCCTCCATGACCGTAGGACACATATGAGAGAAATCACATCCTGAGGGATGGGATACTACAACTATCCCTAATAAAAATCCAAATCATTGTATATGTTGATAAGATTCAAATACATTTCTTGGCTTCTATTTTTTAGGTCATATAGGAGGCCAAAGAATCAAACATCACAATCAGTGAGGGTGTAGGTGTGCAAATTGCCTCCTTTAGATTTGACCAATATTATTCTAATTTTGGACTACGTTGTCACAGATGTCAACGCTCAATTTGACGAGGTATTAACGTGATGATTATGTGTAGGTGGCTTGCAAAAGCATCGGGTGATGGAAGGATTGGCCTAAAGACATTTTAAGAGCAGAGCTTTTTTGCATCCTGCCATACTCGATCAGAGAAGTTGTCCTAAACAAATGTAAGACCTTTTCTGAACATGTTTCTCTTAAATGTATTCATGATTAATACAACTGAACTACTGAAACTAGGTTACAGTGTCACATAAACAAAAACAAATATATATTGGAACTCCAATCCAAACTGAATTTGTTCTATGACATTTCAGTTCTTAAACTAAGGTAATGTTTCCTATTGAAAAGAATGGAAACACTATTAATCCGTATGCTTTTGGATCAGGATGGGTGATTACCAATACCAGGTATCGTATCGGGTCGATACCAGGCCTTATTTCAAGTTTATCGGTATGCGCGAAACCAGCCGATACCAGTATTGCCGCTCTTTTGTGGCCGTTCAAATCAAAAAATCAAAAAATCTAAACCATTTTAGGCAATTTTATGGAAAAATGCTATATTGAGATATATAGGTTTTTCTTTAAAATGACTTATTTTCTCTTTTTTTTGCGGTGGGGGGACTCTAGTTATCAAAAGCACTGGTGGTATTAGTACTTGGTATTTGGTATCGGTGACCACTCAAGAGTCGAGTAGATATCCATGGTGAAAAAACAATAATAAGCAAACAAGGCTTGTCTCGTCATGTGAGTGGAAGGTGGGAAACATTAGCCCACATTAATCAAAATAGTTTTTTCTTCATGAGAAAAATGAATTGTTTGTCAACTGATTTACCCACCGTATTACTAAGAATAGCTAAAATACCTTAAAGGGAAGGCCGACCCCCCCAATTTTTTGTTGTTGTTGACGATAATATGTTCTATACAGCCTCACTAGGCTAAATATGGCATTCTGGTCAATATTGCGTTAGTGGAATATGAGTTCTGCAGCAAAATCCAGCAGTTTTTATCAATATCAGAAGGCGGCCATTTTGCCACAGTTGCTCAGGTCTCAGGTAACAACACTGATCACAGATCAGCTTTGGAAAACAGGTGAGCTATGTTTGGTCCTTGCCTGAGCACTGAGCAACGGTGAGGCCATTTTCACTTGACAGCAAGTGGCAAAATGGCCGCCTTCTGTTACTGCTTAACTCTTACTCCACAAATGTAATATTAATCAGAATGTCACGTTTAGACTAGTGAGGTCACATATAACATATCATTGCCAAGAAATGTTTAGGGTTGACTTCCCCTTCGATAGTGATTTCCAACCAACCACTTCACCTGAATTATATAATTTGCATTTTCTCATCCGCTAGCGAAAGTGATGATAAGTGTACACTTCTATAAAAGCCCAATATGTGTGCTTTCGTTGCATTTCTTGCACAGCAACTTGGCCCAGCACGCATGCTGAGGAAACTAGTTTGTCTGCGCCTCTAAGTAGGTCAGCTTTCAGAGTTGGCCATCAATTTCGACTGTCCTACTTTAAAAGGTGCCCCGCCTCGATATAGACACACAAACATTTGTATTACATTTAAAAACTCCAGCCCCGACTTGCAGCATCGGCTTTATTTATATTGTTATTACAGATATTCATATTAGTGTTGGGTTTGTCTAATTGTACGGGTGACAGCAACTCCAGAACGCATCGTTCAACACACATTTAGGCTGCTAATGCATTCCTAGCTGCAGTGGTCAGCATTAATGTGCATCTAAATAGCAACATGGTGTGTGCATCTGGGAAATGAGAGCCTCTCCACTGACCTCTATATACTTTAAAAACATTTCCCTACCTAAGAAGGAGCCTCATTAGTGCCAAACAATATACGTCTAAGAGTTTATTTCTGTCTGCTGTATGATCAGAGGACTGCGAGCACCAAGTGAATAGAAGCAATTACCCATGGAGAAGGTGACCATGTACCCCTTTGCTCTCTGGCAACCAGACAGCCAACTAAAAGCAACTGGGCTCAAAGGGCTAAGGGGAGCACTTGGAGATGTGGGCAAATTCACTTTTAATAAACAAGGACATTAGAAGTTGCTTTTTCTGAGTTACACTGAAGTATAGAAGTGAAAGCAGATGAAGCGTCGCCCAAGTTTCCACAAGGGAACTTTTTGGAGGTGAGGTTAATTACTGACTTTTACACAAACGTGAGCGGCCTGAAAATGGTGCACATCAGTATGTATATTTTAAGGTTCCTTAAATGTTCCTTGACATCATCCAGTGACATGCCATAGACCAGTTACAGAGAATTTGGTGCACTCAGTAGTCGATTTGTGGCTGTTGTGATGGTACGTAGTGTGATTTCTTTATCAACCCATTCACTCCCAGCCATTTTCACTGAAGCAATCCCTTTTTGTGTTCTATAAAAACATGAAACTCTCTTCTTTCATCAGGAAAAAAAAAAGTATATTTTTTACTATTTCCGTTTTGCAACAATTAGCATTAGAGTATAGCTAAGTATCATCCTTATTCACAAATTTATTTAGAAATGTGAGTAAATTAGCTTATTTTTCCCCAACATGGCCCTGGTTGATCTCTTTTGTTCTGCTGCCACCTGCTGGCCGTTTGTATAATAACTACAATTTCTTCAACCGTTCTCAGGAGTTGAGAGGCTGCAACAAAACCTTCTGCATTAAAAAACGTATAAATATGTCGTTGGGACACTTAACACGTTTAAAATAGAACGTATTTCCTTTTTTGGGAGCAAATGAGATAATGTAATCCCTTCATACTATGTCGTGGAAAAAAAGAAAGTGGTCGGACGAATATGTGCAAAAATGAATTCACATGTTAAACAGATCGTATGGTGTTCCACAGGGTGCAATTCTGGGGCATCTGCTGTTTTTATTGTATCTGCTTCCATTCCATTTTAACCTTGGCTTCCTTCAAAAAAAAAAAAAAAAAACTGTGGTTGTTGTTTTAAAGTGCTTTATAAATATAGAGTTGAGTTGATTGATGGGAGTCAGTGTCGTTTGTTGCGCAATTGTAAGCCAGCATAACTAGCTATCTTGCAAAACTAAAGGAACACTTCAAACTGCATGGAGATGGGGAATACAAGAACACAAAATTGAAGCGGCCCACCTCATTAATCTATTTGAGAGGCGTACGTGGCAGAAGGACTCGCTGGAGTCCATGCGTGCAAATACATTTCCAGCCGTGGAAGGGCATTTGGCGACCGCCTTTAACCTACGCTCGTCAAAAGTCATTCATACTAGCCTAAAATTGCTACCATTGCATATGAAGGCTCTATTTTCCCTTTATCTCCACACAATTTCATTACCAATTCATACATTTTCATGCAAGTGAATAGGCCAGCCCGCTAGCGTTACGCGGCCCAGTAGTTAGGGACCTCTGCTTTAGAACAGCGAGTATCAAGAGATGAGATATGAAGGTTTAGACCACAAGGGGACGCTTCATTTAAGAATGTCAGCCTCCTTTGTGCCAAGCAATAATCCAGGCCTAATAGATATCTCCATTTCTATCACATGCAGGAACAACCAATGGGGGGGAAGAGAGCCAGCATTAGGTCAGAGCAGGAGTTTTTTTTATTTCTAAAAGCCTTTGAGAGTCTGATGAATTTCTTTTGAGACGTGAAGCAATGAGGGGACTTGGATGAAATGAAACACATATGCACCTTTTGTGTTTTCTGGCCATTTGATATACAGTAGATACTGGCGCAGTTTCATTAAACTTCATTAGCATTTCTTGCTCCACATGAATGTGGGAAATCAAACTTAGGGAATAATAGGTGGTGAATGCATGAACACAGAGATGAAAAAAGAAGATTAGGGCACAAGTTGGGATATGAGAAGATTTTTCAGATGGAACGGCACCAAGTGAGCGCAGAACACTACAAAGAAAGACCAAAACAGTAAGGCTGGATGCAAAGTGAAGTCGATTCGTGTCAATTAGGCCTAGCATTAGCCGTATTGTTATTTTTTCTAAAACGCAAGATACACAGAGTTCATTTGAAGTGAAGCACAATGATGATCCCATTTTGGCGGTCATTTGCATTTAGCAGAAATGGCTTTTACTACGCTGCCAGATGAAAACGCCACTTAAGTGTATACATAGTTTATGTTGCAGTTTAATGCAGAAGAAGAAGAAGAAGAAAAAACACTACAAGATTCAGGGAAGTCGGTCCTCTGAGACTAACTCCAATCATATGACATCATTACCCAAGCAAGCACTGTGTGATGATGTCACTCTGACACATGTGACCCTCACAAACATGGCTGAACTCCTTTTCATGAAAAAGGCACTTGACTTGTCAGAACAAAATCGGGAGCGTCAGGAAATACGCCATAGTTCATTTACAGAAAAAAACAGCCAGACTTCATTTAATTGCTTCTTTAACTAGGTATATAATAACGTGTTGCAGTAAAAATAGCACTACATCTTAGTATGGTAACATAACCGCGTCCTTTCATCAGTGCTTCTGGGCAGTAATTACTGGAGATGAAAAAGTGTCTTGGACGACCATTATCATCTTGCCTTACTTAGGAGTATATCTGTGATGAAAAGATTTGTCTTCTTCGTTCAACAGACACCTGAGAAACTGTCAAAGAAGATCATGATCCGATAGTTCTGTACACGCATAGATGGAACTGAAATAATAAATTTTGAGCATGAAATCACATGCCACTGGTTTCTAATAATTACTCTACAGTACATCTCATGAAATGAGACACAATAAGCACAGATAACATGTTTGACGATAAAACAATTTACAGTAAATGCAAAAGGGCTGGTCGATTACGGAAAAAGCAACAACCACAATTATTATTATTATTTTTTATTCATTTATTTTTTTTTTAAATTTTTTTTTTATTTTTTTTTTCTATGGAGAGCTCAGTATTGTTCATTCGATTTGACATGTCATCATTGCTCTCCTTTTTTATTTTTTATTTTTATTTTTTAATATATATATATATATATTTATTTATTTATTTTTTGTATGTGGGTGAGTATGTGTATGTGCGTGTGTGTGTGTATTCATCAGTTCACCTAAAACCTATTAAAAAAAATCCCATACTAATAATATAATCTAATAATAAATTGCCAAATGCAGAAACATCAATGTAAGTTATCACGATGTGGTGGCTCTCGCTAACAGGCGAGAATTAAGTAACCAGAATTAGGTTAAAAAATTCTATATACGTAGACCATGTTTCTATAAATTTTGATATTTGGTTTTTATTTGAGGCAGATATTTTTTCCATTAAAATGTGATTTATGAGAAGGTTAGACCATTGTTCGATATTCAGGGTTTGTTTATTTTTCCAGAATTATTTTGATAGATATTGAAATCACAATTCATAAAACTTAGTACTAAAACTCAAATGCTCATAACTATTTCATCCCTGGACACTTTATTCTTGAAAAAACTTATTTTTGTCAAGTACAAAATGATCTTATAAATACGTAAAATGTATACTTCCTGCATTTTCTTTATGCCACATTTATTATTATTTTATCTTATTTAGTTTAGTTCTACTTTTATTTTTTTACAAGACTTACCTGGCTAACCTGGGACCTCGGGTATTGTATTTCGTACGTTATCATGTGGAAATGTGTTTTGGTGTGACAATTTTATTTTATTCATTTAACCAGGTAAAAATGTTTGAGAACTTTTTTCACTCATTTACAAACAATAATTTATTCTTGCTGTTTATTAGCCTCTTGGACACACACTTTTATTGAAATAAGAAGAGTAGAAGAACATTGTTGTGATGAAGCATTATAAATAGAACTTATTTTTCACAAATTTTTGAATTACCAGTGTGTACTGTATTTGTTCCTATATTGTTTGTGAGCCAATATTCGTTATTTGAATAAATATCACTCCCGGAAGTCGATGTTCATTTACCGCTAGCAAGTCAATGGGATTTTACATTGACTTTAGCATTAGCATTGGCAATGTTTTTAAAACAAAGATCTTCTATTTATACATACAACATGTGCAATTAGTTTAGCTGTGTGTTTTTTTTTTTTTGCTTTTTGATTATAATGTTGTTAAGATCGTGAGAAGCCAAAATCTAAATCACAAATCAACGTCAATTAATTTCCCATCCCGAGCAACTAGTTCAGTTATCAAATGTAATAAACACTAAAGTCCTTAGAACCACACAAAAACACACAAATGTGTGTTAAGTCCCACCCGGGCTACACTTTTAGGGAACTGAAAGGACTTTGCGTCTCTGTTTAGTTTCTCTCTGAAGTTTCCTTTTTCAAGCCAGCTCCTTTGCAGAAGGGGAGCTCATTTCAATCTCAAAGCTGACATCTGTGGAAGCTATGTGAGCTCTAAATGAGTAGATTTAATCCTGCGCAACAGGGCTGGAGCACAGGAAACTCTCGAGCAAGGCGTACAAGAAGCAAACGCGTTGAAAAAGAATGGCATGAAATGCTGGAGGAGGGGAGAAAAAAAAAGCCAAGTGCTTACAGTCAATGTTAGCTTAAAGTCCATGTTAGCATCTTCAACAGGGCCGCTGTTAGCTTGTCCACCCTCACTGACTCGACGGTTGACATACAGTATTTATCCATGCAAGGATAGTGCAACGGCATTGGAGAGAGCTTCAAAAGGCGAGGATGCGTGGCCTTCTCCTCTGGCTAAACTTCCTGTATTTGGCCTTTGAGGAAGGGGCGGATCAATCCCCCAGCTTGCCGCCAGCCTCTGGACCCCCACTATCTAGAGGATGCTCTTTGAACAATCCGGCCAGGGTCACTCTCCCTGCGCTTCATCATCTTAAAGGTCAGGCAATACAAATAGCTTGGAAGACACTTTCGTTCCAGCATTGCTTTGAACTCATGGCTGACCATGAAGAGCGTCGACAGCGGGCATCTGTGCAGCATGTTCAAATTTTGTACAAATTTGAATACAGCATCGTAATTCTTACTTGTGACACTGGGTGGCGCTGCTCTAACAAGGCAATCATTGGAGACTAACTAGTAAGCGTGATGTCACTTGTGTGGAACAATGTTCAAGGCAAAACGTGAAGAGAAAAAGTGTGACTGTTTAATATGCGAGGCCGTTATTTCAAATTATGTGACAAGGGGCCAACAGAAGGCATTCCAAACATATCTTGTGATGTCTGTGCGTGCTTTTTTTCTATTTATGCTGCCATGCATATCCAAATTGTGCCACTTGAGAGCAAAAAAAAAAAAAAAGGGGGATTGTGTCACTTGAAGCATGAAGTGTAATTTTAGTCGTAATTGTGAAGTCGAATGTACATGTAATTAGACAATCAAAAAACTCAGATATAGGCATTAAATTGGAATTGGACCTATGGACCTGCAAGTGTAAAAACAGTGAAATGATCTCACTAAAGTTGCAGGAATAATGAGCACTGAGAAAATATGAGAATTCAACAACTTCAGTTTTTAATTTTTCATTATGAGTGGATGATAGGCACCACATAAAACATAAGGAGAACTTACTTCATCCGATGAGTCTGAATAACAGAAGAGTTTCTGTGTAAGTTAGCTAAAAAAAAAAAAAAATGTATTGAATTAAATCAATCTTGATAACATTTAACCAATGTTGACTAGAATTCATCTTAATCTTCAGAGGAAATTTAGCTACAGTATATCAGAATAAAAATAAAAACGTGTGCACACTCTTCGTCTACAGGAGTGGCCAACAAACAAATATCTCAATTGGCAATTTGTATATGTGCTAAATATTATTGTGTGAATTTTGAAAGCATTCACGTTATTCCTATTTTTCTTCTGCCCATTATTTTGACATGCATCTACTCCCGCATATTTCATCCGATCCGTATCATTCTAATTTTAACATATTCCGAATGGTCACACCTGTAAGGCTATTATATTTCTAATCCCCCCCCCCCCCCAAAAAAATAACAGTTTTCCCAAAATGCAACGTTTCCAACCAAAACATTCCCCATTAAATCCCAATGAGACATTCCATAACAAGTTTATGGCAGATTCACATCATTCCCATTTGAGATTCAAAACATTCAGCCCATTCAATCTTGGAAACAAACAAAAAAATCCCGATGACTGAAAATTCCACACTCACCACTAAAATTCCCACCCAAAAAAGTGACTTATTTATTCCCAATGACACTATCAAAAAATACAAATTCACATCTTTGTTCCCATTTGAAACTCACATCATTCAGCACATTTAATTAACCTTGCTAACGATTTTCAACATGCCAAAAATGTCCCACTTAAAAATTCCCCAATCCCTTAACACATCATTCAACATCATGCATCGATATTTCTCCCCTCAGAAATGGCAAATGTCAAGTTATAAAAGTAACATTACATTATTAGAGTTTAACCACCATTTCTTGTTGAATTATTCTGTGGAGTGGTTAAATCATGCACTTAAGAGTGTAAAGACTGTTTTAAAGACTGTTTGAAAGAATAATACCAGCTGCCTTCAGCAAATCTCCCAATCATTACGTCGGCTTTCGATATGCCTGTTATGCATGAACAAAGAGTCAGGACTTTTATGATATTTTGGTTTGGTTTCATTCAGTCTGGTGGCGGTTCACTTATTTTTGTACTGTTGCATGTACTGTATTTTATAGTCTATATGTAGTGCTCATACAGTCTTCATGATTCTGACAGTTTGACACTGCAACCAAGGATTGAAATTTACATTTTACGTACTAGGATAAAAAGCATGTTTGTAAAACAAAATCAAAAAAAAAAAATGACTAAATTGCAGCTCAACCCACATCCAGAAAAGGATTGTGTTTGAGTGACGCTTCATTGTACTGAGAAAAACCCATTTCCAAGATTAATGATGTGTGTGTGTGTGTGTGGGGGGGGTTGTAAAAATGGAAATTAAATTATGCAATTTAATAGAATAGAATTTTACTTACTTTATAATTGCTGTAGTAATATAATATTGTATATTAATAACTGTAATTATGTTTGTCTTGAAATGCAAATTGCATATTACTTTAAAAAATTAATCTCGTAGCAAATACAGACTTGTCTAATTAATGTAATTCATTTCAGCAGTTGAGCAGTTATGCACAATTGCTGTTTTACTTTCTTTTTACAGGATCCTCAACTGTAACAGAAGGTGTAGCACAGTTTTGTGTTGCATTGGTGCACGTTTACTTACTTAAATTATCACACATTTTGATGCTAATTGTATCCCACCAGAGTGCGTTATATTTGGATCATGCTACAATTAGGTATATTAGTAACAATACTTCAATTCTCAACCAATAATGCACCTGTTCTCTCAAACGCAACAATAATTATAGGCATATATTCTTTATCCTCTGCCAAGAATGACTAATAATACTGCGGCTTACTGAGGAGATGGGATGGACAAATGGCTTTTCTATGGGGAAAGATGATTTTAGATACACGTGTGGCCTGGGAACAAATCCAGCTCATATCTCAAGGCATCACTATAATCAGGGATGTGATTTGACCAAAGTGAAATTATCTGAAAATTTAGCCGGGGGTCTGGGGGCCGCTGGCACCCAGCTAGGTCCAGGGCAGTGCCCCGGTGGGGGGACAAGAGGGGCTTCCCGGAGCTCATGGGTTTTCCGTGTTTTTAAGTACTTTCAATGCACTCACATGACAAAGAAATAGACAAAACAACAGCATAAATTTTCAATGTATATTGAACTATCCCATATAAAATGGCAGTTTTAGTCAACTCAAAATCAGTCACATTCAAAAACATTGGACTGCCTTTGCTTTTAAAAACTATCACTGAGAATATCATCATATCTAACTAATGTGATTACTAAGTTAACACATAAATAATGTTGAAGAGTTCAAATTTCATGAACAAATAATTGTATCATGACCAAATAAAAAGTAACTCATATTAGAGCATACCACAAATGTCTTTGTTATAGCAGAAGATGTTATCTGTCGGAGTCATGTGCATACACAATGAACTACAAAAAAAAAAAAAAATAAAAAAATCGGAATTTTTTTTTTTTTTGGAGGGAGATAAAAAAAGCGGAATTCCGCGAATTAGCGGAAAAATCACATCCCTGTCAAACAATAATGTACCTGTTCTCACAAACGCAACAATAATTATAGGCATATATTCTTTATCCTCTGCCAAGAATGACTAATAATACTGCGGCTTACTGAGATGGGATGGACAAATGGCTTTTCTATGGGGAAAGATGATTTTAGATACACATGTGGCCTGGGAACAAATCCAACTCATATCTCAAGGCATCACTATAATACAAATGCATTAGGTATGTTCTTTTATGATAATACTATATAGAACTTATTACAACCAATGATTTCTGTCATGTTGCTTGTAGCATATAGATGTCACACATCAATAGAGTATTTTGCTGCTGCAGAACATCTGTGTAAAGGAGAAAAAGCTAAGCTGCATTTAATTACTAGACTTGCACCTGCACCTTTTCAGAAAACTACGTCGGCTTCAAAAAAGGAAAAGCTTTTCAGTCGAATAAAAATGATTGTGCACACCTGATCTCTGCCACTCCAAGCAGAAATCAGGTGTGCAGTGATCCGTTTACATACTTAAACCGTCAAGATGCATTCAAAACTCAGGCTGCTCTT
This sequence comes from Vanacampus margaritifer, assembly GCF_051991255.1. NCBI lineage: Eukaryota > Metazoa > Chordata > Actinopteri > Syngnathiformes > Syngnathidae > Vanacampus > Vanacampus margaritifer. Next base: position 7,634,986 of record NC_135447.1, on the reverse strand, counting down.
TCCAGATGCGACAAAACCCTGAAATCTGCCAGGCAGTATTTTCGGTTGACATTATGCTACTTGCCAAATCACATGACGGAAAATTAACAAACAATGTCGCTTTTCTTGTCTTGAAAGTGGAGACAAAATACAAGTTATGATGTTTAATTTAGCCATTCAGCCACAAATGTTTACTGAAGGAAAGCACCCACGGGGGATATTTAGATTTTATTACCACTTTCCATCAACAGTCTGATTCATTAGGTAACATTTGGAGCAAAAAAAAAACAAAAAACATTTTTTTCCCCCTTTTGGCTGTCTGTAACAATTTGCCTGGTCAATAGAATAAACACATTTTAGCAGTCAAACATTTATTTCAGCATATTGCCCGCAGTTGCCTCTAGGACATTCAACAAGCGCTGCATGCAAGCAAATACATTGCTATAAAAACGATCAAGAAAGTGCATTACTGATAAACATATTGCCACTTCATCAAAACTCTGTGAAAATAAAGCACTTTGGGTAATAAAAAGTCTCGTTTTGTCTGCTGCCAAGGGTGAAAGTGTATTGGCAGCGTGTCTTGATGAGCTTTGACAAGTCGGGCCATCTCGAAGAGATGTGTGGTGATTATTTGGATTGGGCTTCTCGCTCTGTCTGGCTTCCCCAATGCATTCCTGATGCCAAAATGTTCTCTTCCTGTCTGAGTGAGTGTCTAAAATGGACATGTGGGCCTGCTGCTGCCGCCGCCGCCGCCGCCGCTGCACAGGAGTCGTATTCAACAACCGGCACATGATATATCCATTAAAAATGCAAAGCTTCTATAGAAGCAGCTGGAGTAGAACTACAGTAATCATGGTGGGGCCGTTGGAATCTGTGGGAGTGTGAAATGTGAAATGGGCATATACGTACAGTTGAGCAAGGCATGTTAAGATATGCAATCCGATGTAATGTGCCGCACGCTCGAGCCCCCAGATGCTCGCCCACATGCCGCAGATTCTGCACCATGTCGAAACAGATGCTCTATCAATGATGCTTGCTCCATTGCCACGTACCTCCCTGGTGGCCAAATCGGGGAGGAGGCGAGTCAATGAAAAGACTGAATGAGTCAGTGTTTGGAGGCAAGACAAGAGGGAAGGATCACGGGCAAGAAACCAGATCTTACGATGAGTACGGCGGGATAAGTTGGCTACGCCAGAGGAAGCCGAAGGAGACAAAACCTGCGGATGAAGTGTTCTCCTCGTTCCATCTGCTCCTCAGCGCAACAGAGAGCGAAAACTCGTTGGAATCGCAACTGAGTCATATTGTGATTCTGTCTGGGATGCGAAAATAGATCAACACATGGTCACTAAGATGTTGAAAAAGGGAGCTACAATTTGCCTGGAAATGTTTTCGCTTATTGTATTTTGTCACTCCAAAATTCTGGTTGGATTTGAAACTTCAGCTTCTAACTACAGACATTTCTTTCTTTATTTAAAATGGCTTACCTCAACTTGAATTCTGCATCACATTGTGGCCAAAGGTGAATCCGGGTCTGCAAATAGTAAATCCTTGCTGTGGTGGATGCTGTATGCTAAACTAGCTAGCTAGCTAGCTGCACACAACACCAAGGTCATTTTAGTTAAAGAAAAGTAATGAAAAAAACTAAAATTTAAAGTCAAAAAGCATTTTCTTAATGAAATTAAATAAAAACGAGTGTTTTTAAAAAAACGAAAACAAACTTAAACAAATAGTAAATCCTTGCTGTGGTAGATGCTGTATGCTAAACTAGCTAGCTAGCCAGCTGCACACAACACCAAGGTCATTTTAGTTAAAGAAAAGTAATGAAAAAAAAAACAAATTTAAAGTCAAAAAGAATTTTCTTAATGAAATTAAATAAAAACGAGTGTTTTTAAAAAAACGAAAACAAACTTAAACTACATTTTATGTTTACAAAACTAACTAAAATTACATAAAAAATGTCCTTCGCTTTAGTCTTTGGCAATTAATTTAATGCATGAGCCATTGGAGATGATCGTAAATGCGATTTTAAGTAGATTTATTTAATTAGAATAAGGAAGTTTGAAAGTGTGTCATATAGTGACGTCATCTGGCAGCAGCCAATAGAAAAGCATCTTCAGATGACCACGCTCCGAGGTGACCATTTGACTTTTGGCTCTAATGGCTCGGATTGACCCGAATGCAGCGCTCGGTAAGAAATGAGTTACTTTTACCATTAGTGTTCATTAAATATTGCGCACTAGTAATACGCATTTTAAAAAACGAAGAACAAAACAAAAACTAATACTGAAACTAACTAAAGCTTAACAAATCTAAGCCTTTTTTAAATAACTAAAGCTGAACCACCCTGAAAACTAAATAAAACTACTGTAACTAAATTTAAAAAACAAACTGAAAATGAAATCAAATAAAAAAAAAATATTAAAAAACTATAATTCAATTGGAATAGCTTTATTGTCATTGTACACAAGTTACAATGAGATTTGTTTGGTATGCCCTACAAAATTGCAAATAAGAACATTTAATACCTAAAATAAATAAATAAAATCGCTTTAGTTTAAAAGATCACTAATAACCCTTTACATCACACATAAGTTGCCATTACTACTTCCTCATCTTCTTTTTCTTGTTCTTGCATTTCTTCTATTTTATTTTAGTGGTTGGCAAACACTTTTGGTGCATCACTGCCACCTGCACTTTAAAGTAAGCCATTTTAAACAAAAAACATTTTTTTTTTTTGTAGTTAGAAGTTTCAAATCCAATCGGAACTTGGTTGCGGATGTCAACACAAGGTTTAAAAAAAAAATTCAAAGTGAAATCAATTCATGTCTACTTATTCAGTTGACCAAATTTCTGTGAGCGCTCAGATTTAATCCAGGCCAACCACAATTGTTCACATTAGCAATCCATCAATTCCACTCATCAACTTTCACTCTACAGCGGAGGGTGCAGCCGTCTTCAGTGCTCTGACCACAAAATGGGTGCAGAGTGAAAACCACCTCTTTTATGCGTTTAACCTTCAATAGTTCACACGTATATCAGTAAACTTGTAAAGCTGGTAAGTTCCGGATAAGGACTTTTCGATACATTGATATTTCTTCCCCAAAGTTTCCTTTGAATTGTATTTTGTGATCTAGAATGGGGAGACTTTGCGAGACTGCAAAGAAGTTTTCTTCAATCAACCTAATTAAGATTTCACTCGCCAAATGAACTTTTCATGTACATGAAAGCAAGCAAAGTCGAAGTAACTGGAGTATAATTCTAGGTGATTTCCCTGCATTTAAGGAACAGTGTTGTAGACAGAAAATAAATAAATAAATGGATTGCATGTTTTTGTTCTGATCAAACATTAAATCAGACCACGGCAACACATTTTCATGAAAGCTTTTGGAGCTGTCAGCTCGCGCTCGCAGCGGCTGGGTAATGAATGGCTTTTGCGGGTTTGAAATATTGCAACGCCATTTTAAACAACATTTGAACACAGCCATCAGGAATTTTCATTTACGCCGCAATGGCACCAACCCAATGCACTGAATGTACGTTTTGGCACCGGCTAAAAAAAAACAAAAAAAAAAACACACACCAACAAATACAACGCCGCTTGCGAGATACGCCTGTTGTCATCATCCATCATAATCTAGCCCGCCTTCACCCTGCTGTCAAAACTGTTCTCCACAATTCACTTCGACGGTGTCAGCTGAACTCTAATATTTTACCAGCCGTTGTAATGAGCGCTGGTCTCAAGACCCAAAGACATAAACACATGGGTCCCTTTTCTCACACTTTGCTTGTCGGCTGCAAGACTTTGACATATTCCTCCCTTGCTGGAGGCGATTCTTCTTCTTTTTTTTTTCCCCCCTGAAGAGCTCAGTATTGTTCATTCGGTAATTTTACCGATTTGACATGTCATCATCATTGCTATGTCTTTTTTTTTTTTTGTATGTGGGTGAGTATGTGTATGTGTGTGTGTGTGTGTATTCATTAGTTCACTTAAAACCTATTAAAAAAATCCCATACCGTTCACCTAAACCGAACACTTCCAGCCAGAGTCGTGAGGCCGTCAGGAGACCCGAGGAAGGACCAAAGAAAAGAAAGGAAAGTGAAATCCAGCACTGATTCTTCTACTTACAACATCAAATAATTCATTCAACAATCAAAGTGATGTAAACATAAACATTTGTCAATAATTCGGCCTCGACTTGGTGAATCTAAACCTAACATGGCGTTTTTGTATTCTGTTGTGGTTTATCAGCGGCTTCAAGTGTATGCGTTTGGTTTGTTACTGTCCACACTAAGTGCCACATTATCTGCATTAACTTGGAGGACAAAAGCAGGGCACGCAAACACACCGCCGAGAGACACAGACAGAAAATAGATGGAGTAGCGACACACACTATTTTAATTATCCCCTTGTCTAACCTGCCCTCCAATTACAAATAAGAATGTATAATAATCCCTCTATTGATGCATGAAAGACAGGACAATAACACGGCAGATGAACACAAGCAGAATAAGAAGTGGTTTCATAAAAATAAAAAAATAAAATAAAAAAACTTGGGAGTGAAGGCTAAATTGAGCTGATTAGAATAAATGGTTATCTTGGTTCACATTCACGACTAAACGAATCTTCTCTTCATACTTATAGGTTCATAACGTAGCATATTTGTTTAAACTATGAGAGTCTGGAGAGGCTTTATCACCACCAGAGACTTCAAGACAGAACCCATGATTATGTTTATGATAGCGCAGTTAAACGATAAAGAGACTGCAGAGATTGGCATAATGAATATGCGCCGGCTAATTTATGATCACTAATTTGGAGCGTCTTTTCTCGGCAAATAAAAACTCACATCAGCATTGAGTGAGCAGACGCCGCTTTTACACATTGCTACTCTTCTGTTTCACTTTGAAAATAGCAAACCAGGACAGCCACACAAAGTTGGTAGCTTCTCTCCTGAGTATTACACCGACCTTTAAAAAGAAACACATACATAATAAAATACAACTTTTTTTTAGGCCATATGGACATTTGGCCAATTGGGTAAAGACATCACTTTTTATTTCATATCTATATTTTTTTAATTTAGTGAACCTAACTTAATTTGATTAACGAAAACCTCACATTTTTCACCTGACAAAAACTAGATTAAACGAGACTAAAAACCCCCGTTAATGAACAATAACTTGGACTAAATCATATCTGCATTTTCTGGGCTAAAATCGATGGACATTTTATTTCACGAACAAATACAAGACGGAAATCACATGATCGGATCCGCTTCTAACACATAGTGACTCACCACCTTTCAAATCTGCAGTGACAACGTAAATATTTTCACTACAATGAAGTGGAGGAAAAAATATGTTTCATTTTAGTTGACAGGATGGAATGTCGGCACGAGGTAGATGAAGGGGGGGGGGGGGGGGGGGGCAGTCCGCCAAAAAGACATCATGGTATGTTAATAACGTAACGTAACATGAAACCGATAGCTTAAAATGACCACAAACTAATGCTGGCTAACTTTCTAGCTTGTAGCATGTAGCGATAGTAGCCACACGTTGCTATACTGCAATCGTATGTGAAGTTGAAGTTGTACTAACTGAGATAGCAGCTTGGATTGCAAGTTATGAGCTAATCTAGAAGGGATGAGGTTGACTAAATGTGTGATTGAAACTAGACCAGAGGCGGGCATTCGAGGTCCTGCAGGTTTTGCATGTTGTCCTCCTCCAACACAGCTGATACATGATCAGCTCATCAGCAAGCTCTGCGTAAGCCTGATAACGATCCTGTTGATTGGAATCAGCTTGTGTTGGAAGTGAGAATCCTCCAAAAGCTGCAGGACTCCGGCCCTCGAGGTCCGGGATTGCCCATCTCTGAACTCGACAAAATTTTAAAAAAAAATGACACTACCTCAAAATGATATTCTAATAACTTCTTAGCCACAGGGTAAAGATTAAACCCTTTCATCCACATTTTAGCTTCGGATCATGCCATAAAGCTTTTTTTTTTTTTTGTTCAGGTGTCTTGAATGATTCTCTCCTCATATGTCATGTTGCTTGTCTGTGCCAATCCTATTCCCTGTACATTTGAAGCCCCCCAGCCGTGACAACAGCTTACAAAATGCTACAGTGCAGCGTGAAGGCATCCTCTTACAGCGGAGGAGAGTGATGGAGAGCGAGCACCATGTTATGTCCAATGGTCAGATAAGCTCCGGAGGCACCGAGGACAAATCGAGTCCTTCAGCTCCGTTGGAAGCAGAACAACAAAGACATGCCTGCCAACGTGTGCCACAATTATTAAAGTTGTTTTATTGCTTGCAGAAAATGACTACGTTCAACTGCGGGTTCAACAAATGAAAATCTATTTTATGTTGTATGATATGATGCATGTTTTCTGACATGATATATTCGAACAAAAGTATTTTTTGTTTGACGGCAGAGTCTCGGGCCAAAAGGCAGCGTGCCAGAAAATGTACAGCAAGGCGGAATGCCTACTCAGGCTAACTCATTCAATTCATCTATTGATTTCAAGGAAAAAGATGAACTGGAGCTTTAGTCACTTGTTTACCTGCTGTGTTTAGCCAAGACTTATTTCTTCCTGTAATCTTGCTTTAGTGTTTCAGTTTAAGAAATCAATTCAGGCACCTTGATGGGTCAGCCTGTTCTCATCAGGGAAGCGAAAACCATCACTAAATGTAAGCACACCTAAACACACATTTACTGTAGGATCCTGTGAATAAGACTTTTTTTTAAAAAAAAGAATTGGGTGGGGGGCGGGGGTGCGGGGGGGTTGAACAATGACAAATTTTCACCTAGTTTAGACATTTACCAAAAAAAAAAGAAAATAATCACTGATGCATTTCATACACTATGTAACTGAATACACTTCACATATTGTGATTAAAAGTGCAACATTTAAAAGCAGTTCACACATTGTTAGAGATTTAAAGAGAAAAGCAAAAAAAAAAGCTTACTAAAATTACAAACAAAGAAAATTATTTTAAAAATACTGGGAAAGACCTTAACTCTTTGACTGCCAAAAACGTTAAATAACGTTTAGTAAAATCCTATGGAGGAGTGCCAAAGACGTTAAAAGACGTTTGTTTCAAAACAAAGGTGAAACTAACCATTTTCTATTGTTGATTACTGAAAAACGGAATAAGGTAGAAACAAACTTTTATTTTTCTGATGAAAGATGAGAGTCCAATCTTTCATTTGGTAGTATGTGTGTTTCCATAGTCCAAACACATAATTTTCTGTGGACCTTGAAAGATCAGTCAAAATGCTTAAATCGGCTGGCACCCACGGCATCCCTTTTCTGAAAACGTCTGGCAGTCAAAGAGTTAATCAGATGTACAACTTTGATGTAAAAGCATTTACACATGCATGTTTTGACTCTTTATTAATTAGTATTATTTACTCTGATAATAAAGGATTACAGCAAATCCGGAGGCCGTATTATACACAAGTACAGAGAAAAAAAAAAAGCTTTTTAAGGATGATTTTGAGAGGTGGTGTATTTTACAGATTTTTACGGTAGTGTTTGATATTTTACTGTGTGTATCATTTATGTGTAAAGAAAAAAAATCTTGTAGGTTTTACTGTATTTTGTGTGAATTTATTTGATATTTATTTTATTTACTTACTTACGTATTCACTTATTAATTTTATTATTTATTATATGAATCCATTTGCGCAACTACTTATGTATTAATTAATTAATTAATTATTTTTATGCTTTACCTGACTTTGCTGCAGACCTGTCTCAAAGTGCTATATAAATAAAATTGAGTTGAGCTGAGTTATAATCGTGAAAATGTTGGTCACGACAATCGTGATTTTGTCCGCTTTCGAATCTTGTTCTCATCTTAGTTGATGTGAGAGTTCGCATGCAATCACAGGCATGTGCAGTGCGCAGTGCATGTTTAGGGCAAGGGAAGTCAGAGGAGGACTTAGCAGTTCTTCTCCATCCCTGCTGTCTGGAAAGACAAGTTAATAAGATGGAGCAGTCCCCGGAGGCAACAGCCGGCGAGAATTATCACTTTGAAGGCAGCCAGAAAAGCCCAAAAGAACCCAAAGAGGACCTATTAATTATCCCCTCTCACTGCCGCAAAAAAAAAAAAAAAGTTAATTTGACAATTTGGAAGAGAGGGATTGTTGAGAAATATGGGATTTTCCTCTCACGTGACAGAATTTTTTGTCTTTCTATTCTTACATCTTTTTCATTCTGATCACTCTCTCCCTCTGCTGCATACACACGTATGATGACGAAATGGTCTCAATTGGAAACATGGGGTACCGTGGCACACGCGAGCATCTCTTCTCCAGACATGTGGCGTGATGAATAAATCATGCTGCATGAGACCAGGGAGAGAGAAGCCCCCTTGCCTCCTTGAGGGTGCGTGTTCACTTAGCATTCATCCCATTCATCTAAACGAGCCAGCTAAAGCAAATAACAGCACAACTGTCAGCTCACTCAGGAAACATTGATCATTACGCAATTTGTCCCATTTTATTACAGCAATTGCAATTAAAGCTAATTGACGAGCGGGGTGGGCAGGTGCAGCCAAGAACAGAATTTTGCACCAATTAGCGCTACAATAATATTGTCCTAGATATCGCTGAACATAATATTTGCATTTTGATAGAACACAAGTGGCTGTGTGCATGAGAACTGTTCTCAAATGAAGATGAAATCAATGGAAATATTCTATTCTTCTCATTTCTAATTTCTTGATCGTTAAATGGTCACAAGAGGTCGCGAGTACCGATGACTTGAAATAAAGCCCGATACCAACACATGGTATCGAGACTCGCCCATCCTTAATTTTTACTGGCTGCTTGATGGACATAAATAATGACAAAAAAAAAAAAATAAGTTAATCATTTTACAGTCAGTACATGATATCAAAATAAAAAATCACTTTAAATCAAAATTTGACCAGGTGATAAAAAAAAAAAAAGCGCAGCTGAACTGAATGTAGTTAAACATATAATACTTGTTTGATGCCAGTCTATTTTTGCTGCCAGTTTTGGAATAATTAAAAAATAACAAATGTAATAAGTACCCATACAAGGTATTGGTATTGATATTTCAAGTTATCAGCGGCCGATAACTTTATCGCTTGCCCTCTTGTGGCCGTTTTATGATTAGGAACTAGAAAATTTCGACAAGATAGACTCTTCTTGAAATAAGTTTTGTTGCTTCTGTAGTTGTTTTGGTCCTGGTGTCGACACAATAATACAAAAAAAAAAAGTCAAAAATATCTGTCTTACTTTAAAATTATCTGAGGAATAACAAAGTTGAGTGCTGGAAAGCAATAATTTCACACTTCCCAACAATGGCTTCAAGTCAACCAAGATTTACACAATCACACAAAAAGGCAAAAATAGAAACAAAGAATCATGCCAACACTTTCAATACTTCCTTTGTGAAATTATTCTAATGTGGCCATAGCACATGATCTAATATTCATGCTATCGTGGCATTTCGGAAAAGGCCTCAAACTGACAGGCGAGAAAGGAGGCTGAGAAGAACAGATGTGAAAGTGTGAGAAAATAGAAAAGAGGAATGGAGCGGAGGAGTGTCACGGACAAAGACGGAGCGAGGGAGAACCAGAGAGAGAGAGAGAGAGAGAGATCAGGGGGCCGGGGACAGAAGAACAGCGGACGCTAAACGAATTCCCAAGCGAAAAGGAGGGACACGGAGAAATTACAGAACAAAAAGAAAAGACAGAAATGACATTTCTTAAGGGACTGCTGTGTGGCATGTGTAGGAAGAAAAATGAAATGTGAGGACCAGAGAGAGATGGAAAGGCAGGAGAGGGCATGCGGAGAATGGAATGAGTAAGAGCAAGAAACAAAAGAAGAAAGTGGCTGACAGGTAAGACTAATTCATGAGAAATGACGGGAGCTGGCGAGGCTCCCGGCCGCACTCTACCGATTCGGGGCTGGGGTGGGATTTTTTTGGAGGGGAAGTTAGTGGACAGAGAAGAGCATGTGATGTGGATCCTTTGAGGCAGCGTTTTCTTTTTCTTTTTTCCAAAAAAGTGCTTTCTCTAGAAATGGGAGATGAATATCGAGCCATAAATAAATAAAAAATAACTCTTCTTCTTGAAGGCGATTTTCCTGGCAGGTAACTGGAGCAGAGAAAGACAAAGGTGAGGAAGAGATTGGGTTGGCAAAAAAAAAAAAAAAAAAAAACACAACTGAATAGCAAGACGCACAAGGGAATGGGAAAATGTGAAGAAGAAAATGTGTGAAGTGACAGAGGCGAGAAAGAGTAAGCGAGGAAAAGATGAGAGATGGAGATAAAGCCAGAAGAGCGACAAGTGCCTTTGATCTTCACCTGTGGCGGTTTGGAAGCAGCCTCGTGCACGTGCGTGTATTCATAAGCGCATGCGTGCATTTGAGCGAGCGCTTGAGCTAACGTAACTGGTTATGATGAAGTTCACACAAGCATGAAAAGGCAGCACTGATAAGGCAACTGCTCATTTGTAGCGCAGTTGGAAAGTGCATGCCTGCCACTGGAGGCTTCCGCAAAGATAGCGAACTGACTTGACGACCGAAGTTTGCTCGACAGTGAACCTTTCAAAGTCAACTCCGTCTTGACTTGCCGTATCTTACGGCGGGGCTGTATCCAAGTCACGACACACTTGCGTCCAAACACAACACTTTAAGAGTACATTTACAGCACGTGACGTGAATCCCAACAAGGAGTGCCAGCGACGACAATTACCGTCAATTACTTTTTTTTTTTTTTTTGGAATGGGGAATGGACAGAAAAGTATTGGGCAGGTCAGGTTTGATAACTTATTTTCTCCCCAAAAACTTAAATACGTTCCATTTGAAATATCACCATATTTATACGTTTATGTTTTTATATGCTAGAGCATACGGAAGGCTTTGATGCAGCCTCTGAACTGAAGAGGGACACCTGAAGAATGGCAGTTATGACAAAAACGGCCAGCAGGTGGCAGCAGAGCATAAGAGATCAACCAGGGCCATGCTGCATCAAGCTGTTTCCCCAACAGTTTTAAACAGATTTGTGAATAATGATGAAACTTAGCTATATATTCTAATGCTAATTGCTGCAAAACGGAAACAGATACAATATATTTTTTTTCCTGATGAAAGAAGAGGTTCTATTCTTTCTTTTGGAAGGTTCCATGTTTTCACAGCAATAGAACAGAATATTCCGGTGACCTTGCAAAATCAGTCAAAATCCAGTAAAACAGCCGGGGGGCGAAGGGGGTCGCTTCAGTGAAAATGGCTGGGAGTGAATGAGTAAAGCTGGCAAATTAAAAATAATAATAACTATGGCCAGCAGATGGCAGCATTGCATTTTTCTTAATTTTTTGGCCCAAAATAGGTGAGTTGGGTGAAACTAACCCATGTTCCCCTGAATGCTAAAAAAAATATATATATATAAAAAATAAAAAAAATAAAAAAAAATTAAAAAAAAAGAAGAAGAAAAGAATAAGGTAGAAGCAACATTTGTTTGTGATGAATGAAGAGAATCTAATCTTTCTGTGATTAGTCATGAAACAATATTCTGTGAGCCTTGAAATATCATTCAAAATGCTATAAAATTGGCTGGCACTCAAGAGGTGCTCTTTCTAAAATGACTGGTCAAAATGTGCTTGAGAGCTGATGTATGACACTTTGAGAGTTAATATATATATAAGAAATTGTATGTATGTACGACGTATGGATTTAGCCTCATTCCTTCGCACAAATCGATCCAACATCCTTTCAGTGTTTGCATGGACAAGTTGCATGCATGGTTTTTAAAAACTTCCACTTCTAATTCTAAATTCTTATTATTGGCCAAAACGTCAGTTGCAAAATATCTCTAGTTAAAAACAGTGTAGAGTAAACAGGAAACAGAGAAGGGAGAAAAAGCGAAGCTGGCAGGGGCGATAAAGGTACGGTCTCCAAAGTTGATGTCATTCCATCTACAAACGCATCACACGTTGTCTTTTAAGCTCAGCTTCTTTCAACACCAGCCAGTCAAGATCACAGTCGCACATATTTCCACTATCGTTTTGGATAAACGCGCACCTTCCACTGCGTCTCTTTGCACTTGCCAATTCCATGCAGACCAAAGCCAAATAAAGGCCACCACACACAAGGCTTATTAATCACCCTTAATCACCCCTGAAATAACCTCATGAACTATTGATGAGCTGCCATATCAAGGTCCCTTATAGCTGGGAGGTGTTTGCATCCGCCAAAAAAAACGGAGTGTGATAGTGACAGACGCCACCCCTGACCTCGATCATTTTGCAAATTCAGATTTATTGCAGGTTGTTATGAAATGCACCCATGTGTACACGCAATTGCGGGATGTTTGGGCCAGGGCATAATGGATTGAGCACAGGGCCTCAAGACATTTTTTTTTTCCACTTTTGCTAAAGACTTACCAACCCATATATTTTTTTTTTCTGTTCCATTTTGAATTTATACTGATACCTCTCATAAACTTTTTTTTTGAAAAGTGCTTTATAAATAATGTGTATTATTATTAATATTATTATTTTTATTATAAATGCTTGAAAATAATTAATCATGTGTATGTTGGGTCAGAAACTTTAATGCCATGGATTAATTAGCATTTAAATTCAAAGCCAGTTTATAATAAATAATTGGTCATCTGAATTTATCGGCCAATATTAGCCCTTTTCCAAATAATCATAATTGGCGAGATCCATACTATCTCACGAAACAGTAAATGCTGTTCAGTGTTGGAGTCATTCAGAATAAATGCCCTTGTGCCATTTTTCCACTACATGGATCTCAATCCAATAAACATTAAGGAAGACAGCGACATACTGTCCCAATTATTATGGCCATGCATGAACACGGCCATTTAATGGCAAATTAATGGGTTACGTTCTTGAACATTATATATATTAAAAAAAACAAAAAACAGCAACAAGTAGAGATGGCGAACAGAATATACCACATTCTGATGCTGCATTCGAGGAAGGTGGGAATTTGGCTTTACAAGGATTGTCACAGTTCTGACTTCAAAGCGTTCAAGGCGAATGTAAACAACAAAGTTGGCTAATTCTGATAAATTGTTTGTCATTGTGGTTAACACAGCCAGTCCAAATGACATTGTGTGGTGAGTATAGTAAATTAATGTTATAATAAATAAAGAAATAATTATGTTTATTTTGTAAATTATGTTTTGCCAGTTTTTTTTTTTGCATGGTAGTATTTCAAAATTACTCTGCTGTAAAGTTAGTATGTTAAATTCATATATTTATTATTGCGATGTAACCCAAAATGAAGTTATTTCATTCATCAAATCTTTTTAAAATTAATTAGTCGATTAATTCGTTATCGAAAAATGTACCCATATCAGTCTGGCCCTCATAATTACTATTATAGTCAATTTATAAGGTCCTATATCAAATTCAACCAATGGTTAAGCCTTGGTGGAGGTATACGTTTTAGAAGAAAAGACACGTACTTCCATTAAAAAAACAAAACAAGAAAAAACCCCCAGCACACCTCCACAGAGGCGCGCGTTCAAACACACAAAGGCTGACTTGGAAGCTGTCAAGTGCAAACAAACTGATGACAAGACGCCGACAGATGGAGTCACCGAGGAGAGACGAGCGACGCATTCAACTCAATTAGCAACGTGCTGCTGCGTGACGCTGATGGGATATGGAATCTTACCATGACTAGCAACCTGTCAATCCGGCAACACAGCCGCAAAACAAGCGGCACGCGAGATGCAATAAATTAAATCTAATAAACCGATAAATAAATTAATTTACGAATTAATGGCATAAACCCAATGAGCTCCGCATCACAAAACAGGGCATAATGTGACCTGGGAGCCTCAACTCCCCCCCACCCCACCCCTCCCCGCGAGCGCCAACACGCACACCAGAACAAACCCGCAGCGGGGACACGCTGAGGCAAAGGCGGCGGAGGATAACGACAGAAATACGAGAAGCCAAAGAACAATGGCTGCTTGCCTATTTCCTGCTCACTCCGTCTCTTCCTCTTACCTGTGTGCGCATTTGAGAATTCTGTTCATACATTATCCTGCCATGCTACCTAATGAACCGGGCGTCTCCACCCTGACACTTACGCTTGGCTAGGCAACCCTTATTACAGAGTGGCGGCGGGCGCGCACGCACACACGCGGGCCCCATCACATAATCTGTTTCATGGGGTGCACCAAACATCTCTTGCTGCTCGTGATCACCAAATCAAAAAATGCTGCTGCTTCTTTTTTGTCGTCAAGTCGCAATTGTCATGTTTGCGTGTCAGTCGCAAAAATATCAAGTTATGCACAAATGCACGAGTCCGCACAAAGACCCCCTGTGAACATGGTGACAGACACCGCATGTCCCTCCTGAGTAGTTGGTTATGATCATATTTTGTTGTTCCAGACTTGCTCAAATATGCTTTTTTTTTTTTGCGTCTTTCACCCCCCTAGCATTGCGAGTACCCCCCCGCCCCCACCCCCTCCCTCCACTAAAAGCACAAAATCAAGTGTAGCTTTTGTAGCAACATGCCAGGATGCATCCTGCAGCGTGATGATTGTTTGGTCTTAAAAAAAAAAAAACTTGAAAAAAAAAACAAACCTTCCAAGCTTAAGTGGTAAACCAGCATGGCTGTGGGATGCCAATCAGCTGCAAGTTGGAGCAACAAAAGCAGAGTTGGCCCAATAACGCCCAACGACATGACGGTGTGCAGGTGAGAATGGAAGCTTGATTAAATTGCATGGCATGCCGTTTCCAGCACCCAGTTTTGAAGCTCAATGCAGAAAAAAAAAAAAAAAAAAAAAGATGTAAGAAAGCAGAAATTGCTGTCCCTCATCCCTTTAATCTAAGATTAGATGCTTGGACTAGTGGTGATGTAATCTCTCTTTGAGAGGTGATTGCTGTGGCTCAGCTGCTGATTGTGAATTTTAGCCGTGTGGGTTCTGACCAGTTACATTTGAAGCTCCGTGTTGGAACACGCACAAATTCACGGCTCGTTCATGTGGACATGATATTGTATTTTGATAACGATCAATTACGGCATTAGGGTCAGCTGCACATTGTAAATACTGTCATTGTTTTATTTCAATTTTTTTTAATTGCATTTATTTACTCACATGAGTCAAAATATTCCAAAACTAGCATAGCTAAGAATATCTTTTACTATTTTATTTTTGATCATTGTCTTTGGGCTGCACTGTGGCTCAAATCAGATAAACATTACTGCATATAGATTCTTTGGCATACTTCAAAATTTGTTCAACAAAAAAAAAAAAAGAGTCCATAATTATTAGTGACGTAGCTTGCTAACGGCGTGAGTATGAGGCTACAACAAAATGGTTTATTTGCTATTTACAGCAGCAAAATAATCAATAACCAACCAGGATTTTACCTTTGGAACAATAGGAAGCAAGTTTCCAGATAAGGTAAGCCATTTCAACCAAAAACAAAAAAAGGAAAACTTCAACGTAAATAGAAGTGGAAGGTTTCCACCTCATTTGCTGCCGTAAACACGGGGTACGTTTATGAAATTCACGGCGAGGCAGAGCGCGCTCCCGTCCCGTTATTTTCAGAATGTTAAAACACAGTCAGCAGTTCGTGCTTGGACTGTTTTTTTTTTCTTGTACTGCCTCACGCACTGGGTTCTGTTTTTTTTTTGTGGGGCACACTGAATAACCAATTGGCACGTTTAAACAATGCTGTGAAATTACAAACGGTCGAAGTTAAGCAGTGTGCACGCTGATATGAAGCATCTACGATGAAGACGGGTATATTGGATTTGATGAGTGCTAGCTAATGTTTTTGTTCTTGTCTCGTCTATAAAATACATTTCTTAAAAATCAAAAAAAATAATGTCCAAAAAAAAACCCAGACTTGTACGTCATTTTTTTTCTTCTTTTAATGCAATTTTTTTTGACTGGTATGACTTCTAGTCCGCAGCAACGTATAGTAAAAAAAAATACTGTATACAACATCATATATATATATATATATATATATATATATATATATATATATATATATATATATATATATATATATATATATATATATACAGACGCTCCCCTACTTACGAACATTCGAGTTACGAACAACGGTACATACGAACATTTCTGCGCGTACAGTATGTCGAAAAATGTTCGGAAAGAAATGCTGTAAGTTAGATTTTGTATTCCGCCGCTAATACCGACGATTGGCGCTGTGAGAGCTCATTGGAGGCTGAGCAACGTGGCGAGGAGGAGGAGGAAGAAACGCCGGTCGTCCCCATGAAGCAGGAAATAACTTTTGAAGCCGATTCCAGCGACGACGAAGAATCTCTCATGATATAAAATCCTCCTCTTCCTCCTACTCCATCATCTCCTTAAGCATCGAGTACATCTTCCAAAAGTAAGTTAAACTTCATTTTATTTATCTTATTACGTACATGTACATACTGTGTGTGTGTGTGTCTCGCTCTCTCTCTCTCTAACATACGTAGTACAGTAAAGTACTGTACGTATTCTCTCCATTTTATTAAAAGTTTTTTTCAGTACAAACCAATGCAGGTTACTTGTACAAGCCTTAAACATACTTATATAAACCTTCAATATACTTATATAGGCTTTAAACATAAATTATAATACAAAATATAGCACTGAAGCAACTTACGAACAAATTCACCTTACGAACGATCGTCCGGAACGTAACTCGTTCGTAAGGTGGGGAGCGTCTGTATATATTTATATATATATATATATATATATATATATATATACATATATGTACAGGACAGTTGTTTGAGTCCCATTTTTGATTATTAGATTGTGTACGTGCAATTTATTTTGTGACTGATCGTGAAAGGCGTTGCTCATCCACTAAGAAAATATGTTATTTCAGCGGCGCGTGCGGACTGTTGACATGATTGCTAAACCGCCGAAAAGAAAACGACCCATTTTTTTTGTATTCCACCTGCATGACAAATCAGCTATCTGCGTGTAGTTATTTTCAACACAATCTCAAACGGAAGCAAAGGAAATCACGTTCCTATTAACAATGTCAGATGTAAAGTTGTAAATTATTAATCATTCTGAGAGAAGGACCTCTCCAAGGAGGACTCTGCGGAGAGTACTGTGTATTAATGGAGTGCCTTTGTTGGTGTGATCAGCATGTTTTTAAAAATGTTACAAAGGCAAGATATTTCACGGACGCGGCGTGGCAGACATTTAGCCAATTCCCTCGTGTGCTGCACTCAGCTGTAAGACGCCTGGCTAAGCACCAATCAGGCTGTAAATACAGGGTACGCCGCCAGGAGAAGCTCGCACTTCAGCCGCATGAATGTTCCCTAAATAATGACATACATGTCTTGACTTTGACATCATCTAAGAGATACATTATTAGCCAGATTTAGAAGCCATTTTCAATACAAAAATGTAATTTAAACTAAGCCAGTGTGACTAGACTATCTTATGTTTGAGTGTGTATGTGCATATTTGTCGGGCAGTCGTAGTAAACTTGTGTATTCCGGGTCAATCTCGCAGGAGGTTTAACCTTGGTAAATCCACTATTAGGTGTTCTGAGAATGATGATGTGAGCAGTAGATCCTCCCCAATGGTTTCACTTTCTAAGAGCATCCGGCAGGTCACAAATAGAGAAGCTATGGGGGTATTACAAGGTCAAAGGCTGGCTAACTCTCAATATGATGACAATTTCAAGATGGCATTTTCATTTCCTGAAGAGACCGATTCCTCTTGGCAGCCGAGGCTGAAAATGTTTACTTTTGCTTATTTTGCCTTCGCTTGAGAATGCATACCGCAAATATGTTCCATGAATTCCGCCCATTCCAAGTACATTCTAATCAATATTGATTTCTAACGCCTACACAAGCATAAAATTAGACCACTCATTCAATATCCAAATGCGCCTTTCTGGGCTTTTTTTTTTTTTTTTTTGTGGTCCCTTTTCATTTTGTCCTTCAAATGTCTTCTGGGGCGAAGCAGTGGGAGCAGCTGATGTTTTTAAATGGCACATGGTTTGTCTCCTGGTGGTGAGATAAACATGGGGAAGAGATTAAAACCCCAGGCTTTCTTCCACAATCTCCTGCCTCCATCCTCCTTCCCGTGCAGTGGTCATAGCTAAATCTCATTCAAACCCGGGCGCACTCGGACTACGAGGCGCAGCATATATACATGCACCAACTAGTAGGTGAGATACATTGACTACATTTACATGCAGGCAATAACCCTTTTAAAACCCGAATATGGGCAATATTCAGTAACCCCGATATGCTCTTACCCTGGGTTATTCCTTTCATAACCCAAATTATTGCTCATATTAACGCATTCTTCTTCTTCTTGGCTTATTTGACTTCACAAGGAATCTTGGTCCTTGTAGCAGCTCCGTCCCTACTCGCTAAAGGAGCCTCGCTTGAATACATTGATTTCTCCGTGGCATTTTCACGTTATGTTGTCTCTCTATGGGAAAAAACGCCACTGTTTGTGCCTATATACACATATATATATATAAGTATATAAGTCCGTGCTTCTGGCGCGTAACCCACCGAAAATACTCAAGCCGGTGTAAACAAACGTTACGTTCACAGTAAAGAACCACACTTTTGGAACAAGGAGGAAACAGGTGAGCAGGTGAGTGACATAAATATAATTTCTTTTATTGAACATAGTAAGTTAAAAGCGGAAATGACGTTATTTACATAATTACGATGTCCGCACATCGCGGTCTAAACGGGATATTCCAATCGAGCACAAATGACCACGTAAACAAGAGTAACTCTGGTCCGCTACACATGTAAAAGTGTTAACTCGATTGTTTCACAAACTGGAATTCTGACCTCAACCCAAATATTGACTGCATGTTAATGTAGTCACTGGTAGATTCTTAAAATACACAACGTAGTAAGTAGGAATCTACACATTTAAGGCTCTTGTTTTGTTTGGTCAAGTGCCTAAGCTCTTGAGTGGACCAAATCAACAAACCGCTTTGGAACGTAACCGGTAATTCACAGATTTTAACGGTGACATCATGAGACCTGTTGACTACTGAAGCCCATGTACGCAGTTTTTTGGATGTCATGTTTTGCTAAAAATTCGGATGGCAACACTTCTTCACCTTGTGATGAAAATAATGTTTGCTTGTATACTGTAGCCTGTGATATTGTTCATTTAAGTATTTTCTCATTCAGTACCCACTTCATTCAACTGCAAGGTGGCCCAGGTGTCTATTAGACATAGGGCATCTTAACTCTTTGACTGCCAGACGTTTTTCAGAAACGGGATGCCGTGAGTGCCAGCCGATTTAAGCATTTTTGACTGATCTTTCAAGGTCCACAGACAATTATGTGTTTGGACTATGGAAACACACATACTACCAAATGAAAGATTGGACTCTCATCTTTCATCAGAAAAAAAAGTTTGTTTCTACCTTATTCCGTTCTTCAGTAATAAACAATAGAAAATGGTTAGTTTCACCTCTGTTTTGAAAAAAACATCTTTTAACGTCGTTGGCACTCCTCCATAGGATTTTACTAAACGTTATTTAACGTTTTTGGCAGTCAAAGAGCTAATATATGTATATACTGTGTATAAGTAGTCTAGGCATAACTAATGTGAATGTGTGGGCATAAAAATGTGAAGCATCTTTAGGACTACTCAGTGAACTTGTTTAGAAAATCAAAGTAGTAGCCTCCTTCACTCGATTCAGAGGAGAAATTGGTACGCGTCTCAGTGGGTGCTCCTGTTTTGATTAGCAACGTAATTCAAATGGCCTCAGCGGTTAATTTTTTTAGGTCCGTTTGGTAATAAGGGTGTCTTTCAAACTGAGGCGATTACAATTACCATCCATTTATTTCCAAGGGGAATAAAGAGGCATTCATTTAGGACGATGGGTTGTTTTCTGTAAAGTAGCAGGAGCACACCTGGAAATTAAGTGAAGGGAAAAGGAGGCTGTTATTGGCGAACCATTTTTTTTGCTCTACGTCACGTTTAATAGTGCTGTTTTTCCTCACTAGTTCGTCTATCAAACCTTCTTTGTGGAGGTTTTAGTGTGTGACAAGAGAGAAATGGACCGTGGAGTTTGCAAAGCCATCAAGTCATTCAGACCAGAGAAAATGACCAATGCTGTGAAAGCGTCCCGAGTTGACTGGTTGTGAATGTGGACATGAAACAAGCAAGCTGATGAGCTGGAGCATTTATTAAGACTGTCGCAACACATCATTTCCTGTGTCACTGTGATTATGCTATGGCGGGAGCCCCCCCAGGTGGAGGTAGATCTATAGCGAACGATTAGCTCTGCCATTTAAATGACATTCACATTCGATGCTAATATTGAGCGCGTGAAGGTGAGTCATTTCAGCACACACCAAGTGAGCTGACAAGAGAAGGCGGCGAGATCACGGCATCTCCTTGATATGAACGCCACGTCAATGAGTTACGGCCGACCGCGTATCGAGCGATGTGGGTGAACTGGGAAAAAAAAAAAAACACGTACCCATGTACAGTACCCATCTTTTTCAGAGAGTGCTTTATGACGTAGGGCTTTGCAGATCGATCCAATCATCGATACTAACGCGAGTATCGGTATCGGACCAATGCCAGAGCGCTAATGTCGTTATTTTACATTTATTTATTTATTTTTGTTTCTCATGGGTCCCTCACGCAATCCCTTTGTAGCACATGCGCGTGTCGGCTTGCCAATGACAGCGGTGGGCGGCACTGATGGTAACAAATAATTATTTTTTACAGTGAATGACATCATACAGTATGACAATGAGTCATATTATGCTTCGTTTGAGCTTTTTTACCTACTAGTTGAGCTAGGTATTAGTGTAGCACAACATGTAAGTATCGTTTATGTAATGTGACTAGACGAGAGGAACTTCGGTGGCTGACGTTTCTTTGAGTACAATTTTGGGACAATGGCGCTATTTAAAATAGAAGGTTTTCCTCAGTCTCTCCTTTGGTCTCTTGAGGTCTCCCTGATTTGTTGAAATTTAGATGTCTCTGGGGTTGGTGAAGGACTCTGGTTGGTGGCCTGGTGGGTGGTGTCTGGTCGGTGCTGGATTTCACTTTCCTTTCTTTTCTTTGGTCCTTTCTCGGGTTTCCTGACGGCCTCACGACTCTGGCTGGAAGTGTTCGGTTTAGGGAAACGGTATGGGATTTTTATTTTTATAGCTTTTAGGTGAACTAATGAATGCACGTACGCACGCACATACTGTACACATATTCACCCACATACAAAAAAAATAATAATAATACACAAAAAAAAAAAAGAAAAAAGGAGAGCAATGATTTTGACATGTCAAATCGGTAAAATTACCGAATGAACAATACTGAGCTCTCCAAAAAATAAAAAATAAAAAATAAAAAATAAAAAATAAAAAATAAAAAATAAAAAATAAAAAATAAAAAATAAAAAATAAAAAATAAAAAAAATAAAATAGAAGGTTTTTATACGTTTTGGATTTCCTTCATTAAATAATAAAAACACAATTTCAATGTTCAACACCCATACCGCATGTTTTTCCAATATCAGCCCTAATATATAAAATCCTATATATAATGTATATAGTGTACTTTTGTATATCATTTTCTTGCTGTTTTTTGGTGATTCAAAAATAGAATCACAGTACAATCAGTGGTTGGCAACTCACGGCAACCAATTACCAAACTCCGCACACTGTGCGACAGTCCAGTCGATTTTGGTGGCGTCCTTCGGCATGCGCCGGGCTTTAAGAGAGACCCCCCGGTTGATTATTTACTCTGAATCAGTGAAGCCATACAGTACTCAGAGCAAAGAGCAGTGCCGATCTGCCAACACTACAAGTCCAGTGGAACCAACAGGGATTTAGTTTGTTTAAAAAGGGATTGCCAGTGGAGGATATTCACAATCAAAGTGGACCTTGTGGACGTGCTTGTGAAAAGATACCGCGTTTGAGCTCCTTCCAAACAGGTTTTGTGCTCATGTAATGATAACAGCGCTGGCCATTTGCTGGCACGGCTACTTGGGTTAGAATTTAAAAATGTAAAACTTGTCTTTCTCTCTTGGAGGAAATTCAACTCTTAAGTTGTGCCATCTTTAAAACTCAAATGAGCCGTCGCCGTTTCTTGCCTGAACAAAAAGAAGACGTTATCAAACCACTCTCTCACCATTGTGAGATCCATTTGGTAAACAGCCTGTGTCCTGCAGCAGTAATCAGGGGGCATTTTTTGAGGGATTTGCAGGCTGGCCAGGAGGCATCCGCTGGAGTGATCTCTAATTGCTTGAAGCGGAGGCCTAGGTCGCCTGGCGCTCTTTTGAAGCCATCGGCAGCAGTTTGCCGCCAGAGGAGTTCGCAGGGGGAGGCTCCCCATTGAGGCACTTGCCTTTTTCTTTATATCCTTCTCCTCTTCTCCTCACCATGACATCATTATTCTTCTCCTTGTTCTCACTCTCCCTCCTTTCCATTTTCTTCTTTGGACTTCCCGTTTCTTTCCGAACAGCACGTGTTCCCCGTCCCCGCTCTGCCCGTTCCCCTCCGCTCCTACACAGTCAATGAGCCAGCAATCACTTTGCAGCCAGACATCCTCTGCTCAGTCGGCCATGTTCGAGCCCTAACACCGGTGGCTGATGAGGCATTGTGGTGACGTCAAACACGGAGGTTTTTCTGGGAACAACAGTTAACCTGTGGAGGCGCAGCTAAGCTTCCTGGGTTGCAGGACTCATACAGTGGCAGCCTTTGTATAATGAATGGGAGATGCCAAAGAGATAAAAGATAATGAAGCCAATTATATTTTTCTTCTCACCCACTGGGGCGAGAGACAAAAAATCTATGTCAAATAGTCATTATATAATGACACTTAGGGCAACAAAGAGTAAATATGAATTTCATATTGTGAGATAGTCACTGGTTTGGACATAACTGAGGTGTTGATTACTTTGGAATATAGATGATAATATCGATGTCCATTATATTTCCATGCACCAAAATTTACTTCAAATTACTTTTATGCTTTCATGATCAGAGTTGGGCCAGTCCGTCATTCATCATCGGCCAGGCCGCCCGTCCGTCATGGTCAGTCTGTCATTATTCATAACCGAACCAAACTATAATTGTCACCATTATTTATAACCGTGCTTCCGTGATCACTAAATTAAAGTTAGTCAACACTATTTTAGTACACTATATATATAGTACACTACTACTTAGAATGTCAAGCATTGTATCTACTGCGGCAAAGAACCACACTATATCCCATGAAAATAAAAATAAAGATATTCCATAGTATTTACAAGCAATTATTAACAATCATCCCTTTGAGTCAAACATTCAGTAAATCCAAAAAATATAACATAACATGTGCACACCTTGTAACCCGATAGTAGATAAATCCAAGATAATAAAAGTCCATCACACAAAATAACGCTGCCATTTTCTCTCTGAATTTCTCATCCAGCATACGTGTCTAAACAGGAAGTAATTGTGTGACCCAATCCGGAAACACCCGTTTACAAAATATTTTAGAAATAAATAATTTCATCCACTTTTAACACAAAACCACAACCATAAAGGTATATAAAAGTGAAGTGACGTCATTTGTATTAAATTCAGCTGGTTCTGCCTCCTTAGCCAATCAGCTAGCTATCAGTCTCTGCAGAGATCCTATTAAAAACAGGAGCACACTCTCGCACATATATAGTCAATTTAATCCGCGCTAAGCCACCTCCACAAGCAAACGCGAGACAAAGTCCCGTCTTTTCATCAGTTGTTAACGAAACGAGCATCCGTCAGCGGTACTTGACACGGTTAGTGACGGATGGCAACTAACTTCCATCAGTGCAAGTTTCTTATCATTTGTAATTTGTCAGCAAAACGGGCGCTTCAGTGACGTACTGACGGATCTTGCTAACTCTGCTTATGACAATTATCGGCGGTGATCACAGATGATTCAAAAGATCTCACAGCCTTTAACAGTGACTTTTTTTTTCTCTCCTGGATTTCCTGCACCCAGGGTAATTATCTAGACCTACACTTCTGCCGGTTTCTCTTTGCAGGTCAAAATATATCACCATCATCTAGGCTGCCTTTTGCCATGTTTCGTTTTGCTCCCTGTGTCGTTTCCGTTTCTTCTTCATCGTGTTCATTTTCCTACAGTTTGCATGTTCTTCACGTTTGTTTGCTGTTCCGGCGCACACCAGATGGGAGAAGCTACCACTCTCAAACATGCTAAATAAGGGAGGAATGACAATTACAAAATTAAACTAACCGTCTGAAATTTTTATCAGTAAACCATAAAATGTTTCATGCTCTTGCAGGAGCAGTGCCGCTCTCCTATAAAATACACACCATCAAACAGTTTTGGATTGTTTGGAAGGCAGCTCGCTCAGTGTGACATTGACTTTTCCCTGCCAACTTCACACTGGGAGCTGCACTTGCAAGCTTTTCTGCCAATTCAGGTAAAGAGATTACAGACACACACCATGCGGTCTTCTGTTCCTCTGCCAGGTGGAAAAACAGCCCTTACGACCGGTGGGGAAAAAAATGGCGATACACAAATTAATGTAGTCCTCACACAATGCCATGAATCCTTTTCTTCACCAGGAATTGTTTTCTCTAATATGCACAACACTGATGCAAATATTTATCCTGGTCCCCATATCTGTTGCACGTTACTGGCACTTGCATCATTCACAGCAAAGAAGGAATTTGGCTTACAATCAGTCACACAATTAAAGCTACGCTAATGGCTGCTGCCTGCGTGCTAACTTATACTGAGCAATATTTAAGAAACTTACACATGTATTTCATCATTCTTGTTAACGGTGTGATTAAAAGAGGAGAAGGGGGGAGAGTGTGGAAATAAACAGAGGTGCCACCTTTAATATTTTAGCTTACACCTTTGAAGCACGTAAATTAAGTCAAAGTCTTAAGGAAGAGGTCATGATTTATGAAGCTTTTATTGGATTATCTTGCTGAAGAAGTTGAAGAAGCACATGTGTAAGCTTACCCCAAAACACCTCACCACACTCTTTTGCTCTGGGCAATGGCTGGTCATTACCAAGATCTTGTTTCAACTAAAGAAACTAAACAAGTCAAGACCTCCTGGTCACACCTCTGCTCTAAAAACCGTCACCTTCTTGCTTAATTCATTGTCTGTCAAACTGACAGGGTTGAGATGTCTGCTTCAGCAACTTCTGGGCTGAAATCCAGTGTACCCTCAAAGCCACGGAAACGACTGGACAAACAACGACAGTGAGATACAGCACCAGGTGAACATGATAAAGGAAAAACAAACTTGTTCATATCAGTAGATGGATAGATACCATCTACTTGGACAAACTACAGATCCTGGACAGAAGGGCGTAGCGCTTCAACAACCTGCTGAACACCTTTCATAGCCAGCCAAGAAAGACCCATTTGTGGACCTTCCATACAGACCACGCATCGCCGATCTGGATATGGACCTCCTTCGTTGAGGTACGGAAAGCTATCACTGGCCTGAAGAACAACAAGAGCCCGGAATTTTATGGAATCCCGTCAGAAAGTCTGAAGCATAGCAGATACTTCCTTGCCCGCACATTCCAACAACTGAAGTCATCACACCAGATTGGAAGGATGCCAAGAAGACAAGGTGGTATGTCGAGAACTTTCACCAGACCCACACACCCAGCACCACCTCGCTCCTTGCTTAGAAACTATTTTGAAACTTGCGCTATCTTGGCCAAGTGATCCAAAGGCCTGCCCCACTGCCTCCCCAGGCAAATGCTCCAAGGGCAGCTTTTCAACAGCCACATATATCCTAGGAGTCAAAAAAAAAAAGCACTACAAGGATCACTTCAAGGCCCTCCTGAAGCAGTGCAACATCGCTCCTACAGCACTCAAATCTCAGGATGCTGATCGCCACACAGGAGTTCAACCCGCCACTAGGGAATTACTCACCTTCAGGAGCAGTCCACAGAGAGGAGGATGCAGAGAGGCATCAACATGCTACGGGAGGAAAAAAAAACCCACCACCCCACCCTGTCCCTATATGTGCCAAGACTAGCAGTTTTAGCTACCTACCTACTTTATCTATCTCTCTTTATCTTATCTTATCGTATCCAGCTAGCATTTATTAATTTGTTGCTCATTTATGTAACGCTTCCATGCTGCTGACATAAATGAGATTGGAGGGTCCATAACTTCAGGGTTGGTAGCATATTAGCTGTGTTTCGTATTCTCTGGTCTGTTTTGCATAGTGGTGAGAGTTTTGCTCACTTTGGTCAGATGACGTCACCAGAAAAGGTAGTCACATAGGCTTATCAGGGATGTGATTTGACCAAAGTGAAATTATCTGAAAATTTAGCCGGGGGTCTGGGGGCCGCTGGCACCCAGCTAGGTCCAGGGCAGTGCCCAGTGGGGGGGGGGGGGAGCATGAACAAATAATTATATCATGACCAAATGAAAAGTAACTCATATTAGAGCATACCACAAATGTCTTTGTTATAGCAGAAGATGTTATCTGTCGGAGTCATGTGCATACACAATGAACTATTAAAAAAAAACAAAAAAAAAAAAAAAACGTTTTTTTGGGGGGGGGGGGGGGGGGTGGATAAAAAAAGCGGAATTCCGCGAATTAGCGGAAAAATCACATCCCTGGGCTTATGCTTTTGGTTTGTTTTTTTACTTCCTTAAAATAATAATATAATAATTAAAATATGTTTAAGACCACTGTGAGCTCATATGGTTGCATCTGGAATGTTGACAATTTAACGAAGATACATTTGTGAATTCAAACTTTGTAAGAACAGTTTGGGGAAGGCACTTTTGTGTTTCTGGATTAGTGTCTCAGGGCAAGAATTAAGGTCCATGCTGAGATAAGAAAAAAAATGTGCACAGATCCCTGTCCCATAAACCACCTTTGAAATGAACTAGAAAACAAAGAGTAGTGGTCTCAGGTCCAACGTCCAATATGTATAAGAGGCTAACGACGAGCACACTTCATTTTCTTCAATCCTGTCCTGTCCTGTCCTAATAAAACATGGACATATTAGCTAAAATACCCTGTAAAGAATGTATGAATGTACACATCCCTAACTTTATGTCTTGCTACAAAATGAGCTTCAGGAGAAAAGCGAAGGTGGAATGGAGGCGGAGCAACGAGGGTACTGCGGTAAAACATGGAACAATAGCTGCCCTCTGGCATCAACCCCTGGACGGTCCAAGCAGCTCACCGAAGGTATTGAAGTCGTCCACAATGAACGGCTGCTGAGGCAAGAGCGGCTTTGGAGAGTTCAATTTCCAACACAATCGGCAGTATTCTACTCCTTTAAATGCCAAGGAGATGGTGCTCTACACGCGCCTTTGTTGGGGGCTTTGCTTATGGCGATTGTCCTCTAAGCAGGAGACACGACGGGAGAAAGACGAGAGGTGGTGAAGTCGGGCAGGGTGCGGGGCAAGAGAGATGAAAAAAGACCGCAGGAGATAGAGTGAAAGAGAGGGGAGAAAAAAAAAGAAAGGAAATGGGAAATGTAGAGAATGTCTGTGGCATTCGTTCGTTCGGCCTCACAGGGACCGTCTGAAGGACAATGCTGCTACTATTGGAGTGTGACGTTTGTCCTCTATCTAATTCAGTGCGGCTCCACAGAAATCACACTTATAATCAGGTGTCAATCATGCATCCTCTGCGCACCTAGACAGACAGTAATAAGCAATTACTAATTTTTTTTCATAACATCTGCAGGGGTTTGTTTGCTCTGACAGTTTTAGACAATAATATATTACTATTACCACTTTAAAAGTTATGATAATGAACTGCAGGAAGTTGTATATTGGCAGAATGGATTTAGATGGATAGAAATGAGCTATTGCTGATCTTTCTTTTTTTTTACATACGACAGCAAAAGCTGGATTTTTTCATGG
This sequence comes from Vanacampus margaritifer, assembly GCF_051991255.1. Classification (NCBI taxonomy): domain Eukaryota; kingdom Metazoa; phylum Chordata; class Actinopteri; order Syngnathiformes; family Syngnathidae; genus Vanacampus; species Vanacampus margaritifer. Next base: position 7,607,128 of record NC_135447.1, on the reverse strand, counting down.
CTCAATCTGTACAATAAAAATCTACACAGGTGGGAAATTGATTTGGACTGAAGGCAGCTAGCTGTGTAGCCAGTGGACCAAGGCACTGATTTCACTTATAATATATTTAATGCCCTTTCTTTTGTGGTCATGAAGCAGTTGAGTCATTAATATTACACAACCACACCAGTGGCACTGATGAATTATTAACATTTTCTTATGGGTCTGTAATATTCAAAGTGTTTCATCTTGGAGACCTGTTGTCGCAAGATTAAAGCGGTAAATGTCTACTGTTTCAAATTCCCTCTGGAAGAAAATATCAAAATGCTATTAAGAGAACCACTGAGTGTAGAAACTAACTGCACCTGCCTCCTGCCTCATTGTCAGACTCAATATAAATACGGCTGTTGTCATCATCAAAAAAAAAAAAAAACAAACACCACAGAGGGGTTTTTCTCCGTCATTGTGTTCATTTGAAGGGCATTTTGCTGCCCATAGGCAAACATCTCACAAAGTCCCGGAGCGCAGTGTCCATCCTCTCTCAGTAAAGGCTGCCTATGCAGCAGACAGGAAGGAAAGAGAGTGAGAAAACGCCTTCGTCTCAAAGACCTCACACTGGGTCCTGTCATGACAGATCAAAATCCCCTCAAAGCCATAGATCACTTCCACTATAGTTCACATGTTCCACACTTGGAAACTGTTTAACCGGCTCAGAGAGTTTGTCTGCACGGCATACTCACACACATACAGAGGAGAAAGGAGTGGGAGAGACTGTAATGCACACGATAGCCCTGCTTCAAGAGAGCAAGGATTATTGCTGGGTAATGTTCAGCTGTCAATTGTCAAAAGCCACGTTTCGATGACTAATTTCATTTCGGTACATATTGGTAAACGGAGGCCAGATTTCCATTTTGACTCGCAAGGTGCATGGAGTTGGGATGCCAATGGTCCCAGGTGAGCCATAGTCTATACAAGCCGACTATGGGCGAGAGGTGGGCTGGTGCCAGCCAACAACGGGGAAACTGCAGTGATATGACCCACAGTAAGCAACACTGCAGTGCAATCACCGATCTGTATATATTACTGGATAGCAGATAGCCCATGCACGCTGTCGAAGCCACAAGGCGGCCATCTTACTCCTCCCATCTCGCGAGCAGACAACTGTATAAACTGTACGTATATGAACAGATTAAGCATTTAAATTGTTTCTAATAAGCACTGTCTCAAATGTTCTCCAATTTCGATACTGTAAATGTATAGGATTGTATGCCAATAAATATTTCTTGGAAGGAGTAATATGGCGGCCTCGCGACTTCAAAAGTCTTGGCCTATTAGCTATCCAGTAATATATACAGATCAGTGAGGGCAATGATTAACTCTTTGACTGCCAGACGTTTTCAGAAAAGGGATGCCGTGGGTGCCAGCCGATTTTAAGCATTTTGACTGATCTTTCAAGGTCCATAGAAAATTATGTGTTTGGACTATGGAAACACACATACTACCAAAAAAAGATTGGACTCTCATCTTTCATCAGAAAAAAAAAGTTTGTTTCTACCTTATTCCGTTTTTCAGTAATCCCCAATAGAAAATGGTTAGTTTCACCTCTGTTTTGAAACAAACGTCTTTTAACGTCTTTGGCACTCCTCCATAGGATTTTACTAAACATTATTTAACGTTTTTGGCAGTCAAAGAGTTAGGGAGTGAACAGTAACCCATGCCTTGGTTAGATTTGGGCTGGATTACTGTAACTCACTTTATTTTGGAGTCACCAGTCCCCCACCACTCAAGCGTTTCCAGTTTGTCCAAAATGCTGAAGCTTACCTCCAAATTGGTGCTCGTAGGAGGGACATAACTCAATTTCTGGCTGCCTGTACAATTTCGAGTTTATTTTAACTCTTTGACTGCCAGACGTTTTCAGAAACGGGATGCCATGGGGGCCAGCCGATTTAAGCATTTTTGACTGATCTTTCAAGGTCCACAGAAAATTATGTGTTTGGACTATGGAAACACACATACTACCAAATGAAAGATTGGACTTTCATCAGAAAAAAAAGTTTGTTTATAACCTTATTCCGTTCTTCAGTAATCAACTATAGAAAACGGTTAGTTTCACCTCTGTTTTGAAAAAAACGTCTTTTAACGTCGTTGGCACTCCTCCATAGGATTTTACTAAACGTTATTTAACGTTTTTGGCAGTCAAAGAGTTAAGATTATTTTATTTGTTTTTAAATGGTCTCGCCCCACTTACGCACTTGCCTCAGGTCAGCGGACCAGATGCTCCAGGAGGTACAGAGGACTAAGCTCAGAGGGGATCAAGCTTTTCCCATTGTTGGCTCCTCTTTTTGGAATGACAGGCAAGCCCCCTCTCTGGCCATTTTTAAAACTCGCCCCAAAACACATTTTTAATTGATTGTTTTTTTACTGTCTTTGTTGCAGATTTTTACTCTATGTATAACACTTTTTAAGCAGCTGGTTGCTATAAAGTGCATTATAAATACAGTTGAGTTGAATTGAGATGTCAGGATGCTGCTATGATGTTACAATCACAATCTTGTGGCGTGCATGGCAGATTTTGTACCGTCAACTCTCCAGTTCGGAAGCAACTACCGCTGCCCCAGTCGGTCAACTGAGCAAGTATTTAATGAACAAATGTAGTGCTTTTAAAGTTGCCGAGGATGAGTCTCTGTCGACCAATACTTTCCTCAATAAGGCCCAGTTCAGTGTGAAGGAGTGACGAACTAACAAGAAAACTGAATGATGTGACAGGAAAAGCCTGCATCCTTCTCTTGCGGAAATACCTGTCAGCGCCCGTTGACTTCTCACAGACACAATGATCGAGACGTAGCGAGAAGGACAGAAAGAGACACACACAGCAACAGAGCCAGGCCCGCTGTTGCTTTTAAGTTCCTTTAACAGCCAATAGAAGCGGCCCAGATAATCGGCAGCCCCTATGTGTGGTAACCAGTGGTTAAATCCAGCCTTTGAGTGCGCTGTTTGGCTTAAACACAGTGCTGGCTTATGGCGCAAGGAGGAAACCTGTCTTTGGAAAGTCCTCTGCTTGAGAGAGAAACGTTCCCTCATCTAAAGATAAGACGCCGATGAGCGCGCGATAAAGTCAGTGCTTCTCCTGGCCGTTATCTGACACTGTTATCTGACTGCACAGCACCCAGCATCTCGCAATCTTACACCCTTTAAGCACATCTCTGAAAGGCGCAAACACCACGACCTGCGCAAGTACACACAAGCTAATGCCGAAGCATTCTAAACACCGTAGCATCTTATTGATCAGTGTGACACGCTCTCATTGTTCAACAGATGAGACACCTAATATCACGGTGAAATGGAACTGTTCTGTGTTATCGCACAAGGAAAGGACATAAAATGACTGCTTTTTCAGTTTACCGGGTACTCACCTCTATGTCTGTTCGTAGTCTTATCAAACATAAGCATGGCGTCGTCAACCTGAAAAAGAGGAAAGAATAAGCCCTTGTTAGTAAATATTTGGTGTCATCATCCGACAAACTCATTCCATTTAATTAATGGCAGATAATGTGAAAAATAACCACTGCGGCATTGTCATCCAGACACCGTTTTCCTTTTCTGATTCTCTGGCAAAGATATGTGAGTGAAAAGTGGCAGAAAATGACAATAATGACAAGCACTGAGGAAAATGGAGAACTGTTTGGACAATTTGTTTGATGAACACCGATGTCCATTCTTGGGGAAGGAGACGGATAAATGCATTACGCTAAGCGAAAGTGAGACAAATGGCCATCCGTCCTCATCTCACAGGCGCGGCAGCAGGAGCATCCACCATAATATCATCCCTCATCATGTCCAATAAAGCCACACACAGATAGTCGGGCTGCATTTTTTCCTTCGCGCCATCTCCTATCCACAGACAACCTGTGATTTTTATATCTTTGAAGAACTGCTTTAAAAACAGAGTGAGGCATGCTCATTCACTCCGTAATTTTGTCTTCGGGGGGAATATAAAAAGGACAGAGACCCGGGGAACAGCGGCAGACGTGGGGGGGGGGGGGGGGGGGGGGTTCGGGGGGAAGCGAGAACGCTGCACCGCTCGCTTCCTGGTTATGGTTTCTAGGTAAGTGTAACGCTGTACCTCCAAGGCTTTATGCCGTGCGGGGGGAAATGCGTGCGCACAGGCCTGTGTCTGTGTTTTTCATGGGAGGGTGGAAAAGCTTTGGGAGAAGATGGGACGAGACAAGAATAGGGGTCTCAGTCAAGCAGAACTGTCTGATTGGATAAAAAGTAGTCCCTGGCAGCCAGGCAGACTCGCACTGGCACACTGCTCTTGCCACACTCTCGCTACACATTTGGCACAGATGTTGACGTTGCCAGGCAAGATGTTGGCACGGCGTGTGGAACCTGCTGATTTTCTGCACAGCTCACCAACCACATGCGGCTTTTTGGATTTTTTTTTGGTTTTGCGTGTGAAGGTAACTCTCATTTGGATGAGGTGGCTAACAAATTATAGCTAAAGAAACATCTGCAATCACATCACTGCTGCAATCCATCTTGTATTTGAGCACAGCAGACGTATAGAAAAGCACCGATAGGCCGAAAGTGGAGAAGAGGCGGGGCTTACAGTAATATCTCACCAGCATTGTCTGCATGGTGTCAATAGTCAGGTTTTTAAGCGAATTTTGTGAAAATGTGCAAAACAGACCATTTGTTGTTCTTTTGCGAATATTGAGAGGGGACTCCGTCGCTGTAGGTGGCGCTATACACCATAGAGATGTGATCCACCAATAATTTAAAAGAAGAAGAAGAGGAAGCGACTGCGCCATGCGATGATGTCGTATGAGTTTGCTTTTGTTATTCTTTATAAACCGTAGCGTTTTCCATCTAAACTTGCATGAATATTCACTTCTTTAATTAATTCAAAAAATATTTCCGTTTCGTCGTGCCCCCAAGCATACCTTACTTTATCGTGTGACGTAATATTCGGTCAAAATGTGTGACGTGTATCCGGTCTTGTCAGCGTTTATTCGCAAAACCTGTTTCCATAGCCAAAATTTGCAATACTTATTTTTATGTTTTGTTTTATTTTACAGTAATATATATTTTAGTTTAAGAGTTTAGAGGGTTTCTTTTTATGAATGCAAAGCACTGCATTTGGTGTTGTCTTTTTAACAAACCCTAGTTAACAGGGAAAAAGGTAGCCAACACATATGTGTGTATATTCTACGATCAAATAAAATACATGTCAGCGGTAAGAATAACTTGCCCAGAATAAACAAGGTTAACTTTACAGACACATAAATTCAAAAGCTAGAGCAAACTTTTTGAGTTTTGCCAGCTGTGAGAAATATGCTACCTAATTATTATATGATGGGACAACATAAAATGTTAGTACTAAGCAATAACACCAACAGCATCAGCTTTATCAAGAGACATTTATAATATCATCTGTCCTCGTGTTATCTCACAGAAATCACATTACAGTGAGAGAAAGTGTGATAACTGCAGTTTGTAGTCGGGGGATTGTGACTTCATTGCCTTGGTTTAAAAGGACAATGAAGAAAAAAGAGACACTTTTGCTATAAAGGAAAACATTTTGAGAAGTACCAAGCGGTACACCCTGAACTGGTGTCATTAAATTAAATGTGAGAAAATATGAGGTGTGTATTTTTCACTTCTTAACTCTTTGACTGGCAAAAACATTAAATAACGTTTAGTAAAATCCTATGGAGGAGTGCCAAATACGTTAAAAGACGTTTGTTTTGTGTCAAAACAGAGGTGAAACTAACCATTTTCTATTGTTGATTACTCAAAAACGGAATAAGGGAGAAACAAACTTTTTTTTCTGATGAAAGATGAGAGTCCAATCTTTCATTTGGTAGTATGTGTGTTTCCATAGTCCAAACACATAATTTTCAAAATGCTTAAATCGGCTGGCACCCACGGCATCCCTTTTCTGACAACGTCTGGCAGTCAAAGAGTTAACACTAAAATTTGACATTATATCATAACTTGTGACAGTGGCAGATGGAAGAGATTGTTAATCCATTGCTAAACATTTGTATGTTATTTTAAAGTGGAAGTCAACCTTAAACATTTCTTGACAATTATATGCTACCTCACTAGTCGAAACATGACATTCTGATTAATATTACATTTGTGGAATACGAGTTATGAAGCAAAATCCAGCCATTTATATCTATGTCGGGGGCGGCCATTTTGCCACTTGCTGTCTCGACTGAAGAGGACATCAATGTTGCTCAGGTCTCAGGTAACGACCAATCAAAGCTCAATTTCAGAAAACAGGTGAGCTGCGATTGGTTGTTGCCTGAGCCCTGAGCAACATTGATGTCATCTTCGGTCGACAGCAAGTGGCAAAATGGCCGCCCCCTGAGATGGATGAAAACGGCTGGATTTTGCTGCATAACTCATATTCCCACTAACACATATTTAGACCAGTTGGGCTGCATAGACTATATTGTCCCCAAAAAATGTGGGGGTTGACTTGCCTTTTAAAAAGTCAATGCTGACAAAGAGTAGCATTTGACTTCATCAACTGTAGTGTAATTTTTTACAGAATTTTGGCAGGCTGGTTGAATTCCGTAACAACCTCACACTATCAACAACCAGGCGGCCTTGCTAGAAGTCGGCATTCCACTATTTCTGCTGCTACGGATACCATAGAAAGCATTGCCAGCCCAAGGCAGAAAGCTGAAGGGAGATCTGTTAAAGGAAGCGTATTACATAAATATATGATGCCATGACATTATTAGAGGAGAACCATCCTGTCATACAAGGAACACTGATTCATGGTGAAGCACTGATGGGCATTTTAACAGCAAATGTGCACATCATGCGAGGGTCACACTCTCGACGTCGCCTCGCTCTGTGTCACTCTCGGTCGGGCCCTCCCGTTCGCTCTCTCCGGCACCAGCAGACTCTATAGAACCGTCTCCTGTGCTTGAGGGCTTTTCAATGTAGTTATTCAAGCAGAACACAACTGTGTGCCTCCATCTGATAGAAGGTTAAGGACCTCTTCACTGCGCACAAAAAAGCCCGCCACACAGAGGTGAGGCCAGGCTCACCTCAGGGAAGAAATCTTTCTCTGTCCTCCTCCTCCTTCGCTTTCACTCTTTCCCTTTTCTCCTGGCTTGGTGAAAAGAAAGGTTCAAAGGATAATGGCTGTCTTATCACTATGTAAAAGGGGGGAAAGGGAACTCCAGCGAAGTGGCTGGCCTTTTGTGACAATGAAGAAAGGAGCAGAAGTCTATTTCGCGGTGGTATATGCACTGGAACCATCCATGACCACTTAAAAAATTGGAGAGTGCGGCGAGGCAGTTGAGGGGGCAAGAGGCCAGGCGGCTCTTTAACTAAACCTGCAGCGAGCAAACAAGGCCAACAGGTGAAGAAAAGACATGAGACGACTGATTTGGCTTCCCGAAGCTTCATGTAAATTTCAGCGCATTTGTGAGGAACGCCCGATTTTCTTTGGCTGTGCTGACCTTATACGTATACAAATGTAATTTAAGTACCAAAACTACATTTTTAGTTTAACAGTTTTTTGTTTTTGTTTTCAGTTGCTAAGAGAAACCTGTTGGCCACCTCATGCTCAACTGCATGTAAAAATAGGATTAAAATTAGATTTTAAATCTGATGCTGGATTTCACTTTCCTTTCTTTGGTCCTTCCTCGGGTCTCCTGACGGCCTCACGACTCTGGCTGGAAGTGTTCGGTTTAGGTGAACGGTATGGGATTTTTTAATAGGTTTTAGGTGAACGGATGAACACACACACACACACAAATACTCACTCATACAAAAAAAAGAAAGAAAAAAAAAGAGCGCAATGATGATATGTCAAATCAGTAAAATTACCGAATGAACAATACTGAGCTCTCCAGGAAAAAAAAAAAAAAAAAAAAAAAAAAAAAAACATTTTAAATCTGATGAAACCTAAAACATAATGTCATGCTGAAGCCTGAATAATATGAAACCCGCCTATTTTCTTTGTACTTTTACAAAATAAATCCATAACAAAAGACAAATACATGATGATTTGAAAAAAAAAAAAGAGGAAAAGTTCTGCAAGTGATGAATTATGTATCAAAGGACAAAGGCATCAATAAGGGCTAATGTGCTATGTTTGGATTGGAAAACAGCAGACCTGCCAGGTGACGGGGAGATTTAAGAGCTCTGGAAATGAATTATGACAGCGATTTAGATAGGTGTCAACTGCACATTTACATTCAACTCATGGCAGGAAAACTAGAGAAGGAGCTTTTTTTTTTTTTTTACAATTTGAGGTGACACTGATATGGATGATAGCTGATGCCAAATATAGTCAGGTCAAAACCACATACGGTCACCTAGGACTCTTTGTGTTGATGTTTTGAGCTATCACGAGTGTTGCACGTCTGATTTTGAAGTTACATATACCCGGTGTTATTAATTTCGTCTTTTTGATTTGATTTCAAAACATTCCTCGCTCTTCCATGTTGTTAAAGAAATCACCAATGAATTAAAAGAAACATTTTTTTAAGCCTCTTTGCTTGTCAAGCATCCATCTTCCTTGGGAGTCATTGAGCAGGAGAGCGATTCCCCAAATTCTCTTGGGATTTAACTGCGCCATAGCTTTTCAAAGGGAGCCGGGTAAAAAGGGTGTTGAAAAAAAAAAAAAAAAAAAAAAACTCCCTATAGAGCTCAATGAAGTATCACATCATTAGGATCATTACCACTATGACAAATAAGGGTCACGGTCAAGGAGAAAGCTCAGATGGCTCTGTCCCTTCATCAACACTCCCTTTGCAGAGTAGATCATCTCATATTCTATTTCAGTGATGACAATTAAGAGAGAAATGATAGCGGCCCAGCGACAATGGACAAATTTGTAACAACCCTTTCAATTGTTCTTCTGTCGAGGGGAGTCTATATCATTGTCAGAGGATGTTGAATTGCGCACAGAGCTGCATCTACGCTCGAGTGCCTTTACAAGTGGTGGTTTAACAAAGAGCAGAGGGCACAATTTTTTGCTTCCTTTCAGCTCTTGTAATTACACATTTCGGGGGGCGAAGTTTTCTTAATTGTTAGCCTATGGGTGGCTTTCGGTCATGCAACAGAGAACGCAGGCAACAGAGAAATATACTGGATAGTTAAGGAATTAGAAGGTCATGTGCTGATCAGTTCCTTCTAGGCATCGACTGCATTAGGCTGGAGGATGTTCACAATGGAGATGAGCCTTCCTCTTTCTACAAATCTGCAATCCTAATGACAGTGACCTGACCAGCTGTCTTGTTATCGGGGATGAAAACTGATATTTCATGACTCCTCCCACCCATCTCATTGCTGCTTGGCTTTTGTTCCATCTGGATAAACCGCTTGGCAGATTATTAGCTTCTTGTTTCTGGAAAGGTACAATGTGTCTTAAAATAAGCAGATTTATGGATGCATGGGCAATTTTCAAAAAATAAAAAATTTAGATGATAGAATAATCATTGCAAATCATATTACTGGATCAGTCCAGAATATATAAGCATTTGTTACTGGTGAATGACAACGGCCCAAAAAATATGTCTTCGAGCAGTCATCTGACGATAATAACTATGGAGGACCAGAACTGCCAAAATAAAACATAAACAAATAAATAAAAGTGAAAATAAAAATGGACATGAAAAAATAAAAAATAATTAAAAATAAATAAATAAATAGAAAGATGAAAATAAACATGGAAATAACTACAAAAATAAATATATAAAAATAATTAAATATTAATCAATAAAGAAACACACTATTCTCTAATTTATTAATTGTATGTTGCATTGTTATTGATATCTAATTCTTTTTTTTATCTTGCTTTTATTTTTTTATTTATTGCTACTTTTATTTATTTTTATTTATGTTCTTTTATATTTAATTTTGATTTATATCTTCATATTCGTTTTTATTTACACTTGTATTTATTCATTATTTTGACAGTTTTGGCCCATAAATATCTGCGTTATTATTAATTACAAACACCGTGGCATGACCGTCAACACTTATTTGAGCAAGTTTCCTTCATGTTGACATTAACAAAACGGCTTGAGAGAAGACAATTTCTCAAATGTGTCACAATTGCATATTCATGAGGTCCCCTGCTCTGCATCCAAGGAGGTCGCTATGGTGATGCAAAGTGATGTTCTCGCAGAGAGCTTCTTGCCGATCCAAGCACGGAGGCTCACAGTGCAGCTCAGACCAGCAACGAACGTACAATTAAAAAGACAGTCATGCTGATGGCACATTCAGCTGCTATAAAAGAAACGTTACGAAAGGAGGATGCCCTTAGGAGGATTCTACAGTTTTAAGTGGAGGACTGAACATTGTTTTGGTAAAATATTATTTCATTATAAGACACCCTTTAGAAAAATTAAATACAGTGCAAAAAAGTAATCAGTCGACACAGTCTTTTTTTCTCTCTAGAAATGATCATTTTATGGGTGCTTTAACCCTGAAGTAATTCCAATTATGCATTCAAAATCTTTTCTTATCCTCCAGTGAATCATGTTTATATATTTATTTTTTTTACTCTGGTGTATCATGTTTACTGCCATAGTTGTTGTTTTCACAATGGGTAATTTTATAGGAAAATGGCTGCCTTTTTTTTTTCTTTTTCTGGAGAGCTCAGTATTGTTGATTCGGTAATTTTACCGATTTGACATGCCATCATCATTGCTCTTTTTTTTTTTTTTTTTTTTGTATGTGGGTGAGTATGTGTATGTGCGTGTATTCTTTAGTTCACCTAAAACCTATTAAAAAATCCCATACCGTTCACCTAAACCGAACACTTCCAGCCAGAGTCGTGAGGCCGTCAGGAGACCAGAGGAAGGACCAAAGAAAAGAAAGGAAAGTGAAACCCCCCCCCACAAAAAAAAAGGAAAATGGCTGCCTTGTTGCTGAACCTCAAAGATGCAATGAAGGATACACTTTATGATTTGGCTCATATGTGAGGCACGCTCGTTTAAACCTACCTCTGACCCTCTAATAGAAATCTGGACATGACTTTGAAGGTCGTGCCTTCCTGGACGAATGGGACCTCGGTATGTTGTGATGCTTGCTCCCACGTTTGACCTTCCAGTCATATCCTCATACTTGAACTCCGTATGTTTGGAGGATGTTGGCCCTGCCCTTGTCCATCAATCTTCTTGTCTTTCTTTGCCAAGCTGCAGGAACTACCCATTATGGAGTCATTTTATTAATAGGACCCCCTTTTCCTCTCTGCCACTCTCTCACGAGAGTGCCTCCCCTTTCTGTCAGAATAGAGTATGCCTGCAAGCCACCGCCCATGAAACTACAGTGTCGGGGCTTTCCCTCATTCTCCCACGTGAAAGCTCAGCCGGGGAAATATTTTTTGCTTTCAAGCTAAAATAGTATTTGGAGAGGTGAGCAATCCTTAAGCCCCAGAGCAAACAGTTTAACACAGAGGACCTATTTAAAATGATTTTCTTCCTCCCTGCAAAGCCAATCTGATTTTCCTCACACACATGCACACACACACACACACACGCGCGCGCACACACTCGCAATAGATTTTACAAAATGATGCACCTTTTTCCACTCCTCTTTGTTAATGTAGAAATAGCTAGAGGCAGAAATACGTAAGGGGCAAAAAAAAAGGTCAAACGATGCAGTGATATGTTGAGGGGCACTGTGTAAAAAATACAGTCCGTTGGAAGCAATGCGGTTATTTTAAAGGCTGCAAATAGCCACCATGGCGTTGGATGATCCATTACATATATTTAAATGCTTCGATGTGCAGGTTGCGGGTTTGAATCCTGCTCCCTGTGTGGTGTTTGCACTTTCTACACGTGCTTGTGTGGGCTTACTGCAGCTCCTACAATTTCTTCCCACATTCCAAAAACATGCAAGTTAAGTCGACTGAAGATTCGAAATGATGGTTTACACAATCAGGATTCGACGACAATTCCGTCAGAAGATGGAGCAATACATCGATTTACTTTACGTTTATGATTACTACGGCATTTGTGGGAGAGCGGGACTGGCCCATCACAAATACCGAAAACCCATGTATAACTGACGGCAACGGAATTTTGTCTTATTTCGTGGAGTTATTAATAAATGACGTTATTGATCGATCAGACAAATTAAAGGGATTACATCATGGAATTTTAAGCTCTTCTACAGTTGACTATAGGCATATAATGATTAAATCTTACCTTTGACAGCATGGCGATGTATTTTTTTTTTAAATGAAACATGAGGTATATTGTTAGGTTTTATTAAGTAAAACAGCCGGTTCAGTAAAGCCCCGCCTCTCCCCGTGTGGTTGCCGCACCCCTCTCGTCCGACCTTCTGCTTACAGGGTGAGCGCGCCAACCACTACACCGTTCACACCTAATAAAGTCAAAAAGTTCCAACAGCTCGTTTTCTCAGGTTGGGAGGGGTTGATGGTTGGAGAGCAGAATGAGCTAGAATTTCTCATAGAGGGGCAAATGGAGAAAAGCACAACATGGCTAAAAGCTCCAAAAAGTTGATTTTTTTTCACGTTGCTGTCCCTTTAAGACAATACAGCTGATCATCGATATTGCATAAAAGGCAAAATATTGTCCGATCACGATAAAGTCCACTTACGTGTAGATGTGAGTCTAATGGTTGTATTTGTTTACGTATCGTCAATGGCAAAGATCAACATTGATCACCTGCTGAACATTTGCATCTTTTTTTTTTTTTGATAGCAACTAGTAGTCAACCAGTTTGTTGATGAATCGATCACTGAGAATTTTTTATTTTTTTTTTCTGGAGAGCTCAGTATTGTTCATTCGGTAATTTTACCGATTTGACATATCATTGCTCTCTCTTTTTTTTTTTTTTTTTTTTTTGTATGTGAGTGGGTTAGTGTGAGTGTGAGTGTATTCATTAATTCACCTAAAACCGATTAAAAAATCCAAAACCGTTCACCTAAACCGAACACTTCCAGCCAGAGCCGTGAGGCCGTCAGGAGACCCGAGGAAGGACCAAAGGAAAGTGAAATCCAGCAGACCAGACGCCACCCACCAGGCCACCGACCATCACCAACCCCAGATCACTGAGAATTCTGATGATTGTGCGGAATTACGAGCAGACTCATCTCGTCTTGAAGTGATTGAGGCGAGAATGAAGTGTGCTGTTGACTCCGTCTCAAGGAGTTTGGGTAGAATTAAATGTCAGTCAAAACAAACTCCACGGAGGTCATATATTTCCATATAAAACATCCCGATGACAAGGTAACAATAATATTAAGTGGCCTCGTTCTCTTTGTGATTTGTTGTAAAAGCGCAGCGATGCATTGTGAAAAACCTTGAGTTTTTTTTTTTCAGCGAACAATTAGCTGGAAGTTAAACGAGTCTGGAAGAGCGCATTCAATTCTATGTGTGTTGCTCTTTTTTTTTTTGAAGGCTGCGAATCTCAATGTGGCCTTCTGCAGGCGCTGAGGGTACTCGAGAACAGGAATGTGCTTCTATTGCGGGCTGGTTTTGAGCCACCATCTCGAGGTAAGAGTTATTTATTGTGCTCTCTTCGTGAATGATCGGAAGCGACTCAACCGGCAGCTCCGTTCTTGGAGTCAAGGTTTACGTGACGTACTTTGATACCAACAGGTGAACGAACACCGGGGATCGAAATCCCATTTATTTTGCACAAAATGGCCACCGGTGCTTATACCTCGTGCGTCGCTTAGATTAGGCTCAAGCTTGAAGGACATTTCAATAATGTGTCACTTCGCCTAAGATTTGAATAGAACGCGCGCCGATAGAAAACTTTTCATCTCTTCATGCAAAACACTTTCATCTGTTATTTTGTGATAGCCTGTCTCTCTTTGTCAGCACAAATACGGAAGGCCCGATTTGAATATGGTTACACATCCCTCTATTTATTAAAGCTTGGATTAACATGACAGGAAGTTTTGTCTGGGGGCTCTTTAAGATGGCTCAGAGAGGCAATCTGGTGACAGTAATAGGATCCAGCTAATATACTTGACTGATGCTCCTTTCCCAGTGTTATAAAGCAGAACAATGGGAGTAGGGTTCTGGGAGTGAATACATTGTGTTTGGTAATAGTGTGTGTATCCATGTGTGTATCTGGAGGACTATGGTGCGCTAATCAGCCAGAATACCATCACTTAGCAAATATACTGGCGGAGGAAATAAAAAATACTAAAAGGTCACAGAGCAATTCCATCAGGACATCTATTCTACAATTAACTGAATAGACAAAGGATCTGACATTAGTGCAAGAGGAATATTTTAGCTCTGTGTCTCTGAGTTTGTCGAGATTTGTTAAAGGTTGGCTTTGAATATATGGAAATCTTTCTAATTGTATTTCTTTCTTTCTTCTTTTTCTATGCCGTACGATTCACAAAGAAAATTGATTACTGGGGATGTTTGAAAGGGCCGTTTAAACGGCCCGACTTTATTTTTATTGTTGCTGAAAAATATGGCCGTCCCTTTTAGCCTTAATTTACGATTTGTAAAAAAAAAAAAAAGTCAATTAGTGCTGTCACTATCAAATATTTTTTAAATTGATTAATCTATCAATTATTCAATCGATTAATCAACTAATCAGATTACTGATTCAACTAATTCTGCATTAAAATGTATTACCAAAGCATTTTTGCCCCCTGAGAACTGTTTATTGGGGTTCATTTCATACTTCTTATTCGTTTATAAGGGGATTGATGTTGTATTATATTACTAGTTCGGTCATTGTTTTCCGAAGTAAAAACGGATGATTGTAAATGTCTTATATATTGATTGAGCACAGAAAATAATCAATCTTCTTTCATGAAGGACTACAGAAATAAGTGAACATATACTGTTGATATGCTGGAATCACAGGGTTTGGTCGATTTAAAAAATAAATAAAAATATGGCTCCAAACGATTACGCGATTATCAAAAAAGTTGTTCATTAATCGTGACAGCTCTATGGTCAGGGACCAGGTAGCCCCAAAGGACTACATGAGTAGCCCGCGGTCCTGCCTCAAAAATAGCTTACCAGTAATAGGGCATTGTGATTTTCTAGGAAATTTTTAAATTTAAACAATGGAAAAGATTTCTAGAATGAAAGTGTTGCATATTGATATTTATCTATATCCCAATTTTTGTGAGAAATCATCAGCATGATCAGTTTCTTCACATATATAATTAATTATTAATGATAACTAGAATTTTCACTAACAAATCTTTTTAAAACTAACTCTGGTAATCGCCTTGCCTTGCGTCGATCAATTTTGGTGCTTGATATTTTTTTCCCCCACGATTGAGCAAATTTGTTACGTCAGAGGCGTGCTTCAAGCACGTAGCCCTTCGCACGAACAAACAAAACTTTTACAACACATGGAGGCTAGACTAGTGAGCGGGGTTAGCGGATCAAACTCGCATCTGTTTCGGAGATAGAAAGGAATCCGTGCATCTCCCCCAAACCTCTCAATAATAATTAACAATCTACTGATAGCGGCCAAATGCCAACAGTCATTAGCGCCCAGCACCGAGCAAGAACACAGATGTAGCTGCGGATGCACTCAAACGTAGATGATATGTGGCCACCCATACCAAAGCGCCACAAACCATCTGTGGATAAGATATTAGATTACAAAATGTCCATTTTCAGCCCCACCAGGAAACACGGAGCGATTGTGCAATCGCATCTGCCTTGTTTAACACTTACGCTTAAAGAAATGGATGACAAGTTCAATTGTGAAATTGCATTGGACCTCTGACTTGTTCACTGATAGCGCTATTTGCATGCACTCAAGCAGCGTGCACAAAAAAAAAAAAACGCATCTGACAGTTATCTTTGATTTTATTTAGAAAGGATTTTCAGTGGCGTCGGCGCGGCAAAAGATTCCGCGCTTTGGCTTCCTGGTGCGATTTCTCTCTCGCCGAATCTGTCACTCTGTGCCTCGGTGACAGGGTCAGATAGAGAGAGCAAAGTGGTGAGAGGTGTGACAGTGTGAGCAGATGAGGGTCGCTCCGTGTGGA
The DNA here is from genome assembly GCF_051991255.1 of Vanacampus margaritifer. NCBI lineage: Eukaryota > Metazoa > Chordata > Actinopteri > Syngnathiformes > Syngnathidae > Vanacampus > Vanacampus margaritifer. The sequence continues at coordinate 7,591,158 of NC_135447.1, read as the reverse complement.
GGCCCTCAGCATGACACCCATCACGGCTATCCAGACAGACGCCAGTTGGTCCGAATAATGCCACCCACCACACTTGGCTCTGGGAGGGAGCCCAGGAACCATATGGAGGCCAGAAGCCAATGGACCACCAGGAGAAGACTGACATTTCAGGCTGGCTATTGTTAATCAAACTGAGCTTCCATTAGTGTCCATTAACCAAATATGTAATGATTGTACACGGCTCTTACTGCTGATCACATAACCGTGGTTATAAGGGATGGGCGAGCCGATACCAGGCCTTCTTTTTAGGGCTGTGACAATAACCGCGATATCTTTATATTGCGATATTAAAATTGCCACGTTATTGTCGTCATGTTATGATTTTAAAAGCAGCATATGTCCAACAATTTTTGTTGTTGTTGTTTTTTTGCCAGCTTTAGCCAAATACAACAATGTGAACCATGAGCCAATAGGAACACACGTTGTGCTCGGTTCATGAGTGATTCAAGATGGCGGCATGGATTTAGCAGAAGACTCTCAGGTTTCGTGAGCATTCATAATTTCGCCCCCCCCCCACCACCACCACCACACACACACACTTAATTAATAATCATCAAGTTATGTTCATATTATGATATTGTATTGTGATGTTTGGATATTGTTTATGATAAGAAATAACAAGAATAAAAAAATCCCCAAAACGTATGAATACGTTCTATTTTAAATGTGTCCCAAAGACGGATTTATACGTTTTTATGTCAGTTTTTATGCTAGAGCAGAAGGCTTTGACGCAGCTTCTCAACGGCAAAGAACAGTTGAAGAAATTGTATTTTGGGTGGTATTGAACAACCCTAATAATAATAATAATAATAATAATAATAAATTTTATTTGTTATGCACTTTACATTTCAAAAATATCTCAAAGTGCTACAGAGAGTACAAAATCAACCTTAAAACCTACATCAGTTAAGAAGCTAAGAGGTTACAGCAAGGAACTGGTTAAAAGTAGCGACACACTGGGAGTAAAGACTAAAGCTAATCGGCATTTGTACTGTTATTGGTTTGAGGGAAAAAAACATTGAACACCCCAAAACTCTATACACGTTTTCACTCTATTCCCTGTACTGACACCCACTATCAGGAATGCACCTAAAATTGTCTTGCCTTATCTGCTGACTTCCTGCCCCCATTTTATGACAGTGACACTCATCTTCCCCAGCCCTCTGATCTCTACGTCAACACGCAGCTCACACGAACCCGCCCATCTGCAAGGCACACTTTCAACGTACACAGATTGAGTGCGCGCTTTAAGTAGGGTTACCGGCAAAATCGACGTCGAGAGTCTGCGTTCACCTGACAAGGTAACGCGGCGTAAGGTGGCTTCCGTAGCGGCTACCCGGCCGTTCTCCTGGGCGCAATTTACCAGCGGCGGGTACGAGATCAAAGCTGGTGCTGACAGACTTGGCAAACACAAAGATGTATTTAACTCGTCGCTGTTTTCTTTAGCGGCTTTCTGTCTTGCTAAGGCCCCGCGATGATGATGACGGGGGTTTATTAGTCGTCAGTTGGCCGGGTTGGCGGCTCTGCGGTCGTCCGCGGCTGGATTCAAACTTCTCCGGGCACGGTGATGACAGGATACGAGGTACTCTGCGGTTACTCGCTGGAATTCGAATGTCAATCGCCCTGCCCAGTGCCCCGTCCCCCCCCTCCCTCTCTCGCTCTCGTTTGTCATCTCTCCTCCCTCCCCTCTCCCCTGCTGTTTGTCAGGGCTGGTGATTAGCTGTCACCCTCTGCAGAAGCAGATAACACCCCACACAGCCTGTTTCCCCCTCTGGGAGCATGCACACACGTAAAACGGGGGAAAATGCACAAATAAAGGCGCGAGCGTGTGTACATGCATGCACACTAAAGACACTCGATAACGTAAAAATAGTATCGTCCGCAGCCGTTTTGTATTCGTTTACCAAGATGTACTTATCCGTAGTGTCTGCGGTAACTGGATGCCATTTAGATCTTATCGCTCTTGACTGTGATTAATGCTCTGCGCATCGATTCTAATTGCAATTCCTTTCTTTTCAACAAATTTAAGATGCAATAAACAGTTTGTTGGCAATGTTACTCTGCATCTTTCCAAGCACAATTTGAGTTGGCTGCGTGAGCTGATTTTGAGACATTATGACTTGGCATTCGCCAGCCCAGCTGCAGCTGTTGAATTGCCATCGCCGCATAATTCTTGCTCAACATTTTCCTGCTATTTATAACTTCAAAGAGTACTTCAACACTCCTCGCACTTTTCGGACACAGTTGCACTTGTGACAAGCTTAGTTCTTTTTTTGTTATTCCTCAAACAATCTAGGCCGGAATAAAAATCACTGATATTTTTGCCAGGACAATTAATGTAGTAATGAAATATATCTTCAAGCTGCAGAAGTCTGGTAAGATCGCTTCTTTCTTCCTGTCCAACACCCAATGATTTATCATATTTACAGGATTTACCTTATTTCTGTTTGTTACTTTTAACTAAGTGCCGTGAAATCCAGTGTATAACACGCACCTGTTTATAATACGCCCGGCCCGAAAATCATCCTTTAAAAATCAGATTTTTTCTCTGTACTTGCATAATAATGATTTGCAGCTATCCTTTTAATATCAGCGTTAATAATAATAATTTTATTATCTCATTCACTCTCAGCCATTTTATCTGAAGCAACCACGTGGCTGTTTTACTAGGACAGAATATTCAGTTCTATTTCTATAAAAACATCCTATTACAATATATATATATATAAGATTAAAGTCTCTTCTTTCATCAGGAAAAAAAAAGTTTATTTGTATCCATTTTGCAGCAAATAGCATTAGAATATAGCTAAGTTTCATCCTTATTCACAAAACTGTTGAAAACATTGGGAAAAAGCTTGTTGCAACATGGCCCTGGCTAATCTCTTATACTCTGCTGCCACCTGCTGGCCATTTTTTTGGAGTAATCACCATCGCTTTAAGCCACCTCCATGTCAGAAGCTGTATCAAAGCCTTCTGTATACTTATATATACTGTAATTTTTTTTTTTTTAAATAAATATGTTTTGGGCCGTGCAGGACAAAGTATATCTTCTTACAATCCCCGGCACTGCCTTGGTACTGGTAAAAGTCTAAGCAATATGAAAATTATTGGTTTCCTTTTTAAGCCCCCTGGATAATACCCTATCTCGATTTGGCCTCCTTTTTTTTTTGTTGCAACAAAATGAGTGTTATTTACGGTATTATACAGTAATTTATCAAACCGCACCACGTCTCTTATTCTATTCTATATGGTGGCTTTGGCTAGAAAAATATATTCAAAGAAGTGTCTTTCAATCAATTCAGCATAAACTGTACCCACACCATTTCAAATATGACTGAGTATATACACAACATTTCCCTTGAATTTGTTCAGAATCATAAAAAAAAAAAAAAAAAAAAGTACAACCGAAGCACAAGCGGCATCCAAATGTGCTGAGTCTGGGAGACTCATCTAAAATGTTGAACGGGTTGTGTGGTGAAGGGTGTTTGCTATTTCCAAACCAAATGTGCCTCGCCAGACATTAGTCGCTCTTTTGCACCTCAGTGGCAGGTGCTGCAGCAGCAGCTGGACATGGTGCAGAAGGATAAATGATCTTTAATTTATTGAGGTTTAAATGAAATGAATGGATGCGGATTAACTCTTCAAGGAAAACGTTTTAGGTTCGGGCAAAATGTAAACTCAATAACTATATATTTCTAGGGTCGGGTGAGTACCAATACCAAACATCAGGCCTTATTTCAAGGTATCACGATGGTGGCTCATTGTGGCCACTTTTTTAAAAATATAATTTCATGTATGAAAAATACAAGTGTTTTTTTGGTGATTGGTGACCTCTCAACAGTTGAGTACTCAAACTGGTATCAGTCTGAAAAGAAGTGGTATCCAACATCCCTATGTCATTCACTAATACACATTGTTAGTCTCAGATTTGCCCTCACCTATAATTTCCAGCAACTTGTAGTAAACATTTCTTTGCTGCTCTCACATACATTGTATATAATAATAAAAACCTAATCTTCCACATGCTATGTTGATGATACAGTGACTTACCGCCAAAGGCACCTCAACTGAATCAAGCATATGTGTTTTATTATTTAAAAGGACACAGAATATGTTTCGACTCCAAAGCAAAAAAATAACACTGGCATATACATAAATCAACATTAGCTGCATAATATTTCATTTGATCAAAAGGTTGGGAGAGCCAATTCCCAGCTCGCAGAACAGCAGCATCAATTCCCTTATGGTTTAACTTCATATTAATATGGCAGGAAAAGGCCCACCTTCACCCCCACACACTTGTATCATTTCTACTTTCACAATAGTAAGAAAGATTGTAATGTAGCAGATAAATATACAGCATGGATTTATCTTTTGCCCCTAAGCAGCTTTGTTCTGGGAACTCTTGAACAATGCTGGCTAATCATAGCATTTGAAACATTACAATGTGTCATCTCGCAATAGTCAAGAACAAGAGGTGATTTCTTAGGACATGACAGGCCTGTTATGGGAATATAATAGAAAAGTGAGGTAATGGGAGAGCAAAGGGCTGAAACGGAGAGGAGACGGAGAGAAAGAGCACGCTGGGAGCACAATAAAGACAGCGAGACAAAAACAGAAAACCAAAGACAAGGCGAGATCGCGCCCCTCTGCCTGTGTACATACGCCGTCATGTACCAGAGCACGGAAAGACCAACACATTGAGATAAGCGCCTTTGCACAGGCTTGCTTTTTAAGGCTAGATTCAAGTACACAGGCAGGCAGAAACGTATCAACAGCTGAATTCTGGATAGATATTTTTCCCAGTATAGGCGTAAACAAATTATGCATCTATGTGTTGATGATGTTGACGAAAGCAAAATCCCCATTACTAATGTGGGTTAGGGACTCCAAAGAATTGAGGACCCCCCCCCCAAAAAAAAATGTTGCAGAACCTAGTAGTGTAAAACTCAAACAGATGGAAAATATACATACAAATGCTATAATTGCTAGAGATGTTCAATACCACTTTTTTTTTTTTTCTGGAGAGCTCAGTATTGTTCATTCGGTAATTTTACTTGATTTGACATGTCATCATCATTGCTCTCTCTCTTTTTTTTCTTTTTTTTTTGTGTATGTGCGTGCGAGTGTGTGTATATTCATTAGTTCACCTAAAACCTATTAAAAAATCCCATACCGTTCACCTAAACCGAACACTTCCAGCCAGAGTCGTGAGGCCGTCAGGAGACCCGAGGAAGGACCAAAGAAATACCACTTTCTATCAAGATGATACTAATACGTGTACTTAACCTCAATGTTTAAAAAAAAAACAAACAACAAACCAGGAAGCCAATCGGATGCACAACTGCCACTAATTCAAATCAAACCAAATAATGTTAAGTTAATGTAGTAGGCCTTTCCAACTTCCGGAAATCCGGAAGGTTTTGTGCTACCACTGACTAGCACAGGTATATTGGAACTGCTCATAATTCCCTCCACCTTGAATAAGGTCCAAATTCCAGCTGAAGAAAAACAGCCCCAAAGCAGGATGCTGCAACCACCACATTTCACTCCGGCTACGGTCTTCCTTCGGTGATGTGCAGTGTTGTATTTGCGCCAAATATACCTTTTTGGAATCCTGGCCAAAAAGTTCAACCTTGGTTTCATCAGAATACAACACATTTCCACTCGCTTCAGGCGCTCCTTTGTGCCCAACGCCATCAGACTGTACAACAGCGGGGTGGGCCACAACTCAGAGACTCTGTGTGTTTTTTTGTTTTATACTGCTCTGCTCTGTTTTTGTTTGGTTTAAAGAAAAACAATCACATGCCATTTTATCCCACCAAAAAAATATCAAACCGTTCTTTATTTTATATTTTTAACTAACTCTGCTAACTAACTGACTTTTCCTTAATTTTTTATCTTATTTTACCTTAGCTTTCCCGCAGATGCTTAGGAGATTTCAAGTGTATTTCTGTTCTTTATAAGATAAGGCTTCCGTCTTTATATACCAAATGGAAGATTGCTGTCCCATATAATAATCAGCCAGTACTTGCCAGAAATTCCTGCATTTACTTCAGCGTTATTGCCAGCCTTTGGTGGCCACCCTGAGCAGTTTTCATCTCATCTTTTCATCAATTTTGCAGAGACGACCTGTTCTTGGCGCTGTCACCTAATTTCTCCACTTGATGATGATCGTGTTCATTGTGTTCCAGATATGGATTTAGCTAGCAATGTTCATAATTACAAAACAGAATGACAGAAGGCAGCTCTTGTGAATGCCTCGTCAAGACTTGAACACAGTAAGCCATTTTTTTTGTCTTACACCTGCTCTTTTAAATCTTTAATTAATACATTAATACCTTTACTTGGCTATCCTGATGGCACCCAGTTTTAGTTAGGCCAAATAAAAAAAAAGGTAACATTTCGACCAAAATTAATCCAGACGTTTTCAGAAAAGGGATGCCGTGGGTGCCAGCCGATTTTAAGCATTTTGACTGATCTTTCAAGGTCCACAGAAAATTATGTGTTTGGACTATGGAAACACACATACTACCAAATGAAAGATTGGACTGTCATCTTTCATCAGAAAAAAAAAGTTTGTTTCTACCTTATTCCGTTTTTGAGTAATCAACAATAGAAAATGGTTAGTTTCACCTCTGTTTTGAAAAAAAAAAAACGTCTTTTAACGTCTTTGGCACTCCTCCATAGGATTTTACTAAACGTTATTTAACGTTTTTGGCAGTCAAAGAGTTAAGGAAGCAACATCACATGACAGTTGCAGTCATCTGCCATCAGTTCTCCATCTAAACAATATATAAGAAATACGGAAAAATGACCCCGGGGATAAGACTGAGGTGTGACTGTGACCAGACAGCAAAATTATCTACGGAATCCGAATCGAAGCCCTCAAGGTTTTTTATAGATCAACAGCATAGATTTTCTCTCTGTCTCCATTTCTACCTGGCTTAGATTTAATTCAACTCAATTAAATCAACCTCAAAGTTCCCAGAGAACACAGTCGTTCATCTTTGAGTCGCACACTTTAGCTGAGCAAAAAAAACTAAAACACTACTTACCTGCCTTTTCTCTCCACAGACACCATGAGGGCAGTCAATAGAGTTTCACTGAGAATTAACGCTGATGATCTCCCAAATAGCTTTAATGGACGCCCTGGCCTCACAATTACATCAGAAAATGTGGTCATTTATTTCATTGTCGGTGGCATTCTATACCTGTGTTGGTATTTAATTAACAGGTTTTTTTTTCAGATTTATTTTTTTATTCTTATCTGTAAAAATGCAGTGTGAAATTAGAAAAGTTATCCGTGACTCCAAAATACACCCTGGGGGGTAAATGTGCTGTTCACGCAGCTTTTATTATAACAAAATCAACACAATAATCAACGAGAGCAAAAACATCAACACGTGTTTGCCCTTGAATGACAGTTAGTAGCAGCGACAGACAGAAACCTCAGCTTTATCGCGACTATATGAAACAGCTGCCGAAAATGAACATCTTTTTGACCGATACATATTTCATGAGTTGTGGACTCGCCGTTGACAATTTAGCATTGCGTAATATATTCATCAATCCTAATGAATAGCTTGCTGATGTGAAAAGAAGAAAGCGAATCGCCGATACGCAAAGCAGCAATAGAATTAATGAGCGGTTGTGAAAGCTCAAATAATCTACTAAAAGCTGCTCAGAAAAAGCCGGACCATTTCCGTTCTCTGGTCAAAGTTCCCCAGTCATGAATGCAGGAGAGGTTCCATAGTCTTCTCCGTGATTGTAGATTTCACAGATGTGTAAATGATGTTATGTGAGGCGCGCTGAGTGAAGCTTTGATCTGCTATTCCACAAACCGGGCTGTACAACAAAAGGAGAGGAAATCCTGAGCTCACGCAAGCCTTGTATAATGTAAAATCTCTCTGTCTGTGTGATCCTCTGCTGATCTGCAAGCACTCCAAGCTGTGAAAGGAGCTGCCCACACCTACACCGCAGATGTGCCCCATAGACACAAACACGGACGGTAGGGTTGCGCGTTCCGAGTGATGTCGGGCAACACGGATATTGTTGCTGTCCATGTGTTCTGTATGTACTGTTAAAACCGTTTGAACAAATAACCGATGACGTATACAGACGCTCCCCTACGAGTTACGAACAACGGTACATACGAACATGTCTGCGCGCATGCGCGCATGTCAAAAAATGTTCGGAAAGAGATGCTGTAAGTTAGATTTTGTATTGCGCACCTTTTTCCGAGTACTGTAGTGCTTCTTTCCGCCGCTAATACCGACGCTTGGCGCCGTGAGAGCTCACCCAGCATTGGAGGCTCAGCAACGTGTCGAGGAGGAGGAAGAAGAAGAAACGCCTGCCGCTCATAGATAAAGCCATCGCACTCTTCGAGCAGCAAGACCCAAATATTGAACGTTGCACAAAGGTTGCAAATCAATTGAATGATGCCATACAGTGTTACCGCATCATTTATGATGAAAAAAGAAGAAAACTGTGCAATCGTCGTTAGATTGCTTCTTTCGGCCAGTTTCTAGTAAATCCTCCAAGGAAGATACTCATCAACCCTCATCTTCTTCTCCTCGACCCTCAACTTCTTCCTACATTGAAGTTACGGAGGAGGAAGTAACTTTTGAAGCCCATTCCAGCGACGACGAAGAACCTCTCATGATATAAAATCCTCCTCTTCCTCCTCCTCCTCCTCCATCAAATCCTTGAGCATCGAGTACATCTTCCAAAAGTAAGTTAAACTTCATTTTATTTATCTTATTACGTACATGTACATACTGTGTGTGTCTCTCGCTCTCTCTCTCTCTAACATACGTAGTACAGTACAGTACGTATTCTCTTTAAACATAAATTATAATACAAAATATAGCACTGAAGCAACTTACGAACAAATTCACCTTACGAACGATCGCTCGGAACGTAACTCGTTCGTAGGTTGGGGAGCGTCTGTACTTACAAGTACACATGAAAGACCATTTACCATTAATCATATATTGTGATGGCACCTTTATAAAAAGTAATCGAATCTAATGGCCGCCAGATCTGTACTATGTTTCCTAAGAGCGCCAAAGTCTGACTGATGCATGCAAATGATGAACTTTGTGTCATTTGGCTCCACAAAACGTCTTTACAACCTGACAAGAACAAGAGTAGGAGATTTGTAATTGCTAAATATCAATTAGTCTTAGGCAGCTATTACACATTTAGACACACTTGTTGGTTGCCTTTTGCTGACGAAAGAAAAAACAGCAATGGCTAAAAAAATAGCCAAGAATGAAAGATTTCTGATCTGAATCTGATCTTTGAATGGGTATTGGCTATTGGGCCAATATCTGTCCTTATTTCAAATTATCTGTACCCGTGATAGCAGCTGATACGATCAGGAACTAGAAATTAGAAATAAAAAGAAAGGAAAATTTATCTCATGCAATTTTAAGGGGGGAAAAATGCTATATTGGGTATTAGTACTTGGTATCGGTGACTACTCGTTGAGTACCCGTACTGGTACCGGTCTGGAAAGTAGTGGTATCGGACATCCCAACTGATTAATACCGGGTTTGTAGAATATGAATTAAGCATCAAAATCATAGAAAAAAATCAAACATTTCTACAAGCCTTATCGTGTCATTTACACAACAAACCAAATTGTCACTTTGTGAAATATACCCAACAGAAATATAAACGCAACACTTTTTGCTCCCATTTTTTATGAGATGAAATCAAAGATCTAAAACTTCTTCCACATACGCAACATCACCATTAATGTACACTAATCATGGTGTCTAATCAGCATCTTGATATGGCACACCTGTAGGGTGGGATGGATTATCTCGGCAAAGGAGAAGTGCTCACTACCACAGATTTAGACTGGTTTGTGAACAATATTTGAGAAAAATTGTATATGTGGAAGAAGTTTTAGCTCTTTGAGTTCATCTCGTAAAAAAATGGGAGCAAAAACAAAAGTCTTGCGTTTTTCTTTTTGTTGAATATATATTCTGTTGGATTTACATGCTCTGGTCACACACTTAAAACCAGGAGTGCTCGATAAAGTCAAGCACGTCTCTTGTAATTCAAAGGCCACTTTTCCCACAGAGCAGATGGCCCTCTTTTTTTAATTAATCACGTGTGCAAAACTGTGGAGTCGTGTTGATTTTTCATTCATCTCAAGATTTAAAACGTGCTGAATTGTTACTAAAAAGGTGACCTGAACACGCTGCGGAGAATTGGACCGAGAGGAATTTTATTACATTCATCAGTGTAAAACCCAATCTATCATGGCAGTCACATTTTTTATTCATTGAACTTCAAAATGGGACAACACAGCTCAATGTTTGTTTATCTAAATTATTAATGAGGGTTCAAATTATTCAAATTGTTCTATAGTATGAATGCAATTGCATGTACAGGAACAAAGACTGAGGCAGTGGTTCTTAACCTTATTGGAGGTACGAAACCCCACCAGGTTTCAGATGTGCACCGAACACTTTTTTTTAATGAAAAATAAAATGTGTTGTTTTTTTTTTTTTTTGGACTTTACTGAAACCCCGGGATTTGATCAAACCTAGGTTAAGAAAAATATACCAAAATCAAATTTTTTTAATGGGGTTCATGTTTGGTTTTATTATATGCACAACCCAGTTCCAATGTGACTCTACTTCAAAAAAGAAAAAAAAAAAACGAAACAAGCCGAGCTGAAGTGTAATCTCCGTGAAGCTCATTACCTGCAGGTCAGTTTTCTCATCAAATGTGACCAATGACAACTGGCACTCACTACGCTGCCCATCATTTGCTGCTCATGACACAGCTGCGGCACATCGGTTCACACTCAAATTACCTTTGCTTCAATAAATAAAGTTTGAAGTCCAGTCAGGTGTTAGATTGCAAGCATTATGATATCATTTGTCTGTTGTGACATTTAAATGGCAAGGATGAGGGGTTCCGTTGCTTGTAGCCTTGCAAACACTCAAATTGTGTTTTTGAGATGTGATTTTCACGTTTTGAAAATGTGCCGATTTAGTTTGCGATCGCAACAGGATCTCAGTCATTTCAGTTTAAGCAGACAGACCAAGACCAAACCTGCTTACATTTCAGCATTCGCTGGTCACCGAGCATATCGTCGTCGTATTTCGACAGCTTCAGTAGAATGTCACAGCGTAATATGTGTTGGCTAATTTTCCAAAAGGTTTGATGTGGACAATCTATCTGAATGTTCTGGTTGGGCGCATGGCCTGATAGGATGGCACCCCATTAGCCCAGTCAGACTGCAGGGCCCCACTGTTAACATTAGAATGTGTAGTGGAGCATAACAAAGTGGAGCAGGGCTTAATCTCGCCATATTCATGTTGGTTCCTGGCTTATTGTGGTCAATGTGATGATAGCGTCGATACAAGCCAGCCACAAGTGCAAAATGCCTCGCAATTACGGCTATGGGGGTATTAGTATTTTCATAACGCCCCCCCCATTACCAATTCCCCCTCTCTATCAGGCTTGGTAATCAGTTGTTTCAAACTGTTTAATTACAGCTCGGCAATGACTACTTAATTTGATTAGATGGTTTACCTTATTGTTGCATCAATTATATTAAAGAGCTGTTTTCGAGAGTGTTTGCATGTGATATAGGACAGCACAAAGGCTGAGTGACAGGGGACTTCTTAAAGACTTAATTTTACAAATACAGTCATAAATACAAGCGAGCGCGCACCACGTCTCGCCACACGGCGAGCTGTAAGGTCTTTTGCATAATTGCAATAAAAACGTGTATTGGCCTGACTGATTGAATTCGGGCTTGGTAATTGCGGCATAAACAATGTGGTTGACTGTCACACTGCTACAGTGCCACAAGGCTGTCAACAATCCAGATATTTTTTTTCTAGTGTCTACTCTCATATTAAGCGGATCCACAGCCTGCCGCGTAATGACTGTAATTATGCGGCGAGGGTGTGTTACCTGTGGGCTAGCGTGACACATTCGCACATGTGGAATGGAGCACACGTTTATTTATTTATTTGAATCCGTGACCTGTCAGTCAAAATCAGTATGAGTGGTGCTCTCATGCCTATTTTTTTTCTCATTACTTTAATAAGTTATCAACAAGATATGCTCCCTCTGGATCAAACATATAAAAATGTCAATCTTAGAAACCAGTGGTGCCCAACATTATTATCTGAAGCTAAACAATATATATATATTTTTATTATTGCAATGGGTGCCATGCCAACAGCTAGCATTTTGATAACACATCCGTTTTCTTCAACAGTCACTCATCACCGTGCGTGCGCCGACACCCGTCAATACGACCACCTGTATTGTCGGCCCAACCCCCCCTTGTATCGACAGCACCTCCACAGCGTCCCCATCAAGCGCCTCCCCTCCACTTTTGACTCTTTCTTTCCCGCTTCACTTCCTCCTCCTCTCAACCAGGAAAAGCGCCACATGCTACCAGGCCAAGTCGATGTACATCTCTTGTCTCCCTCGCGCGACCCATATCAAACATACCGCTCCCATTCCTGACTGTTGAGCCTTGCGCACATCATATCAGAGTTGTAAATACAGAGGGAGCTTAAATGACAACAGCCGTTCTTCCGTAGGGATTTAAGGAGGAGAAAGGTACTGATTTGTGCGAAAGACGGCTGGCGAAGATAAAATGTCGGGCTTTGGGTCTAAATTCCACATGAATGCCTTTCCCTTTAGTGTGCATTATGACGGCAATGGACCATATCATAGTATTTGTTTTGCTTTAGAGCTGTCCCTGGTGATTTATGTTCCCTGGGGACAAATATATCATGTCACTATACAAGCAATGTTTCTGTCACAGCCAACGCGGGGGGGGGGCTGAATATGAGAGATTTGTGTACATCTGTGGCTGAGTGTGTGGCTGGTGTGATGAGACACTTGTGGCATTGCCAGTGTGTGACCGCTGGCACCCCGACTAGGGAGCAGCGCCTGGAAAGGTTACCCAGCAGAGTGGCTTTTGTATGGTAATGTGACCTCCAGCTCCCGAAGGAGCCCTTTCACCTGCCCAGCACCCCACACCGGGCTCATATCCCTGACACGTTAACTGCTTTCCCTGATAACAAGGGAACCGTGGTTAAGCAATCACTTGGTGATGTTGTCATTTAAAAGTCCGTTTTCAATCGTGAAATCCCGTGCACCCCTAAATGACAGAATGGCAGATGGTCTTATGGTGACAAAGACAGGACTATTCATATTCATAAATGCGCTCATGCGTGTCACTTTTTCAGGAATACTAAAAAGACGTTTTACAGTCAAGTATGTCATATAAGCAACACATATCAGACATCTTCAACATCAGAAAAGTAAATGTATCTTTTCACAGTCAACACTGTGTTTTCAAAATGTTTATAAAGCGGTTAGAAATTCCAATTAAAGGCATCCTATATAACAAATGGAAAATACCAACTTGCAAATCTTCCATTCATGATGCTTTCAAATTGTAAAAAATGACTCCACTAGTAAGTTAGCATGCTGTCATCAACAAATTGCATTGATATTTAACATACAAATCGGCATACTTAGCCTAATAGCACATCTAAACAGCCAATGTTGACTTGAACACATCAATCAAATCCGTCACATGCACTTTACTTGCTCAGGGGGGGAAAAAAAATCTTTATTGCCACTCATCACCCAGTCACTCATTATCAGCTATTTTTGCTACATAGTTTCAGCAGTCCTTAGAGAAGAAAACATCATCACTTTTTTCTTTCTTTGTGGCGCAGTATGGCAAGTCAATGACTTAATTTGAAAAGCAACTGAAGCAAGTTTTATTTATTTATTTTTTCTAGGTCAATCCCACGGACCTGAAGTAAGGGTTTTTAATCAACAATAAGAATATGATGAAAATATAAAGAAAGAACAAAATATTTTTTTCTTTTTTATGTAATCTAGAATTTTTTATTTTTTTTTTTTAGATAATCAAGAGTCTTTATTTTTTAAATTCAAATGCAAACTGTATTTTTTTGTCTAGAAAAAAAATGGCATCATAATTAAAAAAAAAGGGTAAGATCTACTTTAATGTAATTTGAAAACATTTATTAAGCATACATTAAAAGACAAAATCAAAAATAATGACTCTATTGTGAAAACAAACACATAACATTACCAATATTATAAAAAAAAAAAAATCTACATTTATATATTTTTAACGTTATAGGCCACTTTTCCTGGCTGACGCACACCATAGCATACGTCTGGTTCCAGTTCTGTTTAACCAGTACATTGTCTCTCCAAAATTCAGATACTTATTAATTTGCCTGCTATTTTACTGTTGGATGTTCTCCAATTCAACACAGTTCCATCCAGACATCTGTAAAATTTGTATTCGATCACCCAAGCACTTAATTCCAATGTTAAACGCGTTTGATGTGTGATTCATACCGCTAGGTTAGCAATTAGCATGGCTTCTCCGTCTTTCCTGATCTTTCCTTCATGAAAACAATACTTGTCAGAACACAAGTGTAGCTTATTGGCAACCACGGAGCAGACGATTACTGACTTATGTGACCTTGCAACGTGTGTACAGAAGTAGCTAGCCAAAGCTTTTTGCTAGCTAGCATATTATTTCAAGCATTGCATCATAAAGTACACATTTTCAAGGCAATATGTTTATACCGATCAGTGACAAGAACGTTCTAGCATTGTTTGTGTCAAACATTGAGGACGCTTGGATACTCGCATGCTAATTCGGTCCACTGGTATGAAAACATGTTTTGGAATGAGCTGAAGAGATGGCAATGGTGAGGTAAATTATTGTCAATGTGTTCTTTCCATCCATTCATCCAGCCACTTGACGTATCCGTATCACGACCGAGATTTGAGCTTCAGTTCAAGGTCTTGCTACGGCTATACCTCAGGCTTGCATACACTTGCAAGTAATTTGAGCACCAGCTTCCTGTCCCTGAGGCGGCCCACCTACTGAACTAATTTCTTCGTCGTCACCATGCTGAGCATCACTAACCCAGCCCTCTCATGCGGTTTTGTTTTATGCATTAGCTTAGCAGCGACTACAGTTTTCCCCTCATTAACGTCACCCTTCAGTTGTGTCATTAAATATGACTTTAAGTCATATCCATACGAGTCCTTTGCTACAATTTTGTCTATTTATTTATCCATTAAAAGTTAATTATGAATGAATGTCACTTTGAATAATTCATGTGCACCCCGGTGCTATGAATAAATAGCTAATACACCTCTGCTTCCTCCCCTTTCGTGTTCTTCAAACCCTTTTAGTAGTACAATGCACTACTGTAGGTTATTGGTCTTTCTCTCTCCCTGGAGGGTTCTTGTGCACTTAGTCCTTATTAAAATTCCTATAGCACATAAACACACAATGACATCTGCACGCACGTACGCACGCACACACACACGGGCGCGCTCAGGAACAGGCCAAGGACCGTCTGTTGGTACAAACCATTTATTAAAGCTCCTGTGAAGGTCCTGGCAGTCAGCCAGAGGGAGACATGACTTTGGATCTCATTCATGTCCACATCAGCAGAGTGAAATATTTCTAGGTGTTGATCCATGGCAGCCATTATTGCTGCAATCCACTTTTATAGTTGTCAACTTTTACAAAAGGGAAAATGGGCCTTTTTTTTCCCCCTTCTGTGTTTTAGCAGCTTGTCAATATAGTCCAAATCAAACAGTGGCAGGCATTTTCTTTTCGGGACACGTTTGCAATATAGGAAAGAGAGAAACAGCTTATCTTATCCTATTTCTCAATATGTAATCATGAGAGCAGCACAACATTCAGCTGGACTATCTAATGCAGTGGTTCTTAACCTAGGTTCGAGGTCGGTGAATGCATCTAGGAAACTGGTGGGGTTCAGTACCTCCAACAAGGTTAAGAACCACTTACCAATTGTATCCATTGTGCATTAATTGAAAATGCAACCCTGACAAATTAGAATCAAGCTGTTTTTTGTGGTAAAAGGTATGCTTAAATAACTGTATATGATGTAAAAAGTTCTATTAATACATTAAAATTATAATACAAACATTCTATTGGCACACCAGTCCCATTTAAGTACCTCCAGTTATTCTAGCTCCCTGCACTCAGAAAATATGCAACCTTGGCCATTGCTCACATGCCATGCAGAAAAAGTGCTAAGTGGTCCTGAATTCTGCTGTGTCATCACCATATATTATTACAGAGGCTGACATCAGGTAATACCATCAATCTCATTTTAATTCACCGACAGCAATATATTGCTTTTAATTCAATATAAAAAAAAAGAATGAATATTAAGCCGAATAGTTCACCAATCATTATTGGGCAGAAACTGTGCAATCCGAATGTACAAATTCTTCATTATCTCCATTCTGAGTGTGTGTGTGTGTGTGTGTGGAGTGGGGGGGGGGGGGGGGGTATAATCTCCAACAAGGTGGTCGGTTTCAGCAGCTAAAAGAAGATCTAACACATTTGGTAGAGGTTGATAATGGTGCTTCACTTTCACACCAACCACTCAGAGGGAATTACAGGGCTGCAGAGAAGAGAATGTCTGAGTGCTTTAGTTAAAACCAGGGGGTAAATGCTATCTCATGCTTACATACTCCTTGATCCATGGGTGCTGAGACTGCCGGCCCATTTACATTTTCAATCGACAGCATCACTCGCACCGTACAGTAGATTGTGCTCTACGGGAATCGATCCTTTTCTTACAGTCCGCCGGTCTCCAGCAGGGCTCTACGCGGATTGAGCGATACGGCAATCGAAAGGATCGGATGCAGAGAAAACCATAGCGATGCAGAGTAAAGATCACAGAGCGAGGCTGAACCTCATGCTCAACAGAGGATCGCTGTGGAAGGTCTCGAGAGGAGAACCGGACAGCAACTATTACGTTTTTGGTAACTATCTTCAGTGGCTAATCTAACAGTCAAACAGAAGGACCTTGCTAGACAACTGTGTGACTGATATACCTCCTTATTAAGAGTTTTTTCTTCTTGCAAAGCATGCTTGCCAAAGACTCACAAAAGACACCTTGACCAGTCAGTCACTCACTTGACAGCGACTACTCGGCGCTAAACGAGAGCGAATCCGAGGCAGTTCCCCACCGTCAGCACGGAGCAGACTCAGCCGACGCTGTTCATCACCCTCACAACGAAGGCTAAATTTGAGCACAAATATGAATATATGAATAACTGAACAAGTGGTTATTGTTATTCACCTGCGTTGTTCACGCTGCCAAGCCTGCAATGTCTTTTGTTTGGAGCCGGTAGTTCTGCTGAGCACGGGCTTTCTGACAGTACATCTTAAGTGGGGCAGAGGGGAGTGGGCACAGGTGTTACTGAGTGGCTCTTTTACTGAGGGAGAATGACCTGTGTCTGAAAATGCCCCCTCTGTCTGTCTTCAGAGGCTCCCGCTATGCCCCCTGTGCCCTCTATCCTCAGTGGTTACCATACTGGCATAAAAAAAAAAAAAAAAAACCTTCCAGTTGCCCAGATGGCAGACAGCAGGGGCCCCCTAACACTTCTTGTGTCACTGAAGACTTGGCCCCCTGAGTGTGTCTAAGATGCAGTTTTGGTCCATATGTCCCTATGAGTGACTGAACCATACAGATAGACATCTGCACTGCCCAGCATACATGATCTGCAGGAGCAGTTCATAAGTACCGTTGCCTTCGATTTAAACAAGACAATACAGTGGTGTCTTGAGATATGAGTACAGACGCTCCCCACCTTACGAACGAGTTACGTTCCGGACGATCGTTCGTAAGGTGAATTTGTTCGTAAGTTGCTTCAGTGCTATATTTTGTATTATAATTTATGTTTAAAGCCTATATAAGTATATTGAAGGTTTATATAAGTATGTTTAAGGCTTGTACAAGTAACCTGCATTGGTTTGTACTGAAAAAAACTTTTAATAAAATGGAGACTGTACTGTACTACGTATGTTAGAGAGAGAGAGCGAGAGACACACACAGTATGTACATGTACGTAATAAGATAAATAAAATGAAGTTTAACTTACTTTTGGAAGATGTACTCGATGCTTAAGGAGATGATGGAGGAGGAGGAAGAGGAGGATTTTATATCATGAGAGATTCTTCGTCGTCGCTGGAATCGGCTTCAAAAGTTATTTCCTGCTTCATGGGGACCGGCGTTTCTTCCTCCTCCTCCTCGACACGTTGCTGAGCCTCCAATGAGCTCTCACAGCGCCAAGCGTCGGTATTAGCGGCGGAAAGAAGCACTACGCGCAATACAAAATCGAACTTACAGCATCTCTTTCCGAACATTTTTCGACATACTGTACGAGCAGAAATGTTCGTATGTACCGTTGTTCGTAACTCGAATGTTCGTAAGTAGGGGAGCGTCTGTAACCAGACATGTACGTTTTTCAAAATACAAGCCGTCTATTAGTCGCTATTTGTTGTTGCTTTGACTTGCGAGCAAACATTGGAGATAGAATTGCTGTCTGGTGGCAATCATCGCAACTCAACTTCACAAGATGCAGCAGTTTGGCAGGTAGTGCACCGTTTATCCACATCTTCTTCATAAATATTATTCATTCATGGACTAACTGCAAAGCTATACATTAATTGCCCCTTGTGGGATAAATAAAGTTGTTTAAATCTGAATTCTTGAATGCCAGTCCCAGCCAACATTTACCGTCAAACTACGCATAAAACCAAGAGAATTACATGAAAGGACATAATTTAAAGTCCGCGAGCTTAATGCTAACACTTAAAAGGAGATAAGCTAAAATATAGCCTCTGCAAAAAGTGATATATATTACTGCCACTTAAAACCATATCCCAACCATTTGTGATGCTAACGAATGTTGATTTCTCGTCAGTGTTCATTCAAGGTTGTAGCGTTTCCTAAACGTTTTATTAACCGTTTTAATGGTTCTCTTAGGCGTCTTGTCTTTCTTGTTGCAAGGACATTAAGAACATGTTAAAAAAAATGCGACAAGAACATTGAAATCAACATTTGCTAGCGTAGCAAACGTTTATCCCTTAAAGCAACACTAATGAACTTTCAGTTTACGTTGATTATGGCGGTAATGTTATGCCTGAAGGAAGACCTCATTTCCCATGAGGACAAGCGTTTGGGAGCTCATGCCAGCGAGTGAAAGCCTGGCCAGTGTTTATCTGGTCTTCTAGTGAGCAACACACACTTGAAGTAGTTTTTGTCTATTATAGTGATCTATTGATTACAATTTTCATCCAATTTTTCCCAAAAAGCTAATTGGTGGGGTCGACACACTTGTACATGACGTTTGCCAAATAAATATGTCTATTATATTGCTGATGTTGTTTAGACTTTGTTTTCCCACATTATGTGATTATGCGTTATGGAAATGAACATCTGAAACGAGTAGTCGCAACAGAAATATGTGTTCATTCTTAACAAGAATTTTAATTGCCCACTTTTACAAGCCATCTGAGGACTGATTGCACGTTCAAGTTTGCATGTGACAAATTACATGACATGACAGTTATTTTAACAGTTCTCAAGTGTTTCACAAGGTTCCATGATCAGAATTGGCATTCATTAGCTGTTCTTTATACCATCTTTTTGTTAAAAAAAAAGGAGTACAATGAAGAGCTAATATTTTTATTACAGGGAAAACGGATATGAGGCAGGTTTCTATGTCGGCGCTGTTTAGAATGTGAAGAAAGCCCGAGAACGTGGCATTATGCCAACTGGTACGCATCCGGCTCTTCAAGTTCATAATGTCATACTGACATCAGGAGCCAGGCAGTGCCAGGGGTGATGCCCAGGAGTGAAGCAAAGGTCAGCGAAGCTTCACGATTGAAGTGGTGCTGATGCCACAGCATGCATGGCTCGAGTGCTTGGCAGTGCATCTTAACAACAAAATGTGACATTATTAGAAGCTGTCAAATTACAGTCTAAAAAGCAGTCTTGACTGGGGACTGAGCCAGAGCGCCGCTGCAGGGCTTTCAATCTGCCCGTAATGGGAAAGATGGAAGAAAGATAAGATTCCAATTCAGCCATTTCTGCACAGCCCAATGTAATCACACAGCAATCCGAGCAGGCATTGGAGGAGTTGAAAGAATTCTTAAAAAGACAGAAAATCTTCAAGTGTGGTTTTCATACACAAATCCCATCACTGCTTCTAATTGTTCCACTCATTGAAAGTAAGATTTAACAAAGTAAGATGTAATCTGTGAGTTTAAAGGATTCTTGCCACTATCAGAGATCATACGGTCGACATGGAATACAAGGAAAGCAACAGCTCTGAAGAAACCGCTTGTGGGTTCACATACCAAAATTGCTGCTGAGAATAATTTGTCCAATCCTTACACATCCCATCAAAACACAGACGAAATAGTTTTAAAAGGAAATAGAAGTCAAAGCACTGACCTTCACCAAGGCCAACTGGCCAGCAAAACTATTCACACTTTTGCCTGAAATCCGAAACTAATTAGATGACAGAGACACTGAAGGTATAGTTAACTGTTTATTTAGCACAGCGGCAGGGAAAAACTTAATTTGCAACTCACTACAGACAAGTGAGCACACGCGTTTGTACATGAACGCATCTGAGTGACAGGTAAGAGTCGAGCGGTGTGTGTTTTCAGCACATTCAGCGGGAACCCCCACTGCATCCGACAGACGAGAGGAGGACTCTATTTTTATCGTATGTATTATTTTTTTTTTTTTAGAACCTCACATATTTTGCAACTTTTTTTTTTTATTAATTCAAATTTGGCAGGCTGACAGCACTATTCTCTGTGATTAAGCAAATTTTCATTTTTTTTTTCCTAAAATGTGTTGAAATAAATTCATCCATTTATCAAAATAAATAATTATCAATAAAATTGTATTATTGGTTTAATTTAAATACTGTGATATATATCCAAAAACAAATATTGCACATTTCATGTATATTATTCAATACTTGGTTAACGCAAATTGAATTGCACATTTTAATTCATTATTATCATTATAGAACTAAACTATTTTAGATAGACTCGTTACCATTTTATTTTAACTCATCCATGAAAACCCTGGCCCATTTGTCTTTTTAAAAAATAAATAAATGTGGCCTTTTAGTTTGCCCAACCCTAATTTAGGAAATAAATTAACACCAATTAAAAATCAACTGGAATAAATAACAGATCAAATGTAAAGGGAAACGTACCAAGTATATTGACGTCATTAGCGCCGATTGTCATTTTCCATACTTTATATTAGTATGCACAGCGTAATGCATTTGGCAGGGCCATGGCTGCTAGTGATGTACTGATAACTACAACACACAGTCCCTTGGGGCTGTATATGGGCAACACGACCGTCTGTTCTTTCCAAAGAGTGATTGACACACGATTAGCTCATTTCTGATGCCCAGCGGGCAGATTGACAGGCGGTCGTAACCTGCCACCGCATTTTGCTGGTTTTGAACACATTGTCTGTTCTTTACTATCTATTTGCGTTATGCAAGTATAAGTTGACATTTTATATTAATCATAGTTGATCTAGACTTTAGGTATTAATCAGGTTTGCTTGTCCTTTTCCCCCCACAAAAAGGGCAATCCCTTCAACTTTCTGCAAACATGCCTATTTGTTTTAAGTGCAGTCTGTGAGTCATTGACTTGGTCTTAAAAGTTCTTTCTTCCTAAAAGTACATTTTCTTTTGAAAGCACAAGCTTGGTGTGAGGAATTAGGAGGAATTTCTGCTCTGGGTCTCTAATTGGGCTATATTTAACCTGTCGCAATTTAGGACACTCCAGGGGATGAGAGAATCCAAAATAATATCCCTTTTTTTTTGTCTAGCCTAATTCCTCAAGTCCAAATCAAGCTCAAATGAACATCAGTAAGATATCCGAAACTCAACTCCTGGCAAATACAGTCTGATCCTGATTTAAGATCTGAAATCTTTTTTTTTTTTTGCCTCACGATGCTGATCTTTGTCGGATATAATCAGCTCTAGATAATGGAACAAATTAAATGTACGTAAAAGGGTGCACATTCAGCAATCTCCAAATAAGGATTTATTCTTGGGAGACATATGGTATCAAAATGCTTCGATGGAATGAGTGCAAAGATTATTTGGGTATCAAGGAGATTAGTTGCTGCAGGTTTGGATTGACCTCTATATCATCACCCATCAAGAGTGGTTTACAAACACCATCGGCACGACATGCCATAGGTTGCTTCTACTCAAGTTTGATGTGGTGAGCAATGTGAGAAGATGAGCCCCGCAGTCCCATCTTTTAGTAATAGGAGGAGAGGAGACGAATAGGAGAGGATAAATTGCTATTTGTATGTAGCAGCAGCCTTTTGTCAACAGCCACTATCAAAGGATTTGCTTCCACGTCCTCTCAGCCTCTGTCAAATTGTCACCGAACCTTTCCTGAAAATCAAAGGAACCTTCTCCACTCTAGCTACGACATCAACTCTCTCAATAACACAGGCACAGAGGCAGGGGTTCATCTCGAAAGAAGAAAGGAAAGTCCCGGGAGATTCCAAAGGAAGAAAAAAAATGTATCTGCTTTCATTTTGCTGAACCTTTTGCACGAGGAAATCCCATTTTTGTGCTCTTTATCTGTGAGAATTAGAGGTCCATGCTGACTAGTCAAACAAACAGCATCCATCCCGCTGTCTCATTTATCTCCTCAAGTGTTGCTCAACCATTACTGAAGTAATGATGTGAGGGAAAGGTTTATAAAAGTGAGGCTCCACAAAAAGATCACATCCTCCTCTAATCTCCCTCTGACAGGACTGGAGAAAAATCCAGCTCAATGTTGCATTTGGCTGCTTTGTGCCTTGAGTGAAGGATCAGACAAGAACTTCAGAAAAGTAGAACTATGCAAGATGTTGAACAAAAACATCCCACGGTTGAACTTTATCCGCAAACAGTCTTGTTGTTTGACACGACACTTGAAGTGTAAATGGATGAAATCCTACTTCTGAACACCAGGGAGATTGCATCCAGCGGCGGTACACACTTGTCGGAGATGGAAAGTTATTTACAGGTGTGAAGCCAATGTGTGAGAACAGAGTGCAGTCATCAGGGTAAGGCGTGTGATGTACAAAACACAAACCGCCGCTGTTTGCCGATGGTCACCAGAGGCGCAAAGCACTCAGGTAGGACATTATAACGAACATAAGGAACAAAACACGTTTGGTCCTACATCTATACATAATTTTTTCAAACAGATGTTCTTCCTAGTTAGTGTTAAAATGAGTGAACAGAGATGACATTGTCAATAATATTGTTCTTATTATAGTGTTGGAGTTCTTGAGATGATCAAGACTGGTTGAGACCTGTCCGGTACAACTGTGATCTGTGAGGCGTGTTTATTTTTAACTTCCATTAATCTAAGTATTATTTCTGACATTTTTTTTTATGGCTTGTCAGGACAATTCAGTTTTAATAAGCATGACTGTAGTGTATATTTTTTTGTAGAAAAAGTGATATGTGCAGTTTTAGCCAATACCAGTCTGGTCCTTCAAACGCCTTGGTCTTGTCTCGGTCCTGATACATTCTAGTCTTAATCATTTTAAAAATGACAAAGTGATTATACAGACTTCATCTTGTCTCGGTCTCGACAGCCAAAAGTCTTGTTCTTGTCTCAGTCTCGGTACTCCCGAGCCTCGACAATTGTAAAATTTGCAGAAGAACAGATAGACTTGGTCTTGTCTCAGTCTTAGTACTCTCTACTTTTGATAATTGTAGAATTTGTGGAAGAAGTGATAAATCCAGACTTGGTTTCGTCTTGGACTCAACCTCCAAAAGTCTTGGTCTCATCCCAGTCTTGATCCTCCAAAAGTCTTGGTCTCATCCCAGTCTTGATCCTCCAAAAGTCTTGGTCTTGTGTTGGTTTTAATACTTTCTAGACTTCATAATTGCATAATTGGTAGAAAAAGTCCTCTATACAGACTTGGTCTTGTCTCTATCTTGCCCTCCAAAAGTCTTGGTCTTGTCTCGGTCTAGGTACTCTCTACTTTCGATAATTGTAGAATTTGTGGAAGAAGTGATAAATCTAGATTTGGTTTCGTCTTGGACTCAACCTCCAAAAGTCTTGGTCTCATCCCAGTCTTGATCCTCCAAAAGTCTTGGTCTTGTCTTGGTTTTAATACTTTCTAGACTTCATAATTGCATAATTGGTAGACAAAGTCCTCTATACAGACTTGGTCTTGTCTCTATCTTGCCCTCCAAAAGTCTTGGTCTTGTCTCGGTCTAGATACTCTCTACTTTCGATAATTGTAGAATTTGTGGAAGAAATGATAAATCCAGATTTGGTTTTGTCTTGGACTTAACCTCCAAAAGTCTTGGTCTCATCCCAGTCTTGATCGTCCAAAAGTCTTGGTCTTGTCTTGGTTTTAATACTTTCTAGACTTCATAATTGCATAATTGGTAGACAAAGTCCTCTATACAGACTTGGTCTTGTCTCTATCTTGCCCTCCAAAAGTCTTGGTCTTGTCTCGGTCTAGATACTCTCTACTTTCGATAATTGTAGAATTTGTGGAAGAAGTGATAAATCCAGATTTGGTTTCGTCTTGGACTTAACCTCCAAAAGTCTTGGTCTCATCCCAGTCTTGATCCTCCAAAAGTCTTGGTCTTGTCTTGGTTTTAATACTTTCTAGACTTCATAATTGCATAATTGGTAGACAAAGTCCTCTATACAGACTTGGTCTTGTCTCTATCTTGCCCTCCAAAAGTCTTGGTCTTGTCTCGGTCTAGATACTCTCTACTTTCGATAATTGTAGAATTTGTGGAAGAAATGATAAATCCAGATTTGGTTTTGTCTTGGACTTAACATCCAAAAGTCTTGGTCTCATCCCAGTCTTGATCGTCCAAAAGTCTTGGTCTTGTCTTGGTTTTAATACTTTCTAGACTTCATTATTGCATAATTGGTAGAAAAAGTCCTCTATACAGACTTGGTCTTGTCTCCATCTTGCCCTCCAAAAGTCTTGGTCTTGTCTCGGTCTAGATACTCTCTACTTTCGATAATTGTAGAATTTGTGGAAGAAATGATAAATCCAGATTTGGTTTTGTCTTGGACTTAACCTCCAAAAGTCTTGGTCTCATCCCAGTCTTGATCGTCCAAAAGTCTTGGTCTTGTCTTGGTTTTAATACTTTCGAGACTTCATAATTGCATAATTGGTAGACAAAGTCCTCTATACAGACTTGGTCTTGTCTCTATCTTGCCCTCCAAAAGTCTTGGTCTTGTCTCGGTCTAGATACTCTCTACTTTCGATAATTGTAGAATTTGTGGAAGAAATGATAAATCCAGATTTGGTTTTGTCTTGGACTTAACCTCCAAAAGTCTTGGTCTCATCCCAGTCTTGATCGTCCAAAAGTCTTGGTCTTGTCTTGGTTTTAATACTTTCGAGACTTCATAATTGCATAATTGGTAGACAAAGTCCTCTATACAGACTTGGTCTTGTCTCTATCTTGCCCTCCAAAAGTCTTGGTCTTGTCTCGGTCTAGATACTCTCTACTTTCGATAATTGTAGAATTTGTGGAAGAAATGATAAATCCAGATTTGGTTTTGTCTTGGACTTAACCTCCAAAAGTCTTGGTCTCATCCCAGTCTTGATCGTCCAAAAGTCTTGGTCTTGTCTTGGTTTTAATACTTTCGAGACTTCATAATTGCATAATTGGTAGACAAAGTCCTCTATACAGACTTGGTCTTGTCTCTATCTTGCCCTCCAAAAGTCTTGGTCTTGTCTCGGTCTAGATACTCTCTACTTTCGATAATTGTAGAATTTGTGGAAGAAATGATAAATCCAGATTTGGTTTTGTCTTGGACTTAACCTCCAAAAGTCTTGGTCTCATCCCAGTCTTGATCGTCCAAAAGTCTTGGTCTTGTCTTGGTTTTAATACTTTCTAGACTTCATAATTGCATAATTGGTAGACAAAGTCCTCTATACAGACTTGGTCTTGTCTCTATCTTGCCCTCCAAAAGTCTTGGTCTTGTCTCGGTCTAGATACTCTCTACTTTCGATAATTGTAGAATTTGTGGAAGAAATGATAAATCCAGATTTGGTTTTGTCTTGGACTTAACCTCCAAAAGTCTTGGTCTTGTCTTGGTTTTAATACTTTCTAGACTTCCTAATTGCATAATTGGTAGACAAAGTCCTCTATACAGACTTGGTCTTGTCTCTATCTTGCCCTCC
Source organism: Vanacampus margaritifer (assembly GCF_051991255.1). Taxonomy (NCBI): domain Eukaryota; kingdom Metazoa; phylum Chordata; class Actinopteri; order Syngnathiformes; family Syngnathidae; genus Vanacampus; species Vanacampus margaritifer. Next base: position 7,565,005 of record NC_135447.1, on the reverse strand, counting down.
AAAAGTCTTGGTCTTGTCTCGGTCTAGATACTCTCTACTTTCGATAATTGTAGAATTTGTGGAAGAAGTGATAAATCCAGATTTGGTTTCGTCTTGGACTTAACCTCCAAAAGTCTTGGTCTCATCCCAGTCTTGATCGTCCAAAAGTCTTGGTCTTGTCTTGGTTTTAATACTTTCTAGACTTCATTATTGCATAATTGGTAGAAAAAGTCCTCTATACAGACTTGGTCTTGTCTCTATCTTGCCCTCCAAAAGTCTTGGTCTTGTCTCGGTCTAGATACTCTCTACTTTCGATAATTGTAGAATTTGTGGAAGAAGTGATAAATCCAGATTTGGTTTCGTCTTGGACTTAACCTCCAAAAGTCTTGGTCTCATCCCAGTCTTGATCGTCCAAAAGTCTTGGTCTTGTCTTGGTTCTAATACTTTCTAGACTTCATTATTGCATAATTGGTAGAAAAAGTCCTCTATACAGACTTGGTCTTGTCTCTATCTTGCCCTCCAAAAGTCTTGGTCTTGTCTCGGTCTAGATACTCTCTATTCTCGATAATGTCTTGGTCTCAGTTGGTGTGGTCAGCACTAAATCATAATGAAAATACATTCGCACCGCCACAACCTAACCCCTCCCAGGAGAAAAAGGGCCCGATCAGAGTGTTAAAAATACTATTGTGGACATGGCTTCAATTAGAGACTGGACTCAATCATGACAAGTGTGCATAATTGTTTAACTGTAAAGAGTCTAGTGTTTGTCTGAGACACTGGCAACAGCTATAATGGGATCCTTGTACGCTGATGCACAATTAATTAGTACTGTATCTCAACTGTGAGAACAATACTTCTTTTTTTGCAGACTGCAAAATAACTTTGAATATGACAACATCAAACTGTTTAACCAGCAACTGCATGTAACAATTACAGTTTGCAGGCCATGTTTTGTCTTGGTGATACAAAATCTAATCTAAATAATTACCAGCGTTACATTGTTTGTTGCAACTACAATCTACTCTCTGTTTTAAATATGCATGGACTACATCCATGAATTAATGTTTTTTTTCTTATTATACAAAAAAAAATAAAATGAGGATACAAAATAAAACTTTTTTTTTTAATGTTTCTGGTGGGTGGTGAGGATGTGCATATTGTTTAAAAAATATATAATAATAATAAAAAAAGGGGGTCTGAACTGTATTCCATGTGAAAAACAATGTCTATGAAATATGCTATGTAAATGTCGATGCATTGTCTTGCTTTGCCTTGCTTAAAAAAAAAAGCAAGCCTACAAGATAGCAAAATTTAGCATATTTAAAAAAAAAAAAAAAAACTATGGCGAACTTCTTCGGGAAGGGAAAAGGACCAAATGATTAGACGGAACACCCTAGATTGAACTTCGAAGAAAAAGAAAGCTACACTTAAGATACAATATCAGGTGATTCTCACGCACCATGAATGCTCCGCGTAAAATGTGGCAACGGGTTTGAAAATGAGGCAATGAAGCTTTCAAAATGTTTCATTGCCAACATCCAAACTTTGTGAAGCGGGATTTTCTGCAATGATGGCGACTAAAATAAAATGACATAGTAGACTGGACATAAGTACCGCACCGCAGGCGTCATTGTCGAGTGTGAGTGAGTGAGTGAGTGAGTGTTAGGCGCACTTGAGCAAGGCACCGTCCCCACCGCCCAGATTAATTATTGCATCCCTCGTTAGGATTATAATGAGTATACAAGTAAAACACTTAATAATTCCAAAATGGGACCGGCCTGCTGAAGATAATTACAAATACATTCAGTTTAATGGTGAGGTGTATTTAATAACATAACATAACGTAACATAACATGAAATGTGTTTTTGATGCTGGTCTGTCAAGTTACCACTTTATATGAAAGCGCTCTGTCACACAAAAAAGATTGGGGGACTACTGTTCTATGAGACGGAATGACATGGACAATAGGCGAGCCGCTTCTGAGGTCATCAAATGCGATAGAATAGCCCGGGGCAACTTGCACCCACTCTTTCAAGCAAAGATGGAGAGGAGACAGCATACTGCACCTGTCTTGCAGTCTCTCACTAGCTGACAGCGCTTCCTTCCATCTTCGCTGAGGGACGCGCAAAAGTACACAGAGGAAGCTGTTCCGCTCCCACACACAGACACAACCATCAATGCATGCGCTCGCTCTGTAAGTCTTGTTACAGAAGTGAAATTATTTCATCTCTCAGGGGTCCTGTTAAGCTCTTACAAAGCCTCACTGCGTACAGCAGGTAGATTGATTGTGACTTATTAACTGTGAGTGAGCCTAACAGAGTGCATTAAAACAAAAGGAAATGCGATATCCCCAACCATCAAGTGCTTGTTAAAGCTTTAATCAAAGCCTTTCCAAATCTGCATATCGAGCTCTGCTCATGAATTCCAAACGGCATCTTTACAAACCTGAGGAGACCACAAAGGCATCACACACAATGACCCAGAAGATAGATTAACAGAATAAGGCATTGAACAATAGAAGCGCGTTCTCAATAATCACCGCTTTGGCTTTCATTGTCATTTAAAAATCATATTTCCTCCAGGACTGCAGAATCGCTCAATTGCTCTAAATGAGTCTAACGAGGATCATTATCGCAAATACCTAGAACTAATACATAGTCGAGTGGCGCAAAAGATAATAATTATCATCATCGTCATGAGCAAAAACACCAATAACTAATTCATACTTGAGTGGCGCAAATCAGCGAGTGACCTCAGCTGATCGGTGCTGACCACTGGCTGTTCAACAGCCGCTCGACGCTGTCTGCAATCAGGCAGGCTGCACTGATGGCGTCACTTCCATTTCAGTGGCGAGAATATGAGTAAGTGTCCAAATCACAGCCATCATCTCATCTGCTTTATTGAGGCGGGACGTGTGGAAGATAACAGTGACTATTTGGTGAGGTTTTGGTTTATTTTCCCCCCAGGAATCGTTTTTATTTCAATTTTCCTCAGGTTGCTTAATGTGACCTTAACATTTTTGTCTTAATTCATTGGAGTCGCATCGCAAAAACATGCATGTTAGGTTCATTTAAGACTAAATTTTCCTTAAGTGCGAAGGATTAAAGTGGATTTGTGGCTTCAATTCCTATTGAGAAGTATTAAACTAAAAATATACTACTGTACAGGGTTTCCCCTAGTACTTTATAGGCCTGGCGGCCTGCCAGGCTAAGTGTCACGCCCCATGTCAATAAATAGAAATTGCCGCATGCCGTGGACAAATGTTGGATGGTAATCGATGGATGCCGATGTTATTTGCCGTACGCCGTTAAGACTTTTGATCCCTGAACCAGACAACAGTTTTTTTTAAATCAACCTCAAAAGCTCTTGTATTAAATTGCTTTCCAAAGATGAAAACATGTTCACTATAATTAAAGTTTTAGTCATTTTTGTAAACGTAAACTGTAGTTTCAGTTAACTTTCGTTGTTAAAATAATTTCCGTTTATATTTTATCTTATTTTTTAAATTTTAGTTTTAGTTATATCGTTAATTTTAATGAACTAAAATAAACACCTCACTCCATTAGTAGCAACAATAAAAAAGCTTTATAAATATTGGTATGTGAATTATTTCAAAACTGTAAAAAAAAAAAACTATGAAATTAAAATTTGCTGAATTGAATCATTACCAAATTTAGTAGTAACTAACTTCTTTTTTTTTTTTAGCTGTCCTGCAATTTCACAATTTGTTATATATGTGGGCTGCTATATATCAATTGTTTCATTATATCAATTTTAATTAATAATGATTGAAAACATATTTTACGTAAAGCATTTGAACGATGACAGAGGCTTATTTATTTCGTAAACACAAAAGAGAGAGAAAAAACAGCAACACGACAAGCTACTCACAAGAAAATTAATCAGGCCTGCCTGAAAGCAACCAAAGCTTCAGTGAATGTCTAATTGGATTAAACCAAAACAGAGGACAGGATTCTGTGTGTTGTTGCTCTGATGACTTGACCTCTAATGAGGTCCCCTTTTTTAATTTCTTCAGATCTCCAATCAAACTGAGACTAATGACTAGTGGCACATTTGGCACATGGTGGCTTTTCCAAAGAGTGACTTCCAAGTTAAACCGTGGGTGTGGAATTGGTCAAGGTCATTCAGATCTGCTCAGCTTCAACGCAAGAAAAAGACACACACGTACACACAAATCAAAAACTGCGAGCCTATAGGGAACATTTAACCCGCTCCTGCAGTGACCTTTTCACACAAGGAAACGCTGTCACCTGAGAGGTTTGTGTGACAACGTACCTGCCAGGACAGCTGATGACACATTTGAAATAGGATGTGCAAGCATCGAGTTTTCTGTTGAGGTGAGTGAGAAGTAGAGCTGAGAGAAAACGGCTTAAAGCTCTCTGAAGGTGATGTCAATCAAATCCACCTTTGCACAAGTCATCCCAACTGGAAGCTCAAATGCTTGCTGCAGGCCACCTGAGCTGGAGTTCATCTTTGCCCTTGTCACACAAGCAAAAACTAGAAAGAACACTATTCACCACTGATAGAAAAAAAAGAAATATACAATACGTGTTTTAATGTTATCAAGATATTGTCTCGATGGTGTCCATTCACCGTTTCATACAAAATTAGTTGGAAATGCGTGTACACTCCATGCCAGTGCTTCAGTATCAAATAAGTGCGTGGGGGCATCTGTTAGTGTATTTGTAGGTCAGTTTTTCAACTACTGCTTATCATTTCAGAGGCTGGGAGCCATCAATGACTAATGTGTCAGTCTGTCACAGTCAAGGACCTACCATATGGCAGCCAGTGCACCCCCCACTTCCATTTGCACTATGTGTGTGGGTTGTGAAAAATACCAACGCTAGCAACAGTGTAATTGTGCTATATTTGAAAGAAATGCAGAGCTAAGCCAGTTTCTCTTCATAATTGTTTGATCATCCATCCATCCATTTGCTACCGCTTAGCCAGGGTCAGGTTGCGAGGGGCAGCGGCTTTAAGGAGGGAAGCCCAGACTTCCCGCTCCCCAGCCACTTCGACCAGCTCTTCCGACGGGATCCCAAGGCGATCCCAAGGCCAGCCGGGAGACATAGTCTCTCCAGCGTGTCCCGGGGCCGTCCCCGGGGGCCTCCCGCCGGTGGGACATGCACCAGGTGTTCCGAACCAGATGCCCAAGCCACCTCAACGGACTCCTCTCAACGCGGAGGAGTAGCGGCTTGAACCCGAGTCCCTCCCAGATGACTGACACATTCACCGTTTCATAACAATTGCAATTTGGGGCAGCTGAGGCTGAACCTTACTTTGAAATTGTTTTGCACTATATAGACCAATATGTTTCTGTCAGGGCCGATGCCAATACCGATTATTAGTAGTCAAGGAGACCAAAGACCGTTATTTTGAGCCAATAATCGTTTTCACTAAAAGGAAAAATATTAGCGTCAAAAACAAAAGAAAAGAAAAAATCAAAACAAAATTAAAAAAAAAATCACACTCCAACTTTGGCAAAATGTTTTTAGGCTTAAGTTTAATAAACAACCTTTAATAATTAGCAAAATGTTAGATTTTTTTTTCAATTTTTTTAATCTTCCTATTTTCTACATTTTTCTACAGTAAATAAAGTTGACCAAAATACCGGAAATGTTACATTTTGACTTAGTTTTACTTTCAAACAAAAACAGAAGGTGTAGAGTGTTCCCATGGTCAACAGCATCTCCTATAAAATTAACTGAAATTAAAAATAAATAGTTGCCTGAAATCAACAGTTTTAAATTGCTATTTTCTCGACTAGATTATTTTTCAAAAAGTCCAATATTTGTCAAAATGCTGAATATTGTCACAGATAATAATAATTGGTCTCTCCCTGCTGTATATTCTGTATAAAGTAGCAATAAAGTAATTCTTCATCAAAAGTATAATGTATTTTTTTTTTTTTTTTTAAAGTATAATGTAATAAAGTCATAAAGTTAATTATTTGAAAGAAGACAAGACGACAACTCTAAACGGACATTTTTTATGATGGTTATCAATCGATTATTCATATCCCTGCAGTCCAAGAAAGAATCCACTATGAGCTAAAGCAATGTGCTGAGCCAATTAGAACAAGTGCAGACTGGTGAGGATGACCCAGAGGCAAAGTAGAGCTGCGGACACCTCTCCCAAGAAGCCCGTCAATTAACACCCAGCAGTGCAAGTTTCCGGTCGACTCATGAGAAACGCATGACTCACATGGAGAATCTTGTAGATACCTTGTAGGCACCAAGCCATTCTCAGTCACTGTATTTTTGACATGTTTTCCTGGCCAATTTTACACATTTTATCAGTAAGATTTTGTTCTTCTAACCAGACTAAAACACTTTTTTTTTTAATATAACTTTTTCTTTGCTCTATATGGACCCTCTGTTGTGTGCATCATTTTAACGTGCCTCAAGTTTTTTACAGAATTGCCTCCAAAGCTAATTCTAAAACTGTAATTTACCACTCGTGCCCATTCTCCTCCTCGCTAATCAGTACAACGAAAATTGTTTTCAACCTGTTCTCTTAACGTGAAATTACCGCATCTGGTTGTTTCTTTGAGCATGACCTTTTCATCAGGATGAGAGGTAGATGATGTGACCTAACCTTGCCTCCACATGGCGACGGCTGATTCAACCGTCCTTGCCTTCATGCTGATGAGATGCCGGCTATGACAGTCAATCAGTTTTCTCGCTGGTAGGAAGCCCACCAGGGTTCTTTCCTTTTCCCCGTTTGAATCTCTCCCAAAGGTGTCTTCACCTTCAAAACTACCACTAAGTATATATACTGTAATAGCTGCAGCTGTTGTAGACCATGCTGGAGAAATTAAACAAAATTAATGGTTCGTCATGGAGTCCAAAATATGGCAACATAAGTGTATTTGGCTGCAGTTAGACAGTGCAACTGTTTAACATTACGTCAGTAAAATGCACTTGGAATTTTTATTTTTTTATTTTACTATCGTACTCATTTTTACCCACATAGCACCCTATAATGTAATATGTAATATGCACTTGAAAAATGTAATCAAACCCAACAATGTAATAATTTCACCACTAATGTAATAAAAAATCCTGACTGATATTGTAATAACGTTTTTATATATAACATACCTCGTTGCGTTATTGGGGATTTATTACATTCTTAGGTTTTTTTTGTTTTGTTGTTGTTCTTTCCACAGAACTAATACTGTAATGTAAAACAAATAAAATGTGATATGTTAATTTTTAGTCCAAGGTTCTACACTTTGTGTTTTGAGAATCTAAGACTGTCATTCAGCAAAAATTGGAGTGTTAAAATTTTGGTGTTAAATGTTTCAGAGTTTATTTCAACCTCCAAAATGTTTTTTTTTTTTAATACTGCCTGATTTAAATGGAGGTCAGTGTTGGAGTTAATTTAATTAGCGTTGAAACCAACTGCAGAGTGTTAATGTAAGCTCTTCCCACTTTTGAGAAATTAGAAATTAGAAATTCCCTGCCGCAAAGACTTCTGGGAGTGCTGAGTGTAACAGTTACATATTATTATTAATAATGTTATGGTTATGTTTTATTGTTAAACAATCAAGATGTGTGACGTTCACTGTTATATCAGTTTTAGCGCTGTTATAATTGTAATGAAACGTAATAATTTCGAGAAAAGGATTTTCTTGTATATTATTGGTGAAATAAATGATCACATAATTGGATTTTATTACATTTATTATCAAGTTAACTCTTTGACTGCCAAAAACGTTAAATAACGTTTAGTAAAATCCTATGGAGGGGTGCCAAAGACGTTAAAAGACGTTTTTTCCAAAACAGAGGTGAAACTAACCATTTTCTATTGTTGATTACTGAAAAACGGAATTAGGTAGAAACAAACTTTTTTTTTCTGATGAAAGTTGAGAGTCCAATCTTCAGCTATCATTTGGTAGTATGTGTGTTTCCATAGTCCAAACACATCATTTTCTGTGGACCTTGAAAGATCAGTCAAAATGCTTAAATCGGCTGGCACCCACGGCATCCCTTTTCTGAAAACGTCTGGCAGTCAAAGAGTTAAATGCAAATTTTTGTCGTTTTGACATTTTCTGGAAATGATTACACTATAGGGTGCTACAACCCCTAATGGGGAAAATATGTTTACATTATGGTCTATATTTCCTGTTGTATATAATCTAGAGGAGCAGATTTCAAATGGTTCTTGACTGAAGATTTGCCGTCTTGCTCATGGGCACATAAACAGTAGTCAGGATGTGGACTAGCGTCACATCAACCACTAGACTGAAATCCAGTGGATCTCGCGGCATTTGTTCATTCCGTGTGTATACAGAAGACTAATCCTACAAGCATGTTTTGTTTACATGTTCAAAAGATAACGTGATGACACCCATAAACCCAGAAACGGAAAGCTTGGAAAGCTGAACCGCGTTTTAAAAGCCGCAACGGTATTGCCAACAGAGGCAATGACACTTGGAGCTGATCCACTGACAAAGTCCTGGCCCGATTTAAACCTTGCAGAAGCAGGTGTGCCACCCATGCAAAATAGAGAACAGATGCGGTATACGGCCAGAGTAATATAGTCGTAGGCTGCCTCCGTTGCACCTGATGATATGGAGCCAATAGGGGCATTTGTCAAATGCAATCAGGTGTGATGGGAAGAGCAGAGGCAAGGATGGGGAAGAGGGCGGGGGTGAAGGGACTCAAGGCGTGCCAAACTCTTCCACTGTGTGGAGCACGAAGACCAAAACAATGGGCACGAGACGATATCTCCTACACTCACACACAGAGGACACGGTGGATGACTTACTGCTGAAATATAACCTGAAAATACAGTATGAGCCATAGATGGCCAAATTATCTCAAAATGCCATGAGGTCAGATTTAATCAAATGTAAGCGACACGCCACCGTTCAATTTGGTGCGGCGTTTATCTACTCCCTGTTGCTCTTTCCTAAGCTTATAAAAAGTTGCACAAGGTCAGACTAAAAGGCCAGTCCAGTTCGGGCCAGTCCCTTGAGTGGGGACACTTCAATGGAAAGTCTGAATCTGATTTAGAGCTGGGCCACATGTGCAAGCTGCCAATGAATGGGCATCCAGCCAGACAGGCGGGCAAAACAGGAGGGAGGAGTGTGCTCACAAGGCTGTCGGATGAATTAGAAATCCGCTTGATTTATTTTGGCATTTTAAATGAATGTTTTGTTGGTTTGACAACAGAATGACATATTCACAAAACAATGATTGAGCAAAATTGCCGATTATGTCACCTTGCTTGAAAGTAAACAGTTGCCATGATGCACAATACACTTGAAAAACTCTATAAAAGTGACTAATTTGCCTTTTTTTTGTACATTGGAGATTGTGTCTGACTTTGCATGTGGTTTATGTGCAAACCAGATGGTAATGGGGCAATTTAGTTAAATTATTCCTAATTAAGAGGAACACCACTGGTTAAGCATAAGCAATAAAGCAAAACCCATTTCACTCATTTTGTTTTGCTTTTACAAAGCATAAATCGAAGGCAATATAACTTGGAAGAATTGCTAAACATAATAAAAGAATCCAACTCAACACAGGATGATGATCATAATGTAATGAGATATAACATATCCACAACAAGCAATATGTGTCATATCTACTTTAGACCACACATCACACTCAGCTTTTCAATTTGAATAGCTGACTTCAAACCCACTTTAATGCTCGAAATCGTCAACTATGCCGTTAAAAACACCGGATGAAAACACGGCACTTCCACACTTTTATGTTTCGTTTCATTGCTTTGTAATTTGCATCTAATGGTCGCCAGTCGGCATTCTTTCAAGCTACAGCAGGTGCCTTATTGGCTGTTTGCGGGAAACATCATCAAAAGCAATGTGCTTCTTTGAAATGGATGGCAATGTTTAGGAAGCATTATTTCTTCATTGTCACCATGATCCTAATACCAATTGTAAATTCCAACGTAGAAATATACAATCGGACCTGTATAAACCACGATATGCAATCAATTCAAATGTTCAAACTAGTTTTCTGAAATTAGGTAGCTCTGACGGTTATCCCCATGGAAAATTTAGTAGACCGTTAGCGTTGATTTACAGAAAATAAATTTATCACGCCGATAAATTTGAGCAAGCCAGCAAAAGCCGTGCTTTGTTTGATTTGACTCGTGTCCCAATGCGTGTTAATTGGATCTCTCTGCCCATCAAGTGTAACATTACACTTTAAACTTGGGACAACACACAAGAAAAACTGCTCTGGCAGAGGCCAACACCAATTGTCCAATGCGCTTAAACAACCCGCGACACAAGGACATACTGTAGAGTTGAAAGGAGTTTTGTCATCTTACGGCCATCTTGTGTTGCCACTCGGTAAGCTCGCTTTATTTGAATACATTTGATTTCTCCGTGGGGCTTTCACATTATTTACGGTTTTTACGAGACAGAAAAAAATTTCACAATGTGTGGCATACGGTTGTACCAATAAGTCTGGGAGATATTAGTGTGGGAGCAGAAAGGAATTTACACATCTCCACCATCTCTTCTCAGATAATATGTTTATATCATATACATCCTTGCTCCAAAAATACAATATAAAAAACGGAATTTTTTTACATTATCTACAAGTTAAAAATATGATAAAGAAAAAAATTCCAACACTTCGGGGTACGCTCCAACCGCCTGTTTTAGCTAAAGATATTAACAAGCTTTCTCCGACAACAACAAAAAAACTTTCAAAAATATATAAGTTACTTTCATATACTGATAAAATGTCTTTACCCATCTCGAAATGGGAGACAGACTTGTCTATAGCACCGGAATCTGACTTTTGGATTCAAGTTTGTGAAAACGCATTTAAAATGACAAAACACACAAATTTACAACTTATCCAATATAAAATTATTCACAGAACATACATTACTCAATATATGATGAAGAAAATGGGACTCTCAGACTCCGACATTTGTCTCCAATGTTTACAAAACACTACAGACACTTATGTTCATGCTTTATGGTTATGTACTCCGGTTATGTATTTCTGGACTAAAGTCTTAGAAAAACTTTCCGCTATTTTGGACTGTAGGATACCTTTATCTCCAAACTTGTGTTTGCTAGGTGACCTAACAACAACTGACTTACCACATAAACAATTTCAATCTACACTTGTAGCCCTTACTATCGCTAAAAAAACAATTCTTGTTAACTGGAAAAATAAACAAACTCTGAATATCGACCAATGGTCTAACCTCCTCATAAATCACATTTTAATGGAAAAAATATCTGCCTCAAATAAAAACCAAATATCAAAATTTATAGAAACATGGTCTACGTATATAGAATTTTTTTTAACCTAATTCTGGTTACTTAATTCTGTCTGTTAGCGAGAGCCACTACATCGTGATAACTTACATTGATGTTTCTGCATTTGGCAATTTATTATTATATTATATTATTAGTATGGGATTTTTTTTAATGGGCTTTAGGTGAACTGATGAATACACACACACTCGCACGCATGCACACACACACACACACACACACACATACACATACTTACCCACATACAAAAAATATATATATATATATATGTGTATATGTATATATATGTATATATATTAAAAAAAATAATAATAAAAATAAAAAAAAAACATTTATTAAATTTTTTTAATTTATTTGTTTTTTTAAAAAAAGGAGAGCAATGATGATGTCAAATCGAACGAACAATACTGCGCTCTCCTGGAGAAAAAAAAAAAAGTCTGGGAGATATTAAAGTAAAAAAAAATAAAAATAAAAGTATAAAAAAAAATACACGGCAGTCACACAGTGTTAGGTCTCGTTTTAGAGCCATAGTTTCCCCTCAATATTGGTTGAATTCTGTTGCATGTGTTGGACTTCATAGGCTCTACTGTAGCACCGTTTTTTATTTTTTTTTACTTTCCACTCAATATCATGTCATTGAACACGGCGAGTTGGCAGCTGTAAGACTTGCCGGCAGATGATTAAACGCAATCAACCTGTCACTCGAGCATGATACCACCTGTCCGTGTGAGTGCATCACATACAAATCGTACTTTAATTCAATTAAACCTGACGCTGTTTAAAATGAAATTGCCGGCCATTTTTTCCCCTGACAAGGTAGCAGGCTTTTGTACCGTGACTTTGAATTTAAAGAAGCACGGCTGTGTTAGGACAATTGTTTGGGATTGGGATTGCTGGGTAGATGCAAGAGGTTGTTTGTTTAATAAGGATTTAAATTAATATTCAGTTTCCATCATGTTCCTTTAGTGGATAAATTCATCTTCAAAGGGAATTAAGCGCTCCTTGGTGGCTTTTACAATGTGTGCTGAGCTGGAAGAGAGGATGCTGGGCTGGCAGTGGGGCTCAAAAAACAACTCGAGGAAAGCCTCCAGGTGGCAGGGCTGGAAAAAGGATAACATCCATGCTTCTGCTCAACTAACCATCAAACCTAATTACCTGTGGATAGGACTTATAGGCCACATGTTGGGTTCAAGGCTCCCCGATCAGGAAGTGACTTGAGTTGGTCCGTATGTGTGTGTGTACGGGTCTGGTCAATGCGTCCGTGACCAAAAGATTAGACTGCCAGACTTGATGCCACATCTTGGCTTGGTGCCACAGTTTCAATCAAACTGACTTATTTAGATTTTCGATGATTCGACTGGAGCCACGAAGCGAAGGTTTCGAGATAGATCGGTTGTCAGACTGTCGCACGCTGGCAGCCACGCCTGCTGATGCATTATTCCGCTCGGTGGGGGAAGCAAACAGCTTAGAGGACTTGTCGGCACGAAGGGTAAAACGATAAAATAGAAACGATCATTTCATTTGAATTAGTATTACAACAAACATACCATAACAAGATGCATCACCTGCTTCTAAATCGCTGCCTCGTACTTTCTATTAACAACCTTTAAAAGCAGCATAACATAATTACAGATCACATCGGCATTTTTTAAGACTTAGTGTTGACACCACATTGAATTAACCTTTGCATTTCTCCGCATACCGTCATCATTTTAGGCAATACAAATTTAGATTTCCTTTTATATTGATATTTGTACACTTCTGCGTGCTACTTTAATGGCATATTAAAGTGCAATTTAACAGGTCCAGAGGCTTTCACATGGGCTAGCATAACACTTACACGCATCATCTATTGTAATATGGTGATATCTACTGTGTATTTTGTTGTTAACCTTTTCCTAATACACAGTGTATTGAAAACTGTATGTATTAGGCATGAAATAGTTAACTGTTCAAACAATGACAAAATTATAAACAGTTAGTACAGTATTGCCATTGGTCAAATGCTAATGATTACAAATCAACTGTTTAGTGTCTCTGAGAGTGCAAGGACACTGACTATGTTTACATGCAGGCAATAACCCTTTTGTAAGGTCATGTAAACGCTCAATAACCGGAATATGCTCTTATTTGGGTTTTTAAAAACTCGATCAAGACCCCTGGGTTACTCCTTTCATAATCGGAATTCTTGCTCATAACTCTTTGACTGCTAGACGTTTTCAGAAAAGGGATGCCGTGGGTGCCAGCCGATTTAAGCATTTTTGACTGATCTTTCAAGGTCCACAGAAAATTATGTGTTTGGACTATGGAAACACACATACTACCAAATGAAAGATTGGACTCTCATCTTTCATCAGAAAAAAAAGTTTGTTTCTATCTTATTCCGTTTTTCAGTAATCAACAATAGAAAATGGTTTCACCTCTGTTTTGAAAAAAAAACGTATTTTAACGTCTTTGGCACTCCTCCATATGATTTTACTAAACGTTATATAACGTTTTTGGCAGTCAAAGAGATATAAACGGATTCGGAATACCTCGATCAATTGGGGTATTCTTTTCCGCTCTTCTTCGTCTTCTTTTCTTCTTCGCTTATTTGACTCGCAAGGAATCTTGGTCTATGTAGTCACAACTTGTAGACAACACAATGCATACTGTATACGCTTATTCAAAAAGGCTACAAAGCCTGTTGAATACAAAACGTGCACAGGATATTCCCATATTTTAAAACTGCATGTAAGCCATTTGACCATCTTTAGCGCCATATTAGTCAGACAACCTTTCTCAGAACTGAAAATAATCCAGATACATTTTTTTAGATACATCTCAGATATATGAGAGATAAAGTGAGATTTGCTAAAATAATCTGGCAATGTAATTATTCCACTTGTTTTCAATTCATTTTATGGCACTAAGTCAGGATTTGGTGGTTGTGCTGGTTCATTGAGGTCTCGCAATGGTAACGGTTGTACTGGCACATACGTTAACACAACGCTGTTGTTCTCCAGCTTCCTCACTAAATCTTAAAAGCACGGTGATATAAGGATGACGTAAACATCTGATAAATTGTGTGTTATAAAGAAAAATAAAAGGGCAGACTACAATGCAAAGTTTTCAGAAAAACAGTGAGCCTCTGCAATATCATCTCTTTATATGTACTGTATTTTGTTTGGCCTACCTTCTATTTCTCCCAACTAAATATGTCAGGACGCAATGAGCCCGTCACTACCAATGTTAGTCTCCACTGTTACAGCAAATAAAATCTAACAAGCAGTTACCAACAACTGGATTTATTATAGCCGATTTATTTAAGACCTTAATAGTTTTGCCAGACCTGAGGCGATGTAGACACGCACTCATGCACACCGCTGTCGGCTGTGCAGTGATTCAGATAAGTGAAACTTTTGAGACATCATTAGCCCTTCACATCAAACTCAAGCACATGGCGCGCATTTCCATGCCAGAGCATTTAAGCGGTGATTGCAGGAAAGTGAAGGCATGCGTAGGAGGCACTCCGAGTCAGAGCGGGCGCTGTAGCCGCCTATGGATCCGGTCGCAACACAGCTGTAGGTGGCTAAAGATAGTCAACGGGCCACTGATTGTTCAATGCCTAAATTCTTGATCACTTAATGCAAAGTAGTAAACTTTAGACTTGGTACACATTATTGAGGGTAATATTCAATTTGATTGCTACTCATTGTTGAGCATTCTACGCACAAAAAAGAAAGTTATTTTCATAGATGGCTGCATTTATTTATTTATTTTTTCAGGAGAGCTCAGTATTGTTCATTCGATTTGACATCATCATTGCTCTCCTTTTTTTAAAAAAAAAAATAAATTAATTAAAAAAATTAATAAATGTTTTTTTTTTTTAAATATATATACATATATACACATATATATATATATATATATATATATTTTTTTTTTGTATGTGGGTGAGTATGTGTATGTGCGTGTGTGTGTGCATGTGTGCGTGCGTGTGTGTATATAGATGGCTGCATTTTGCAAGATCCACTCCCTGCTGGTGCCAGATCTTGCAAACTTTTGTTGTTGTTGTTGTTGGCAAAAAAATTAAATTAGATAAAAAGACTGCCTTTTCCGTTCGGCCACATTACAATTTTTTTGCTAGCTGTATATCTTTAAAACAGCTGCAGCTATTATTTGTGGTCACTCTGGGATAAATCTATCCACAAGAATAAAACAAATATTACAGCAAATATCCCATCTTGCAACAGCACAGGTGTATGTGAGTACAGCACTGCAGTTTCTATGGAGAGAAAAAAAACAGTTTCCTCCAGGTGCTGCTGAGTCATGGTCTAAATAGAGAGAGGAGTGGGGTCTAACATTTAGATCTCTCAGTTCAGATATGTGTGATTTTGATGAGAAGGGTTATTCAAGGTAAGAAGCTGATTCACTTTGTCCCTGAAAGCCAAGCTGATAAGATTTTTTGAAACCTGACACCACTGTGTTGTTTCTCATTTGGCTGTGACATACAGAGACAAAAGTTGCGTCACTCACACACGGCTATCGTTCGCCTTGGATCTCAACTGAAATATGCATATCCAAGCAACTCATAACGACTCCCATTTGAGCCACGAATACGGATTGTCCTTTTCTGCCTGTTATTTACTCAGAGATAGGTATTAATTGGCAGTTTTAGTGATGGCTGATAAACAAACGTTAGGGCAGGAAAAGTGTTCAACTATAATCAATGCAATTCAATAACACAATCGAGTCTACAAATCGGAGAAAGACGAATGAAGTTCCCACTAAAGTGTGTCTTTAGCTCAATAGTCTCTTGGCTCCCTATCAATTCATATTCTGCCAAGCTCTCGACCTTTAAATTCTGCATCCCATGCCAACCTCGAGAACACACATGCAGCATACATCACTAGATGTCTCGCACCCATCAGCAAAATAACCCTATTTGAGTTCCAACCCAACTGTTCTCCCACGCGGTGTTGCCAAGGTGGAGGTGGACGTGCGGATATGGACGCCTCCGCAATAATCTGATGTTAAGACTGCTGCAAATGACTCATGACACTTCCTCTGATGACGTTTTTCAACTGCTCCCCTGTTGAATGGCATTTGTGGCGCCTTGTAAGCATCCGTCTACCACCCCCAATAATAAACCCCCAATCCACGTATTAACACCGCCGTTTCTAGTCACAATGGCGCCTCAGCCTCCCGCCGTCGCCTGATTGACCCCTTTGAGCAGGTGCTGGATCTGATACAATCACAGTCAATCTTCTTTAAACATTTCATTCTTTAAGCAGCAGGCTAAAAATTTTGTCATTCAATCACCTGATCAGTCACCGATAACACAATCAAGCCAATCCGGGCTTATCCGAAGGGAGCCAATTCAGGAAAGACAGCTGGGAGATGAGACCAGAGACCTACAGAAAGGTGTCAATCTTCTCAGATCTAAAGCTATTTGTAAGTCTCCTGTAGAGTAGGGTGACCATATTTCGATTTCCAAATAGAGGACAGTCGACCCGACCTCGAGATACTTAAATTAAATTCAGATTCAAATATTTATTGATTATCTTATCAATTCTTTTTTTTTTTAACTCTTTGACTGCCAAAAACGTTATATAACGTTTAGTAAAATCATATGGAGGAGTGCCAAAGACGTTAAAAGACGTT
Organism: Vanacampus margaritifer; assembly: GCF_051991255.1. NCBI lineage: Eukaryota > Metazoa > Chordata > Actinopteri > Syngnathiformes > Syngnathidae > Vanacampus > Vanacampus margaritifer. The sequence continues at coordinate 7,548,077 of NC_135447.1, read as the reverse complement.
TTTTTTTTCAAAACAAAGGTGAAACTAACCATTTTCTATTGTTGATTACTGAAAAACGGAATAAGGTAGAAACAAACTTTTTTTTCTGATGAAAGATGAGAGTCCAATCTTTCATTTGGTAGTATGTGTGTTTCCATAGTCCAAAGACATAATTTTCTGTGGATCTTGAAAGATCAGTCAAAAATGCTTAAATCGGCTGGCACCCACGGCATCCCTTTTCTGAAAACGTCTGGCAGTCAAAGAGTTAAAGGAGAATAAACAGGTAGATTAGCATCCACTTTTTTAAGTCTAAATTGTATCTTTACACAAAAATACATGTTTTAAAGTAGCATGACCTTACGAACCCAACAGTGAGGTCTAGAGAAGTCCAAATTCTTTGGTTAGGGTGCCATGGGGTCCCCAGGAAAAAAAAATTAAAAAATTGGGGGGGGGGGGGGAAATAAACATACAATTAAAAAAAAAAACTCCTCCTTCAAGCAAGCGGTAGACTAGAGTGTCACTCCCGTGAACTGAGAGTTGCTTTTCCGCCAAAGTGCACATATTTGCACATTTTGCAACCTTGAATGAACTCTGATGGAAAAAAACAACACTTGGGCATTATCACCGCACTCGGTGTGAATTGCAGTCCGTACGGATGTTGTACGGACACTGCTCGGATCCGTACCACAGTCAAGTGTGAATCTGCTGTTACCAACAAGAACCGGTTTTTCAATTCCCATCCCTGTCAGCGATAGCCAAAAATCTATCTTGAATTAAAGGTCCTGAACCTCAAGGTAAAAATACATTAACCAATCGTAAAGGCAGCAATGGACATCCAACACACACAAGGATGAAGAACGATGTGGATACAGCAGCTCAATTCTTCAGCGCCCATTTAAAAAGCTGTTGGAAATGTTGCTGGGCCAATGGGCAAATAAAGGTCAAGGGGGGTATAAAATGGTTTGTCTAACTGGCCCTTTTCCCTCATGTGTCCCTGCAGCAGCACTAGCATACCCGCATTCATAGCCAATTCATTTATATTGCTCTGCCCTTCTCTCGGCAAGTCTCAGTCACTAACTACAAGTGACTGCAATGAGATTGAAGCCTCTGGCTAAATCGGGACGGAGAGGCACAAGCTCCATCATGGCTGCTCTGATCACTCCTTATAATCACTGGAACCAGACAATATCCCCCAACTGATTAGGTCAGTTGCGGCAGCGAGAAAAACAATCACAGGACGTCAGCCGGTGATGGACACCAAAATGCGGGGAGTGCTAGTGGTCACTGCGAGCTACCATGTAAATGGCATGCAAATGTGCACCTGCGCCAGCCGAGGAAGTGGGATGAAGGACTGTGGCCTTTTGATTAGCTTCCTTTCCCTCTTTTAAAGTGCATTTTTTCCTGCATTAATCATCGGTGTTTTTCTGCTTCAGCGCTTGAACATGTCAGAGGCTCTCCTCATCATACATTATAAGTCTACATTCAATGACTGCTTTGTCAATCAGACGGATGGAGGAAAATTGATTATTGCAACCTCAAGTATAGTAAAAGTGCCAACCGAGCCATGGACTACTTTCCATTAGGTTCGCTTGCTTAGGTTTTCTTTGCTGGCATGTGCCACCCCTTGACAAAGTTTAAAATGAGAAATATTTTGTGTCATTTCTGCCTAATCCTTGTGACTAAGAAATGAATGGATTTATGTTATAAATATATGATGATACTGACAACAATGGAGTTTTTGTAAAATAATTGGGATATGAAATTTTCATAACATTTCACCATTTTTGGTACTCATACTTCTGATAACACAATTTTCCAACACTATGATCCACAAAGGCACTATTTTAGTCTAAACTTAGAGTACACACTCTAAAAACTATTGGGTCAAAAGTAACCCAATTATGAATCAAAAATGGACTGATTCACTTTATGGGCCAATATGATCAAAATTTCTGCGTTGTTTTATACAAAATGACCCATTTTTTTTTTACCCTAGTAAAGGATCTGACCACTATAAGACCCATTTCTTGACTCAAAGTTGTGTCGAATGGACCCAAGTTAGAGGATCGGTCCGTTTTTGACCCATAGTCGGGTTATTTTTCATGTTCAAGGAAATTATTAAAAATGATTTTGCACTAACATAGTGCATCCAGTTCTTACTTGACATGAACCGCAAATATTTCAAGATGCTAGTTAGTACGCTTGTCAGGTAGGCACAATGAATTCAGAGTCTTTGCAGATGGTCTCTCAGAGTTATTTTGGTGCCATTTACAAACTAAGACCACGCAAAATGTCAGCCGTGGTATTAGAGTGGCAAAGCCCCAGAACAAATGTCACACACTAACCAACGAATTTGTTTCTGATGCTTCTATAATTTTAAGTTTATTGTCACAATCGCTTCATTTTGAGCATGAGAGAAGAACCTATGCTCTGACTGTGATCTTTTTCCATCACGTCTCTGTAAATATACAGTATTTGCTGTGCTCTCCATCGCTCTTGCATTCGGGCTTGTGAATTGACATTTATTTAACTAATCACATCACTGTCATCTTCTAGGATTCAATGCACTGCTGTGCTTGTCTGACTCAGTGGTAACCTTTGTATCTACCTTTATCCCTCATAAGCCCAGTGGCAGTGAACTGGATAAGCTCCACCTCTTCCTCCACCCATTCAGTTACACCTCCAGGAGCTGGCTCTAGACCAGTGGAGCATGAGAACCAGGATGGCGGGGACATAAAGAAGCCATTGTGGGAGCCGAGTGACATGGAAGCAAGTAGCTCTGATGGAAATAAGAGTCTGCTTGAGGGCTGCGGTGCAAAGCCCAGCCAAGTGACTGAAGTGGAGGCGGACTGATTCTGAGAACAGGACTCGTTTCTGTTTGGCGAAACGAGACCAGTGTGGGATGCACTCAAAGCCGATCAAAATAAACCAATGAGGACCAAAGCATTAGTCACCCCATCTAATTATGCCTTTAGCACTGTGGCGAGTTCTCTTGATGCCAGGGCAGGGCTCAGCTGGTACGTCACATCCAAATTTGCAAGGTGTCTTCACACCAAATTCCAACTCTAATCAAGTGCTTGCTCTCAGTGGAATCTTTTTGCGAAGGGTGGGGCGGGAGTGGGGGGGGTGTCAAAATGTGTTTGAGTATTGCAAAATAAAATCACATGTTTAAAATTGCTGGTAACTACATCTTTGCATGTTCTAGGTCAGGGTTTACCAATCATCCAGGTCCGGATTCCTGCAGGTTTTAGATCTTTCCGCCAACCAACACACCTGATACTTAAGATCAGGATCGTTATCAGGCATGCTGATGAGATGAATCAGGTATGCTAGTGGGCAGAAACATCTAAAACCCTCGAGGACTGGAATTGGTGAACCCTGTTCTAGGTTAACACGAATTGGTCGACTTGCTTGGTTAAAAAAAAATAAAAAATCCAAATGTATGGGGGGAAAAAACTTCAACTTTCACCATGGGAAACTTCACTTTTTAAAGTGCAAAGCAACCCAATTTGGATTAAAAAAAAATTAAGCGACCCACTAAATTGGGTCAATTTGACCCAACTTCCTGGGTAAAACAACCCATAGCAGTTTTAATTTTATTATTTTTTTTTTTTACATTTCGCACCACTTGGTTGAAATTCAGTACATATTTTGAGAAGTAAATGGTAGTAGATGATCGAGTGTAAAAATAAGATTGATCTTTAAATGGTAGCATTCTATTCTCTTGCAAAATATAAGTCTGCACAGAAGCAAATAACAGCCCAAGCACAGTAATGATTAATTTCACTTTATTGCGAGGCAGAAGCGGGATCGGCCTCTGGCTAAGAGCGCTTGAATATAAAGAAACGATAAGATTTCCTCAACTGGCTCGCACGGCTAATGTGCAGTGCGATGCCCTGAGAAGCAAAATAGGTGGCAGGATGTGGTAACTATTAGCCAGGTAATGAGATCCATCTGAGATGCATTATAATCAGTCAAACACAAGCACGCTTCCACTTAAATGCAATCACTTCCAATACACGCCTTCAGCGTCTAATGAAGGCAACAAATAAGCGGCAAGGTTGTGAAATTGTGCCAAGCGCAGGCTTGTGTTGCGTCTTAAAGGTGACGGCTGGGGAGAATGATGCCCCGAGACTGATGCAGAGAAGAGATGTCAACCTCCCCCCACCCCCGGACAGAGTGGAGAGGGACTAAGGTGGCGGGGAGGGGAGGGGAGGTGCGGAGGTTACCGACAGAACCTGTGACCCAGTTGTGGCCACACAAGCTGTTTGCCCTCCACAGCTTCCCAACCCCCGACACCTCTGCAGACCACATCCTGGTAATTGGCTTATGGTGCCACACGCACACACACACACACACACATATCTCTTGCTACGTCAGAGTGAAAGGAAAGGAATGTTTTCTGTGAAGACTCACTATTACTTGTATGTGTGTGTGCGTTTGTGAGTGACACTTGGACAAGCTAATGAGTTCCGATACAACAGCTGCATCAAAAATTCTAACTTTACTATCACAACATAGTTTGGGGTTTTGATTTACACTGTCTGGGCAGTTTTACATTTACAACACTTTTGGTTATAGCGCTCAGAATACGACTAGTCTAGTGCCACACCACACAAGAAGTAAACATTGTTAGATCATAATATTGATAAATTACACCCCCCAGACTGATAGCATTTAACAGTACTATTATATTTTTAAAGACTCACCCCTTAAAAGGGCCATGCACGCACAAAATACGGTTTAAACAAGAATTAAAATTTAAACGATAATACAGTGGTACCTTGATTTATAAGATTGAGGATGCTATATTCTGCCAGAGCTCAAGTTTGAATGTAAACAAACAACAGCCATTAGTTTTCCCACTGGTTTGGAACAGACATATACAGAAGGAATGCATTTAGTCCTCTCTTGATTTATTTTACTTTATCAGCGGCTTTCATCCCTCTACATATCTCCTCTGGGACACATGACTTTGGTTATTATTTTATTTTATAAAACATTCTCAATGTTTTATAAAATAGGTACATTATTGTAAAAAAATAAAATAAAAAATAAAAAATAATAATAATGCAAAATTGCACTGCAAAAAATCCGCGAAACAGCGAGACTGCGAAAAGTGAACCGTGTTATAGCAAGGGAACACTATATACGATAATTAAAAATATGTATCATGGCTAAATGGCTGTAAGAGTTAAATGTTTTAGCATGCGAAAAGAAGAGGCAGTTGGAAAATAAAAGCTTTTGTAAACTGATTGCCCAATCACGGGCGAACACAAAAGCCTATATTATTTCCAGGATCAGAATCTGAGCTTAGCGTAAAAAAATAATTCACCGATTATGCGGAAGCACTCAGCGAAAGGTGGACGTCGTCAACGACGGGAACTGACGGGAGGTGTAATAGCCCGGCTCTGGCCATAATGGGCTAGCATAATGCAAAATCAACACTAAATGATAACAAAAGGGTGAAAAGTACAAATAAACACCAGTATCTTGATGTGTTTCTTTAAGCGGCGTGGCCTAGGGAGCGATGTCAGTTGCCTGCTAGCCATTTACCACTTAATTAGTTCGGAGTAAGCGTCTGATCCATGATCCTTGAGAGTGTTCTCCTTTTGCGTGTTTGGCAACTATAATCAAGGTACCAGTGCACCATCATTTTATCACACTATATGTATTACCAGACAGAAGATATCCATACAAAAAACACAAAACTCAAAATATGGTCATAGTACGAGTAATTCTTGAAGAAGAATAAACGGAATAACTTTGCTTTACAGGTATTGCCCCCAATATCTCCTGAGATGGTTAATTTGCCAAGCTCCCACAGACCTGCATGCACAGCCGCACATCTAATCACGCAAGCGTATAAATACACTTAATCGCTGGAACACTCACGCAAGGCGAGAGCTTTACGGCAGACACATGGAGGCATGCACAAGTAGGCTATAAAAGCACACCGAGAAAGCATGTACAAGATCTTGCTCAATCAGTCTGATTTGTTTGTTTCCTCCTAAGCATTTGAGGATTTCTCAAGGAGGCGGGGGGAAGAAAAACTTTGTATAATCAAGTCAATTATGTCATTCAATCAAGTCGAAAATCATTTTGAGCCCTTTCTCAGATCCATTGATTGCAAAGCCGCGCTGCATATTTGCTTGCCGGGTTCTATTGTGCAAATAAAGCATCCAGGCCGTGGTAGGGCCTTCCAAGCATCCTCAACAGAAGAGGAGCCAAACAAAGTCATTCACCTCGCTCGCTCGCTTCCAGCCAGGAAAACAACGCTTGGCTTTAGAGGAGGGGAGAGATGGTTGCATACTGGGTCTGAACCAAAAATAACTGTTTCCATTATTTCATAACAGCTCTTTTGTCTCCTTGAGGACACGGCGCATTATGTGCCCATGAAAAATCCATCCTCGCGGAAACTGTTTAAACTCAAGGTCAAGTGCTGATGTTACAGAGACTGTATCAGATGAAGGTGACCTTGACTGATGTGGAATATGACATGAGGGAAATGGATCTCCACTCAGTGTGAGGAAATTATCTGTGAAATGCTGCCACTGTATCAAAGCCTGTTTGTGTGCATGTGTGTGGCATGCATGTCCTTGTTATTTAAGGGCGTGAAAATATGCCTCACTCAGCTGGGGGTATTGGTCTGACAAACCACAAACTGCTAACAAAGACCACACGGCAAGAACTTCATCCTGTTATTTCATTTTCATTGCAACTTATAAGTGGAACCTCCAAAGGTGAAGCTTGTAAAATTTGGAGTTCAAACGAATATTGCACAATTTTGGACTCAAGCCGACTTAATGCATTAGTCAGCATATCGCGCGTTGTTCACGTCACTTCAAATCTCATTTCAGACAGTTTCAAAGGATTAACTCTGCGTTTATGTTCAGCTTTTCACTTTGGAATTAGGTGTCTTTTTGCGACATATTTTCCTGAAAGAAGGATAAAGGTAAGAAAGGAGAAGATAAGACAAGAAGAAGAATACCTTAAAGTAAGCGCATATTCTAAGTAGAAAAGATTTTGGTGGGGTCTAAGCACATTTGACCAGTTGCTCTGTTTCACTATCATCAGTTGACGGGCTTTTAAAGCATTATTCAGTACTTTAATTGGTTTTATTTTGCTGTTTACTTCCTTTTTTGTTGCCATTCACAACGGCTAGTATTGAACTAATCCTTGGCAAACAAAGGACATTGAGGTGGTTTACGTGATGTTACCCTTACCAACACTCCCAATTCGTTATTATTTATTTCTAACAATGATATTAGTTGGGATGTTCCAACGCCATGATACGATGTTATCACGATATGAACCTCACGATGTGCTAATTATTCCGATATTGTGGGTGGGCTCACAATACTGTATAATACTCACGATATTGTAAAAAAAAAAAAAAAGCTCATGACATTGAGAAAAGAAAAAGCGCAATAATGGAATTGGTGAACCCTGTTCTAGGTTAACACGAATTGGTCAACTTGCTTGGTTAAAAAAATAAATAAATCCAAATGTATGGGGGGCAAAAACTTCAACTTTCACCATGGGAAACTTCATTCTTTAAAGTGCAAAGCAACCCAATTTGGATTAAAAAAAAATTAAGCGACCCACTAAATTGGGTCAATTTGACCCAACTTCCTGGGTAAAACAACCCATAGCAGTTTTAAGTTTTTGTTTTTTTTTACATTTTGCACCACTTGGTTGAAATTGAGTACATATTTTGAGAAGTAAATGGTAGTAGATGATCGAGTGTAAAAATAAGATTGATCTTTAAGTGGTAGCATTCTATTCTCTTGCAAAATATAAGTCTGCAATAATGTGTTGTTGTATATAACAGTAGTGACAAAGAGCTAAATCGATGCCAGTAGGTTCGTCATCCGCCATCTTGAATTATATTAAAGTTAGATAAATTATATCATTATTATTAAATTATAATGAACGAGCACACAGTTTGTGTTCCTATTGTCTCAGTAGCGCAAAGTATCATGGTTTTAAAATGGTAACATGACAACGACAATGTAAGTGACAATTTTAATATGATGGCAGGTGGCAGCAGCGCAAAAGAGATCAACCAGGGCCATGTCGAGTAAAAGCTCATAATAATCAAACTTAGCTATATTCTACTGCTAATTGCTATAAAACGGAAACAGATAGAAATATAGAGACTCTAATCTTTCTTTTGGTAGGTTCTATGTTTTTAAAGCAATAGAACACAATATTCTGTGGGCCTTGCAAAATCAGTCAAAATCCAGTAAAACAGCCAGGGGTGAAGGGGATTGCTTCAGTGAAAATGGCTGGGAGTGAATGAGTTTTTCTGAGCAAATTTAAGGAAAATTGCTATAATGGGATACATAGGTCTTTCTTTAAAATGATCTGTCATTGTTTTTTGGGGACATTTTATGTAATTTATGTATGTAAAATTACTACTGGTATTGGTACTTGGTATTCTACTGCTACTAGAACTCAGGAGTTAAGTACTTGTATCGGTCTGAAAAAAACTGGTACCGAACATCTCCAATTGTGATCAACTTTGAAGGTTCCACTTAGCTATGAATTAGTGACTCTCTTTTCATTCATTTTTGTCATATTGTTGATCACACAAAAGCTTTTCAACCAGAATTTCCAGTTGCCTTGTCACAATAAATGTAAAAAAAAAAAATAATAATTGTTTCCAGCTTTCAGTTTCATAAAATCAACAGGATGTCGTCAGTGCAGACACAATTGACACTCTTACAAACAACAACAAAAAAGCCTCACCTTCCCAAACTGTTCAAAATACTGCCTCACATCTTCCACTACTGTATTGGCTGAAAGGCCACCCACGAATATTTTCTTCGTTCTTGTGACCATCTGAAAAGAAAAACAAAGGACTGATTAGTAGAATAAAACTTTCAATGCATTGCACAACACCTTTAATGGGCGGACACACGCATTATTGAATACATGCACACAATAAAAGTCCCAAAACACCATTTGAAATTCTGTATTCATAGCAAGCAAGGTCACAAAGGCTGAACGTTTTGACAGGGGAGGAAAAAAAAGAGGAATAAACAGTTCTGTGAGTCTCTCAGCCAGACAACATTGACATCTCATCCTCAAAAAGTTTGGCCCAATTTAAGCAACTTCAGCATTCATTTACTAGCAACAAAACAAATTAATGAGTGCTGATGGAATCAGGGTGCATTAAGGCCTCATTTAATTCCAAGCAGTGACAATATGAAGGATTATTACCCACAGCATTAAAATGGCAGCCCCCCCCCAAAAAAAAGTTGGTACTAAATTTGGAGGTGGAGAAAAGGTCAGGGAACTACAGCAAAACTGTTACACAACTATTATCATCATTAAAAATGCCAAGTTCATATTAAACAGGACACAAACCTCAGATTCCCACAGACAGATCTTCACATATTTCGATGCAAAGATAATCCAATAAGATCGCCAGAAACCGCCCAAAAAATGAACAATGTAAACCTGATAACAATACTCTGGGATAACAGAGCTGGAGAGTTGACGGTTGAGAAAAACTATTTTGATCAAAATGCTGACCGAACATTTTCAATGCATGAAACGGTGATGAAAAGAAGCGAGATTCATTTCTAAGACGTATCTTGTCAAGGGCTATCCAGGTGCAGTCTCACAGGCACAAAATTGGGCGGCATATGAACACGCGCTCCTATACTTCAGTCCTCTCTTGTTACATGTGTTTATTTTTCTACCTTTCATACTTTTTACAGTAGGCCATTGAATTGTTATGGTCTTGTATTATGTTGTCCCTTATGATGATGCAGTTGCTATGTGAGGTTTTAGTAGTCAGTCTTATTTGGTCTAGTCATTTTATTTTGTAATTGCCATACAGTTGCTATGTCGCTTATGATGATGTTTGATGACTTAAGCCACTCACAGTTTATGTGAATGTCCCTTATGATTTAAAAAATATTATTATTATTATTATTATTATTTGTTGGGTTCATTCAACCTACAACATTTAATACATTTATTACATTTAAAGAGACATGGAAGGAAGACAAGAGATATAGGCTCACAAGGAGAAATGAAGAGAGATGTGCTGATCACAGCCTCCTGCCCATTTCTGACACACACTGTCGTTTCTCCTCCTTTTATTTGGGCTGACCTACCACATGGACATTACTGCTCTGAGGTGTTTGGGGGGGGGGGGGTTAACGCAAAGCACCATTGCGACAATCGTTTACACAGGCAACAATGCACTAAAAGCTTCTCAACCATAAATATGTTCCGGCCATTTGTCTTGTGATGAGGGCACATTTCCTGTCTTGTGACTGCAATCGACTTCAACTCACACAGTTCAAACAGAGGTCACAATGTTGAATAAATTCACATGGTTGAATAAATGTTTTACAATTAATAAAAGACTAAATATGGGATAATTAAGATTCATTAATCTAACATTATTATTATTATTATTACGGAAATGCCACAGGTGTAAGCTCTGAAATGTTTTTGGAATTATGTTTCTATCTGCTTCAGGAGCTGAGATATCAATTATTTTTAGTATTGTTGAATTTCCAGGAAAACTTCAGGTTTTCGGCAGGTGACTCAAAAGTCACCCTTTTAGTGGCATGTTTTGCCAGGCGCTTAAGGCCTTAATGGGTTAAAAAAATACAGCTAAAGTTGAAAATAGAGCATGACCATAAGGAAATGACTTCCTTACTTCAAACTTAACATCGGTATAAGTTTGGTGTCACTCAAGTTTCTGAAGGGGATAGTCATAGCAAAGCTAACCGCTATTATGTTTTTCCCCTCCACTGTAATACATCAACATGCCAAACGATGAACTGGCCGGTCGTTGGTTATACACAAGAATAGACTCGGCAGCTGCATCATCCTCCTCTCCCCTCCTCCTTGCCAACATCATCCCTCAGACCTTGGGGGTTATCAGCCTTGGATGCCACCGCCGGCAACCCCAGGCCAGACAGCTGCTGATAAGCCGGCTGTGCGAGTATTTATCATCATCACTCAGTTTAATCTTTGCAAATCAAGGTAAAATAAAGAAAAAGATAAATAAACAGGCCGGCGCTCATGTTTCAGCTCTTTGTCCCATTTCCCTTCCAGGTCGCCCATTCCCTGGTCATCTTTCCATCTTGTTCCATCAAACCCGTTCCAGCCTGTCAAGTTTTCAGCCTTGTCTCTCTCCCGAGAAGCTGATGGCATTGCTGACTCCCGGTATAACACAATTACTTGTCCTGTTTTTTTTGGTTCCCATGGTGACTGAAGACATTATGGCTCATGACTCTATACTATAAAACTAAATGGGGAGGCTACTTTTTGTTGAGATGTTACATTTGTTGCAAAAACAAGTCCTAGTAATTGTTTTGGATGTTTGCTATAAATATATCATCTGCTTTTTAATCTCATTAATGAGTGCAGTAGCACTAACTTTATTAAGGGAAATAAGTATTTGTCAAAGTCATTGCAGAGTAAAAACCGTATTCAATTAAAAATAACACAAGGGAATGAATAAAACACCTGTAGCAATTGAACAAGATTTAGATATGGACAGATCGTCAACCCGATTTTTTTTTTTCTTAACCCAATTTTTCAAACATTCAGCTATTTTTGCACCTCCCAAAGAGACCCTAAAGAGATGTGTGTGTTTCCATTTTGTAAGCGTATGTAACAGTGTGTGGCCTGTACAGATTCAAAAAAAAAAATAAAAAAATTATCTGCCAATGCCAAACATCTTATTTTGCTGTTGTCATTGACTCTTGTTTTTTGCCGCTGGTAACCTGCCTATGTGGAGGAACATTATGTTCAGCAATGAGTCCAGATTCTGCCTGCAGCAGTTGGCTCATACGGTCAAAGTGTGAAGAGGATGCGGAGAACATCAGGCTGATTGCAGTACAGATAAAGACTTCTTTTGGTGGAATCTCAATGCAGAGAGGTATCGAGAAGAGATTGTGTGATCAGTGGCAATCCCATAACTCCACAGTCTGGAACAGAAGTCTATCCCCCAAGTTGACACGGTCCCTACAGGGCAAGGTTTGTAAGAGACTACTATCAGAAGATGCCAGCAGTCCTGACCACAACCCCATTGAACACTTGTAGGATCAACTCAGGCTCAGTTCGTGCCAGAGGGACCAACACAACCACATTGGCTGACTTGCAACAAATTCTGTTTGAAGAATGGGATGCCATTCCACACCGGTGTGTGACCAGGCTGGTGAGCAGCATGGGGAGGAGGTGCCAGACTGTTGTGGCTGTCTATGGTTCTTGCGGGGGGGGGGGGGGCAACTGTGGTTGCCAAATTGTTATGCTCGCCGCCTGCCACTGTGGGAGTCCTGTTCAAATCCCAGCCATCGACCTGCTAAGGAATGTGGGCAATGGACCATACACCCATAACATCACTCGGACCCATGGCTATGGTTTCTCTGAGCAGGACACTGATACCCTGAATTGTTCCCCTGGCTGCTCCCAGAGACCCGTTGCTCCATTGCGTGAATGACAAATAATCCAAAAATATAAAAAGGATTCAAAATATTTGCCATACAAATATTATCAAGAGAGAACTGTATGCATACATGCATTACAATTGACAGCACGGACAAGTCTTGACTAGTCAGACAAGTGGAAACAGCAATTGGCCCCGTGACTGTGAGCGACTTAAAGATTGCCGATGTGAAATCATTGGACATGACAAGCTCCAGCCTCCTTTCAGTATTACGTTTGCCACGTCGAACGCAAGCGTTAAACATTCAAGACCCGTCCCTGATGAGCTGCTGGCTGAAGCAATTCGATCCTCAGTGTTTATGAAGTGAATTAGTTCATAGCCTTTGAATGGCTGTTAGGTAGTCAAGGTGAACACAGGTGAGCAGGTTATTGAGCAAGCTTTCCATCAAAATTTTAGCGACTTGGTATATACACCAAAAGTAAAGTCTGGCCTTGGAATTCTACACAAACCACTTAACGGTTGTGTCATAAAGCCATGTTTGTGCCAAGTGGGTATTGTGTTTTGATTGAAAATGGTCACAACTATCCTAATTGAGCTCACCCATTTTTTTAATGCCCCTTTGCTGGGGTACTGTCGCATTATTACGCTTGAGTACACTTGTGAAATTAGACACGGTAGTGTCTATTGATTGGTTCACAAGAAAAAAAAAAAGGTCTTTTTCGTCTTCTGTCTTAGAATGGAATTAACGGAATAACAAGAAAACAAAAAGCACCATTAAAGAAGATACTGTGGGTAGTGACTGAATTGAGTCATAGATGCTGTCAAACCCATGTTTGAAGCTATGACAGGTATTACTATCCAGTCTACGCACCCTGCTGTGTAAATGCAACCCTAATCAGGGTTAAGAAATCGGAACCAAATTGTGGGGCGAACTGAACTGCCATCTCTTTAGTAAGGCTTAAGTGAAGCTGTGAACCATTACCTGAAAGATGAAAAAGACATGCAGGCAGTTGTCCTTCGACAGTTCCGAATGAAAACTGTAAGTACATTGCCAGCACTGGTGTACATTGCCTTTTGTCCTACTTAAACTGAGTGTAAATAATGCACAGCATTTTACATCCTTAGAATATTGCGCTGCCTGTTTGACTGTGTTTAATAACAGCGGGGTAGAACTTCTGTGGGTGCCGAGGAAGATGAAAAAGATAAGCCCGCAGCTGATATTGCAACATGCTATAATATTACTATTTGTAGAAATCCGGTACCTCTACCTGTGGCAGCAAACAAAATTCAAAGAGTCTCCATGATGCACCAACAAAAAGCTATTAGTGTTTCGAACATGGAGAACAGAAACCGCAAAGGGAAGCTGTGAATGTTATTAACTCCGCAAGAAGGATGAGACGAGATGATTATAGTGTGAAACAAAATAAAATGTAAGACAGAAGGCTGCAGAGAAGGGGGAAAAAAACATGTGACATATTTCTGCAAATGTTGAGCGTTTTACACTCGAGCACCAGCAGTATGTTGTCTTTTAAACTCCATTCAGGGCCACATGCTTGACTGGCAGATGGTGATAAAGACATTTAGCAGTTTTCCTGGCAAAGGTGTAAGCTGACACCATTTATGGTGAGAAGAGAGAAGACTCAACATACAGTATTTATATTTGTATTTGTAGCTTTCCGATCAAGCTCCTACCTTTCATTATGAGTCTGTCAATTATTTCCTTAGAAGTGCTTCTCAATTAGTTTTGTTCAAATAAAAATAACTGAATTAAGACAATATGGATGCACTTTTTTCCCCTCCTTAATAATGCCAAACGTATCATATTTAACACAAGACATTTTGGGCCCTCCATTTCATGAGTATAATATTCTTTCCCCATTAAAACCCTGATGTATATGATCTGACACATGCATTGCACGGATAATCCATTAGAGGGCAGTATCACCCAACTGATGGATTTTCCAGCGATCTTGCAAGATCGCCCCAATTGAAAAAGGAGAGACACCTATACTTATTAATAGTGGGAAATGTTATTTCTGATTTTTGGAAACACTAATATGTTTTTCTGTTTATTATCATACAGTTGTAAATGTACGGATATAAAGTATTGTGACCGGATGTATCAAATATGACACAAATCAAAAGCCATTTGTGGGAGTTGATCCCCCCCCCCCCCCCCAAAAAAAAAGGAACGATAAATACTCTATTTACAAAGATTCAGAATTTTTTCTCATATATTTCATGGTTCAGGCTTTATAGGGTTAATACATTGGGAGGTATAGGTTCGGGACTCGGTATCAGCAGATCCTCAAAATCAGGTGAATTGGACTCAGGTGCAAAAAAAAAATATGATTGGGCTATCCTTATATTGTAGTAAAAAATATTACAACATCTTAGTAATCAGTTAAATACAGGTAGCGGTAACCTTTGGGCAATCAGCAATCATTTCTCCTATTTAACGGTCAATGCACTTAATATAGTCTAATGCATTCTGTCTAAGCTTTTGTTAGTGGTGATCCACAAAGTCAAATCAATCTGTTTGTAGCTTTACAAGGCAGATTTGTCAGATTCAATCCTTGCATTCCTACCAATTGGTCTATTTAATTACCTAACCGCTACCTCAAGATTGAGTACGATAGCTTTTGTCAACAATTGCAATTTGCCTTTAAAACTCTGCAAATGAAAGTCTTGTTCCTACAACGGTTAGTAGTTTATTTCATCTACTGCTCTGGTTTACTGCGGCTGGCATTTCGTCTGCTGGTTGAAGCCTGTTAGTAATTCTAACATCAAACTGTATGACTTGTTATGGCAAGTATGATCAAGCATAAAAATAAAAAATACCTATATCAGCAAGAATATTGTGGGTAGTAAAATCAATCAGTTAAAAGATCTTCATGTTCCTTATTAACTCGCTATTATGTGTTGTTCCCAACCACCCAGTGCTCTCATGAACCTGCGTTGTTGAGGTCACACATCAAGCTATGATTACAAGGTGTAAGCCTTTATCACGGCCCTCACCTCTTCCACATACAGGGTCATAAACAGTTGTAAACACGGAGCCCCAGACAGGCTGGGGATTTCCATGTCGTTTCTCATCTCTAAAAATAATGGGACAGATAGCAAAAAAAAAGCCATCACACTTTGTTGTAGGAGCCACAATTGTTACGGTTCTAGTGCGGGGATATAATTACTGGCATTCAGATCCCGTCTGTCGCCTTGCTCATAAGCAACCACAAAGCACCGGAGAGCATCTGTCAATGCAATGCAGCATGATCAAAGCCGGAGACGTTGTGCAGGCGCTCGCACGCGTGCAGGCAAAAACATGGCCAGGTAAACACTGCCATTGCTCATTTGCATCACTAGAACAGGCCCACCAAGAGAAAACACAGCCAATAAATGACAAACACCAGCACAATCATGTCTGCTTTGGAGGCCTGTGTGCACGGGAGAGAAAACAGAAGGGAAGCGCGCACGGTAGGAGAGCGGGATTAGCACATCAGCGAGAGGAAAAGAGGAAGCTGAGTGATTAGGAGCAATGGCGTCTTTGTGGAGCAACAATTTAAAGACGAGGGTCGCTGCCTCGTCCGCTTCCGCCCCTCTACCTATCCCTTTAAAAAGTGGTCCAATCTCAGCTCTGGTGTGCATAAATAGATCTGTAATTGCTTATTACAATACAATTAGAGCAAAGGGGATGAGGGAAGGAAAGATGCTTAGTGCAAATGTGGAGTGACAGGCCCGAGCAACCAGACAGGATTACAGTAGCCATTTGCACACGGGCAGAATATGAGAGCGATAAGAGCGAGAGACAATGACAGAAAGGGAGAGTGAGCGAGAGAGAGAGTGAGCGAGAGTGAGCGAGAGTGCGAGAGAGAGAACAAGCATGGGGGAGGGGAGAGGCTGTCAAGCACAGGGCAGAAGCTAATGACAACTCTGGCTTCAACTAGCACAGACATCTTTGAAGCGCCGCTCTGATCAGAGCTGTGATTGCCAGTGCTGCAGGGCCACCACTCCTATATTAACCTACACTAGAAGCGACTCGGGAAAGAGTCACGGGCCCGTTCCTGCCCGTAGCCGCCACCTGTGGACTAACCCTGCGGGACGGCCAAGACATGAGTCACATGTAAGGACGCTGTCTGCATATGGCCTCGCTATAACACCGACAAGCCAAGCTGAACATGGGGGCCAGTTAGACGTGATTAGCTGCATTTTCCTCCTCAGCCCACTACTGTTATGAAGATTGATAGAAGCAGCTTAGAGCTGATTATATGGCCCTGGAGATGCATGGGCCCATACCCAAACTGCACATTCACGCTGCATTCACAATGAGCGCAGCATGCCGTCGCTCGGCACAGGCCGGGCATTAAGCAAACGTTACAGCGATACGTGGCAAATGTGAAACGGACGATGCCAGGAGTGCTCTTAAGCGCTTTTCACAAACATGAATATTATGCTAATTAGATGCAAGCTACTGGCCAGTTCGGGGACGTTTGAGCGAGCATGCTATGGCCATTTAATGACGTTTAAAACATATATTGTGAACATGCAGGGATATTTGAAATTCACTGCAGGGTTATGAGACACAAGAACGGATTCGTGATATTGAGAAGATCGATTTAACATAGTGGATAGTGAAATTAAGCTCATTTGGACTCAGGCCTGACCTGCTAGAAATAGCCAAATAAATGTGTTAGCAGCATGAACATTCATCTGAGTCTGTTTTATTGAATGGAACCTATCAAATTTATGATTTGATTCAGGCTGAATCGTATTACCTCAACCTAGGAGGGCATATTTTTATGGCTGTTTGTTCGCAGGATTATGCAAAATCCAATTAACTGATTTATACTAAACTTTTTGTGGGGTGGGACACGGGCCAAATAAAAACCCAATATATTGTGGTGTTGATGGTGAGAATGGTGCAGATTACACTGGGGAACAATTTAGGAGGAAAAAAAATCTGTAGACTTAGATTTGTATGCTGAGTATTTTTTAAGATCATCTTTTTTTCTCCACAGTTTACCCTCCACAAAATTATTATTAGCTGTAGTAAGACTGTAGTAAGAAGAGTTGATTATACAATTGGAGTCGTCTACGTGCAACTTATTTGTGCGGTCACAATTGAGAGCAGTGCGGTGAGAGGTGTCTGCAGCTCCCAACAGGTCAGTACTAGCAATATTTACTAACAGAAAGTTAGCATAGAAGCTAGGGAATAGTCATGTTTCATATTCAATTGTATGACAGTATTTTTTTTTAACAACCTCATCTGTCAAGGAAAGCATTTTTCATGTTGGGGCTCTGTAGTTCAAAAACTTGGCATGATAGAGAAAACCTGAGATCACTTTTGGATTCCACATCCAATAATTACCGGTAGTCAACATAAAATGTGCTCCCCAGTGTTATTTTAATAGTTTTCGCTTTAGAAAATGATGATGATATGACATGAATTTTAAGGACAAAATTCAGCCAAAGTAATTGTTTCTCAAGGTGCGTGGTTTTGTTTGCATCTAAATACTCTGCTGAATCTGGCAGATTGTGTTTTATTGATTGCATTATTGATCAATTTTTTCCATTTGAATACAATTCATATATTTTTATCTCTTCCCCTGAAGCACTTGTTGAACCGTATTGGCATGTGTATGAGCCACTTTGTGCTGATAGCATTCACACAAACTAAATGCATGTAACCTTTGGGTCACATAAACCCTGTGCATTAGTGCCTCTAAGGTCAAAAGGTCACATCATGAAGTCAGAAACCAAAAGTGACATCGAAACTAGAGCACAATACAAACCGTAGGGAGATTCCTACAACAGCAGTCAGCAGATCGCATACCTCACCCAAGGTCAACTACTCCTCATACACGCTTTTTCTCGCTAATTAGGATATGCCAGGTGAAACTGTCCCAGCTGCGTTTTTATCAAATAAAAAAACAAATGTAACTGAGTCCTACTTGGCACACACTCCAAACCCAAATATATCATAATATTTGAAAAGTTGTTTTTGAGTAACACTGACTATGTGTACATGCTGTCAATATTCAGGTTAAGGTAAAAATTCCGGTTTCTGAAATATTCGGGATAACTGTGCATTTCCCGTGGGTTTGCACGCCAGACGTACAGACCTATATACATGCACGAATATGTGCATGTATATATACACACACACTGTGGCATTTTTGCTGTAGAAACAGAAAACACTATAGCGAAAATCAATGTATTCAAGCTTGGCTCACCTAGCGAGTGGCAACGTAAAATGGCCGCCGCACATACTTTCTGTAATCAAAAGACCAAGATTCCTTGCGGCTAGAGCAGGCACAAAACACAAACTAATGTTCCTCTCAAAGGACGTATTCCAATCATGTTTATATGAGCAAATATTTGGGTTAAAAAAAGGGGTTACCCTCTTATTCTGCCTTTCAAAACCCAAATATTGCCAATATTTGGGTTTTTGAAGGGGCTACTGACTGCATGTAAACGTAGTCACTGCTAATTAACTCTTTGACTGCCAGACGTTTTCAGAAAAGGGATGCCGTGGGTGCCAGCCGATTTTAAGCATTTTGACTGATCTTTCAAGGTCCATAGAAAATTATGTGTTTGGACTATGGAAACACACATACTGCCAAAAAAAGATTGGACTCTCATCTTCCATCAGAAAAAAAAAAGTTTGTTTCTACCTTATTCCGTTTTTGAGTAATCAATAATAGAAAATTGTTAGTTTCACCGGTTTTGAAAAAAAACGTCTTTTAACGTCTTTGGCACTCCTCCATAGGATTTTACTAAACGTTATTTAACGTTTTTGGCAGTCAAAGAGTTAACTACGACCAAATCATAACCGCATGAATAATAAAGATACGTTTTTATTATTTTGACTGGAGGTTGCAGAAGTGCACAGAGTGAAGGATATTTGTAATATTTTTCCCCTGTGTAGCTACGCAAGATAAAAAAAAATACAAAATAGCTCAATATGATAGATACACTGTTGTAGTTTAGGGGGTGGGTAAGCACAAGCAGAGCAACAGCATAGTGCAATTCAATTATTATTAGTTCTAAACAATATTTGACTACAGGGAGAAGCGAATATTAGAAAACGCAAATGTCACCGCAGTGGTGGCGCATTGGAAACATTTCGCAATTCTCTAAATCTCTCCTGCCTCAGCAACAGCATTTGAGTGGCAGCGTTTTCAATAAGATGACGCTCTCTTCCATGACGCCTGATATTGATAACAAAAGTTGATTTTCAACACAAGTCCTAGACTTGTGTACTGACAGTAAGCACTAGAGGGGAAAACAAATGGGATTTTAAGTTCCAATTACATTAATGGCTTTTTGACAGGCACTCCAACAATGCACCTTACATATAAACTCTCCCTCCCTCTGATAAACACACACACACACACACACTTTGTGAACACAATGCAACTAATGATCCTGGATCTTCCATCTTTGCAATTGTGGTTGTGTGAATGACATGACAACAAAAGGAGGAGAAGGAGATAAGCAGTCCGGAGATAAACAGGAGAAGGTAAGGTCACACAAAAGAATACCTTTTGTTTTCTTTTTCTTTTTTTATGCCTCCTTTACAGGTGCACTCTCTTAAACCAAGCCCAACTGGACAGACTGTCACTGCTAGACAGAGTGTATGACAGGCTGGAAATTGTTTTAATATTACCTCAGACGAAGCCTGATTGGCAGTTCAAAGTCATAATCTAGTCGTATTTTATTTCATTCCTGTATTTGTGATTTGCCAAAGGCAACAGGACAGCGAGCATGTAAACCTCCAGAGGTTAACACAAACTTTCCCTCAGAATGGAGAAGGCATCGTTTCGAAATGTAAAGGCAGTTAGTGCATATGAATAACAGTGTCTGGACCTTGTAAATCATTTACAAGTAAAACAAACTTGAGGCAAGTGTCAGGATGATGGAAGCACAATTTATTGTGCTACAAAGTTAATTATGTGGATCATTGTGTTCCAAAAATAAACGGTTAAGTGTGCATCATTATGCATGGCAGCCAAGGTCATCAATCATTGAGCATCCTGACAAACAGGATTTCAACTCCTTCTGCCGCATAGCGGGCTTTTACACACTCATTCAACAGTTCACCTCCGAGACAAGATTGTCAAAGTCTGCTGATATGCAGTCATAAAATGGCGTAATCTTTCAAAGAATAAGCTATTTTGACAAGAGAAGTTCCTTACTTGTGTGGCCAAGATGATAGGGAGTAATTGAAGCCCAAAAATAGGCAACACAACCATCCCTATTCAACCATTTAAACAAGTACCAACCAAGACATGATGCAAAAATGTAATTGTAAGAATATTCTTAATCTCTTCATCATTTAGTGGCATATATTCATTAGTGCAAATCCATAAGAACCACATGATGACAACCATTAGTCAATTTTAGCCTCATTTCCGCAAAGCGCTTCAGTACGGAACCATGTAACACAAGCCTGATCAGGGTTTACCTGATCTGTATCGCACCACTTTTGGTGTCTAAACACCTTTTAATCCACACTCTTCAGAGGACCAAAAAAATTGAATTCTAGACATAATTGGGCTTACACCATGCATTATTCCATTCTTTAATATTCTCATGTATTTGAATTGTAAAAGGTCGTGTGTGTACCAGTACTAATTTTCAGTGTCATCTCTCTGCTTTTACATCATTGTGTTCTGGCAGTGCTTTTGTGACAAAGGTTTTTTTTTTTTTTTTCATCTCAGACAATAGCTGGCTTTGACTTAATTGATGTAATTAATGCTCATCAAGTTGAGTGTTTGCTGAACAACTTTAAACCCAAGTCTCTTGGCTTCTCTCAGGAGGGGAACTGTGAGAGCATGAAGCCCTTGAATTTTTTTTTTTTTGTCATGCTTCACGGGAACCCAGAAATGAGTGGAATAATTCGCAGCTCTTCAGCACGCTCAGAATAACTCAGTAAGCAAAGCTCAACTTTGTCTCTCCCTGTGGCTGGATTCCACCGCTACCAGTCAACCCTAGCTTCGAACCATTGTCCAGTTACAAGGACGCCCCGCCACCACCGCCGCTGGTATCATAGAAAATCATTTAGTAGCAGGTGATGCATGGTAGCGCAAGCACAATCATCCTGACTGCATGTCATGTAAAAGTGCCTGTTTACACTGTGGCTGTCTGTGTGTGCCGATGCTTCAGTGCGTGTACTGTCCTTGACGTGCCGAGCTCAAGCTGTCAGCAGGTGATTGGAGCAAAGCAGAGGAGAGTAGTGCGCAAAATCTTGACTTTGAGGGGGTTGAAGATATTTTGTGCTCTCTTCTCGGGAATTAAATAAACTCCTTGTGGCTAGTGGAGGCCGCAGCTGTGGAGTGTACAGGCCCCCGAAAATGCCTCTCTCCAAAAACAATCTCCACCGTATCTCCAAATCTTCCATCTCTGCCCCCTGGGCAGTGGATGAGACCAACAAAATCCTCTCGCTCTCTATTTGTTGTGCAAGTTTCATTTCCTCCCAGGAAGGGGGATGGCTTTGAATATTCAGTCATTTTTAAAGCAGCATGTAAGACACTCCACACTTTTTCTTTGATGAGCTTTAGTGGTAATCCTTCAAGGATACACCGCCCAAATCTGAGATAGCCCGAGACTACATGATACATACTTTATTGGTTGAGGAGTAAAACGGCTGGGTTTCAAAAGGCTAGAACACATCAGGTATATCAAGACGCAATCAAGAATATGGAATCCTACACACTATCCACACGCACACCTATAGTAATAAGCAGCAGGGACACAATCTCAACGCCCAGCCTTGGCTCTAACCAGCTGCCCCACCTACAGTGTAATTCACTCTTCAGGTAAAGCCGGGTGGTAGGCTTGACCCCAGAACTCCGGCTGTCATTCACTCCTGAGTCCTGACCTTTTATGTCTATTCAGTCGTGAGCGCAACATAGCGCCTCACCTGCCTCATGCTGTCAGCTCAGCATTTTAAAGAGCAATAAGGGATCAACACAGGTTCAGAGCTTCGCCAGCTTTGCCGCTAGTCTGTGCAATACACGCTAGATAAATCCAACACTGAGTGGGTGATGATGGGTTTTGACGTCAAAATATTTTCAGCCATACGTTTGTGTTGACCAGGGAAAAAAAAAAATTCAGAAGCCGTTCAGGGATTCAGCAAAGTCCCATGATAATTTAGGAGGACAACGTTCAAATACATGTAAGCAGTGTTTTTGGTCCGGCCAATATCTGTGTGAAAGTCCACAGTGAAGCACTTCAAAACTGTTGATGTGCCCTATCACAGCTTGTACTCAGGCGAGCTTAGAAGTAAATCATTCAAAAGGTTGAGCACTTCTTTCATTTAAACTGTACGTTCACACAACAGGTCAGTGTATTTTCACTTTCAGTAAAAAACAAAAACAAGCCTTCAAACAACTTCAAAAAGGTGTCTTGTTTTCAGAAAATTTTACAAGGCTTTCTAGTTATTCACGTGATAGCCGTGCTGTATTTAAAAGGGGGACTCAACCCCCCCAAAATACTTTACAATATGTTCTATGCGCCCCCACTAGTGTGAACACAGAATTCTGATTAATAGTACATTTGTGGAATATGGAGGAGGGGGCGGCCATTTTGCCAATTGCTGAAAATGACATCACAGTTAACAACCAATCACAGCTCACCTGCTTTCTAAGTTTGGTCATGTGATGTTCACAAGCTGAGCCTTGATTGGTTGTTACCTGGGCCCTGAGCAACTGTGATGTCATTTTCAGTTGACAGCAAGTGACAAAATGGCCACCCCCTGAGATGCATACAAATGGGTGGATTTTGATGCTTAATTCATATTTCAAAAACACAATGTTAATTAGAATACTATGTTTAGACTAGTGGGGGCTGCGTAGAACACATTAATAAGAAATGTTTGGGTCTCTGCTCTTAGTTCAACTGCATTGACATTTTTGCTACACTAGATTGTGTTGATGTTGACATGCCCATTTCCTTAAAAAAGAAGCAGTTAGCCGTAGGCACTTTTATGAGATGTCTACGTTCAATGCCATTTAGGGGGGGGTCTCTGTATCAAATGTTTTCCTGTTGCATGTCTTCTTTGCCTTTGGTCTACTGTTGCTATCCTGTTTTCTTTTCTTTCATTACACAGCATCGATAGATCATTTGTAAAAGGGAGCTGGTACAACCCTTAATAAATAGATAAAAAGAGAGATAAATATGTAAATAAATAAATAAATCCACCTAGAAAGTAACACTGACCTTGAGGACGGTGTTACCACAGTCTAAAGTTAGCATTCCAGGAAGTTTTCTAAACGCTGTTAATTGTGTCAGAATGAACAAATACGGGAAGAGCAACGCCAGAAAGCTGTGGGGTTGAAAACCTGTGATAAGAAACACAAAACTACTAATATGACAAGGAGCTGAGGGTGAAAATTTAAATGTATGTTCTACAGCTCTATGATCGCAAGTGTTACAGTAAGTAGGTTTTGAAAACGTCAAATACTGTAATTGAATTTTTTTTCAACATTACTGAGTTATAGCACGATACAAATAAAAAGAAGACACACACTTGTTTTAGAAAAGTTTCATACCTTTTTGAAATGTGTTCAGCTCCACTGAATTATTAAAATGGTCAAAAATATTACCATTACAGCCAAAGTGTGCATTATATATTTGCGAGGACTAGACAGACTGTCTCCTCTGAGTATTTCAGTCATTAAAGCAATGGCCGCCACAGTGCTCTTTTATCCGTTGATTTAACGTCCAGTAATATTAAAACAAATGAGAATGAAGCCCCATTTTTACGGGGTCATAAAAGCTTATCAGAGCTTTAGCACAGCATTCGTCTGAACTTTTCTTTTTCCCCACCTTCCATCAAAAAAAAAAAAGTCCTTTTGTCCAGCAAATATGTTGACCTTTACAGAATGGCGTTTTAGAGGCTGCACATTTATGGCGAGATATCAACTATTCTTATTTATATATTCACTGCTTCTTCACTTTTCCTTTGGCAAAGCTCCCTAAACTGGGCAGGACAACATCATTTACATAAACGCACATGGCAGTTGAACACACAGGAGGCAGGCCAGCTAATAACAGTCCAGTCGGCTTCTGACAGCTCGCTTTGTACGAGGTGGAAATTCTAGTTCGGAATTGACTCGTGCACACGAGCGCGCCAACACAAACATCAACAGTTCCGGGCATGAGGAATAGGAGGTGCAGGGAGAGTGTGTCAGATTAGAGTCCATTGCACAAATCTTCCACTCACTGTGGGAGATTTGGCCTCAGGCCACGTTCCAGATTTGGGGGGGGAGTTCCACGTGTTACTACAGTTAGAAAGCTTATCAATTCTACTATGCTTCTGTTCTTGCTTTCCTGACCGCAATCAAACTGTATAAAAAAATATAAAAAATTTAAAAAAAAGAATATCATTGAAAAATGATTGATAGTTAAGTTTTTTTTTTTTTAAGTACATTTCCCATCTTTTCCTCAGGGCTATTTGCGATACTTAATTAGCAAAATGTCTTGATGAAATGAATTTCCTTATGCATAAGAAATGTGATAATTGCTTTGAATTTGATACAAGATAATTACATTACTAGGGCATTCAAGACAAAAGGATTAAATGGTAGACACTTTGTCCTGCTCTTGATTTATACTTTTTTTTTTTTTTCCATACACATGCCCAGCTTGCAATCGGACAGCTTGTTTTTGAAGAAATAAGACTGTTAAATTGAACTATTAGGTTTTTGGTAAGAGATTAGCTGAATGAAGTGTGGTAAGCTAATCGAGCAATTTTAAAGAGAATTTTGGAGGCTCATTATTAAAGGAAAAATTAACTCTTTAAATGTAAGCCTTTGGGCCACAATGCTCTATGCCTTGGGAACTCATAACCCCTAACTCGGTGATTCTCAAGAAAAAAATATTTCACGCGCCCCGACACTCCATCATGATTATAACAAGTATAATTTGGCTATAAAATTGTTATAAATTCACCTCTGCAAAAATACAGAAATACACCGTTACTATGAACAAGAATAACTTCATGAACACTGTTTTTTAGTCTGTGACTTCAAAGATTTGAAAGGCATCAATTTGCCTCAAATTAAAAAAAACAAATAAATGAGAGCACAACTGCCAACTACTGTAGTGCATGTGTAATGACACTTTATTCTTGTACGCAACAAAAAAAGCATGTTTCCCGGGGTCACATGCATTGAGTACTCGGTACTGCTATCGGTCAGGGGGAAAAAAATGGTACCAAACATTCCTATATTCAACACAGCCTACTCCATTTAATAGCTCATCTGCTCTTAGTTCACGTTCATTTCTTTATTGATTGTAATTTTCTTTTTATCTGGTTGCAATATTGTTCCTGGTTTTTTTTTTGTGTAGTTTGTAGCCTATATATGGACCTATGTTTTATTTTTTTTATCTACTGTATTTGTATCACACACATACACACACACACAGACAGTGATTTAATGTCTGTGTGCTCCGTTGCCAACCGTAGGCAGCGCAGATCTGTAGAAAACAGGCTTAGACACACAGTTCTGCACGAAAACCCTTCTTTTCCATGAGCTGATCCTTCTTTGTTCTGCATAAATGCCAATTACATAATTCTCTCTGGCATGCAAATCAGATTAGATGGGGCCATGGCAGATCACCTATACTGCTCAGTCTCGAGCTGCCTTCAAATCCCCAAGACGAGAATTTTGGGACTCCTCACATTGATGCATTTAATTAATTTGGTTTTCACTCAAGATGTAACAAAGGAAATATTTTTCATCATTTAAAAATCAATAATGATGTAATTTAGCATTTAAACGGCATTGGCAAGCCTTAGTCTCAGGTAGATGAAAGACATCTCTTTCAGAAAGAAAGACATCTTTAGCATGCATGGTGGTATTTAATAAAAATACATATTTTTTTATACAGTGAAATATCAAGGGTATTATCAAATGTTAGAGATGTCCAGGAGTATACATGACATACAATATCAAGGGGATATTTGTATTCTGGGAGGAGACATTGACATTCAGCTGGAAGGGAACTAATGCAAATTAGCAAATCGAAGGAAAGTGACACTTTGCTGCTGGCTGTAGGAAGTCATCAGGAAAAATGTTGCATAGTGCAGTCAGGAAAACAGAAAAATTGGCTCTTGGTATGCTGTTCTTTGTGCGTGTGCGTGCGTGTGTGCGTGTGTGTGTGTGTGTGCCCAGGGAACTGAAGAGCAGAACAAACCACAAGTTGCCTGATGGCACAAGACCCTTCTCAGTGTGAACTCTGAGAATACAGGGACAGCTGGTGTAGATGACAAGGGAAAAAAAAAAAAGAGGGAAAATATTTTTTTTCATGGGGTGCAATGTATTACCCCCAAAAGTTTCTTCAAAGTCAGAGGAAATTTATTCCTATGCATTTTTGTACAGCATGCATTTGCATACATCTCAACAGACTATCAGAAATCAGAAAATATTCCACTTTAAAGCAGGTAACAAATTGTTGTTGATACATTGAGATGTTTTTGTTGGGAAGAAAAGCAAAATGAGGCTGCAGGCAAATTTCTGACTTTGCCCAAGTACGCAGTGCAAAGGCCAGAGAATATATGAGCATGTTACATTTTGTATTAATAGATGCACAGCCACATTCCTCCAGGCTCTCTTTTGTTAATGTGTTAAGACCGCTGACATTAACTTGATAGTTGACTTCAATCTCAGCATATTAAAATGTTAAGCTAGACTTCATTATGAAGATAAAACATGAATAGCAATTGTTTGCAAGAGTTTCGACTCAAGTCAAAAGTGACTCACTGACATCCTCAAGATATATATGGGGTTATATTGCAAGTGATACAAATCAGTTGTTTCGCAACCTTTATCGACTCATGGCACTTATTTTATATTACAAAAATCTCATAGCACCTCACCAAACAAAAATGTATAAAGACTGAAACAATGGTGATCTTGTCTCGATTTAGTCACAAATCGAATTTGGGCCTGTTTGGCAAAACACAAGGCCAATATACTTGCAAGAAGCCAACAAGTGGATACACAGATTGTATTGAATTGTTCTGCCAGTCAGGGGCGTAGCCAGAAATTTTTCATTGGGGTGGCCAGGGTGAAACCATGACTCATATAGGGGTGGCCATAAGTTCCTACCTGAAATGTCTAAAGAGGGGTTTCTTAACCATGCAGCCATACCGTCCGCATGCCGACCTCGCGCTGTGAGCGCCGACGAGTGGGCTGCGTACAATAATATGTTACGAATTCAATGCGTTGGAGCTGTTCCAATTGTCAATGAGTTGCTCAGTTACAATAGAGCTTTCTGCCACTTGGCAGCAATTAGGCAAATGTCAGTTACTGACCTGTACACAATAAGTAGAAAAGGAAACCGAACCTCGAAATTCACGACCAAGTATAAATTATTTTATTTTTTTTAACTTTTCTGTACAAGATTGATACATCACATTTCTTCTTTTTGTGTCTAATTTTACACACATTTATTTGTCCAAAAATACTGAACATTGAACATACAGACGTTCCCCTACTTACGAACATTCGAGTTGCGAACAACGGTACATACGAACATTTCTGCGCGTACAGTATGTCGAAAAATGTTCGGAAAGAAATGCTCTAAGTTAGATTTTGTATTGCGCGTAGTGCTTCTTTCCGCCGCTAATACCGACGATTGCCGCTGTGAGAGCTCATTGGAGGCTGAGCAACGTGGCGAGGAGGAGGAAGAAAACGCCGGTCCCCATGAAGCAGGAAATAACTTTTGAAACCGATTCCAGCGACGACGAAGAATCTCTCATGATATAAAATCCTCCTCTTCCTCCTCCTCCATCATCTCCTTAAGCATCGAGTACATCTTCCAAAAGTAAGTTAAACTTCATTTTATTCATCTTATTACGTACATGTACATACTGTGTGTGTCTCTCTCGCTCTCTAACATACGTAGTACAGTACAAGTACTGTACGTATTCTCTCCATTTTATTAATTTTTTTTCAGTACAAACCAATGCAGGTTACTTGTACAAGCCTTAAACATACTTATATAAACCTTCAATATACTTATATAGGCTTTAAACATAAATTATAATACAAAATATAGCACTGAAGCAACTTACGAACAAATTCACCTTACGAACGATCGTCCGGAACGTAACTCGTTCGTAAGGTGGGGAGCGTCTGTACAAATAAATAACAAAAACTAGTAAATTACCGATATGCCTTGTCATGGACTAACATAGGACTAACATAGGCTGACATTCACATGACAACCGTGTGTAAAAACACACACGCAGATGCGACACAGTTGTTTATATATATATATATATATATATATATATGCTGAGATATCAATTATTTAGTAGGCATTGACAGCTAAACAGCAAAAGCTAAAAGCAAAAACAGTCCACTTTAATTAAACCAAAAATCATATTTCATTGGATAAAGTCAGTGGAGGCATATAATTTGATGTTTACTTAGAATGTAGTAGAATCAATAAATGAAAGAGTTTTCAGAGGGTGCAGTAAACGAGTGGAAACCTTAAATTGCAGCGACAAGACCCTCCGTGGTTTCCTTTCAATTGGGAAAACTCTGCCAGCAGAAGTTCAGTCCAAGTAAATTCATTACTACAGTTTGTGTTTGGGCTTTTAAGCACTGTGAATCTTTTTTTTAAGATCACAACCAAACAGCCAAAAACTTACATAGATGTCACATATTTTCAGTCTTATTACAGATCAATACTAAATAATGACATTCCATTTTATTCAGGTCAAACAATAAGCCATTTTCTTCATGTCTTGCTGTGATGCTACACTGCGCACACACTGTAAACACACCTGTCACCTTCCCAACACAGCGCCGTTAAACTGAGACGCCTTGGCTATACCTTGGTATCATACAGCTCTGGCTGCATGCAGCGTGGCACAATTAGGCTAATTGTGCATGTAAACTAGCTCTTAACTGCTGTGTAGGTCTGCTGAGAACGAGCTAAGCCCATGACAGCGTAAAAGAGCCTCATGACAAGACATTCGCTGGAGCACCGAGCACGAGTGCAAAAATAAATGATTTGACTCACTGCTCAGCACTGTGTTGCTATTTAATTTGAGAGAATAAACACAGAGCACTTGAAATGTGGAAGAAATAAGGGCAACAAGATAGTGTCAATTTATGAAATCTGGACATAAAATTGCATACGTATGAAATCTAGCAAGGTTGATTACATCGGGGTTGTGCACATACAGTAGTATCAGGCTGTCAAATATAACAATAACACACTTCACAGTGCCTGTAAAAGCAAACATTTTCCACCATTTTCACCTTGCCTCATTTCTGTACACTGTGGAGGTAACGCAGGGAGGGACAATTTTACACCATGGCCATAACAGCGGTGGGATGTCGTCTGCGTCAAATTGTACAACCGGGCTGTGAAGTATGAAAGAAACACACCCATGATTCAAAATTTGTTGTCCTTTATTCTATTAGGCAGTGTGTATGAACATTAAAAATGCTAATATCAATGGCAACTGATTCCCTGGAAAAAAAAAGAAGCAGATTACGCCGATTAAGTATCAAAATAATGACACTCGGGTACTGTACGCAATGCATGCGGTAACATGGCACTGTTCATTTTGGATTTGTTTCCAGGAAAAAGTATTGCCATAATTTACGAGTAGAAGGCACTTCTAACCATCTCAGGTTTCATACTCTTTCTTGGAGAAAGAAAAAAAATATATTTCAAAAGATGACAAGCGCAGCCAATACAGTATGTGTACGGTAGAATGGTGTGCAACCGATCCATTACAGTGGAATCATGAATGAAAGTCATGATGGATGCTCACTAAAATTGATGTGGACGTATGTAGGTCATGTGTTAATCATAGTCTGAAAACATTAGAACAAAAGTTGTTTTTTACTAGTGCTGTTAAAGTGAAAGCGTTAACTCATTGATTCATCGCACAAAAAAATCCTCGCAGATTAATCACACTAAGAATTTTCACCACAGATGATCCTTTAGCTTGACAGCGGATGTTTACATTAAAAAGGTAGCACAGGTTGTGTTTGAGCAATAAACATAACTACCACATGCATTAAAGTAGAGCATTTAATAAATGTTAGCATGTGACATTCCAAATATTTAATAACTCATTTTTCTTTAATTAGCCATGTAATTAATTGATTAGAAAAAGAGGATAAAACTAAAATGTTGACGACGTCCTCATAACATGTAGAAAGAATTAACGCATAACAGGTGCTCTTCAAATTTGTCAAATGTTGATAAATTTATTTGAATTTAATGAAGTGATTAATCAGAATAAATCAACATTCTAAGATGTGATTAATCTGATTTAAAAAATAATAATTGTTTGACAGCTCTAGTTTTTACTCTATTCACGGTGCAAGTTTGGCTCTCCGAGTTGGCTCGTAGAGAAAAAAAAACATTGTCACATACTGTCCAAAAACATAGACATAATATTTGGTGACAATTGGTCATGTAGACATGTGATAATCATAGTCTGAAAACATTAGAAATACAAAACTTTAATTGTTTTTTTTATTCTATTCACGTCCTAACCTTGGCTCTCCTAGTTGCCTCACAGATGATTCCCCAAAAATTTGACCAATTACCACCAAATTGTCTGTGTACATGTGTAGACGTAATAATCATAGTCTGAAAATATTAGAATATCTTTTGGATCATAACGACGTGGGAAGCACATGTGTCTTTCAATCAGGCCACATATATTGCACGCAACTACGTCACAAAAAGGTCTGGCTATTGATATGTAATCAGCTTAAACCTTTTGTCAGGGAATCAGATTTGTTTATTACAGCCTAATAGAACGAAGAAAAATTGATTCTGAATCACGTGTTCCTTTAATACTTCTATTGTCACTGTCCAAGAATTGCATATGTCCTACCGGATTCTTTGTTTTTTTTTTTTTTTTTTTTAGAGCTCAGTATTGTTCATTCGATTTGACATCATCATTGCTCTCCTTTTTAAAAAAAAAAAAAAAATTATGTTTTTTTTTTCTCATTTTTCTTTCTTTCTTTTTTTTTTTTTTTAAATATATATATACATATACACACCATTAAAAAAATCCCATACTAATAATATAATATAATAAATTGCCAAATGCAGAAACATCAATGTAAGTTATCACGATGTGGTGGCTCTCGCTAACAGACAGAATTAAGTTAAAAAATTCTATATACCTAGACCATGTTTCTATAAATTTTGATATTTGTTTTTTATTTGAGGCAGATATTTTTTCCATTAAAATGTGATTTATGAGGAGGTTAGACCATTGGTCGATATTCAGAGTTTGTTTATTTTTCCAGTTAACAAGAATTGCTTTTTTAGCGATAGTAAGGGCTACAAGTGTAGATTGAAATTGTTTATGTGGTAAGTCAGTTGTTGTTAGGTCACCTAGCAAACACAAGTTTGGAGATAAAGGTATCCTACAGTCCAAAATAGCGGAAAGTTTTTCTAAGACTTTAGTCCAGAAATACATAACCAGAGTACATAACCATAAAGCACGAACATAAGTGTCTGCAGTGTTTTGTAAACATTGGAGACAAATGTCGGAGTCTGAGAGTCCCATTTTCTTCATCATATATTGAGTAATGTATGTTCTATGTCCTACCGGATTCTAACGTTTAGGATGGCTTGGCAGGAGTGTGCTCAACACTTAAATTTAAAAAAAAAAAAAAGTCCTATAAAACTGCAAAGTGTTTTACAGTCATGTTCTACCTCATCAAGGTGAAATTTACAGATTAGAGGACTAAACGCTGCATGAAAAGAGAAGCTTGTGACACTCAAATGTGGGGACCGAATAAATACCCCACCAGCAAGAAGCTTCTTTAAAAAAAAAAATAAAAGACGAGAAACATCTGAAACACAGATGTCTAGCAGATGTTCCTCATAACGCTTCACTTTCCTCAAAAATGATGAGCAGTCGCTCTTCTATTCATATGCATAATCAGGCTGCCCAATCCCAAACTATTTCCCGCCACAGATTTTTTTTCTCCCAAGCAATCAATTTACCTTGGAGAGAGATAAACGTTTAAAGAGTCACATAAGAGGCGTGCTGAGGAAAAGGTGATACGAAGAAGAAACTGCCAAGACAGAAAAGAAGCAGTTGGGGGAATAGCTGGATAATTTTGGTATAAACACACAAGTATGCCTAGGAAGGCTTGACCGAAGCTCATTCCCATCTAAAGCTGAGTTTCCCTCCACTGCAGGAGGGACTTCCAACACCTTCAGCCGCAATATAAATGTTAATAGAGTTCAGGGTAGGAAAACGAGGCATAAACAAACAAATGTCGTATTCCATGCTTTGGGGCAGCGGGAGGGCCCGGCCACTGAGCGGCATAACTGCGCGTGTTCATGCGTGCTCATTTGAGCGTCTGCATACGCATGTCTAACGGGAATGAGGACGAGGGAATAAACTAGGGCTTCTCATACAATCGGCTACAGTGGACCTCCAGCGGTGGAGCCTCAAAATCCATTTTCTATAGACGACACACACACACACACACACAAAAAAAGAAAAGGAAATGGCTTTGAGGTTCAGCAATACTTGGAAAATGAATCCTGAAACCATAAAATACACACTGAGCATCTAAAAGGAAAACTCAAGTGGGCTTTATGCTAAAGCGGGTGCTCTCGAAAATGTATAAATATATATATATATAAACCATACAGCGTGTGTCAGTGAACAACAAAGCTATTGGATGGCACTAACTGCTGAGGTTGAACAGTCTTTGTGCATTAGAGCAGGGAAAAAAAAAAAAAAGAGAGCAGGATGAAGGGTAGGTGGGTGGTAAACACACACATCTTCATTCGAAGCACACAGTCGGTCGCAACTCTCCGTCCGGCCTTGTTCAAAGGGCTGGCAACCTTCAGACCAATTAGACATCACAGGGCGGCCTGCACAGCGCCCAGCTTTCATAAGAACGCCTTTCTATGAATTTTTAATCGGATATAATTTCGGGATTTAAATAAAGATCAACTTCTTTCCGGCTGCACTGCGCCGACGTGTCTGGCTCAAGTGAGTTTGCATGAATGTGCTCATCTGTTTCGCTGGCTGTCTATCGCCGCTATAGCCGTCCTCCTTCCCCGCCCGCCTTAATGTTTCCTGCCCCCCCCCCCCCCCCCCCCCACACCCACCCAACCACCTCCCCCCGCTCCCACCTGCCAGCGTTATGGGCAGACGCCCGGCAGGTTGTCTAACCCCGGGCAGAGAATTTCCTGACTGACTGGTTGGCTGGCTGAGTGGCAGCATGTGAAGAGCAAGAGACAGATCTGCAGGGAATAACTGACAGATGTAATTAATGAGGTCATACTTGGAGCTGGCAGTCCCCTTCATATCCAATTTCTGACGATCACAACTGAACACACCTGCACCTCACACAGCCAGAATATCCCATTCCCCAGACAAAGAGAAAGATAGATGTAAGGTGTATTTTTAGACTACAATGTCCCTAAAACAGAATAGGCTGTTTTTGCACAAATTCCCCATGATCGCAACATGCTAATGAATGTTTTTTATCATTTCCTCAGGACAGGAATGTCCAAATGTATTCCTTCGAGGGGCGCATACAGATTTTTTTTGGGGAAGGACACGGTTACTCTAGCTATAAAATTTTAAGTAATGGCATAAGTAGAATTTATGACTGGCGAGTTGTGTGTGCCGAGCACATACTGCGTTTCCTCAGTGGAAATGTTCACTAGATCGGTGAAGTGTGTCAAACGAAATTGTGCGGCTTGGTGGTCATGTGGCAATAGTAAAGTTAATTATAGCTACTGTACGCTATGGCACGGCCATTTTTTTTTTTCACAAAGGGAGAAAGGAGGCATCTATTTGATGAGGGCTTTTGGTTAAGGAGACTGTGATTAATTGAGGTAGGTCTATGATAGCAATGGCCACGATTTAAGGACGGACGGTAGTAATGAGTATTTGCTTTCTCAAAATTGTCAAAAGCTTAGAGTTATAAAAAGATGCAGGAGAGAAAAAAAAGGCACATTGAGTTATAAGTTTTAACATTTTGCTGTCTGTTGGAGATGCGATGCAATATAATTGAATTCTGCTTTAAAAAATGAAAATAAAAGACTATTTAATCAGTATTTTTATATGAACACAATTTTTTAAATGAAAGATAATACTTTGCTGAAAATTTTACACTAAAAACAGTTGAGTCAGAAATAAACCAAATTACGTCATAAAGGGACTGAATAAGCCGCAAAACAATACAAAAATTGGTGTTGCTACCAATAATTTAATTTTGTTTGGATTAAACAACCCAAAAAGTTGAGTCGGTTCTTTTTTTTTTTTTTTTTACCCAATTCATTTGGTTCATTCAATTAAAACAAAAAGTTGGATCAAATGAATAACACACAAAACAACCCAAAAATTGGGTTGCTATGAGGGTTATTAAAAAGTTAGGTCAAATGAATAATTCACAAAACAACCCAAAAATTTGGGTCTGTTAATATTTGACCCAATTTAATTGGGTTATTCGATTAACCCACAAGGTTGAGTCAAAAGAATAACCCAAAAAATCAGTTACTTTGTGGGTTATCAATTTAATTTTGAGTCATTTCACCCAAAAAGTTAGGTCGGTTCATGTTTGACCTCATTTGGGTTATTTTAGACCCAACTGTTTTTAGAGTACAATGCCCTGAGAGATGTTCCACAGAAATAGTTAGCATTCATAAATATCCCGCCATTTTACTTGACCAGGTTATATTATTTGATGCACTAATGCACCTTTGGGGCGCATCTATTATCGACACAAACAGACAAACAGCCCTTGTCACGTTTCACTGGGGCTCCCTTGCTCACGGCTAATAGATGAAAATATGTATTGAGGTCAAAGATTTAAGGCCTCCCTCAAGATCTTGTCAGTCTTCGCTCTTCATCTGTGCAAACATGAAAACAAACACGTTCCAAAGGGTGCATGTTGCTGTGCAGATACCACACATTTTCAGAAAAAAAAAAAGGTTTCTAAGAGCATGTGTGCATTTACACTCACTGCCATTTCCCCCCCCCGTCTGTGCAGATGGGGCTGACCAACCAATGCGGTTCCAATGGAACACATACTTACCGTGCAAACAAAGGACAGCCTTGGCAGTGCTCTTGTTATCCATCGCCTCTTCAGTCTTGCATAAATAACTCTTAATAAATAGCATCATCATGTCAGAGAGCTCTCAGCTGCACAGCTTCCCCTGCAGCTGCCACCTATTTTTTCCCCACTCCGCTTCTGCACTTTTAGCCATACTTGTTTAGCATTTTCGCCTCGCTTAGCATTAGGGAATCCAAAATGTTTTGAAACTTGTGGTCTGGCGATGCTTCAAGGGTGCAATATGCCGTTTTTTTTTTTCCGGGTGTGTGATTGCTACATAGAAAACTGGCAAGCTGGCGTAAATATAAAACCACTCCGATGGACCATCTTTGCCCTACAGTGAGGTCTTAGCAACCTGATTAGAGTGGTCTATTTTAGGATGACAACACCTACTACAAGGCACAGTCAATCACTGTATGGTTGGATGAGCAAGCAAACAATATAAGCCCTGTTCCGTGACAGCCCTGGTCCACATGTCTAAATTGAAATGAAAGCTTGTAGCAGATTTAATCATTGCATAATTCTATTCATTTATAGCAGCTATAAATGCAGCTGACTGTTGTGTTTTCTATGTCCTCTTCATTTTAATCAATAGTACTCACGTTTCAGTTGCGGTAAATGCACTTAATTGCACCCAATTATAAACATCACTGTGTGAATAAACAGGTGGATTCATTTTGGTGGAAGTGAAAACGCTTGTGTTTCTCATTTCTGAGCCCGTCACAGCAAGCAGCGTTTCTCGCCTTTTCTAAGACCGACAGAAATGCTGACTTCCTTAACGTTCAATTTACATTCCATCACTCACCTATGCTCATGAGCTTTGGGTAAAATGAGATTGGTGGCTGGTCTGGAAGAAACATACAGTAGTTTAGCTCTAAGAATCTAAGCACATCCATCTGGTAAATCGGCCTCTACTCCACGTTACAGTGACTCAATATCACCTTGAGGAAAAAAAAAATAGTTAATATGGCACGGGTGAATGAAGCCAGCAAATTATATTCTTATAAATTGCAGCTCCAAGGGGTATTTAAGGGTGTTTAGGGGTTCATTTTGAGAGTCGCGCCGAAAACGAAATCTCATGACATTTCATGGTCTTAACCTTTGCATACTTGAATGCAGGGGCGGAGCTACGTGGTGGCCATGGTGGCCCATGGCCACACTCTGGCCACCCCACACATATAGTAGGAAATTTTGATACTTGTAACTTTCCTGACATTCTCACATTGATGGCGTATTCACATAGGTAATGTTATGCAGCTGGCAAGGGATCAATTCCCACTTGGTTCACTCTCAACAATAACTGTTGTTGCATTGTGTTTGTATCTAAAATCTCCTTTCTATTTGTTCTACTTTTTTATACTGAACGTGCCAAACAGACTGATTCAAATGGAAACGACCCCATGGAAACTAAAATAATCAAGCAACCTGATCATCATTGTGTCCATGCAAGCTCCATTTGGATGTGCAGTTCACCAGGATTAAGATGTTGTAGTTGAAAGTCTTTCTGCAGTCCAATACAAATGGAGTTTAAGTCAGTACCAATAAAAAAGGTTTGAACTTGAAGCTAGATCAATGTAAGAAACAAATGTAGTACGGCTTTGTTTTCTCTTCCTTTATGTGTGCTTCTCTATTTTTCATTCGATGAAAAAAATGCACATCTGAGGTGTCATTGTTTTAACAGTTATTTGGCATTCCCATTTTTACTTATCACATTCTACCCTCAAAGAGCAATGTCACGTTTTATCTTACCAGTGCACAAAAGCGGATATCTCATTTATCCAAACCCTTCCATTTTTCTGTGTATGTTTCCTGTCACCAGGTACACACACACAACCTCCACTTACAGTCTGTTTAGAGGGAATTCTACAGAAAAATATGCCGTCTCTGACAAATCAAGCTTACTATCACTACGCTTACATGCAGGCCATAACCCTTTTAAAACCTGGGTTTTTGTAAGGGCATGTA
The DNA here is from genome assembly GCF_051991255.1 of Vanacampus margaritifer. Lineage (NCBI taxonomy): Eukaryota > Metazoa > Chordata > Actinopteri > Syngnathiformes > Syngnathidae > Vanacampus > Vanacampus margaritifer. Next base: position 7,510,619 of record NC_135447.1, on the reverse strand, counting down.
AACACGCGCAATAACCCAAATATTCCCTTATTCGGGTTTTTGCTCATATAAACGCAATCGGAATGCTTCTATTTTCTTCTTCATGTTCTTTTCTCCTTCTTCTTCGCTTATTTGAATTTGCAAGGAATCTTGGTCTATGTAGTAACGTCCCTATTCGCTAAAGGGGCGTTGCTTGAATACGTCGATTTATCCGTTGCATTTTCATGTTATTTTGTGTCTCTATGGCGAAAACGCCACAGTTTGTGCCTATATGCACATACAGACGCTCCCCTACTTACGAACATTCGAGTTACGAACAACGGTACATACGAACATTTCTGCGCGTACAGTATGTCGAAAAATGTTCGGAAAGAGATGCTGTAAGTTAGATTTTGTATTGCGCGTAGTGCTTCTTTCCGCCGCTAATACCGACGCTTGGCGCTGTGAGAGCTCATTGGAGGCTCAGCAACGTGTCGAGGAGGAGGAGGAGGAAGAAACGCCGGTCCCCATGAAGGAGGAAATAACTTTTGAAGCCGATTCCAGCGACGACGAAGAATCTCTCATGATATAAAATCCTCCTCTTCCTCCTCCTCCATCATCTCCTTAAGCATCGAGTACATCTTCCAAAAGTAAGTTAAACTTCATTTTATTTATCTTATTACGTACATGTACATACTGTGTGTGTGTGTCTCGCTCTCTCTCTCTAACATACGTAGTACAGTACTGTACGTATTCTCTCCATTTTATTAAAAGTTTTTTTCAGTACAAACCAATGCAGGTTACTTGTACAAGCCTTAAACATACTTATATAAACCTTCAATATACTTATATAGGCTTTAAACATAAATTATAATACAAAATATCGCACTGAAGCAACTTACGAACAAATTCACCTTACGAACGATCGTCCGGAACGTAACTCGTTCGTAAGGTGGGGAGCGTCTGTATACAGAATTATATAAGTCCGTGCTTCTGCCGTGCAACCCACCAGAAATACTCAAGCCGCTGTACACAAACATGACGCTCGCACAGCGGAAACGCCGTTATTTACGTAATTACGTTGACTGCGCATCGCGGTCTCAAACGGGATATTCCAATCGAGCACAAATAACATGTAAACGAGAGGAATTCGGTCCGCCACGTATGTAAGCAAGTAACCTTGATTGTTTCACAAAGCGGAATTCTGACCTTAACCCGAATATTGACTGCATGTAAACCTAAATCTATGTGTTTTAGGGAAAAGGTTACCTTAAAACAGAATTCAGAAGCCGTAACAATCAATTAGCACTTAAGCTAAATGAGATCAAATGACATTAAAAAGACAATGCAAGCAGTCAGAAGGCAGTGCAGACAGCTTCATCTTCACCTGCATATGCTCAAAATTATCTTCCTCTCACCAGTATTTCCTCTTTTCTCTTTTCTTCCCTTATATAGAACTATTTCTTTCACTGTAGAGTAAAAAAAAAAAAAAAACACTGCTTCAGACCTTGACTATGTCCAAGTTATTTTTAGAAAGGAGTTCCACAACAGATATCCGTTGTCCAAAGTTGGGAAAAAAAAAGATGATAACAGGTCATTAAAAGCAAAAGTGGCAGTTCAAGCTAGACTCTAACAAAATACACTCACTTAGTACCTGAACCCCGTAGGTCACGACACCTCTTAATGTTGCAAGGTAGACAATGAGACTATATTAAATGCTCAGCAACAGGGTTTTTAAAGTGCGATGAATCCCGCAGGATCAACTTGAGTTAGAGGCTGCAAAGGATTGTATCCATTGGTCGGTGATGAATGATGGTACCCAGTGTACTGGCTATGAGAGCTTATAGTCCCATTAGACTGTAAGTACAGAGGAAGGGTCAAAGAAAACTGTGCCTTTCCTGGCAAAAAAAAAAAGAGAAAAACAGAATGGGCTGGCTGCAAAGGCCAGAAAGATTCATTTATCTAACATGATGAGTCTTGGATGGTATAATTAGGCCTCCTGACACAGAGAACCGCTCTACAGTGCACTATGAGCCCTTTATGGGGGAAAGGAATCTCTGTGATGTGCTTGTTGAGGTTGGTTCTAAAACAAAAGTTTTTGTGATACCACTGTTTACAGGCATGTATTTTTCTTAGGTGCCCCACTGGGTATGTGGGTGTTATTCTTAGGAGTAAGCAGGTGGCTTTTAGACCGAAATGCAGCTCTTACTGGCATCAGAGCGACCAGCCTCACTCACACTCTCTATATATAGCTCTTTTTCCATGGCAAGGCCATTTGTGGGGCAGAGTTCAGAAGAGTTCTAGCCTGAGGAGCTTTCTATTCTAAATGTCGGCTAAATTGTCACAGCCAACAACCTCTAAACAATGTAGAAAAAAAAAAAAGGCTAAATGCTCGGAATAAAGACTTTGCCATCCTCCCAGCATTGATAGGGTACATGTTAGTCAGCTTTCCAAGTGGTAAAATGGATCAGTCTGTGTTCAATTAGGAGGGACTGGCAAGTTGGATCAGAAAGCGTTACATAACTTTATTGACACAAATGTAAGAACTGCTCTCACAACCCCTTTAGGTGCCGATTACACAAGATCATTATCAACAGAAATGTATATTGGGAAAAAAATGTTACATGACCGCATCGTTTCCGGGAAAAAAAAAAGACCCTTTGAGAATGGTAAAATGTTCTGAAAATCACTTCTCTCTAAAGTCTTGAAACATTTTCTCACAATGCTACTGCATTGTAGTGTGAGTCTATTGTAGTCACATTGTGTTTCTTCACAAGTGTCATTGCCAAATACTGGCCCGACGTGCAAATTAAAATCTTTTCAGACATTTTTTAGGTCTGTGTGAACTGATGGGGGAAAAAAAGCATTCCCGTTTTCACGGGGTTGTTGTTGTGGGAGCATAACACATACAACAACAAAATTTAAAAATCCAAACATTTACATTTGAGGGACCAAAAAAACTATTATCCAATAGTTGTACAGAAAATGTAACCCCTCCAACACCAATATTTAGCTATTACAGACATTTTAAGAGTTCCTTCAAAATATGTACCATAAAATAAACACCTATGTATAATACGCTCCTTCAAAAATCACCCTTAAAAATCCTTTGTTTGTGTGTGGCAAAGTTACTCGATTTGCTGGTATATTTTATTATCAGAGTGAATTATTTGAATAAATAAAGATTCAAAACCTACAAATAAAGTCTAAATGCTTATAAATCCAGGTTACTTTGCGCCGATACAGAGTTACATTGTGTTTTAAATGTGCTATAAATCAGTGATTCTATTTTTTTTTTCAACAACCTGTAGTTACTGCCTAGTTTAGGGGTGTCTAAATCATTTTAATTCATGGGCCTTAAACCCAAAATTTGATCTCAAGTGGGCCATACCAATATGTCCGTGGCCTAATGATCTATAAATAACGACAGATCCAAATAGGTCCTGTTTTTTTGGTGTAAATAATTACAAGTGCGTTCTAAAAATATTCCTATTTATTTTTACTCTATTCTTGCAGAGAAATTGCAAAAAAATTTGCATCATATGAGTGACAACCAAATTTCAGAAGTTCATCATTCAGAAGGTCCAGTGGACAAAATGAGCAACAATCGTTAATTTGAATGAAAAATTGCAGTTGTGAGATGTGAGCCTCCAACGGGCCAGTTCTGGCCTGCAGGCCGCATGTTTGACACCACCTTGGTACTGGTAAATGTCAAAACAATGTGAATTTTTTTCATTTCTTATTAAATCTTTGTCTAATACCTCTTTTTGGGACTTATATTTTTTTTTTGGGGGGGCAAAAAAATTGATGTTCTCCGCACCCGCAGCCAGTTGTGCCCCAGGTAGCACAACATATCGCAGCCGACTCCACCAGCCAGGGACTCGCAATTAACAGGGCCATTTAAACAAACCACCCTGCCCACACACTTAATTAACACAATCAGCTCTAGCATTATTTGTCTTCGAGCAGCCCAGTTGATTTGGCACCATTAAGCAGTGTTGATGATGACTACATTGTGGAATTCCCAGAACACCTACTCTTGTCTGCAACTTTGAAGAGTCGAATCAGTCCCTTATAATAGTGTTAGTGTGCCTTTTCAGGCTTCCCACAAAGATGTAATTACAGTCTGTTTTTTTTTCTGATTCTCACAGGACAAAACCTTTTAAAAAACACATGCTTAACAAATGAGGGTGGACAGGAGGAGGAAGAAAAAGACTGCAGCTTAGAAATTGTGAGTGTATATTTGAAGTGTAAAGAGCAGTTGCCTCCATTGGCCTTGATGCTTTTCAAGTTAAAAGCTTTGAGTCAATATTTATAGTCATCAAAAAATCATCTAAAAGTTAAGTGCTGACTAATAAAATGCTGACTGCCCTATATTGTTAAGTCTGCCAGAAGTGAATGGAAAAGACTACAAAATTGCATTCCCTGGGCTCTGTAAAAAATGCAAACACTACGTCCTAAAAAAAAAAAAAAATTACTCTTATCTAGGTGCAGTCTTGGTGCCCCACTTGTGTGTAAATAAACAGTGAAAGCAGAGGAAGTGGGGAAAAAAAGATAACATACGGCAGGAATTCCATCAAGAGGCGGAATGGGATGACTCATGAAGTTAAGTGACTTTGAGGTTATGTGGGCAAGGACAATAAGGAGCCTTGAAGCGCCGAGATTACAGAGCGGCAGCTGATGGCGCAGACTCGGGAGTGCTTGGTATTGCTGCGGTAATGTAGCTCACATTGTACGCCGGCTCCGGTACTCGATCATTCGGAAATACATGTAGGGCACGGATTCATCAGCCCCCTATGGGGATACAGGCATTACATTAACAGCTCACCTGGCGGCAAAGGAACAACTCTGCCTTTGTGGCAGACCAGGTTCACCCGTGTCCCACACCAAGCAGAACACACACCACTCCATTGAACATCTGCCAGCATGCAATGCCTGCGTTGATCCTTGGATGAATTTAAATTTTTGAATTTTTCCGTTGCTAAGAATATGCAGTAAGGAACGTAAATGTTGTTTTTTTTGGCTCTAAACACTACAACTACAACAAGATATGCTGTAACTGCAAATGTTTATCTTTAAGTTGATGGTATTAAAATCAGATAAAAGTGTCAGAATTACAAAAGTTTGTTTATGAGCCTCCCATTTTTTTTGTTAAAAGGATTTATTGATTATGTGACCGCTTACAAAAGCAAAAGGGTGAATTTTGAAGTGTTTTGCGCAAGATTAGCTGCTCATATTGGGTCAAATGCTTCAAAACTCATTGGACAGCGCTTCAGAGTGCAGATGGACAATAACCTGAAGCATGCTGCAAAAGCAACCCAAGAGTTTATTAAGGCATTGCAAGTACTAAAAAAAGTGAACATTTGATTGATTATTGATCATTTATCCTATTATTTTTGGTCCCTTATATAGTGAGAGGCTAACTGTTATAATTCCTATACTTGATCTGGATGTAAATACACTGAAATTAAAGATGTAAGTCTCTAAATAAAGGTTTGTCTGTCCAGCTTCTGGTTCTTGGACACAGATTGACTCTGGGGCAAGACATGGTAAAAACGGTGTATTTTTATTGGTATTTACATCCAGGTTTAATGGTTTCTTAACTCTTTGACTGCCAGACGTTTTCAGAAAAGGGATGCCGTGGGTGCCAGCCGATTTTAAGCATTTTGACTGATCTTTCAAGGTCCATAGAAAATTATGTGTTTGGACTATGGAAACACACATACTGCCAAAACAAGATTGGACTCTCATCTTCCATCAGAAAAAAAAAAGTTTGTTTCTACCTTATTCCGTTTTTGAGTAATCAACAATAGAAAATGGTTAGTTTCACCTGTTTTGGGAAAAAAAACGTCTTTTAACGTCTTTGGCACTCCTCCATTGGATTTTACGAAACGTTATTTAACGTTTTTGGCAGTCAAAGAGTTAAATGGCGCGTGCCAACCTAAAGTATCTTGGAAACAAAGCAAGGGCTAAAAATAACTTTCACCTTCACGCTTGAGAGACAGTCATTGGGATTTGTAAATGAGGTGTCTCATATCCATACACACAAAATACGTCTGTACGCAACCTTTAGAAAAAATTAATAAAAAAGTTCATCTGGCCTGACTTGTTTTGTGCTAAGCTAAAAACCATCCTTAGCTAGCTCTATAATAAAACTTTTAGAACGACTGTGGTTCCTCACACACTGCCGGACACTAAACAAGCTTCTAAGTGAATTCAAGTGGCTTCTTTTTTAATTGAACCAGTGTGAGGACATGACCAGCAAGGGTCAGCAGTGAGTGCTGATGAGAAGGGCAGAAAGGGAACTCTAGATCATGGCTTCAAATAACAAAGTCACACCGCAGGTGGCGTTTAGCTGCAGTGCTCCCCCTGGTTCTCCACCCCCACGCATGAGAGCATCTGTCATAGAAATGAATCAACTAATGAAACGGAAAAAGACTCCACAGGATGAAGAAGAACAAAAAAAAAGACTAGTTTAAAAAAGCAGGTTGAATCATTGATGAAATTAATATGTGATAACTCTGACTAAACTAAAATAGCTCAACTAAAATAGCTCCTAAAGCAGTAATTGCCGGCAGTTTACAGGTAGGTGTAAAAGTGTGCTTACATGAGGATTGTCAGGGAACATGTACATCAATGTAACCTTTGACCTAAATGGCATTGGGTATCTATAAAAACGATAAGAGGGTTCTTTGATTTAACCAAGACAGACTCAATTGCTATTGCTCAATTGGGAATTACAACTAGTATAGCATTTAGAATAACAAAGGAAATAACCTCAACTCACAGTTGTATGCATGTCAACCACTCCTTCCAAGGTTTACATTTTCACAGACTCTAATAAAAAGGCATGCTGCAAACACAGCAATCTCAGATATTTATCTTCAAATTCTCAATAGAAAGACAAAAGATTATTTTGTCATAATAAATAATTGTTAGAAAGGAAACCGCAACATATTGCAAGGCACAGGGCAATTCTTTATTATTCTTTCTGGGAAAGTTCTCCAACCATAAAAAAAAAAAAAAAAGCAGCATTGGGTCGCTAATATAATAAAAAGGTAATTTACATTTGCCCTTGTTCACACTCAAATGTCACCCAGGCACTCACTAATGCTTTCAACACATATTCACACTTGTATGCAAAAATGCATACACATAACCAGTGGACAAAAAAAAACAATAACCGATCACCGATTCAATATGAAAATGGAACAATATATCTATTTAAACAACTATTATATTTACTCCAGTCAATTGTTGCCATTCGCAGGTGACGGGGACCCCACATTAAAAAAACACAAAATGAACCCAAAGATATTCTCCAAAAAACACTGACATACATTAACATTTACATTACAGCCGATCACTGATTTTGCATAGAATGCAAAATATCGGCCAATCCCGATTCAGCCGATCACATCATTAAGACTAATAACCAGTTATGTTGACCAAATTAGGGTACATTTTATTGTATTCAAAGGTTAAGTCAACCTTAAACATTTCTTCACAATAGTATGTTATATGGGACCTCACTAGTCTAAACAAGACATTCTGATTAATATTACATTTGTGGAATATGAGTTATGCAGCATAATGCAGCTGTTTTTTATCCATCCGAGGGGGCGGCCATTTTGCCACTTGCCGTCGACTGAAGATGACATCACAGTTGCTCAGGGCTCTGGCAACGACCAATCACAGCTCACTTGTTTTCTGAAGCCGAGTTAAGATTGGTTGATATCTGAGACCTGAGCAACTGTGATGTCATTTTCACTCGCAAGTGGCAAAATGGCCGCCTTCTGATATTGATAAAAAATGCTGGATTTTGTTCAAACGCATATTCCACTAACACAATATCAAAATTGCTTTTTACATGAAAAACAAGCTTCATGTAAGTAAAGGCAGGAGGCAAAGATGTAATAGTGCCTGTGGAGATTTGTGCATTTTCACGTGTGAGGTAAATGATGCCTTTCTCATTGAAAATCGGTGCGATGGACCTTTGAGTGTCACTGCGTGATTCATTTACCTCCTCATTCCACTTGCACATCAGGGTGTTCGTCAGGGTCAGGACAAAAAAAAAATCAATGTGCTGTTATATTGCAATATTACGATGTCTGATGTTATTGATATACTTGTACATGGTATCAATGTATTTCATCAAACTAAGTGAGCTGTAAATGGATTTTCTAACACTGACCGCGCAACTACTTTTCAACCGCACTTCCGTCTGATCTTCCTTGTGGTGTTGATGAGCCTAATGTTGGAAGGGTAAGATAGAAATGGAATAAAAAGTTATGATTCCAAAGAGACTTCAAGTAGCAGACTGAGCTGACCTGCACTCTAAACTTTGGTTTGGAGCATTGCGCAGAATCGGATACAATTTCTTAAATAAATAGAGCAATTTAAAGTACTGTCAGTGTGTGACATGTCATATGGCTTCTGCTTTAAACAGGGGTTAGAATTACAGTAATCCCCTACATAATCATGGTGCTCTATTCACAAATTCACTGATTCTTTTTTTGTCAAAAGAGTAATTTGGTGTCAAGGAAGTTGAAGGGAGACATCTTGATTGACAGACAAACGTTGTATGTATGGGTGGGGGTAAGCTGAGCCTGGTTTGTCATTGAAAGTTACAGCGAGTCTTCATGCATGTGCATGTACACACTTATTTCTGGTTCTTTTTTTTCTTCTTCAAAATCAAATAATTTCGTAATCATTTTTTTTTAAGGAGCACGTTGTAAGATTAGTTTGAAATAAAAACTGTTTGTGGTTGGGGACGTGCTCTCGTTACCATTAATGAGGACATACAGTTTAGAAAATGGATGGATAACCTAAAAGTAATGTATTAGCCTAATTGATTGTCAATTACACTACCGCAATTGCATTATCTCTCTGAATTCAGGTATTTGAATGCTGCAACATCTGAATGCAGTTCTCGCCCCCAAATATATATTCCTTGCAGACAAAAAAGTATTTTAACTTTGTAAATAATTCATTCAAAGTCATGGCTGCTGGCTCAGCAAACCTGACAGGCCACAAAAAAAACACGAGTCAAGAAACTAATCTTTGGCCGTGCTCAGCTCATTTTAAGAAAGAGAAAGCTACCCTTGTATGAAAGACTTTTCATTTTCAATGTATAATGACAAACCTCATAAACTGATGCATGAATATTCCGCAGCATTTTTTTGTTAAATGATATCATCTTGACGGGCAAATATCCGCACTTATGAGTCAACTTTATTCATAATAAGGCATCTCAAAGTTGCAAAATTATTAAAACCTAAATCTTAAGTCAGCAATTTCCTTGAAAAGGCTGCTCCAAGTGTTTATCTTGGCAGTATATCTAGCATGAGATGACTCTCAGTTTGTGGTTGACATATTTATAAAAGATCAATAAGGAGAGAAAAACAATTTCAAAAAAAGATTGACTTGAAAATACCGTCAAGCTCATTTGGTCTCAACCTCAAATACATTTCGCCTTTAAGACCGCAGGTATCAAGGGTGTTTAGTGTGCAATTTGAGGGGATTTCATTATTGCTGACAATCAACACTGGAAGGAAAAAAAAAAAAAAAAAAAAAAAAGCAAACACAAGCAGTTATCTCAGACGTCAGCTATACTGCAGGGATCATCCCGATTTTTGCATTCGGCCTGATTACAGCAATTAATAATCTACGGACTACTGTATGCATGTCATATACAAAAGCCACGCTTTCCTGACATGGTGTGTGCTGATGAAACTAGCAGAAAACACTCCAAGTGAGCGTAAGTAATTTTGCTCCTGTTTATATGCAAACAATGTGAAGAGCTGCAGCGAGACAGGCTGGCTCAGTAAACAAAGACAACATTGCATTTTCTCATTACCAAGATGCATGAGGGAGGCCATGGAAGAGAAATTAGCGCACAGAACTGCAAGGGAAGCAAACCAACCAGGTCATCTGCCTTGTTCGGCACCCACTGATTTTGATCCGAGTATTACCGCACAAAACAGCCAGAGAGGAGAGGATTACAAAACTAATGTCCTCCATTACTAACAGCAAATAATGTGGATGTTGATGACGGTGCCAAAAATCTTTGCGCGCCATTTTCAGTCAACTTTTAACAATTGGCGAGTATAAAAATCTAAAGCCAGTTTTTAATTAATAAAGGGAGCACAAACTGCACAATAAATGAAGCGAGCTCTGTGCTGTGACATCACTGATGACAACAAATTAATAATGTAAGATAAAAAATTGACATCACATTGTGCAATTTGCAGAATTGTATTTGCTGCGCTAGCCAAGTGATATACATGACATATCTTGCTCTCAACGTTAACATCGATGTCATTATTAAAAAGTAGCACTAAGCAGTGGGCGATATGGCCCAAAAATAAAATCTTTATTTTTTTTTTGTCATTCGGGATGATTACGGTTTTAAATGATTTTAATCTAATAAACCCAACAAACGTTTATTTAAAAATGTCACTTATTCCAAAATAATGAATGCGCAAAATGTTTAGACAACGACAATGTATACTGATTCTAAATCAGTAAACATAAACTTAACATTCATAGTTTGTGCTAAATTGCCACAATGAAGTAGTTGGTAATTATTGTAAACATGTCTTGTAAACCACGCATTCTGCCATTTGTGGAAAATGACAACTCACAATAACATCTGGATGTAACAGAACATAAAGAACAACAGCTTCTAATAATCCAAAAGAGAAAATTTGATTTCACACTTAAGAAAATTTTCAACAATTCGTTTTTCAAAATGATTTTGTTATTATTATTATTGCCCAGCCCAATAAAAGGCCTTTCTCAAAAAATATTCCAAAGCTTTTATTTTAAGGTCAAAACTTAAAATACTCCATAGTGCAAGTAACTGGATTTCCGTGTTGTGCCTTCACGCACACATGCATTGTTATATCAGTAATGACATTACGCTATTAATTTTTTTCCGCCTTTGCAGAAATGCCACAATGTTTGAGAGGAGCTAAAAGTCACATCAGATCTTCTAAGGTAAGCCAAGCTGACATTTATCCCCATCACATATCACCGTATAAACTACAGCTGAGTGAAAGTGAGGTGTGCACAACCCAGCGCTATTACACAGGCAGACACCCACTGCATCATTTATCCCGGCCATAAATCAGCCCTCTGCTCTACCGCACTACTTTTTTCTCTTGTCCCAGCAGAGCTCACTGACGTCTCATTATATCTTATAGCAACACTAAAATTACCTGGAGTCGAAGAGCATAGCATTTACGGAAATGGGGACTTCTATCTTGCATGGCCGAGGCTTTGCATGAGTTAATTACACCAGCAATGGTGTTTTTATTGTTTTTTTCTTCTTCTTTTTTTTTGCTGCACGGTTGGGATGAGTAATGTCATCCTACCTCGCCACAGCCAAGCAAATCTTAAGGCCGTGATATATCATTGCAAGTGAGAGTGTCTGCAAAATGAGGACATTCGGTAATGATAATGATAACTGAATGGTTGAACTGTCACTTCTTACATTAAGAGCCGCACTATATTGTTTGTGCTGCTTATTTACCGCATACAGTATACATAAATCAATGCTCCTACATACAGTACGTCCCTACTCATTTTATAGATACTTAAGAATTACCACCATAGGCCTCATTGGATTTTTAATTTGTTTATTACATTTTTACGGAGCACTGTTTCTAGGTAGGCGCACATTAGAGGAAAGTGTCTCACATTACAATTTCTGCCCAGAGCAAAAAAACATTATTTTTTTTTGCCAGATACCACTAAGATTTGTTTTGTTGTTGTTTTTTTAATCAATTTAAATACAGTGGTAGTACTCAAAAGTGCAATTCCCTTGGGATAATACAATTCAGAATGTGACCGACATTTAGAGGAAATTCCAAATTCCATTTGTTGAAATTTGAACTGCCGCCATGTGACATCACACAAGACATCAGCGTCAGCATTTGTGCACAACCTTGGCATCAAAGTATCAACTCTGCACAGCTTTTGTGGAATAATTATTCCACAAGATACCCCTTTGTTGTACATGACATCTGAAACGTACCTCACCAGAGCAGTTCGACATCAAACAAAGCACGATTTAACAAATCAGTGGTTTGCTTTTTCTTTGATATCTTGTGGCAGGTATGCAAAACTTAATTTCACAAGAGGAGAAAAAATGAATCCACGCAAAGTTACATGAGGGAAGTTAAGACTGAGGTTGTGATTCTACTGTTATAACAAAAGTTGTTATAAGTGATGTGAAATGTAAGGAGAGCGCATGACAAAGGGTAAATGGACTGCTTTTTATATAGCACCTTAATTAACTACACCTATGGTGCCCAAAGCGCGTCACATTCACACACCAGTGGTCGGCTACTGCCATGCATGGCGCTAGCAGGTCCACTGGGAGCAAATTGGGGTTCAGTGTTTTGCTCAAGGACACTTTGACGTGGTCACCAGGGGTGAGGATCGAACACAAAACATCACGGATGGGAGACGACCACTCTATCGATAAGCAACAAGATAAGCTGTTGCTTCCTTTCTTAAACTTATCAATTTGTTGTTGTCAAAAGACAGATTTGTTTTAATACTAAAAGTAGTAAAACTTGTTTTTACATTTTAACATCCGTTCACGTTATGAAAAAAAAAACACACAGCAACCAGCTCCACAACAAGATTTAATTTGATTTTTTTACCCTAGCAGTTATACCCCACAAATCTTTAGATTTTGATGTGAAAAATAAGCCAGCAGCTAGCAAGCAGAGTACACTAGTGAGTGTAACTGGATAGTAAGCCCGTTACGTAATACAAATGAGTCAGTGCTTTTGACGCGCAAGGGTTCAAATAGTCCGGGATTAGAAGTGCCTGTCGTTCGGCAAGCGGTAAGGACTGCAGAGCAAGACCCGGGTCCGAATGAATGCTCTGTGGATAGTAGCGGAAAAGCAGTGCAGCACCGTATAGGCAGACATGCTGTGCACCCCCCATTACTTACCTGAGAGAGAGAGAGAGAGAGAGAGACAGAGAGAGACAGACAAAGAGAGAGAGAGGCCGAGACAGCGAGAGAGAGTGAGAGAGAGAGAGACAGAGAGAAAGAGAGAGATATGCACCTCCATTACTTACCTGAGAGAGAGAGAAAGAGAGAGAGACAGAGATAGCGAGAGAGTGAGAGAGAAAGACAGAGAGAAAGAGAGATATGCACCTCCATTTCTTATCTGAGAGAGAGAGAGAGAGAGAGAGAGATATGCACCCCATTACTTAGCTGAGAGAGAGAGAGAGAGAGAGAGAGAGAGAGAGAGAGAGATGCACCCCATTACTTAGCTGAGAGAGACAGAGAGAGAGAGAGAGAGAGAGAGAGAGAGAGAGAGAGAGAGAGAGAGAGAGAGAGAGATGCACCCCATTACTTAGCTGAGAGAGAGAGAGAGATGCCCCCCATTACTTAGCTGAGAGAGACAGAGAGAGAGAGAGAGAGAGAGAGAGAGAGATGCACCCCATTACTTATCTGAGAGAGGGATAGAGAGAGAGAGAGAGAGAGAGAGAGAGAGATGCACCCCATTACTTAGCTGAGAGAGAGAGAGAGATGCACCCCATTACTTAGCTGACAGAGAGAGAGAGAGAGAGAGAGAGAGAGAGAGAGAGAGAGAGAGAGAGAGAGAGATGCACCCCATTACTTAGCTGAGAGAGGGAGAGAGAGAGAGAGATGCACCCCATTACTTAGCTGAGAGAGAGAGAGAGAGAGAGAGAGAGAGAGAGAGAGAGAGAGCTGTAATGAAGCAGGAGAGAAGGTAAAAGGCTGTCAACACCAGACCAAACAGGAGAGAAAACAGGCGTTTTAGCGAAGGTGATAAAAAATAAAAAAATAAAAATAAAAAACAAGGGCCAATCTATTTTCTAAACTGAGAATGTGACAATGACGAAAATATAAACACAACACCTACATATACCAAAATATTTCTTTTTTCTCCCTTTCACGCGTCCTCTTTTTTGTCTTGGCTTTCCATACCACCTCCATTAATTCCTCTGTCTCCCCTCACTCTCGTCTCCCATTCAAAGAGTGGCGGCGTGTTTGTTTGAGAGCCTCTTGCATCACACCTGTTTGTTTAAGCGGCAAAATGACGCTGGAGACAAAGCACGCCTGTCTCTGTAGACCGCTTGGATATAGCCTGTGGTTGCCAACAACACAGGACTCCCTCTACCTCTCACCCGTCTCGTCGTTCTCACACACCCTCTTGTCTTTCCTCTCTCTAACCCGGGAAATCCAGAACACTGAGCCTCGCTGATAATTCCGACAAGTACAGCAGAGCACTAAATACTCCCAGAGAAGCCCATCTTAGTCCCGAGGATAATATGAGGTAAAACGCTAAGTGTGGATGTACTGGCGGTTGTTAAACTTTAACTTATTACCTAAACAAAACCAGTTGCCAATCATGAGTGAAAATCAAGGTTGAGGCAGTGTATTTTTGGTTATAACATTGCAGGCTACAAGTAAACAAAACCCAAAATCGCTACAGTGCTATAAAGCAGTGTGGAAAAATTGTACCTAGAGCCAGCACCTTTCAGCCAATTTGATTTAGAAAAAAAAAAAAGGAATTCAGTTACTAAAGCATTAGCAAAAGAAATGCCGAGCTTGTGTGATTTTACACTTCCAGTAGGTTATGGCTCAAAGGCCTGGTATCAGCAGTCAGCATTATTCTCACAACCAAACCTGAAAAGAATCCCTCTCTCCGACCTCCGCTGTGCATCTAATTCCTTCCAAGAGGCATCATACATAAGCAAAACCCACACATCAGGCGTGAACACATCGCATGGATAATCGAAGCTATGCTGCATGAATGCACAAAAAGGAAAAGGCTGTTTTTTATTTGTTTTTGTTTTTTTAATTCATCAGTTTTGAGGGCAAAGGTTAGAGACATAAATACACTCAGGGTTGTTTTGACCTCTAAATGAACAAGGCAACCTGTGCCTTTATTGACAGACTACAAGGCACGGAATGGCCACTCAACCGGAAGAACTAGACCTCGCCGTGCAATAGTGTTAGATCAAGATATTTCTGTTACAGATTATTATTATTATTATATTATATTATATTATATAATTGACTGTCCCCATCCATTTCATTTTTCAAAATACAGTAATTATGATATCATGATAATCTGGAATTTGGGATTTTATTTCCACCCAAATTTATAGCTGAAAAACAATACTTTATCTTTTCTGTTGTTTGCTTGCAGCTCCAGTTGAAATTCAAAAACTAATAGGTCAATAACAGTTTATTTGATAAAACCGTGTCCACCCTGCCATTACGGGGTTTCCGCCTCTTTCTTTATGAAACCCTCGAATAGTTGCCAACATTTTGTCTTTCTTCAGAAGTTGAAACAATGGCTGAGTCAATATTTTAACTTGTTTTGAAAAACAGATTATATGCATAACTGGATGATGTCATGCTAAACATGTCCATTCTGTCATAGTGAAATCTAGTTTTTTATAAAAAATGTTTCAGAAATTTGAAATATTTGTTCAACAGTACACAATCGTGAATCGTGTAATTTCATGCAATTTTAAGGGAAAATGCTATATTGGGAAATATTGTTCTTTATTTATTTTTGGGGGCGTTCTGGGGGATTGTGACTACTCAAGAGTTGAGCATGCGTACTGTTATCAGCCTGAAAAAAGTGAACATTGAACATCCCTATTTACACTTACTGTATGCTTGCATTTCCACTCTGTCATAGTGAAATATCAGTAGATATAAAAACCTTTCAAAAATAAGAAATATTTGTTAAGCAACACACAGTCATCTTACTAAGCTAATTATGTTGCACAGTAAAGGTCCACCGTGTACTCATAAAATTCTATTAGTTGGTAAAGATGTCCACGCTGTCGGCAAGCTCACATACTTTGCTAATTGCATGTTCGTTGTCTGCTTTCAGTTATTTAAAAAGAATAATAATGTGGGAGTTTGGCAAATGCAAATTTCTAACAGTAACATCTACAGCACTTAATACAATAATACAAGTCATGGATTTATATGTTTTTATTAAATTGCACTGTCCACTTCTAAATAAATCAAATCAATGTAATTTAATTGAACTTTTCTCAATAATTCATTGAATCTAACTTTGATTTTGCATGATTTACAGACAGTACTGTTAACATTGTGTGAGAAGCATGCATGTTTTTTTCTCAGGGTGGAAGTACCTGAAAGCAAACAGTAAATTTGTTCTGTTCACATTAATATTCATATCTACAACATTTGTTCTTTCTCTGGTCTCTGGCACAAGTGCAAATCAACTATTTACAGGTTAAACATTTCTAAAGCTCAACTTGCTCCCCTGCTGCTTGACATTTAGAAAGTTGACAAGTCAATATTTAAAAAAAGAACTCCACATAAGATTTCACCACTGAAGGAGAATCTAATGTTTAATACCGAAGGGAATGTATTCGTGTGACGCTAGAAACATGCCCTCCTAGCATAATCTGATATATCCTGAATACAAAATATAGTGCTAAAGAGTACAGACTGATTTATTTGAGACAGCAATTGGATGGTAATCTTTGGTGTTCTTTAAACAACTTTGGCCAATTTAGTTCAAGAACGAAAACATATCTTAACACCACCAATGATGAGGCAGTAAAATTAATCTACACGCGGAATTTTATGACCAATACATATTTAAGTTTATGGTAATTGTAATGAAAGCAACATGCTTTGTTTAAGTAAAACAAAACAAATGATTAAATTGCTTTAAAGACAATTACAATTTCCATTTTGTGTTGATAACAACTATGCTACCAATACTCCAATTATTGATGCTACAAATGCAATTCATTGTTGGAAAAACAAACAGTTTTAATATATTAATTACAAGCACACGATCACATTTAAAACAGGAAAATGAGGCTGCAAACCAGTCGTCGGTCGAAGTTCTGTCATCAATTATTTCATTACTATTTCAAATGTGCTTTCAAATCAGTATCACTTTATTCCACCTGTGAACAATATTAACCTCATAATCTACGCTATAATGACGAGAAAGAGAGACGCACATTAGGGCCTCATCCAGCCGAACTTTCGGCTTGCCGAAAGTTAGTGCAACGTCCGGCTGAGTCCGTGTTTTCCTGTGTGAGCAGGTCAATGTCATGAAAACATAAGCGTTGAGTAACCGTGACAACTGATTCAATCTATCCTGGATAGTCAATTTCATTTCCCTCCAGGCCCAAAAAAATAAAAAAAAATAATCCATTCCCATGAAAACCATGATTTACACGGTGATATCTGTCAAACTAATCACAATGTCAATTTATTTCCGTATTGGCACACGCATGCACACGTCCTGCTTCCGACCAATCCTTGACACAGTTTACACATGTTTGCAGCATCATAAATCAGAAAGAACTATTCCTGTGCGCTTACTCTAGCATCCTGGAGATTCATCTTCATATCGCCATAAAACTCCCAGATGTGAGGACATCCTTTCATACATCACGCTCCATTATTTATGTATTTTAAGTTAAAACAAAACGAACAATAGGCTGAGCTTTTTCTTCCCCCCCACTGAAAAGCTTATCTTCATTACCAAATGCTTCAAAGCTGTGAACATTCACTGCCTTCCAGCAGAAAACAAAACACAATGGTGAGGTGACACAAGTGTGCTGTATGTGGTTTCAACAGCTAGAATCACTTCAGAAAGCAGATGGAACAACAGGTAGAAGACCCAAATCTTTATCCAGACCCTGAGACTCGACCCCTTTCTCTTTTTCCGTTGGCTCAAAGTGGCGTCGACTTGCCCCCTTTTCTTCTCCGGTCCTCCCTCGTCTCCATTTGTAAGCCTGAGGGAGAGGATACCTGTGACCAAAGGCCAGTAACATGGCAACCGAGTCAAAAGGGCTTCATGCCTGGTGCGCTGCGGGGTGCTGGCATTTACTTCCCCCTGTTTCATCCTCAAGGCCCCAAGCCCAACACAGGAGCCTAAAAGAAATCGTCTTTGCTTTTTCAGCTGCCTCTCTTCCCATGTTAGGGAAACAATATTGCACAAAAAAAGAGGAGAAGACGACAACTTCCTGTCCCTTTGTCCATTGTGCAGGCCAAAGTTGATGTTTATTGGTCTTCACTGCGAGGTTCCTGCCTGTAAACTCATGGATTATTTTTTTATGGCAAGAACAGTAAAACCCTATATTTACTTGCATGAATTTGGATAAACACACACACGCATTGAGCACACAAATCTTTTTTTAACGAACTTCTCCTACAGAATTTATCTTAGCGACTTTGGATGTTTCATCGAAAGAGGTTTTAAGATAGAAAGCAATTGAAAGTTTTTTAGTTGGTCGCAGCTCTAGTGATTGTTTCTGCAATTGCATGTACTATGCAGAATTCACATTACAGGGTGTTACTGATCATATTTAATGAAGATGGAATAACTGCGCAAGATGTGTCAATTACACAATTTAGTTAAGATAACGTCTTTATAATTATACCAAAAATCTGACTTTACCACCAGAAAGGCTGATGGTACGTGATAGGTTACAAATCCAAACATTTTCCTCTTCCCCATAACAAAATCCTGTTCAACCCAGGGATTAACAATTAACTCATTTGCTCCCAAAAATGTATAAAAACGTTCCATTATAAATATTACCATGGTCCCAAAAACATATTTATACGTTTTTATGTTGTCGTTTTTTCATGCTAGAGCATACAGAAGGCTTTGATGCAGCCGCTGACTTGAAGAGGTCGCTTAAAGCAATGGTGGTTATTACAAAAAACTGCCAACAGGTGGCAGCAGAGTATAAGAGATCAACCAGGGTCATGTTGCAAAAAAGGCTCTTCTCTCTAGTGTTTTGAACAGATTTTTGAATAATGATGAAATTTAGCTATAATCTAACTGCTGCAAAACAAAAACAGATACAAATATACTTGTTTCCTGATAAAAGAAGAGCCTCTAATATTTCCATGTTTTTATAGCAATAGAACACAATATTCTGTGGGCCTTGCAAAATCAGTCAAAGTCCAGTAAAATGGCCGGGAGCGAAGGGGGTTGCTTCAGTGAAAATGGCTAGGAATAAATGAGTTTTTTAAAAAAAAAAAAAAAACACACACCAACAAAAATGTGATTACTGTATTAAGGAGATTTACTTCCAAGTTGTCCTATGCTGGTTTGCACATTCTTTTAACAGCCTGAGCATTGGCTTAAGTATTTCAATACTTCATTGTCGATGAAATTTATGGCGACAATGTGTTTTCAACTGATGAATAAATCAATTATGACGATGATGAGGCATTGAATCATTCGTGTTAACTCTAACACTGGCTCGACACAGTAATTCAGTGTCCTGTTTTAAATCATTTTGAGTTCCCTGCTTTGCATAAAGCCTATGGGGATTCATGAAGTATCTTCAGGGAAAAGTAGGCACTAACTCCACAATCTTTCCAGAGTCCTCGGTGACAGAGAGAAGGAGCCGGCAGAAAGCTCATCGATCAACGACTGGGAAATGCCAAACGTCAAGTACAAGGCGAGTTTTCAATGCAGCCTTCACGGCCGCAAGAGCTACACATCACTGAACGGTGCTATGAATAAGAAGGCATTCATTGCCACTTGTCCAATTACGGGAAAAAAAACTCTTACAAAACAAGCAGCCACTTATTTCATGGCCTAAAAGAACGTTCACCTAGCATAGATACGTTTCTAACAAAATACTACTCAACAAAAAATAGAATAAATTTTGCGAAGGGGAAATGGAAACTTACTGGTTACTGTGTAAATACTAACACCAGACTTCAAGGTCTTAATAAAGATGTTGTACATTGAGCCAACTGCAGCATAAGCTAACATAATTGGACCTACCCTGGAGTGTGGTGAAAATATCGTACACATACATACTACATCTACCCAAAACACGCCCACAGTAAAGAAAACAGAGCCAACTACTGTTAAATACTTTATCAAATGTGCACAGACAACTAAAGAGGAAAAACTGATGTTGCCCAGTGGAATAATGCAGAGATTGCCTATATGGCCCGATACTAAATTCTGACGCTACGATAACCATGAGCAAAAATATCATGTTATTAAAATTACAGCTCTAAAATGACATTTTTGAAATATTTGCATACATTTAAAACGGCATTTTTTTCCCATTAAACAAAACCTATTTTATTTTAAGTTATAGTGTCTCATCACTGGTGAGCTATTTTTAGAACTGACCCGTGGGCTTCTGTGTCGTCCTTGGGGCTAACCAAGACAAGCTGCCACCATTTTTATTTACTTATTTATATTTAGGAAAATGTACATTAACACAGCAAAAAAAAAAAAACATCGATGTTTGCCATGCCCATTTGGTCTTGCTCACCTCCCTCCTTCTCTGTGCATAACTTGTGTTTTTTTGTATGATTGTTTTTATTTCCTGATCATTTTCTTGTATAAGTAGATGTCCACCTAAATTTTTGGCCATATTTACATACGAGTTGTTTCAGGTTTTGAGAAAAAATGAACAGTGATAACCGATATGGGTTACTTGAGAGAAGAGGTTAAAAGACAGTAAAATCAATTTTGGAGTTGATCACAAAAACCTGTTGTGTAAATCAAGTCTCGGTGGGACAACAACTGGTTGACTTCAACAATGAGCGGCACAAGTTTAGCACTATGATTCTCTCTCTTTAATGTTTGTAAAGGGATTCAACACGACTCCAAGCAAGCCAGGAGCGTGAACGATATTTCTTCTGCCATGTGGCAAACTCTTGAATATGAGCTGTCGATGCAGAATCCAGATAAACAAAATTGCATTGTATTCAGCACAAAGGCTTTTCTGTGGGTTTTAGGCAGGGGTGGGGGGGGGTATCAGAAGGACTGACCATGCAGAGGATAGCTGCACTGTGAATCCATGCAGCGAACTAACTAATTACCCGCCATCTCTGAAAAATGTACGGTGCAGCAGTGGAGGGCCACTGCTGGATGCCACTTCACTATTCCACCCTTCATATTCAACATAAGCAAGAGGCAAATGAGGGGCTATAGAGGATAAATGAGCAATATTACTGGCAACAGGCTGATAAGAAGACAAGAGAGAGAGAGAGAGGGTGACAGAGTCAAAAGACAGGAAAAAGAGAAAGAGAAAGACTGGTTTTCTGTCCAAGCCATTACATTGCTGTTGGGAGACACCAAATCGAGGAATGTGGGTATTGTTCAGTGAATTGATCCATCAGTATATTGCACAGAACAAGGCGAAGAAACCGCATTGCAATTATAAATCCCAGCAAGAAGGCACATTTTTACACCTGATGCATCTTCATATATCATCTGCTCTCCGAACCACGTTTTGTTATGAGCACATTACGATGAGCAATATACAGTAAAACTATGTGGGAGATATTTAGCAGAGCATTTGGTCAATAGTTCTTTAAAGCATCTACTGTAATATTCCTCCAAAGTGAAGATGGGTTTTCAGAGTCGATTGAACACTAATATCAGAATAAACATTAGCCCTGCAATCTCTTGTACGATCATTTTGTGTGTGATCCATGTTCCATCGACCTACAGTAGCAGTTGCAAACAATGAGCCATCTGGGATGCTCAATATATTCTTTCATGGATAGTAAAGTCAAAATGTACATCATAGACCGCAATGGTGCTTCAGAGTGTTTTGTCTATGTTTAGGTGCTGAAGCTGAAAGCTCTCGACTGTGGACACTTAAAAAGGCCAAAATGGTCTATTGCGTATTAGGGATGTAACGATAACATCAAAATCATTATATTGCGATATTCTAATTTGTCATGTCAAACCAGGTTGTTTTCCGTCTGTACAGTTGCAGCACCCTCTGGTGATAGTTTATTAGCACAGTTTAATTTTAATTCGACATGTTTTGACCATCTACGTTTAAGACCCACGCTAATCACCAGATGAAGGGGAAACTACATATACCATGATACTTTGCGCCACTGCTTTTTTTTTTTTTCTCACAATATTGTGACTTTTTATCCAGTATCGGGAGTTTTTGTTTATATCGCCAACCTCCCCACACTGTCGTGACAATTATCGTACCGTGAGGTTCGTATCGTGATAACATCGTATCCTGACATTTGGATATCGTTACATCCCTATTTCATATACAACAAGCTCCTAATCTCATGAAGCACAACCCTGATGAGCTGAAATGATACGATGAAAATTTGCAGCCGACGGCTGTTTAAATTCAGTCTTCAGAGAAAAGAATGTGGCCACTGACATTTAATGGATAATAGAACTGAAAACGGGAATAGTTATGCCGGTAAAAGAGACAAAGGGGAGGCGAGAAACTCTCAGACGACCTCACGGTTTTCAGAGAGCTAAGTAAAAGATGATAAATATGGATTATAGTGGCCAATGGTCTGGTCTTTATTCTTTCTAGTCCCAGAAATGTGTCTCTAAATTTAGCATCAGATTTATCAGACAGCTGCAATCCAGGGAGGAGAGGACTTATAGGGAAAGAAAAATACAGAGGAAAGGTTGAAAGATATCTAAAAGACAGGTGCGGCAGACAAAAAGATTGAAGGGCGGGGAAAGGTGGCATTGTCCGGGTGATTCTGTCCATCACTTGCCACTTTTAGAATGAAAATACATCTCTACTAATATCCGCCAGCCAAACACACACACACACACACACACTCGCAGACACACCGCCGGCAGACGTACGAGGAGAAAGAGAGATGTGAATTTCAATTAAGGTAAGGATATTAAACAACTGCTACAGTTATAAAAATCAACCAAGTAGATAAAGACTCCAATATTTTAGGAACGGTAGATGGATGAGGGAGAAAGACTAATTCATTCACGCAAATGTGTAAAATGCAAACCAACATAAAAGCAAACAGAACAGAAAGAAATGTCAGCCTGGGACAAGTGATCTTGGCTCTTTTGTTTCTACATTTTCACTTCATGGCCAGTAATTGTACACGCTATATGGAGTGAAATGGGAACTGGAAAACGGTGCGACTAACATGTTCGAATGTTTCAATCTACAAATCAGTCTCAGTGCATGAGACATGTACTGTATATGTCTTAAACTGCAAGGTTCAAATCTCAGCTCGGAAGTTCTTTTATTCTTTATTAGGATCCCCATTAGCAAAGTAGTCTAGTCTTCCTGGGGTCTTCAAAAATTAATACATAGTTAAAAAAAAACACACCAAACAAAACAAACAATAATCTACAGATATTGTAAGTAGTCAAACAACCATACAAAATATTAGAAATCTAGTATCTCTTATAAAGTAACTAAAAATCAAAATATATATTTTTTTCTCTTGAAATGCAAAGCCTATTTCATGATTAGCCAGACTGGTCTTTGCCGGTCTTTCATATCTTTGCACTGTCAATAAATTGCCTCTTATCATTTCTATCTTCCCTATGAAAAATGTATAATTCATTCTTCTGAAACGAATTCTTCACTGAATGAACACTAAACCGTTTATTAACACATCTGCTCAATATCCCATGAGAAATTAACTAGTCCAATATTAAGGTTTTCGACGCCTCCAGATATTTTTTTACGCTCTATATGACCTGACTAACTAACTAAGCTGACATATTCACATAGGCTAATCAAAGTCCATGTAGTGCACATGTGGATTAGGTTGCACCAATTTAAAAAAATAATAATAATGAGGAAAGAAGGTGAACATAATTTGGACCAATATAAATGCAAAGAGCCCATAAGGTCAAAGTTGGACTAATTAAAAGTGCTATAAAATTGTCTGGCGCTGTAAAATTGCTGCATGTAGCAATCAATTAGAAATCACAAGATGGCGTTGGGAAATAGCAGCCAGGAAATGAATCTGTCAACACGTTTCATTATTGTCTGATAACACAAAGAAAATTAAGTCGCAAAATAGCAGTTACAAGCTAGACTTGACTTGCTTATGCATTAAGTCTGTTTGATTATTTCCCATTATCCTCGACTTTTCAGTAGGAAAGCAGAAATGGGGCTCTTTGTGGGTTTGTTTGTCAATTGAGGCAAATTACAAGACATTTGCTTTTAGCAAGTTGATGGAAAAGCCTGCTTTTGGAGCATGTACCTTAGCGCCAGCAATATTGAGCTTCATTTTCAGGTCAATTTTGCAAGCAAAGATGCTACCACAGCTCTATCACACCTACAGTGCCTTTGATTGATTGAATGGAATATATTACCAGTCGACATGGTAGGGCCCGGTGTCAATCACGCTCAATTAAATTTGATCATCTCACTTTAAAAGCAATGAGCTCTCCGCCATGTGGCACAGACTGTTTCACCATAAATGAGTCCAAACGGACGGCCTTATAAAATACGCAGAAGAGACGAGGGGGAAAAAAATGTTGACGAGCACAATTTTGAGCGGAGAATGTAAGATGATGAAAATGTGCTGGCAAGTCAAAGGATATCTAATTTCAAGTTTAAATCATGTTACTTGGAATGGATAATGTGGCATAATTACTCCATTTATGAATTTGCTGCAATTAAAATGAATGCATTGAAGTCCTACCAGTGCCGAGGATTTATTTTATTTTATTTTTTCGCATTTAGAATAAATGGTTGTAGATTATAATTGGCACAGTTACACATTTGCCGGAGCTGGTTTTAATCTGCCGTTAAGGAAACGTAGAATATTTGTTTGTCCATGATAAACACATTTAATTCAGTAATTAAACATCACCTGCCAGCCTGTTGTACACATGTTGATTTTACAGCTAAAGAACCACACAGACTAATGTCTAATTCTTTAAAAAAAAAATCAAAATCAAACATTATTGCTTTGGTCCATTTTGTTATTTTTGGAAACATTATCTAAAACTCATATCTATCAAGTATGAAAGCCTTATTAGACATTTTATTTCATTTCAATTTAACCGAGACAATGTTTGTCATTTTTTAAAGCAGCTTACTGTTTGTTTGTTTGTTTGTTTTACTGTGTATCAAATTCGAAATATTTGTCTATAATCCTTGTATATCTATGCACACGTGATTCTATTAATACACTCATGTATGTTTACTTTTGCTAATACTGTATCATTCATTTTCTTCAATGACTTTTCTCACAGCTGCCAGATTGTATCTACATGCATTTGCCCCCCCCCCGCCCGAGTTAAATTAAATGCAGGATCCCATCTCTGGGACAAGCAAATAGACAAATACAAACTGCGACAGGCCGACGTGAGAACATGACACAAATGTATACAGATGATAAAATATGATGTGGATGACATTGCCCGCAATGAAAAATTAATGGCATGAGCCAACATGTCAGCAGTAAAATGGTGAATGATGTGTGGAAGATAAAGGTCACAGATGAGGACCGCAACATTATGTCAGGAAACAGCGAAGCTCTTTTGCGCCCTGCGTTGATCCAGTAATATACTATTAAATCTTTTTCGTATTATATATCATTTTTATCATAAAGTGACATGTAACATATGTTTGGGGGGAAGATTTTTGCTTCCCTTTTAGTGGAAAACCACATTGCATGCTGAGGAATTCCAGGGATGAGGATGCCCTCTTCGAATGTGAAGCAACATGCCACACAATCTGTACGCTTGCACATCCTTCCCTCCTAGCTTTGTTACATTTCAAACCTCTACTGCTTATTACTAACAAGCCGATGCACATGCCTGTCATTGGGACAGTTTGGTAGCTATTAAACAATGCCTGACTGCGCAGGGCTCTGTCGGAGGAGTACCACTTATACGGCTCCCGCTTCAGATATAAATTGTAGGAATAAGCAATGAGGACGGAAAAGTCTTCAACTGCCATTAATACGGTGAAAGGTTTAAATGAAAAAAAATGAAAAAATAAAACTTACATAAGCTTAGGAACTATACTACTATATGTAATGACATTTCACAATTTGGTTGATTTTGTTTTATTTTTTTTACAAAGCTATACTATTGGTCAGTCCATACGTGGGTACTATTTTTTTTACAAATTATTTAATGAAAGTGTTAAAAATGTCTTGCTCTCATGCGATGTTAATGATTGAACAAACATGGCTTTTTTGGGGTCTCCTAAAAATGTGATGATTTTGGAGGTACAAGGTACAAATGTAAGCTTTTACTTTCATCTGATTCCCATTTATTTCCAGCTGTACTCAGGTTATCGCTTACACAGTGAAAGACCTGAGGACAACTCATTCTGGTTTAAATTTAATGTTAGCTAATAGCTAGCATTTAAAATAGGGATGTGTCACAATACGAAAATATAACGATATGAAGGTCACAATACAATAGTTATTCACAATATTATGGAGAGGTTGGCGATATAAAAAAAAAAAGGTCACAACATTGTAAAAAAAAAAATGCTCATACTAAAAAAGAAAAACACAATATTGTGTTTTTGCACAATCTCTAATAACACTTAATATTGAGGCACTTACTTGCTAATGCACGCACACACTGAGTTCCTCCACATATTGACTCGGTTCACAAGCATATTATGTTGGATTTTAAACATGGAAGGGCCAAAACATGCCTTGTGAAAATTAAACTGCACTAAAAAACTAGCCGTCAAAGGGTGCTAGAACCGCACATATGGAAATCAACCTGACTTTTTTTTTAACAGATTGAGCTGCTTTTAATATTGTGACATGACGACAACGATCTTGTGGTAGTTTTATTATCGCGATATCACGATATTGTCGTTATCGTCACATCCCTAATTTAAAAGGCAGAAGTTAAACTTTCCTCGAGTGCTTTACAGGCCTGGCGGACCACCAGGCTTTTCTCGCCCACCCCGGTCAATAAACAGTAATCGTGATGATGTCGTCCCTTCAACCAATAGTAAGTCATCCGTCGAAGAATATGTTTTGACGCAAGTCGTCCGCATTCCCGCTCCACTGCGTTGCCAAATATTTTCCCAGGCCGAATTTTGTTGAGTAGTCTATTCCTGATCATGACGCTTAGCAAGTTTTATGCTGGAAACCCTGACTATAATAGTCTATCCATCCACTGTCGCTGGAGCCTATCCCAGCTGGCTTCAGGCAGTAGGCGGGGTAAACCCTGAACTGGTTGCCAGCCAATCGCAGCACTATGATAGTATTTTATTTAAATACATGAATGCATGAAAAAAATATTATTTATATCTTTCTTCAGTAGAAGGGCACTCTGGCTTATCCACCTGTCATGCAGTGCACTAATATAAACCACTGCTAGTTTAGAATTGCTGTGGTGAAAAGAGTTAAGGTCAGAGACACCGTTTCAGTTTGTGCTGACCAAAAGAACTTTCATTTAATTGTCTCACGGATAGATGACTAAGAAGCCAAATGGATAATTTTGCAGTAAATGTGTTAAACTAATACTGTGAGCAACAAATCTGTAAGACTAAGAGAAACAAGCAGCTACTCGGGTTTTCAAAAAATCCATTAAAGTTGTGTTCCAATGCCTATTTGAATATGTTTTTGTATCCCTGTGGCTACGTGGAGTACAAAAAGGCTTTTGAAAAAAAAAAGGTCCTTCAAGACCATGTCCTCTTCTGTGCTGCTCAGCCCTCGATCCTGGCTGGATCACTGTCCTCATTACTGTCAGTCAGCATCAGGTTTAGCAGTGCCAGGCTCCTGCACAGCCCTCTGTCCTCTCTGCCCTGCCAGCACTTGCCTGCCTGACTGCTGCCATTGGTAAGCATTGTAAGAAGCCCTCATTCCCCTAGAAAACCTAATTACTCTCCACCAGCAACCAAGGAGACCGGAATGGAGGCTGGAGAAAGAGGAATCACACAAATGTGCACACCACTTACAAGAGATCAGGCAATTATTCATAAAGGAAACAGTAACTAGCGTTCCCAATTTGCACGATTTATCTCTCAATGGAGGTATAAACGCTGGCGAGGAAAAGAACACAATACGTTATGGAAACACACAAAAAGAACATGCATGAATCAAGTGCTTTGACTAGCCGTTAACTGGGTCACTCTGTTGGCAATTGTGTTTGACCACCAAACAGTCGTTCATTTGTTTGCGCTTTGGCCCCTTTTTCATCTGGAGCAGTTCCACTGTGGCAAATGAACACAAAAGAGTTGACGGGTCAGGGACTTAACGGCAACACTTTGACACAGCAGCGAAAACCACAAGGAAGAAGAATTCATTCAAAAATAGCGTAGCTAGCTAGCATAACATGCTGTACAACATTGTGGTATCCTTCACGCGACTACACTAGCTGATTCAGGGCTATCCGAAATTTCTCACGGTGCAATTTTGAAAAATGGGACGAGCCACTAAAGTGGCGAAGTTGCTGAAGTTGTTAATACTCATATTTGATGGTCACTGGCGAACTACAAGTGGATGAAAATACAAAGAGAGGGACTTGAGCTTGAGGGTTCACATGACTAAGGTCAGGAAAATGAGTAAAAAGATTTGACATGTCCCCCTTTTTTCGCACCGACTGGCTAATTTATCGTGGATAAATTTTCCATCTGCCGACCATTCTGTACTCAGTCCATATTCAACCATGTTTTCCACGTTGTGTCGCTTCCTCTTCTTTTTTCTACATTTGCTAATATTCAATGTGCTAACGCCTATAGCGATGATGAATGATAATTACTACATTTTGTGTGTGTGTGCGTGCGCGCTTTTTTATTGGGATGTTTGAATGTTCAGAACTTCAATTTCGATGCCAGTGTCACCTCAAAATGGATCCAATTACCTTTATGGTAAAGCTTTAGCTGACATGTTGCTTGGGGTGAAATCAACAGCACATCTACTCAATGCAGTACCGCACTCCATTTACATCAATGCTTTCAAAATGTAATTACTAAACAGACAATCCCACTCATGTAATGAAACAATTAATTGATTATGATGCCCTTTTGTAACTTAAAGTAAATGATACGCAGTCAATGAAGTGCTATGCTCACATTGTTTGACTAATGCTCTCACACATTGCATTACAATGACGCTGGCGTACCATCTCAATGAAACTCGTCTCGCCGATTCTAATAGCTGACAGGCCAGCAATACGTTTGTGCCATATCAGAGTGTTTTTATTGTCTTTCAACACAGGAACTTGTTTTCCATGAAAGTCACACTCCCAGTTTCATCCTTCATCTCACGGAGTGTTTATGGACAATAGCTGTGCATGTGTTTGCGAGAGGGGGCATGACAAACCACCGGCTTGTATTTGGCATGTCTTTCCTCACTACGGACTGCCTCTTGGTTACAATAGAGTATGTAAAACCCATTTCAAATCCCATTTATCCAGAGAAATACAGCCAATGTCTATTCTGTGGGACAGCTTGGTTATTTGCAGCTCCGTGTAGTGTGACATATCGCCTGAAATGTGATGTCAAGTTTAGTCTAAAACACAGATCGCATTCGTTTTGTGGCTCTCAGTGTATATGTGCTGCGGGAATGCGGTGGAATATGGAAGGTCTAATTAAAAAATATCCTACTACGCATGACAAATATCTGGGAGGGCTTATTGTCGAGCTCAACAAAAGATACTGATATAGCACTCTGTTCTTCATTGAGGACTTTTGTCCTTGATTATTCTTTCAGACTCATGCAGCTGTGGAGAGTTGGAAGAGGGAAGCTGGTGCTTTTAATAAACTCCCTGAGACATTCAAAGGGCCTGGCAGCCGCTGAGGTTTCATTTACCCAGCAGTGAGCTGTGTCATTTAAAATAAGGATCATTTGGAGATGGGGAATATCATAATGCTAAATCTAGATCAAATAACAGAGCAAGGTGTACGACTGGATTTACAAGGCAGGGTAATCCTAAAAGAGGTGCCAAAGAGCGCAATAGTAGCTGAGTAAGGTATTGAGAGATCAAGTAAGACAGGAATATTAAAGTGGCATATGAAATATACATGCACACATGCCTTTGTGTGGAACAGAAACCCAGGGGATATATTTACTTCTCACAGCATTGTTATTAGAATTTATTTAAATGTAAGGCTTGGCTCTCTTGAATCGCAATACACTGGATAGTCTTTTTTTTTTTTTTTATACTAAAATCAATCATAAAAGCAAACTGTCCCAGAGAAGGGAGTGAGGAGACTAGTCAATTTGCCAGTCATAGGAAATGTGTGCAATATCGAGAGGAAATGAAATGGATAAAAAGGAGCTATGTGTGGAACGAAAAAGGAGAACTAAGACGTAGCTGCCAGCAATGCGGCTTTGAAAGACTGCCGTTAAAAGGGAAGCCACAGTCACAGGTGTCAGCCTGGAGTGAAATATAGGACAGCGCTTTGACGTTATACCGGTGAATTACCTCAATCAATGTACGAACATGCTTAACCTTTCTCCTCGCTGACATTAAAATAGTGCTTCTTCACTTTGTTGGACGAACTGAACCCCAACAGTTTCCTATGTGCAGTCACCGAACCCTTCTTTATTGAAAAATGCAACTTAACTCTTTGACTGCCAAAAACGTTATATAACGTTTAGTAAAATCCTATGGAGGAGTGCCAAAGACGTTAAAAGACGTTTTTTTTTCAAAACAGAGGTGAAACTAACCATTTTCTATTGTTGATTACTGAAAAACGGATTAAGGTAGAAACAAACTTTTTTTTCTGATGAAAGACGAGAGTCCAATCTTTCATTTGGTAGTATGTGTGTTTCCATAGTCCAAACACATAATTTTCTGTGGACCTTGAAAGATCAGTCAAAAATGCTTAAATCGGCTGGCACCCACGTCATCCCTTTTATGAAAACGTCTGGCAGTCAAAGAGTTAAAGACATGTTGCTTTGGTTTTACTAGACAGGTAGCTGGTGGATTAGAATTGCTTAACTTGGTATTTGTGAATGAGGCAGTTAAGATGCTAACTTAACTTCCATCACTCAACCACCACTGTTTTCTTAAGATGGAACCCAAAGGCAAAAGATACAATGAAAACAGTTTAGGCCTCAGAATTGAACCCTGTGGAACGCCAGACGATCTGTTATACATGCAAATTCATATTGCACATATTTGTCCGACCACATTCTTTTTTTTGTTTGGATTGCAATAAAATACAAACCATTTTGGTGATTGTTGTCACAGATGTCTCTATTAAGGTCACACGTTTATGTGTGGACAGTCTTCTTTGTGCATGCCAAAATCTTCATGAAACAACAACAACAACCAGAGCGAGAGGGACGCCAAGGCAAATCCCCTTTGTGAGGTGCAATGAAAGGATTACGCCCATTGCTCTTGGAAAAGACGCTACTATGTCATTCAATTTTCTTAACAAGCCATCACAACTCATCTCCCACTGAAGTGGCCACAGTCCCACTGGCAATTAAAAAAAAAATGTTGGGACCTGCCATGATTGTGTGCGACGCCACTGTGGGAAATAGCAGTAATGACACCTACCGTTAAATGGTGAAGAGTAACAGAGTAGAAGTACATCAAGCTGGTTGTGCTTTGAGGTCATTGAAAATGTAACATTTTGACCTTTGGATGGGAAACTGTAAGAAACTTGAGTACCGGTAGATACTATACATCGGTATCGGGTAGAACCCAGCCTTATTTCAAGGACTCTGTATCTGGCCAATACCAGGAGGTGAGGTCAATATGGCATACGATAAAAAAATTATTATTAAAAATAACAATAATATTAATAATAATAATACAAATTGTAATGTACAAATAAACTACAGAGTGAATAGGTCTCACTTACATTTACTATGAGTGAGTAAAAACCACTATAAAAGACATGCCATAAATCCCATGTGCATGTCTTGGCACTCGGCCAGAGTGCAGCTACTCCTTGTAGCTGCCTCGAGCTAGCACAATATATATTTAAGACGTGAGGCAAAACACAAATCACTACACAAGAAAATATGACGACATCAATCTTAAGTTTGGTCTGTCTGTGGCTTTGAGGGAGGTGACCACCTCATATGTCAGTGATGTCACATCACACAACAAGTGCCTCATCTTTCTCAAATGTGAATGCGGGCACCAGAATTGAAGTGCAAAATTCCTTTGTAGAGTCTCTTTCAAATAGGCACTATAATGTTAAATTAGTAACACTGTTGTGAATTTGAATGAATTTGAATACACAGAT
Organism: Vanacampus margaritifer; assembly: GCF_051991255.1. NCBI lineage: Eukaryota > Metazoa > Chordata > Actinopteri > Syngnathiformes > Syngnathidae > Vanacampus > Vanacampus margaritifer. The sequence continues at coordinate 7,478,705 of NC_135447.1, read as the reverse complement.
TTCTTAAGGACCTTTTTCCACAACCTGGACTTGTCTCACCTTTTTGACCTTTAGCCAACACTCAAATACGGTAACAAACAAGCAAGATCACTGAAACTTTCATTCTGTTCTCCTTCCGTTCTAAGTTAGGTAGTTGCAAGGTTTTCTTCTTAATAGTTGCTGCCAAAAAGCTTTTGCCTTATTCCGCCGAGTGGAAGTGTCCATGTGTTTGGCCACGGGAAGCAATGCCATCTGATACAAGTTGTTTTTTCCTGTGATCCTGTCATCCCGGTGCAAACACCCTCACTTGTTTACAGCCAAATGTCCTCTAGTGTTCACCTTCACTTCCTGTCTGTTTCCAGCATTAGTCTACGTGCCGTACATAATGCAGCGTTTTACCGTATTGCAGCATTCAGCAGCGAAAGGGTCAATGTCAGGGTTAGCGATGAGGTCATTGTTAGCCGTGAGAACATTAGCACTGATTGGTCTCGTCACCATTTGATTCCTGAAGCCTGTTTCGCTCATGCACGTGGCCGAGTTGAGCTCCTTTAAACTCGAACGGGGTCAATTCCAACCAAAGCTGAGCGCAGCCAAGCAGGCAGGCAGAAAGCAGAGAAGCAAGCAATAATGTCCTGTTTTTGGAAAAAAAAGGATGGATTTTTTTTCAATCTGATTCATCAATTAATCGAACAAATACATTAATAAATAAACTACACCCTCAACACAATATTTGACCTAAATTGATATTAGAATGTTGTGCTGATGCTGATGACACCAAATCTGAAACCTCAATAGTTCCCTACTTTTGAACGTAGAGTGAAGGAGAAAATCTCCTAGACATTCCTCACTGGATTCCGAGTCCAAAGTCCCAACAGTAAAGCATAAAAGTGCTCCACTACACTCTGGTGTGCTACAGCTTTTACATTAAATGCTAAGGGGAGGTGGTGTGAGAGGGCATGTCAACAAAGCCCTTGACTGTGCTGCAGCACCATCTGCACACGTTGCATATTTAATTGTCAATAGAGATGCTCAAGACCAGCAATCAAGAGAAAAGATCATATGCATCATGAACAACAGCCCCAGTGTGATTAGAGTTTTGTCTCCATGCTAATTGTGACGTCTACAAGCAGGCGCCCCCAAATTAAGATATTTCAAAATCACTTATGTCAATCCATCCCCTTTGTTTCTGAATATTAAAGAAAAACACAGACTGCGAACGCACTTCTTGTTTGTCAGTGAAGAAGACAATTTCTTGCTCATTAAATCTGCCAGGCCAATCATGTACTCAAATATTTCACAAGGATGTGCTCCACCGATGCTGCGCATTTTAGTCAGGACATTGTCTGGATTCTACTTTCTAAAGCTTTTTGTCACAACAAAGTTAAACAATGGTTAGACTGCAAATGCAAATAAATCCATTTTCTGAAGCGGTTTCGTTTCTATACAATAGCGTGAGGGGGGGAAGCATGAAAAGAGTGACGATAAAAAGAAGAGATATTTTTAAATGTGCAGAGCAGAAACAATGTGAGAACAATGGAGCCAGACGAGGTATTTCTCTAAAGCAAACAGACAACCGCTGCCTCTTTGAATCTGCTGTGTGGCTACAGAAAATTAGGTACGCTGGTGACACGAGACATAATCATTTTCTTGGAGGAGGCCTGCTGACCAATTTATTCTTCTTACCTTAGGCTGGGCGCGACGTGGAAAGGCAACCTTAGGATCAATCTGAGGAAAGAAAAAAAGAAAAAAAGAACGGGGATGTCAAGACATTTTAAAAGCATGACATCGACTCTTTCTTAATCCCAAACAAATAAATGCCCAAAGTGCAATCAGTCACATGACTGAATCCCGTGAACACAAGAATGAATAAAAATTGGCATTTTGGAGCAACAAATTAATTATTCACTAGATTCAAATGTGACTTTTTACTAACTAATCAAAGCATTTAAAGGTTCATAAATGCCGCATAATCAACTAGCATTAAGACATGTGCTCTGCTTTTAAAAGTAGAAAGTATTTTGTTTTGTATTAAAGCTGCATTCAAAACGGAATTATTGTGATCGCAAATTAAGTGCACATGAAGGACAAAACAACATGGAAGCGGGATTTTTTTTTTTTTACACTGGCATTGTAAATAACTAAATAAGATTATTAGTATCCCCCTTTGTCCGAATTAGTCTGGTTTAGTTCAATTGGCTGAGTAAGTTAATCAATAAATTATTGTGATGCATTTAAACCCATAATTTTGTTTTCAATTTCTAATTGGAGTAAATATAAGAGTACACATAATGGATGGATGGATCCTTGCTGTCAACTAAAAGTGGCATTACAGTTACTCAAGGCCCAGGTAACAACCAATCACGCCTCAGCTTCAGAAAAAAAGGTGAGCCGTGATTGGTCATTACCTCAGGCCTGAGCAACAGTGATGTCATTTGCAGACAAAATGAAAACAAAATGGCTACCCCTTGAAATACATAAAAACGGATGGATTGTGTTGCTCAACTCATATTCCACAAACACAATGTTAAACAGAATGTTAAGACTAGTGGGGCAACATAATAAAATTTTGGGGTTGACCCCCCCTTTTTATAATCACTAGCTGCATCATATAGTCTTTTATACAGACAATTTGCTAGCCAAGTCTCCCTAATTACGATCCACGTCAACGCTCAATTGATGGAGCTCCTTTAACACATTCAAGGCATAAAATACATTCATTTGACTGGGCAATGAACCATTGGGGATAATCATATTCATTACTACTGATCAGTGTCGAACAATATCCGGACATGGGATGGGTATAATATCGATTAATTGTTCGTTAAGAACATGGTCCATCGTATGGAACTGAATGATGATTAATCATGGCTTGCAAGCAAGTTAGGCAAATTGAGGCGCAGTACTCTGTTGCAACCAGCAGAGGCACTGTTGATTTCAGTCTTATTCACTTGGCGGTGCTTTCAGACAACGCTATCACGTAACTCCTATAGGCAGCATTATTCAGCATAATGGAGTGGTTCTAAACCTTGGATGATTTTTTTTCTTCTTCAAATTCAAGACAGATACTGTATAGGGTTGACTAGTGAACAAAATGAAAAAGGAGTGTAGCCTTTTCATCCAATCTGGCTCTCGTCACCTTGAATGGAGAAAGCATTGTGTGTATTTCCCCATCTCCATGCATCTTGGGAAGTGTTAAGAACCACTAGCCTTTTTTTAAATTATAAATAAATAAATACATTTTAAAAAAGTAAAAAGAACCACTAGTCTAATACAATCAGGAATTACAAACATTCAGAAAGGGATTCTCATACTCTTATCCCATTTGAAAAAAAGAACAATCGATAAACTGATTGCTAATTTCTCCGAATTGATGAAGAAAATGTCATCCAGAGAAATGTAGTCCTCCATTTCCTTGATCAGTAATTTATGCGGCACCTGCCAGTCGATGCGGTAACATGACAAAATGTTCACGAAACAATAAATATCGAGGTCAGTCACAACAGCCATGGTTTGACTAGCCATAGTCATTATGTTAGCGAGTCGCTGTTCCTCTGACCAGGAATCACTGATTGAATATGACACGGAGAAAATGAGAATCCCAGGCTGGCGACGCCTAAATAACAAGCAGGATGCATCGGATGAGCATGTTTGCCCGTCTTGTGCTTGTTATGTTATTAGCTTAATTTTTCCCATTAATTTCACTGGTATGAAGGTATGTCACTCTAAGAAGTGGGGGGGGGGGGGGTCGCATCAACCTTGCACTTATAATAAATTACACAGCGACGTCATCCCAAATGCATACCAATGAATATCACTACGATATCACTCTATGTCTTCTTTTCTTTCCTCTTCCGTTGCCATTTTCACGTTTGCTTACTATTTGCATTTACTGAAGCTATTTCTAGCCGTTCACAAAAGTTATTCCCTTGGTGCAGATGGATCCATTTAAGAAATGCGTACCCTGCTGGGGAAAAAACAGCAGAAACAAAATGAAGGCAAGACACATCTGCACAGCTCAATTAAGACAACGAGACTGACTACGTTTTAATGCGTTTGAAGGGAAACCATGATGCGCTTTGTCATTGCCATCAATTCTGCCAGTCTCAGTTATTACTGTTATCTCTCTAAATCAGGTCAAAATGAGAAATGAATTCAATAACACCTGAGTATAGAAACACTGCTTGTAATGAATTTCATTTAAAGATTTGTTTTAGCACTTAGCTTCAGGCTTAACCAATTGAAACTCAATTACTATGTCTGCCTTGTTTGTGCCAAGACAACGTGTCATGCTTGGAATAACAAATTCCCGTGCTTTCTGACCTACTGTATCTCCCTTTTTTAGTTCAGGGGCCTTTTATTACTGTATTTTTTATATATATATATATGACATATTATTTTACTGTTATAAATGTTACGCTTTATGGCAAGCTCCACTGAAGATATGTTAAAAACTTTCTAAAGACGAAAGGGTACAGCTTCTCTCTCCACATCATTTCTACATGTACGAACCGTATTACAAATGTAGCTACAGTATGATACTATCAGAGCCATGTAGACAAATTAGCCAAGGACAACCGACGATCCAATTCTTTGGAGAAATACCCCAGCAGTACCTTTTTAGGTCACAACTTATGATGAATGACTCCTTCGAGGAATGTGAAATCAAGGGCAGGTGAGGTGTAGCGATTGTTTCCCGTGTTTTTACAAACTCATGAATATGTAGTTTTTACGGTTCAAAACTATCGAGCCCCTAAGGCCATCGCGCAAAATTACGCACTGCCCTTTTGCACTGGATAACCAGAGATGCCACAAATAGCGTCGTCTCTATTTCACCTGGATCGTCTTCGTGATCATTTACATATTGGTAATTTACTAATATTTTGGCCCATTGACTTTTTGTGGTTGGGGAGAAAATGGCAAGATCTAGCTGCAGAATAAATGTCAAGGTTAAGCTTATTTTGCCAACTATTAAAATAGATGGTGAAAAAAACTAAATGAAAACATAGAGAAAAAGGGAGATTATGACAAAGTCGCATATAAAAAAATAATAATAATACGAAGAACACGTACCCATGCATAATACGCTCCCCCCAAATCACCCTTAAAAAAACTTTTTTTCCCCTCTGTAATTATTTATGATAGACTCCCTCAAATATTATCAGAGTAAGTAATATGAAAGTATAAATATTAAAGGATAAAGTGTATATGCTAAATCCAGGTTCCAAATTATGCAGTAAGCTATTTTTTTTTGTTTATTTTGCTTTTAAATCCCACAGGCCTATTCTAAAATAGCGCACCTGTGATGGGACATTGGAATTTTCTAAGAATGTTGGAGAATTGATTATTTAAAATGTAAACCGAAGGTTTGCGAGTGTTTGCGGAGGTAGCAAATGTTGATTTTTTTTTTTTTTTGACAGGGTTTTTTCAAGGTCGCAATAAAAAACATAATTCTTTACCTTCACAAAACAATAAGTAGCTCTCGAAAAGTTTGGTCAACCCTGAATTATGTTGTGTATGAAATGTGCTATAAATCAGGGATTCTATTTTTTCTTTCAACCCCAAAGTAATGCCTTGGTGCTGGTAAACAATCTGAAAAATGTTTAGTTCTTATTAAGCTCTCGATTTTAGGGGGGGGGGGGGGTTTGAACACACACAAAAAAAAGAGTGTTTTTTTCAATAGGGGATGTAACGATAACGGCAATATTGTGGTATCACAATATTAAGACCGCCACAATATTGTATCGTTGTAGTCATGTCACGATATTAAAAGCAGCATATTTGTTAAAAAAAAAAAAAAAGTCAGGTTGATTTCCATTTGTGCAGTTTTAGCACCCTCAGGTGGATATTTTTTTTAGTGCAGTTTAATTTTCACAAAGCATGTTTTGACCCATTCATGTTTAAAATCCACGCTAAAGGTTAGATGAAGGGGAACGTAAAATACTTGTAAACTGAGTCAATATGTGGAGGAACTCAATGTGTGCGTGCATGAGCAAGAAGTTAGTGCCTCAATATTAAGTGTTATTAGAGATTGTAAGTTGTTTAAATTGCATTGCTGTTATGTACAAAACATATTTTTTTTTTTTTTTAGTATGAGCTAATTTCTTTACACCAACTTTTTTTACATCGCCAACCTCCCCAAAATAATGTGATAATTATCCTATCATGACCTTCATATCGTGATGATATCGTACTGTGATGTTTGGATATCGTTACACCCCTTGTAGTTAATATAGTTAATCATGAAGTACACTTTTGACCGCTAGCAGACCATACCGTAGATGTCGGCAAGTAAACTGAGCAGTAAGCAGATCCTTAGAAGCCCCCTATTGGAACAGAAGGAACAATATGCTGTGAATAGGAATGTGTTTCCACCTTGGAACATCAGGTTTTATTGGTTACAGGATTATCTGCGCAAATGCGGGCAAGTAGCGCTATTAAGAAGCTTAGCGCATGGCATTTACCTTTTGTTTATTGTTTTCAAGCCGTGGACGTGTGAAGGTCATTAGGTTGTTATGTTACTGTACCTTCAGAATGTGTGTGTGTGTGTGGGGGGGGGGGGGGGCTCTATTGACACTCTTAGTGTACCTCCAAGTTGTTGTGGACACATTCTCTAAAACTATCAAACCTTGACTTATTAAAAGTCAACAGGTGCAGTGATGTTTACTATAGTTGATAGTAGTGCACTACTTACAGATGTCACCAAGTCCAACGATTGCAATATTTTCATGTTGCGCATGAGTGGTGGATGCTATCAAGGTGTGATTTTTATTTTGCATTTAAGGTAGGTTACGCAGCTGATTTAATGACATACTAAAAAAGAACGTATCATTGAGCTCACCTACTGTATATGACTTGCTAAATTCATGCTTGTACTTTGTGTAAATAGTGCCACACACGGAACAAAAGTGGGCCCCCTTGGGACATCATCACAACCTGCGGTGTCAAAGCAATAAAAATGAGAACAGGCCAAGAGGTCACGACCTCCCCACAGCCACTAACCCACCATCTTTTATCTTCTGCAGCCTTTTACAACAAGGTCCCTACACGCTGCTACCGAGTGAGATTAGCGGCAGGAACGGCATATATCTGAGAAATCTCACACACACAAAAATTGTCTGTATATCAATGCAGCTCTTGGGTAAACTCCTGATTAACACATATCTGCCCTCACACAACGGCACCGTGCTTAAGCTTAAAGGAAAAAGGCTTATCAAAGTGTGCAGCTTCCCCCAATTTAGGGCTGTGAGGTGTTCCACAGGTGTTTGTGTGTGATAGCAAACAGAATGGACATCAAATTAAAGCGTAAATGATTCATATCAGGGCTGTCAATCTTTGCTGATCTTTGCGGCTGAATAACTCCTGAAAGAGGCCGTTTGTTATGCTCCTAAATCAATAATAAGAATTTCACCAAAGTCAAAGACAACAAACACATTGACCTTTCCTAAAAAGATGCATCAGTATGTTGGCTATTCATTGGTGTACAAGGTATTACACACCTGCAATGACAAGGTATATCCAATAAAAGAGCAGGATCAGGTGGACTAGTAATTTTTTTCTAAACAATCTCTAATTACTGTAAAATCCCATGTATACTACGCACCCTTGTATAATACGCGCCGTGCCAAAATCTCCCCTAAAGAGTGAATAATATGAATGAATGAAGATTCAAATACCAATCAAGAGTAAATGTTGTTAAATCCAAGGTTAAAAACTGTGCTCTTTCCCATATCAATGATTAACGTCTTTCAAAGTAGTTTTAAAACCGTGTTTAAGGAAATCGTGTTCTTGCACTGTATGCTCTTCTAGTCATTTTAATAAGCCTTTCATTTCTTTGCTTTGCTTTTAAATCTCTTTTTTTTTTTTCTTCTTTTCAGGAGAGCTCAGTATTGTTCATTCGATTTGACATCATCATTGCTCTCTTTTTTTAAAAAAAACAAACAAACAAACAAATCAATTAAAAAAAATTTAATAAATGTTTTTTTTTTTTAAATCTCTTTAAGCATAGTTACGTTGTTTATTAAATGTGCTATAAATCTGTTATTCTTTTTTTTTTTTTAACCCCTAGGTACTGGCAAACAAATATAATTTTAATCTTATTTAATTTTATTAACTCTTTGACTGCCAGACGTTTTCAGAAACAGGTTGTCCCCAGTGCCAGCCGATTTTAAGCATTTTGACTGATCTTTCAAGGTCCATAGAAAATTATGTGTTTGGACTATGGAAACACACATACTACCAAATGAAAGATTGGACACTCATCTTTCATCAGAAAAAAAAGTTTGTTTCTACCTTATTCCGTTTTTGAGTAATCAACAATAGAAAATGGTTAGTTTCACCTCTGTTTTGAAACAAACGTCTTTTAACGTCTTTGGCACTCCTCCGTAGGATTTTACTAAACGTTATTTAACGTTTTTGGCAGTCAAAGAGTTAATTAATTTATTATTCTAATAAATGAGTGTTACTTTTACAGTATATCCGATAATAGAGCAGGATAGGTGGCGAACTGGTAATTTTTTTTTTGTAAATGATTTATTATCTAATTATACAGCGCAAATTTATCAGACCGCCCATCATATAAATGATAAGAGTCCATCCAACGGCATTATGGGCTTTAATGTAGGCTCATATTTTTCAGTTTCACTTCAGTTAGCTTTAACCATTTAGAAAAGCAATTTCAAACAAATTTGAGCCATTCATAAATTAATTACCGGTAACTTCAATGCATTCAGGAATGCAAGTAAATTATAATAATTTGACATGTTAAGACATCAATTTGAATACTAACTTTAATAATAATGGGGAAACACTTTTACTCATTTCTGATATATATGCAAAAAATGATGTAGGAAGTGGATTCAAAGAAAAAGTCATTAGATGCAGCCCCCCACCAATAGTACACAGAAGACAGAAGCATGAACTAATCACACTTTCAGCCATAATTAACTGCAAGACAAGAGCCCCTGCTAATACAAGGGCACATCAGAGTTCAGATCATTGATTTGACTTTCTTTCCAAATCCTTTGTGATGAATATGCTAGATTTCATCTGGACTGCTCCTCGGTTGTTCCTACTCTACCGCTTTATTTTCAGAGATACTGTACCTAAAACATACAAGCTAAAAAAGTAAAAGGTCACCTGGGGTCACTAGTGAAGCACACAGGTCGTACATTCAGAATATGACCAACATTTTGGGGTCTAATAATGACAGTGACAGTTTGAATCTGGAACAGTGCATTTATATTGTTATTTTTATAATTATTTCCCATAAGAATTACTTTTTGTGACCCGGCTTTGCAAAAATTGAGTTTTTACAGTGAAGTGCAGTAAATAAATAAAAAAGTAATCACACCCTTTAACCCATTATTGGGGCCCGCAAACCGTAAAACTCAATTTAAAAAAAGAAAAAAATAGCAAAATAAAACTTATTGACTGAGATGAAGTGGTTGTACAAGTGTGCCCACCCTCTTATATTCATTTTGGACCCTTTTCCTGACTATTTTCTTTTTTTCCCAATTGAGTTACATAAGGGCATATTAATAGTGGGAAAAGGGTTTTGAAATATTTGTCCTGGTCTCGTTTTTTTCATTTCACAAAAAATAGCATTTGAACATGGGTGTGTCGGCTTTTTAAATCCATTATTTTTGCTATAATGCAGCAATTAACGTGCAATCAATCTTCCAGCAATAAATCTGCTGCCTTGTAAAGTGTTCTTCAAGTTCTCATGCCCGTCTGAGCTCCAAACATCGTCAGGGGCAAACATATTTTGAACAAAGCACTGGGGGAAATGAGAAATATGTTCTGAATTACCAGCATGTGTGTTGTGATGCCCGAGGCTGTGCTTCCCCATATGTCTCGTTCATATCTCCATCCAAGCGTTTTCATAACCGGTTGGGGAAAAAGAAGCACTAAAAAATATATATACTGTAAAGAATAACATGAGGATTTTGGTGCAGACTATATTTATCCTGTATTTTTCTTTAGGATTGATTAAATAGCACCTGACGACAAATCTGAAGCTCCAGATGAGAAATGTTTTGTGTTCACAGAATAAATTCACAAATCCAATAATAACTTAAAGCAAATGTAAATGAGCGATGATTTCCATGCTCATAATATGACTCAGCTTGTTCACAGTCACGGCCCCTGCGGCCTCTCACAGACAGCCCAGCCCGCTCAAGGTGACCCGTGACAGGGAGGATTCAACCGGGCGGCCGCGTAAAGTCCGACGCTTCAATCGAATCAAACATCTGCGCACAAACCAAGAATGTTTGCAAGTCTGCTCTTTTTCTCGCGCTCGTGTTGAGCAAATCGGCAAAGCGATATGACAGATCCTAATGCGTCGTGATGGTGCGATTGTTGAGCTAACACAAGAGCAGAGAGCGGCCAGTGACTAATGGTGAGGAAGAACACACAGCCAAGCTGCCTCAGGTTTGTTCTATTCGGTGGCACGTTTCAACAGCACGTAAGCAGCTGGGAAATATCTATTTCTGAATGTGTTCCGAGTCATCAGGATCACGTCGCAAAGGCTGGTGTGTCAATCACACAGTCAAATATTTGTCTGGATAACAAGAGAGCCGAGCTTGATACATTTTAAACTATATATCACGGTCAAGTATCACAGTTTTCTTTTTTTTTGTTACCCCATCATGGCACGAATGGCACCAAAAGTAAAACAAAAAAAATCGCTTTAATATTGCCCCTTCATCGTCAAGCCATATCGGGACAAAGAAATTGTGTTAAAAATAATAATAATAGTAATAAATAAAGTATAGATAACCCCTGTAGATAAGGCTTGTGTATATATCAAAAAAGAAAACACTTTGAAGAAATCACTTTGTTATATGCATTTTTCACAAATCACATTCAATCCATATTCTAACCACTGTGTAAACTCAATTAGAAAATTATAGGAAATCTCTCTTATTATAATAAGCAGCACATATTGGTGTGTTGTGGTGATATGAGAAGTCTCATAATCACCCTGCATGCATACTTTGTGTGAATTTTTTTTTTCTTTGTTTTGAATTACTAAAGTAACTATAAATACAGATAATTGTTCATTGGTAAAAATGTATTTTGCTTGACAGTTCTGTTGAAAATCTTCTCATATTCCCTAAGAAAAGCATCATATATTTTTTTTAAAAGGATTCAAGGGTTGCCTTTTTAAATAGTGGCTATAAAAAGTCAGCAATAAGACAATGATAATGGTCATTATAAACAATTAACTTGAAGCTTCCCAGCGGAGTAGCAGTTTAAGCCGTTGACCGTGTATTTCCCTTTTGAGTCCAGCTGAGCCTCTCTCCTCTCATTCCCAGCATGTCCCCTCACACAAGGACAGTGTCCTATTTTTTTTTTCTTTTTAAGTTTAGAATTAATACATTTCGATTCATTTCAAAGGAGATGGCAGCAGTGTCAATAATAGCTTTGATTCAAGAATAAACTACTGTGCAGAAAATACATTCTGTGTCGAAGACAGCTGAATGTCGTCATTTCATTGTCTGGCTGTCAAATCTGCCATGTGTGTAACAGGTCTGTTAAATATGACCTGATGCATGAAGTAAGAACCCAACACGAAATGGTATTTAATGCCATTTATTTTTGCGGTGCAATTAAAAATGACCTGATAATACTAAAGAGGACTGTTTTAACGTCGATATATTTTATTTCTAACAATTATACTTTTGCATCAAAATATTTTGAACACAACTACTAAAGAGTGGGGAATTGCATTTTTGTTTTCTAATATATGGAGATAGAAATGCGATGGAATATATTTGGGTTTTGTGATGTTATCTCTAAATGTTAATTTATTTTGAAATATAAAACTACAGAGACATGAGTCACATTATTCAAAGGAGGGCAATACCATAAAATTGTGCTAGATTTGAATATAACATTACATTTTCCAGTAAAATTAGCATTACTACATGAGATCTGTATGCATGTATTAAAAATAAAAATACTGGATAATGGTCCACTTTTTTTCACAGGCAAAACCATCCTATCAGTAACTTTTTTGGATTTCAATTTGGACTCCCCCAAGTGTGAAAGGTAAAATACTTGACGTTCATGTCCTCCAACTTTACATCAAGAGTGCCCAAACTTTTTGGACCCAAAATATCTGGTTTGGGAGGGCAAAGCGCTAACAGTGAGCTAAAATTCTGGGCTGCTGACGCAGCATAGCACCTTATTTGATTTATTTATTTACGCGGTTCAATACCGTACTATATTTGCGATCAACTGGTCAATCGCAATTGACGTATTGAGCACCCCTGCTTTACATCCTGTTTTCAAATATTTGTACCGTCACACTATAATTTTCAAAACACTGTTCATGTGTCATCAAATGGATAAAGCGGCATAGTTTTTCTCTATTTCAAGTTAAAATGGCCTTGTGTATAAACAATTCCTAAGATTCAAACCACCTAAAAAATACTTTTCTAACAAAAACCATACCAGCTTCTACGAAGACAGGGTCTTAGATGCGGTCTTCTAGTCTGACTAAAGTGCATGTTTACCACGAGGCCAGCTATTACAGTAAGTCAGCGGGAGGTACTGTATACTGAATGAGCCCAAGGTCCTCAGGTTAAATCCTATGAAGAGCTTAACAGAATAATTAAAAAGTGCACAAGGAATTTAACTCCTTCCTGTAATTCCACTACAGTCGATTTCCAGTGAGCTGCTGTCAGTAGAAAAGTTCTAACAGTGTCAACTCTGCAGCCGCTTTGATATTTCAGACCATCTAAAATACCTTGTCTCTCTAAATCTGTACTATTTTACAGTTCTGTGATAGCATCAGTCGTAACTTGCTGTTCATTTAGCTCTCAAGAACTTATGTCTTCTCTCTGTGGCTACTAATTGGAAACATATGGAACCAAGTGTGATCTTATCACCCTCACCCCCAATAGCACATAAATTGTGCTTAAGGCAATTTAGCTACATGACGTGACAAGAGCCGCAACTAGTGTGGGAAAGCGGCTAATCTGACGGCAAACCACGACTGTAAGTGTATGAGAGTCACTTCAACTAGATTCCACAATAGTCCAAACGTAAAACCAGAGACAAAATCCCCATTAACGCGAGTCTAAAAAACCTCAGAGCACCGTATAGTCTTTGCAATTTGTCATATCTATGTTTTATGTAATATCATAATAAACAAATACACAAAGCACAACCTGACAGCCTACAAAGAAATAAATAGTGTTTTCGCAGTATACAGAATTCAATTTCAAGGAAATTTGTGCTGAAAAACCATCTATTCTGTCACTATATAGACATCTTTCAAAAAAATGACTCGCCTGTTTAATTATTCATCGACTGACAAATTTTCTAACGGCAAGAAAAATCCACAGTAGTGCCGCATTAACTCATGAATGAGTGTTTATTCATCTGAATTATCGCGAGTAAATTCAACTGCCATATTAAAATAGGAGAAAAGTAAACTTTAAAAAGAAAGACCTATATTGGGATATTTTGAGGGAAGTATTTTGAACCCTTTTACAAATATGTGATGACGTATTACAGAATGTGTGTCCAATAGTGGTGTGGTGGAGGAGGGCGGCATGCTCTTGACTGTACTCGATGCACGTCTGTGCGTGTGTGTGCGTGCGTGCGTGTGTGCTACATGTGGAGCTGAAGTCAAGAGGGGGGCGTGTCTGTCCCATTCATCCAGAGAAGTGAACATGCACACATAATATTCACAGTGGAGCTGCGTTTTATTGCCTGGATTAGTGCTGAAAGGACCATCATGCATTTAGCCCTTATTCATGACCTTGAGCAGAGCGGGCTTTCCCATCAGTCTCATGTTCTTACAAAAATGTCAAAAGAAATTAACTCACCGTCTTTGAGTCTAATTCGTGGTGTTGCTGAGCTAGGACTTTTTCTACGCTGGCAGCATCTGTGAATGTAACAAACCCAAATCCTCTGCAAAGCAAAGACACAAACAACAACAGTGTTAAAATAAAATAAAAAAAACACATGCATGCATGCAAAACCAGTTCGGGATTGTTTCGAATGCAAAATCTAACTGCATTGCATTGCATGTCATATTTCTTCTTTGACCTCAGTATTGTTACAGTATTGTTTCTTGTTAAAACAGTCGTGGTACAGTGCATGTGTTTATCATCCAGATTGCGGACGTCCTGTGGCAGAAACTGAAAGTGAGCACGCTATTCGCCACACTGTTCTGCTGCAGTCACAAAGTCAATGTCAAATTGCATTCGGTCGCAGCTTTACAGCAGCGAGCATTTAAGCTTATCTGGCTCGCTGTGAAACCACACGCAGGCGCGCGCACACGCACGCACGCTTTCTCTGTCTCTCTCTCTCACACACACACACACACACACACACACACACACACACACACACACACACACACACACACACACACACACACACACACACACACACACACGCACACACACACACACACACACACACACACACACACACACACACACACACACACACACACACACGCACACACCAGTGGATTAACCACGAAACAAAAGTAAAGCGATATCGCTACATGGGAGAAAAAAAGTACACATTGTATTTACCTTGAGCGTTTCGTCGTGGGGTCTCGCATCACCATACATTCTCTTATCTCTCCAAATTTACTAAAATACTCTCTAAGGCTGTCTGTGGACAGAGGAGACACATCGGGTCATTAGACAGACATCCACATGATGTTGTCATTAAAAAAAAAAAAAAAAGATAATTTTAAATACACATACACATACACACGCATATATATATATATATATATATATATATACACATCCCCCCCACCCTCCGCGCGCCCCCCACCACCAGCAGCACCGCCGCGATGCGCATAGGGGTCGAATAGAGGACTTGAGATGGACGAATATCGGAAATAACGTCGCGCGCACACACACACACACCAGCCGAGACATCCCACAGTGCGCACTCGCATTCGCACGGCACCGCGGCGACAACCGCCGCCGACACGCAGTCAACAAACAACACGAAAACAACAACCAAATACAAGGACAAGGGTTGTCCGGGAGAGAGAAAAAACAACACTCTCACCTGGTGAGGTTTGCCAGCTGAGGCCACCGATAAACATTTTACTGTAAGGGGGAAACACAACACAAGTGAGTCCAGATGTCAGTTCGGCCATTTTGACGACTAACTACTTCTAAAAGCGACCTTAAAGGATAAAGCGCGAGCGATCGCGTCATAATAACAGTCTCGCTCGGTGTTATAGCAAAAAGGGGAGGACACTCTCGGCAAAAGCTCTCGAAAACTGCCCGTTGAAAGGCAGCGAGTGGCGTGCCGTGTGGACGAATCCGGCACGCCAGTCCAAGTCCTGTCCAAGATGTTGAAAACATGCACAAAACGCAAAGATTCTTACCCCGGGTCATGTTGTGAGTCATTTAGGCTTCCGGATGTGGCTTGACTCCCGTCTCCTTCCATAGCTATTCCGAACTATCGGCTGGGACTACAGTAACAGTGACAGACACACAGACAGGCAGGAGATATGCAAAGCCCCGCTATGAGAATATTACTGAGCCGGGAACGACAGCGTCACACGTGGGATCAGCTCAGCCCCCTGCTCCCTCCTCCTCCTCCTCCCTCCCTCCCCTCCCCTCCCCTCCCCTCCGCTCTCTCCACGCAGTGCGCTCTACCTTGGCCCACAGGGGGCGGGGCCTCGCGCTGTCACCGTCCTAACCAATCCGATTGACGTCAACTCGGGCAATCTGCAACGCAATCCTCCTATTTGTCATTTGATTAAGCAATAAACCACGAGAGGTGAAAGTGTCCTATTGCACTTTCAAGCAGGTGCATAGTCTAATATGGAATTAAAAGATTCAAGGATGGCTAGGTGGAGCTATAGCACCGTCAGAATACAATTAGGCAGCTTTTTTTTTTTTTGGGGGGGGGGGGGGGGTCTAAAATATATTTATAAATTATTTTCTCAGATTTTATAGAACCAGGTAAGGGACAAAATCCTGGTGTTGTCCCGGAAAAGATTGTTTACCAAATTTTATCTCAAGTCATCTTTCCCTAAAGAAATGAATGCAAATTCCATTAATCCGTTTTTTTTCCCTCAAAAATACATTGCATGTGCCCTGATCAAAACATGGCATTCTGATTTGATTTCCGTTCATAGAATCAAAGTTATACATCAACCCGAGTCTCCACAATGTCATCTCACAACTTCACTGTTAACCCCTTTTCACACTGCATTTAGCAGGGTGCAGCATATAACGACATGGTTATTCTCTCCAAGTTCCCACCGAGTCATCAGGGTTTTTTTTCTACTGTTTTCTTTGGCAACAATGAAAGATACATCTTGTCGAGGTGCGGTCTAACCGGCGGCAAAATCTCAGTTTTTACTTCCTGGTAGGCTGCTAAATCAATACTCTGGCCACCGGTAATTTCGCCTTGCCGAGCGACTCTTTCACACTGACTGAGTGCAGTGTGAAAAGAGCTCAGCTAAACAACAAAAATGGATGATTATGAAAAATAGTTTTTTTTTGTTCCACAAAAACATTTTGCTTTCCAGAAAATCGCCAATAAATCACAGAATAATTGAATAACTACTCTCATAAATTATGTTTTGCCATTCGCAGTCTATTGCCATTCATAGCCATTGTCAAGTGACGTAAGATTGGAGCAACTCAGTGAAGTCGAGGTAAATCATTTTTCTTTGCGACTTGGCCTCCCCCGATTGAGTGGCGTTCTAGTGCGCTTTTCCTCGTTGACGGACAAAATACACCGACTTCCCATGTTCCTGGAATGCAGCAGTATGCAGTCCTTGTATGTGAAGTGTCACATGACCAAAACAGGAAAACAGATTAGCAGACTCCTTGCGTAAACTAGCATAAATACGGGTTGGCGACATGATTGATTACTATTTTGTATACACCCAGAACTGCATTTTAACAATACTATAATTTAATGTTTGTCTTTGCAGCTTGCAATGTTGCTTTTATTGGAAGATTTGTGGTTGGTGAATTAGAATTTTATGTTTCAGTAGGTGCACATGAAAGAGCCTGCCAAATCTAAACATGAACCATAAAATCCATTCACCCAAGCAAGCCTGTATTTATTAACCAAGCCATGTACAAGATGAAATTGAAACATGTTTACATCAGTGAATCAATACAGCAAATCACTATACTTCTAAAGCAACCAACAATATACAAGAAAGCAGAGTCTGCAAATGTTCAAAATCTTAACCTACTCTTGGTTTGGAGGGTTAGCTGATTATCGGAGTAACTCTCCTGAGCCATTAAACCTGTGTACAAGCAGATTTCAAGTGCACAAAAAGGTCCAAATCCTTTGTGGTGACCCTGAGGCATGGCCTTTCACATCTATATTCATTATGGCAGTGTTTTCCCACGGGGATTGATGCTGTATCCATATACATAAGGGTCCAATGTTCCTAATGTCCGACTCATTTTGAGGCACTTTTACGAGGAAGTGTGGGCGAATATTGCCATAGTCAAGAATGCTGTAATGACATTTTTAGGGTGTACACACTTATGCAACCAGCTTATTGGATATTTGCATTTCATTGTATGTCAGATTTGTTTCTTTTCCACCTTATTGTTTTTTTAAAACAGAAATCAGGTTTCAGTTTTATTGTCAATAAAGTTTTTGGTTTGCTTTGGGCATGAAAAAACACCCCTCTCAACTGTCATCTGTCAATCAAGTACGACATTCTTATGCCTACGCATTACTATGTTGTTTGAGCCGCATAAATACAATGAGGCGCTCTAAAGCAGCCACGCCAGCATGAAGCCGTTTGTACCTTGTTCTTCCACCTTTCTCTGCATGATGTGCATGCTCTCACAGGCAACAACGAGGCGCTCTAAAGTGGCCAAACCAGTAGACTGTCAGACTATCAGCTGCGCCAGATAACTTCTTATGCAAATGAAGACTGAAGTTTTTGTACAGTGGGGGGGGGGGGGGACTTGCCTTATTCCAGTGTGTGTCATGTTTTAGCCACGGCAAAAAGGAGAAGAAGAAGAAAAAGAAGAATGAATTTGTTTAAAAAAAACTCGGCAACTTACCGTATTCCAGTGTGTGTGTCATGTTTTAGCCACGGCAAGAAGAAGAAGAAGAAGAAGAAGAACAAGAACAAGAACAAGAACAAGAAAAAGAAGAATGAATCGGTTTAAAAAAAAAAAAAAAAGCTGGGCAATTTGCCGTATTCCAGTGTGTCATGTTTTAGCCACGGCAAAATTAAGAAGAAAAAGAAAAAGAAGAACAAGAACAAGAAAAAGAAGAATAAATTGGTTAAAAAAAAAACTGGGCAACTTGCCGTATTCTAGTGTGTGTCATGTTTTAGCGACGGCAAAAAGAAGAAGAAAAAGAAGAAGACTGAATTGGTAAAAAAAAAACCAATATATAAAATAAAAAAACAAGCTCCACAATTGAATACTACATGGTTGTGACAGCACAACAAATCTCTGAATTTACTTGACAAGGTCTTTACAGGTAGCCTACAATGTGTAGAATTTAGTGCCCTCTCGTGGTGAACTGTAGAATGCAACCATTTTGAAGCGCATACACTAACTACGGCGCCTCAGACAGACCACCCTTCGCAAGCCTACCACCAATCACTACCAATTATTATTTGGAGTGAGCGAGCAACCCAGCAAGCAGGCGCTAGCGTGAGCAATGAACAAGAGTGGCTAGCAAGAACTCGCTGGACGGGCTAACAAGTGAGGCTAGCAACAACTTGCTGGAGCAGCTAACAAGTGTGGTTAGCGGGAGAAGCTAGTAAAAAGCTTGTGAGATCAAAGCAGAGCAAGACTAGAGGGCGACAAGCTGTATTAACCCAAATCACAGGACTCCTTTGGGTATCTGTAGCACAAAGATGACAGCAAAAACATGTCAGCTTCCTATAAGGCTTGGCGCAACCTATGAAATAGAAATAGCGATTACTAGACCTACGATTACATTTTTTTTTTTAAACGTCCATTTTTTTTTTGCATATTATTGAAATAAATAGTGGGGTTGTGTTCTTTACAATAATACTCTATATTCTATGCGCCACCACTAATCCGAAAACAGTATTCTGATTAATATTGCGTTTGTAGAATATGAACAGCAAAATCTGCCCATTTTTTTCCATCTCAGGGGGCGGCCATTTTGTCACTTGCTGTCAACTGAAAAATTCATCCCAGTGCCCAAGGGCTCAGGTAATGATTAATGATGTCACGCCTCACCTGTTTTCTGGTTAATTGGTCACATTATTGTCAAGAAATCACAACCTTATAACCAGGCCAGATTACTGCCGCACAATCCTAAATAAATTCATGATATCTATTGAATATTTAAACGTAAAGCGCCCAAGCTTCTGCCCGAAATGTGACTACTGAGCCCTTGCTATCGTTTACGTTCAGAGAACTTTCGGTGAATAGGCCTGTCTACGAGGAGCACTACCAGAGAGACTTCCTTATCTGGCCTGGCAGCATGTTTTTCAAACAATGACTTCGATAAAAACCCAAATGACAACACTTTTCGGGAGGGGGGGGGACATTCGAGCAGATATCTCTCGTCAGGTGGCCACATTGCAGCCGGCTGTGTCTTGAGAGAGAAAAAAAAGCAATCGGTGGCTATTTAGTGAGGCACACATCTGTCAAAAAACATAAAAAGTGTGAAATCCTGTGTGAGACTTCTTTTTCGAGGTATTGTTCTGCCCTGTGCTATTTGATGATATGTAACAATTATTTACAAAAAGTTCCATGTTTGGCTTGACTAAGAGAGCGGCAGCTTTGTTGTCACGCTCAAATATGTCTCCAATTTTGCAATGGAGGTTGTTAGATTCAATTTTCTTTTTTAAACATTGTTATCACAGCCTTTCGATGCTGTGATTTTGAACAGCAGACAGCAAGAAAGGCAAGTCAAACGTGACAGAAACGCCACCGCGAGTGTGACATCTCGCAATATTTGATTGAGGTTTTCAAGCCAAGAAAATAAAAATCACCAGCTAGCGTGTCATACTTAAGATGAATTTCAATGAATGCCCTTATTTCATAACAAGGTATGAGCAAAGATTCAATGATGTCATATTATTATGGCTTTGAAGCCTTTTTAAAAGGGTCTCACTGGGGGAAAATATTCAGTGCAGCAGTTTTTCCAACGGAATTCTATGAACCAATCTGTGTGGAACCATAATGAAACATTTACAGTCATATTTTTGGATTGCAGGGATTTCTGAAAGCATAGTTGTGTCGGTGTAAATGCATCCCCGCAGTTCAATAGCAAAAGATGAACCTCTTTTCAAAAGAGGGGGAACCCGGCATGGAGAAGCGCTTGTAACTAATCGAGCCTTTGCATGAAAACTGGAGGATTTGAGGCTTTGGAGAGAAGTAAAATTGATAGTGTGTGAAAGAGCTGAGAGGAGAAAGAACGTGAGAGAAGCGACAGAGTTATGAGATGGCGTTTTGGAGAGCAGGCCTCCTATTTCCTGTTGCGGTAATCATTTTAAACCCTCGCAATATTCCCTTGACCTTGGCCAAATTGTTCTTGGATCACGTGCGAACGCCTTTCTCAGCAAAAATACAGTATACGCAAAACGGCCGTTTGTGAGATTTCATATTCATGACTGGAATTGCCGTAACTGTTACAGATGCTCTCCGCGTTGTTCTCCCGAGTAAAAATCCAGCGTGAAGTAAAATTAAAAAGTCTTCTTTGAGTTAACATCAGTGGTAGTCGACTTGTGGCTATTGTGATGGTACGTCGTGATTTTGTCATTATTGTAATCCCTATTGGAAAAAAAAGACCGTGGTTGGACAATACGTGCAATATTTATTCACAAGTATAACTGAACGTATGGCGTTCCACAGGGCTCAATTCTAGGGCCTCTGCTGTTTTCATTGTATCTGCTGACACCTGGATTCCATATTTAGAAAACAGCAACGGTAGTGCTCTATAAATAAATAGAGCAATTCTAGCCTAGCACAACTAGCTATCTAGCAAAATTAAAGCAACACTTCCTTAACCCTACAACGCCAAATGTATCACATTGACTCATTTGCTCCCAAAAATATTAGCATGGTCCCAAAAACGTATTTATAAGTTTTTTATGTTGTTGTTTTTTATGCTAGAGCATACAGAAGGCTTTGATGCAGCCTCTGAATTGAAGAGAACGCTTGAAGCAATGGTAGTTATTACAATAATGGCCAAAAGTTGGTGGCAGAGTATACGAGATCAACCAGGGCTGTGTTGTACAAAGCTCTTTTCCCCAGTGTTTTAAACAGATTTGTGAATAATGACGAAACTTAGCTATATTCTAATGCTAATTGCTGTTAAACGGAAACAGATAGAAATACACGTTTTTTTTCTGATGAAAGCAGAGACTCTAATCTTTCTTTTGGTAGGTTTCATGTTTTTAGAGCAATAGGACACAATATTCTGTGGACCTTGCAAAAACAGTCAAAATCCAGTAAAACAGCTGGGGGCGAAGGGGGTTGCTTCGGTGAAAATGGCCGGGAGTAAATAAGTTAAATACAAGACATTTTGAGCCCTCTATTTCATGATTATAATATGTTTTTTCCCCATTAAAACCCTGATTTATGCAATCTGACACATGCATTGCATGGATAGTCCATTAGAGGGCAGTATCACCCATCTGATGGCTTTTCCTGCGACCTTGCAAGATCGCCCCAATTAAGAAAAGAGAGACACCTACAGTACACTTATTAACAGTGGGAAACATTAATATGTTTTATATGTCTGTTTATTATTACATTTTTGACAGTAATAAATGTAAGAATTTAACGCATATGTGGAAGTTGAGTTTTTTTGTTTGTTTGTTCAAAAGGTCCAATAAATACTCTATTTACAAAGAATCAGAATTTTCTCTCATATATTTCATGCTTCAAGCCTTATCGGGTGAAGCTATTTTTCAATAACGAAGGGTTCGGTGAATGCACACAGGAAACTGGTGGTGGAGTTCAGAACCACCAAGTTCCATGACTTAGCAAATTTGCTAACGATATTAATTGAACAGGATGTTATCCTTTGGATCTAACAAATGTTTTTCTATTGATCACTATGGATTGAGTCATCATGCTTTCCTCTGGAGGGATTACTGGGGTAGCAGCGTGGCTGTCTGTGAAGCCGTGAAAGCTGCAGATGTGCACAAACTGTCTCCCTCTAGTGTCTTTTCCCCTCTGTTTAAACTAAAGCGAGCGAGCTTTAGACTGCAGGGAGGAAGCCAGGCCGTAACATGCATAATTGACAGTCCTATTTCAGGAATTAGCCACCCACCAAACTGCAGTCTGTCAGCCCTTTCATCTCGCTTAAAAAGCCCATTCCGGCCATAAATTATCAGTTGAAAAAATGTGAAATAAATGATAGATTCTTGTTTTCATCCTCAACGTGTTTGTTTTCCCAAAGGTGGTTATCATATGTGCACCTTTGTTTACGGTACAGAAAACAATCAGTGGGAAGGATGTTCTGGTGATAAATGATTTCTTTCATTATTCCTGTTTTAACGACACAGATGAGTTAATTAAGCTGTGCCAGGGGCTACACACTAACATTTCGCATAGATGTGATATGCAGACATTTAATCACATTACTAAGAAATGAAAGTGTAATATTGATGTCGCGATGATAACAATGAGACCGGAAATGGGAATTATTGTGACTGTAAACATGAGTTCTGCAATTAATTGAATATCGATTACATACGCTAATTAATTTTGCCACAGTATGTAGCCAAAAGCATAATTGCTAATCATTAGCCATTAGCTTAATGACTAGCATGAAAACAACAATAGAAGTGTCATTTTTAAAAGCATTTCGCAACCAACCATGCTGCGTATCAAATTATTAAAACAGACATTATACTCTTTTGTACCTCGTATCCACCTCACTGTGCCGCCTCCATTTTGTGTCAGCCGCTTCACTGTGCATAATATGCAATGGGGGGAAAAAATAGTAACTTGAACAACTCCCAAGAAAAAACATCGTAACAGTGCCGATTGTGTTTCACTTCAGAGCTTTCTGCTCTATCTAAAATCTATATGACTTTTGGTGGGATCATGTTTCTAAACTAGCACTTAGAAGAAGAGCACAGACCTCTGCCAAGGGTAAGCTAGCTAGTGTTAATGGCGGGTTTGATTTTTCGACTACATTGTCATGACCAGTAGATTACGTAATGAGCAGAGTATATTTGGACGAAAATGAGGCAGAGTTTCACACACCATATTAATACTTGGGGGGGGGGCACCCAAGTAGATTTCACGAAACGTGAATCATGAGGTTAGGCGGGACGCAAGTAGCACGACTGAGGAGAGAAACTGAAGTTAGGCAGCTCATTTCCTTATTTATTCATTCTCTCATACGTGAGTCATAGATGGGCTAATAATTGTGATATTTTCAGAGGTTGAAGTCGGTAGAAGTAGAGATGTGCACATAATTTTTGGCGCTGATCGCCGATTTCGGACATTACAAGTGACGTATGTACAATGATTTTGAATGGAGAAATTGCGTCTGGTTCCTCAGCTGACTAACACCAAAACATAGGGGGAGGCATTGTGTTTACTGATTTCCCTATAGCAAATTGATAAAAAAAATTAAAAATGCAAGATAGTTTCATTATCCTGATGAAAAAATAAATAAAGACATCATGTTTTTTGTTTTTAGCTCATGCTCTTCATGTCTTCTACATAATTTAGTTTCATGGCAGAACATTCCATTTCGCTAGGATGGATGTTGGAAATGGAAGCAAGGAATTCAATATTTTTTGCTTTTACAATCTCTGGATATTATGCTGTGATTTTAATTCAGGCTTGCCTTTTAACTCTTTGACTGCCAGACGTTTTCAGAAAAGGGATGCTGTGGGTGCCAGCTGATTTAAGCATTTTGACTGATCTTTCAAGGTCCACAGAAAATTATGTGTTTGGACTATGGAAACACGCATACTACCAAATGAAAGATTGGACTCTCATCTTTCATTAGAATTTTTTTGTTTGTTTCTACCTTATTCCGTTTTTCAGTAATCAACAATAGAAAATGGTTAGTTTCACCTCTGTTTTGAAAAAAAAACGTCTTTTAACGTCTTTGGCACTCATCTTTCATCAGAAAAAAAAAGTTTGTTTCTACCTTATTCCGTTCTTCAGTAATCAACAATAGAAAATGGTTGAAACAAAATCCGGAGAAATCAAGCTTTTTGTGAAACGATATTATTTCATGCACTCTAATGAATTTGACACTTTTTTTTTTTTCCATGAATGATGCCACTAACTACTAACCCGATCTGCTTGATACTTTCAGCACAGCTGGCCAAGGCTTTCCTCCACCCGTTTCCAAAAAACAAAACAAACAAAAAAAATCATAGTTAACGTCTTTTAACGTTTTTGGCAGCCCTCATTTGGATTTCACTAAACGCTATTAACCGTTTTTGGCAGTCAAAGAGTTAATGTCGGGTGTGAAAAAGCTTCTCTTTTTTTTTTTTGTCTCCATGAGTGGCCCTGTGGCCTAGTGGTTTGTTGACCACTAATTTAATTGACAAAATACCCTAAACTTAAAAAAAAAAAACACTATTCTACTATATTTTTCTGATGAAGGTGATTTATTACCCTTCGTATATAATCAATCGCTATAAAATGTAAAAGGGTCTTTGTTTTCACATCCAATGATTAACATGTCTTTGTCTTTGTCATTTGGACCTTCGCATTAAAAAAAAGCATTTAAACGTGAGGCTCTTTAGGCCAATGCTGCTTCATTACGAGTGGATGACGATGACATCATTTACCTGCTCCACTGGGCCAGGAGATAAGTACATGCCCCCCGCAGCTCCCACCAAGCCTTTGGAGTCTCCGACGACTCCAGCAAGAGCGTGTGTGCCGCACATGATGGAGAACGGTGTTCAAGCCCCGCGAGGAGCCATCCTATCACCTGTACGGGAGGCAGCGGGAGGGCCGAGGTGCGTGCCGACATTTTGGAGAGCTCTGTCGAGATTGAGGACGGGGATGAAAACAATGGCTGCATGGAGAGAGTGAATGTAAAACACTATTACAGGGTGTATCAAACTGATGCTGAGTTTAAAATATCGATATCGAATCGATATTGCTTTTCATAGCCCAATATCATTCATAAATATCGGTACTCTTTAGTACCGCCTTTTACCGTATGAGCCCCAAGCACGTACTTGTTCAAAACCTCGCGTGAGCGTTGTTCAAATGTGCCCTTCTGTTATTCAGAGTACCCCAAAAGGAGCCCAATGCTTACAAAGAAAGGAAACAGCTCAAGCATGAGCTGCTGGTTGCTATTTAACTTTAAAAATGGGCTGCGTTTTAATGCAAGCCCTCTCGAAAAATACACACACTGTTTAGACAGATGCACTATGGAAAAGCTTTTCTTTGTGCAGTAGTTTAAAATGACTTACCTTCAATAAAAATTCTGCGTCACATTGGAGCCAAAAGTAGAATCCTGATAGTTTACTGTGCATCTTGCTGCTCTAAATAGTAAATAAATCATACTACACTTTAATTTACACAAGACTACGACTACTTCTTCTACTAGCCATTTGATAGTTGTCAAATACTTTTGGATCATTAGCGCCCCCTTCTTTAGCATATATATACCTATGGCTATGAAGGCCACTGGCGGTAATGCATGACTTCTTCTTCTTTCTTATCGCGGTTGGCAGGTGCGTTAGGTGCAGTACCGCCACCCTACTAAACGGAGTGCATGCATGCGGCAGTAATTAAACTGTACATTAAATGAAAGAAAAAGAAAAAGACTGAATACAAATACCCCCCCCCCCCACACACACACAAAAAGGAAATGAATAAATTGGACATAACAATACAAAATGTGGATGCATAATTATGCACTATGACTGTGTCTCTTATGTCAATTTGTTTTTTGTTTTTTTTAAATTTATCAACCACTGGAACCTTAGCATAAAAACTGTCACAGAAATGTGAATGTCGTGATTTGGGATAGGATTAGTGTTTTTGCCACTTTATTTACATACCAGTGCAGTTGTAATTGATTTAAATGATTATTTATTGTTTTGATCAGGTCATGTTCCATGATTAATGTAACTGCATTGGATTCAATAATAAATGTAAATATTCATATTTTTACTAATGCACCAAATGTCTGCCAGTCTTTTCTATCCTTACTGGCTAACTGACTGCCACCGTGCATTCTTCTCCAATACTGCAAACACTGACCTTAACACTGACCTTGCCTTGTCTGCGCCATCGAGACAAGAAGCGAGATACACCACATCCCCCCCCCCCTCAACCCCAACTATGCTGAAGGGTGGAATTTTGCCTGTCTCATCAGTCTCTCGGCTTCGGCTGGAATACGCCTTGTTATTTTCTGAATTCCAACACATTCCCTTTTTAGTTGATCAGCACCCAGACGGGAAAACATTGCTCTTGGCTGAGAGAGACGGCGAGCCTCTTGGCATATAGACGCAAGCTGTCAATACAGATTAGCTTTTATCAGATAAACTTTATGTGCAACATTGGAGCGTCCTTTGGTTGGGTAACAGCCTGATTTGGGGTTACGATTGATATCGTGCCTTTGCAGTTGGCTCAAAGACGGTTCAAAATGCTTGGTATCGTGTTTAATAAGGTGATATTTAAGGTAGGTTAACGGCAATGGTTCTTTTAGAGGTCAATACTGTATATACAAGGACCGAGTGATTTAGAAAAATAATCTTCTAATTTTATCTTCAATACTGCGATTGAACATATTATTATTTGTTCAAGGTCCTCTTCATATGTATTTTTTTTTTAAAACGAAAACAACCTATAAATAAGTATATTATACATAAATGTTTTGATTTTAAAGGCTAGGCTTATGCTAAAATAAAAGCAAATGGACCATGAATTAATAGGAGACAGTTTATCAATCAACTTCAATTAGATTTTGTAATTTACCAAACATTTTTGACTCGAAGCATTTTAAGCATTCACGACAACTTCGCAAAATTCTAGGAGTTCTATTCTATGAATGAGTACGCCGTAAATCAGATTGCAACAATAATGCAAACAAATATGTGGGTTTTGCACGTCAACTTTTCATGTGTCAGTAAATATGTGGACTACATTCTCTCAACACTATATAAATAAATACAATATACATGTACTAGTACTATAATATAAAATAAAGCCTACTGGTCAAGAGAATTGACTTAAAAACTACATTCTACTATACCTCTTTGACTGCCAAAAACGTTAAACAACGTTTAGTAAAATCCTATGGAGGAGTGCCAAAGACGTTAAAAGACGTTTTTTTTAAAACAGAGGTGAAACTAACCATTTTCTATTGTTGATTACTGAAAAATGGAATAAGGTAGAAACAAACTTTTTTTTCTGATGAAAGATGAGAGTCCAATCTTTCATTTGGTAGTATGTGTGTTTCCATAGTCCAAACACATAATTTTCTGTGGACCTTGAAAGATCAGTCAAAAATGCTTAAATCGGCTGGCACCCACGGCATCCCTTTTCTGAAAACGTCTGGCAGTCAAAGAGTTACTATGATGTCAATTAGAATTTCATCAATTTTTCAGCCCAAATGAATACAGGACAAAATAATTTGATGTGTAATCAAAAACGCTGTTGTTATCATATTTGCAAGTGATTATATTTTATTTATGGTGTGCTGTTTAAAGCAGGGGTGCCCAAAATAAAGCGAGAGAGACAGTTGCGACATTTTTTTTTTTTTTAGCAGCCTGATGCTAATGCAGTTATGATGCTAATGGCACTTTCTATTATGTGCTAGCATTAAGCTAGCAGGCTCAAAGGCAAAATTATGCAGTTGTTTTAAAATACACAACATGTAATCTCTTTGTTTTATGCTTTGCTAGATAGTAAACTTCAAGCGAGAGTGTTAATAAACAGCTCGAAGCCTCTTTTTTGACAATTTGTTCACTATGCTAAATTGTTGCTTGTGAAGTAAGCTAATTTGGGTTTACTACCACCATGGGCTTCAGCATCCATAATCACAATTTTTTTTCTCGCAAAATATCAGCCGAACGTCAAATCTCAAACAACTCCCAAGTCAGGTAGCTTGTATCTCAAAGCGCCACTGTAAATTACCGCACAAGGAGGAATAGAGCACCTAAGAGAAAATGGCAGTTGTAATGTATTCACCTTCATTACTTCCTTTCTTTTCACCGCATGGGGCATTTAAAAGGTGATGTGTGCAATAATTGCATGTTGTGAGATTTGAGGGGATTCTTTGAATAAAATCAAACATTAAAAGGGCAGCGGGTTGTGCTGCTTACAAAGGCATAAAGCGTGATAGTCGCTGTTAGTGCTGTAAAAGGAAAGCGTCAGTCCACTCCAAGCAAACAAGCCCAGACAGAGAGACGAAGAGACCCAGCGGTAAATGATACAAGCCTTCTACACCTTGTCAGTTATTAGGAGAAGAGAAATCTGACACAACTTTGTGTTGTCTGGAGAAACAAAAATAATTGGCTAGTATGAGGCAGCCCTACCTCCTCCAGTAAGCTACTTTGAAAAAACTGTCATAAAGTTCTGAAGCTAAAAACAGCTGGGGAGATTAAATACAAATCTGAAAAAAATATATATATTCACAAATCTGTTATGGAGGTTCATCTTTTTCAGGTTGAAAATGCATGCATTTGAATGCAAGATCATTCTATTTTTAATTACAATTCTCCACAGCAACTGCAGTCTATTTGTTAGTGGCATAGTTTTAGGAAAGTACAAAACATAAAAAGATGCAAATAAAACCTAATTTCCATGCTATTTCACAGCAGTGTGATGTTTTTGTGTTTGATGAATTGCTTTCTGCATAAAATATTACAATTTTACATGAGTTTAGAATTAAAATTATGCTCTCAGTTGAACCTCGCTATAAATTTCAAGACTGCTTTAAGGTTGTGAGGCAACAAGCATAGCAATGGACTATATGCCACGGAGGCGGGACTTCCGACTTCCGTTTCTGGTTTGCGACGTGTGGGCCGCGTTCCCAGTACTTGCGCTTCCGCCTTTATGCCCCTCGGTTGCGCGTTCCCGCCGACGGGTGCGAGGCTGCGAGTGTGTAGTGTCTGTCTCAGTGTCCGAAGGATTTCAGATAGCCGAGACGCCCTCTCGCCGGTGAGCGGGAGCGCGCGGTTGGGGGGGCACAGAGGTGGGGGTACAAGTGTTGGAACGCGGCCAGCAGTGGCCAAAAACCGGCGCTGTTGTGTAAAACCCGGAAGTCGGAAGTCCGTGGCATCTACCCCATAGAAAGTGAACAATGGTTTCTCAGTAAAAAAAATAATTAAAAAATCTAATTGGGTTCATAAGTCCCTCATTGGCTGAAAAAAAATTGTAAAGCATACCTTTTTTCCAAATTTACCTAAATTCAGATTGGTCGCTTATTTGTGCGACATTTTTCATAGAATAAACTGGCTTATATTTGAGAGTTATTGCTCTATGATTACCTTTCAAAGCTGTGCTTGTAGTAGGTAGTTGTCAACTGTGATTAAGTGTGAAGAAAGGCCTTACTGGGATTAATGCTTTTATGCTTAGTTAGTATGCTTACTCATGGGAGATGTAGTTGCTGAATAATTCATCATACTGTGTTCGAATAATAAAAACACCACGTCCGATTTTATAGAACGACGCACAACAAGGTCTTCTGAAAAGAGGTTTTGACACAAAAGTGACAAAACAAAGAATAAGGATTTGGGCATAACTTTAATAATACTCGATGTAATTTGAAAAATCTACTTGCTGCTAGATCAACTACATTCATCTGAAATGGCAGATTTGAATAACATCTTATATGCTTTTTTCTTTATATGCTCCTGGGGAGGTCATTAAAGTAAAGTCTAAACAGACCAGAGTCTGTTCAAATGCATTCATTAACTGCCATTGTACAAACTGACTACAAAAGACAGTAAAAGTCAAATAAGTTAAACAAATCATTTTAGTCGTTACAGTAAAAGGTACTGATTAAGTTAAAATGAATAAATCTAAATTTGAAGGTTCACTGAAGGCTGCGCCTTCAAATTGCATTCAGCATTGAATGTATAGCGCCATCATGTGCTGAAATCTGCTCATTGCAGGACACATATTTCTAAATCAGTGCTGGTGCTTTTCAGGGGAAGCGTTTCAAAAGCAACATGTGTGTTATGAAGAAACAATACTGTGAGACAAATTGGCAATGGAACTAATTGTGATGAATGAAGTTATCGGTATGACCTTTAAATTAGATTCACACTTCAGATCTTAATACCCAATTTTAATTTAGAGGATCTATTTCTATTTAATATAAAGTGTCATTTTTGACCGACTATCATGAATATGAAGCCTAAATATCTCGCTACTTACATTTGAAAATTCCTTATGTGTGGTGAACACCAAATTTGCCTGAGCAATGAACACGATGGTTGTGAAGAAAATGGAACCATTTACCTCCACTAATAGAGGATCAATTGATTGTGTTGAGTGTTTATATAATGTCGTCGCTCAGCAAAAATGACGAGAACAGTTTAAGTGTCTGAATGTACTGTTTTGCTTAAAAAAATAAAAGCCAATTTGTCCACTTTCACGGAGGACTAAATAATGATAATAATAATAACAATAATTACAATAATAATAATGATTCATTTATTTATTTATTTTTACTGAATTTTCGTGTTCAGAGTTGCTATTTGACATTTACTAATCTGGCTACTTATGGTTTACTGTCATTATTTATTTTTCTTACTCTCATTTCTATTTTTTTTTTTACCTCAACCAGAATTTATGGAATTTGACAATTGAGATATTTAGTTCACTAGGTAGAAAAGTGGTTAAATGTGAGAAGACGATCATACGATTAAAAGTTATTACTGATCAATTTGTCACTAAATTTACTTCGGCTTATGTGCATTTTTTTTCCTTTTGACCCTGTCTACAGTGTTCAGTCGAAAAACTCATCTGGTCACATTTTTGTAATCTTTCTGAAACACCACTAAGGTTAGAATTTGGTATCAAGTAATTATGATGAAGTGATACATCTCAACAGACAAACAATCTGTGAATGTTGGGAAGGAGCTAATGTTAGCACAAGTTAGCTATGGTTGACGAGTCTTTCCTCATAGCACACTTCCTGTCCCCCAAACTAATATTTGAGCCATTTGTTTTTAAGGTTAATGTTTGAAGATTAATTACAATTACACTATTTTGGGGGGATTATGTCTTGCGGTCTATTCACAGTTTAAACTATTAATATAGGCACTTTTGAGCATTTATTACTCTTCTTCCAATAGTTAGCATTCCCACCAGCAACATACTTACTGCCACCAACAGGTCAGTCTTAGTACTACGTTAGTGTTGTGCCGCGTTGGTCACCTTGAGTACAACAAATGCTATGTTTAATGTTTAAAATGGTTAAAAATCGGTTTGTGTCTACCAGGCTTCAGAGGCTTTGAGGCAAGATTAGAGACAGGAGGCCCAAGCTAGCAAGGAGAAAAGATGAGAAGAAGTTAGCAAGAGTTTGACCGATGTTGACGCCACCGTAAGACGAGGGATCCTTCGTCCTCACACTCTTAGTACGAAGACCGCTTGTGGTGCTTTCTGTTGCAAAGAAATAGTCGGTTATCCTCGTCGGTCTTTTTGTTATGACTCTCGTGTTTGGAGTTGAACCCGTGAATGAGAAACCAGAAGCTGACGGATCAGGAAGGTCGTTGATTGTGATTGTTGCCTTCGTGGAGTCTCCAGGAAGAAGACTGAAAGAAGTGGAGTTCCACAGTCCCGTCTTTACCCCTCCGCAGATCGGTTGAGGGCGACAGGGGCAGCCCAAGATGAGAGCGGTGCTACGCCGCATCCAGGATAGGAGGTAGGACACGTCAGCTTCGAGGCCACAAGCCCAAGGGTTGTTGCCCAAAGTGAGAACCCGGAGCGACGCCATCTTGTCAAACGCCCCGAACGGGAGACGGGAAAGGCGATTGTCGTGAAGATAGAAGAGGGACACGTTGGGAAGACGGTCCAAAGATCCCGGCAGCACCGTAACAAGTGAATTGTGGGAGATGTCGATGACCTCCAAGCGTGCTGGCATGTTGGTTGGAAAAGTCCAGAGGTGATTATAGCTCAAGTTGAGCGTGCACAAATTGATCAGTGTGTTGTTAATAAAAACGGTCCTCTCCAGCTTGTTGTCGGAGAGGTCAAGTACCCTCAGGTTCCACTGGTGGACCGTATCGTTCTTGTCCAAGCGTTGGATTCGGTTGGAGGCGGCGCGGAGCCGCCAGAGGGAGCGAGGCAAGCGCTCCGGCAGTCGGCTCAGGCGGTTGTTGGACACGTCAAGGACGCGGAGGTGCGTGTAGGAGGCCAGCGCGCCGTCCAGGTCCCGCAGTCGGTTGTGGGACACGTCGAGGGAGCGCAGGTCGCGGCGGAGGCCGTCGGGCAGCTCTCGGAGGGCCCTCCGCGAGCAGTCCACGTCCCTGTGGCTGCGGCCGCAGGAGCAGGCGGCGGGGCACGCGGCGAGGGCTCGTAACCCCAGCAACAAGACGAGCAGGAGCTCCAGAGGGGCCTCATTAGGGGACAGATTTTGCAGCGCACGTCTGCTTAGGGAAAGAGAGGGAGAGCGGCGTGTTACGGTTTGTCTTACGCAGCATTTTCGCCTCGGGAGAGCATGCTGCGTAAGTAAGATGGATGCCTGCAGTGTGGACAGAGAATATACTGTACATTTACTTCCTGGTAGCAAACTGCAGGTTGGTTCCACTGCTTTTTACAGCACTGAAGCTGGGCCTTATTTTGTTTGCGCACACACATTCCTGGAGCCCACTGCATTGTTTGCAGGTAAATACCGTCGCGTTGTATCTCATTTTAATGTCAGAGGAAAGGTTGCTGTCAGGTTAGACACTGCTCTAAATCTGTTCCCACACACACACACAATATAATTATTCTTATTTGTAGTCACATTTTTAAAAAGGGCCAGATGAGAAAAATGGGCTTATAAAACACCCTCTTGTGGCCATTTTACAATTAGGAACATGAAATATATATATATTTTTTAAATGTTAAGTTAAAATGATCAGTCATTGTTTTTTGGGGGGGAATTCTCATATTTCATATCGAAAATGGTGAATCGCTGCCATCTACTGGTGGCTGTGCATTAGTAAAGTTGTTCCCAAGCTCCAAATTTACAGGAGAGCCCAGCCATGTTGGCAGTATAACCGTTATGTATATAAAACTCATCACCAATCATATAACTTTTTTTTTTTTTTTTTTTTGCCTAAGCAATGGATAAGGGTTTATAACTTACACTAATATACGTGCATTTAAGAAAAGTGCATGTTTTGTTTATTTTTCATTCATTTTTTCTTTATTTGCTTTCTTTTCTATTTTAATGATGTATTAGGAAATATAATAACTTATTGTACATTATCATGATATAAGTTATAGGGGGTAGGAATAGATCCGTTTTTGTACTTCTTCCTACTCCCTGTAGATTCCGACTTTACTAATAATGAATTTCCTTTTAACTTTTATTTTCTTTCTTTCACTTTTATTTTGTATTGCATTTATATGTTGAATAAACCAAACCAAGTATAACCGTCAATGGCAGTGAACGGGTTAAAACATAAATTTGAATCAAATCTTCTAGGTAGGTTTACCATTCTGTTTATTTCCATTTTTTAAATCTGTATTATTATTTGTTTAAATCCAAAACAGTATATTTTAACGTTGTTATTTATTATTTCTTTTTAATTATTTGTATTTATTTTTTTATATAGATTATATATTAATATTGGCCTTAATGTTAAAATTATATATCAATTTATTACCATTATTTATTTTCTTTATTATTTATGATTATTTTAGCTTATTTTTTAAAGAATTTTAAAACATTTATTTAAATAAAATTGAACTAAAGTATTATTTATACTTATAGTACTGTACTCTTTATATGTATATATAATGCACTAATTGACAGCGTAATTAATTATTCTAATTAACTCGTTAAACTGACAGCTCTAATATATATATATATGTATATATATATATATATATATATATATAAGTGTATAGAATTTCAAGAAGTTTAGACTGAGACACAAAATACTTTTGTACGACTCCACAGAATAAAAAAACGTGACCCCGATGTTCCATGAACTCGACATGCGTTGGCGAATAAAAGAGAAAAGCACAACTCACCTTCTCATTTTAACATTCCAGTTACTTTTCAAGGCTCCTTTTGTGCCGAAGCAGACTCGCACGCTTTCAACCTTGAAGTCAAGTTGGCTGGAAAAAGAATGCGAGCCTTGCACACGTTTTCAAACGGGGCCCCTTTTTGTCCTCAAATTGACGTCGCCCGTCTCTGGAGATGGATCCGTCCTGTGGGCGCGATCAAGCTGTTGCTGCTTAGTGGTGGGTGGGGAGGGTGTTTCGGAGTGGGGTACGGGGGGTGGGGGGGTAGGAGAAAAGCGGAATACATAATGGGGGGGGGGCTGGCTTTATTTCAACATAGTTCCTTGCCACAAGATGGCTCCAAAGCGCTACTTTTGTCTAAATATACCCCCCTCCATTAGTTTTTATAAAGCTCCTTGACAACAAAATGCCACAAGATTGTGTCAGAGCACTATTTTTGTCCAAATGAACTTCCTCAACTCAATTCAACATAGTTACTTGACACCAAAATGCCATAATATTGCACTAAAATGAAACTTTTTATTGCTTTGCCCAGAGTACAAATACAGCAGTTACAGCAATTAAGCTAAAAAAGGAAAAAAATAATTTGCATTAATTGAAATGCAAAAAATAAAGATACAGATAAAATAAATGTGAAAATCTGGAATTTGGCCAGAAAGCTGCGTAGCAATTTGAAACGGTGTCAAAATACACACATGGAATGCTAAACCGCACTTTTTTGTTCCTCGTTGCCATCAGAGGGGGCATCGCCATCGTTTTGCTGTGTCAAACAGGATGAATCTTCAACTGGGGTGACATCACCAGCTTCTTCACTTTCAGCCTCCTTCTGCTTCCCTTCTCCCTTTTCTCCATTCTCATGGCCCCGCACACTTTCCTGGTTGGGGCCACTATGGTCCGCTTGTGCTCGACCCGCGTCAGTCAGTAACATGCTGGTCTCTTTGGCTTCCGTCTCCGAGTTACTTTTGTATTTGCCGTCCCGTTCCGTCCGCTTTGCAGGGTCGCTTCCCAGCATCCTGATGCGTTTGCTCATCTGGCACACTTTGCAGGTCAGCATTAAAGTGGACAGCAGCAGAATGACACAGATAAGAATCAGGCCTGCTGTTAGCATCAAGAGCGGGATGCATTTATTACTTGTGTCCAACACGGCAACCGGGGAGGTGGCGCCGCTTGGCGTCAAGTCCGGCGAAGGGTTCGATTTTGAGGTGCTACTGACGGCCGAGGTGATTTGAGTGGTGGCGGCCCGGGATGATCGACCCGGAGAAATAGCACTGACTGGTATGTTTGCTTTTGGGGTTCTTGGGTCAGGGGTCGAGGTCAACAGGTTGTTTTGAGCTCCGCACGTCAGGGCCCTGAGTGCAATTATGCCGAATAGCAGGGGACAAATTGTGGGGGCTTTCATGGTTGCTAATGTAGCTGAAAAGAAGCGAGAGAACAAGTGAGTCAGCGCTGGTTAGCTAAGTAGGTCAGTCAAACAAAAGAATTAGCAATTTGGGCACAAAGGTAAGTAATGAGTCAATATATTACATTTAAAAAATAAAATATATAATATAATAATATAATATAAATAAATAAATAAATAAAAATATTAGTAAGTAAGTAAATAATTTGTATAATTAGCATATTGGCAAATAAATAATTAATGTAAATATCACAAGTAAGTTTTTTTTTTTTCAGGTTTAAGTGAATAATCAAGTGTTGCTCAATTATTTTTTCGTCACTCAAATGTAACAAATTTCAGAAAATAACTATAGGAAATTACAGTATGTATCAATTCAGTAAGTAATCTATGTACCGGTAAGCAAGTCAAAGTAGCTTTAAATGTATCAGGATAAAATCAATAAAATATAAATAATTAAATAAATCAAAAATATTAGTAAGTAAATCATTTGTATAATTAGCATATTGGCAAATAAATATAAAATAATAAATATCACAAGTAAGTTTATATATTTTTTCAGGTTTATATAATAATAATAATAATAATAATAATAATATAATATAATAATCAAGTAATAGTGTTGCTCAATTATTTTTTTGTCACTCAAATGTAATGAATTTCAGAAAAAAAACTATAGGAAATTACAATAGTACCGGTAAGCAAGTCAAAGTAGCTTTAAATGTATCAGGATAAAATCAATAAAATATAAATAATTAAATAAATGAAACATATTACTAAGTAAATAATTTGTATAATTAGCATATTGGCAAATAAATAATAATGTAAATATCACAAGTAAGTTTATATATTTTTTCAGGTTTATATAATAATAATAAAAATAATAATAATAATAATAATAATATAATATAATAATCAAGTAATAGTGTTGCTCAATTATTTTTTTGTCACTCAAATGTAATGAATTTCAGAAAAAAAACTATAGGAAATTACAATAGTACCGGTAAGCAAGTCAAAGTAGCTTTAAATGTATCAGGATAAAATAAATAAAATTAAAAAAATTAAAAAATCGATATATATTATTAAGTAAATCATTTGTAGAATTAGCATATTGGCAAATAAATAATTCATGTAAATATCACAAACTTTTTTCAGTTTAAGTGAATAATTAATAGTGTTGCTCAATTATTTTTTTGTTTTTGCAATTTATTTCAGAAAATAACTATGTATTAATTCCGTAAGTAATCTATGTAAGCAAATATGTAGGCACGCAAGTAAAACTAGTTTTAAATGTATTAGGAACATTTTTTTATATACAGTAAGCATGTAGAAATGAAATAAAACAACACATATGTCTGAACTTGGCTGTCTGTCTCCAGGCATGAGAGGGAAATAAATAGTATCTTCTTATCATTTAAAAATATATATATAAAAGAAGTGACTTACATTGGAAGTGATTGATCCCAAGACGCCAAACTTGCGTGACAAAAAGAAGAGCTGAAGACGAGCGCGTAAAAGACTCATTTACAGTCAAACAAATCAATAGCGTGTAAAAGCTGGCATACTTCTCCATTTGGGCTAGTGAGAAAAGGAAGCGGTTTTAGTGAGAACATCTGTGGGGTGAAACACGACACTACACTTAAGATTGATCTATTTTCAAAAAAAATTTTAAGGGTCAGTGAACTTGAATAATGCAATTTGGTAGAATGATAAACATTACTTTGGTATTTTTAATCTTGTTGTATTTCTCGGGCCTGAGCAGACTAAGTATGATTTAAATGATGTTAAGAGTGCTGTGGTGTCGACTAAAAGAGAATCACAGGTTGAAAGCAAGGAAAATGTGGAAGGAACTGAGAGCAGGTCACAGTCCCAAGTGTGTTTTTTCTTTGTCTCATTGTAGCAAGTTAGCCGAGCAGGTGTTGTATATAATTAACAGTATTTATTTTTATTTTTTTTAAATCTTGTATTGAGTCAAAAAAAATATTTACAATACAATCAATGTACCTACACTGCATTCTGATTAATATTGTGCTTGTGGATGGAATATGAATTAAGCAGCAAACTCTACTTTTTCAATTTTTTTTATCCATCTCAGCGGGCGGCCATTTTGTCACTTGCCTTCGACTGAAAACGACAACGCAGTTGAGCAGGGGCTCGGGTTAACAACCAATCAGACATCAGCTTACAAATGTCACATTACCAAACCCAGAAAACAGGTGAGCTGTGATTGGTTGTTGCCTGAGCTCTCAGGGATTGTGATGTCATTGTCAGCAGCCGGCAATTGACAAAATGGCCGCCGGCGGAAACGGATCAAAATGGGTGGATTTAGCTGCTTAATTCATATTCCACTAACACAGTATTGATCAAAATACTGTATTTAGACTAGTTTGGGGAGGAAGATATTGTAAAGATCTTTTTGGGACTTGACTTCCTTTTTAAGTACATTTTAGAGTTGAATCAGTACTTCTACTTAAGTACAGAATGTAAGTACTTTTGCCACCTCTGCAGTGACAATAATAAACGCAATGGTAGCTTATTTAATCAGTAAATATACCAAAATGCAAAAGGACAATTTGTCATTTGACGGTCCAGTGGAGAAAGAGGACATTTTGTGTCTGCCCTCCCCCGCAAGGTCATGTGATCCACTCGGCATCTTCTGTGCGGAACGGATCAGTATGAGTGTGCAAAAAAAAAATCCATCCCTCCCTTCTTATCAGTCAATGTTTCTCATTTTACTGACACGTAGCGAGACTCTTGATTGATTCCTCGCCGAAATGACTCTCG
This sequence comes from Vanacampus margaritifer, assembly GCF_051991255.1. Lineage (NCBI taxonomy): Eukaryota > Metazoa > Chordata > Actinopteri > Syngnathiformes > Syngnathidae > Vanacampus > Vanacampus margaritifer. The sequence goes on along the minus strand of NC_135447.1, from coordinate 7,440,440 downwards.
AGGCGGCAAGGTGAAACGCAAGGTGTTTTTGTTTTGCTGCCGTTGAAGCTTTAAAGTTTGCTCTAAATCGAGATGAGGACCGGCAAGTAGATTAGGACACCCTGATAAATGCGCTTTACTGGAATGTCCAATCGATATTTGGATGACCCAGTTGCAACCCGGAGAGGGCAAGTCGCCCTCTGTTGCCGGGTCTTCGCGCCACCCGCAGTTGGATACTTTCCTCTGCGATAAACACAACCACGCTACAGTGATGATGTGCTAATTTTGTATTTTCGGTGACAATAAATATTGCAATACTGTCCCTCCGCTATTTGAATCAATAATTGATGCCCATCCAAAGAGGTTTGCAATTGCCTATTTATGACACAAGATGGTGGCTGTTAGAAAAGGCCATGGCCTGACGAAATGAAGCTCCTCCCCTCACTATTGCAGTGTCATAGAGCAGTGGTCACAACAAACAGGCACGTGCCACTTTGGACCGGCCTCACAGTTGAAAGAATAATAAAAATAAAAAAAACGTACTGTTCTTGTTTAATCATTATCAGAGGCTAAAAAAAAAGAGAGTTTATTTTGATAAGTAACAGGATTCTCTCTGTTACAACTGACGGGCTAGCAAAATAAGTAAAAAAAAAAAAAACTGACATTTAATTTTGAAAGTTTCTTTCTAATTGATGAGACAACACAAGAGCCTCTGACCAGGACATCAAAAATGAAAACAACAAAAGTTATTTTACTAATTATAGACCGATATCCCTACTCCTACAATTAAAAAAAAAAAATCAGAGAAGAATAATTCACACGGGATATCCACAAGATAGGAAAGAATATGTACCGGTAGTTGGTGTCTTTATAGATCTAAAAAAACAAACAAAAAAATAATGCTTTGACACTCCAAGATTTTAAAGGGATACCTCAAGGGTCTGTAATAGGCCCTAAATCATTATTTCAACTCATTCACTGCCATTGAGGACTATAAACGTAAAAAAATCATGTGAACTATTTCTGTTAGTTTCAATTTTTTTCATTTAATTTCATTTTTTTATGAAAACTTAGAAAAAAATTATTGTACATTTATAACAGATATCAAATTTGTGATTAATTTCAACTATTGAAGTCATGCGATTAATTACGATTAAAAAAAAAAAACGTCTAACGCCCCTTTTTTTTATTAGGGGCGTCAGGTGATTACATTTTTTTTATTGTAATTGATCACTTGACTTCACTAATTGACTAACGATTAATCAAAAAATGTATATCTGTTATAAACTTACAATAAAAAAAAATCTAGGTTTTCATACTCTTGTTGGCAAAAGCGGAAAAAAAAATGTTAAACTAATAGAAATAGTCAAACAGAAATTTTGACGTCTATAGCCGTCAACGGCAGTGAATGAGTTAATAACATATGCAATGTTTCTGAATACTCAAACGTGTCGTATTTGCAGATGATGCTACTCTCTCCCGTGTTGGCAAAATCCTTGAACAGCGTCTGAATACGGTTGACAGTGAACTGAACACACTGAAAAAGTAGTTTGATGTCAATAAATTAGCACTAAATTTGGAGGAATAACAAAGTTTATTTTCTTAGGCACAAAAAAATAAACCAAAGTAATATCACTGTGCGTTCCATTGAGATGGAAAGAGTATATAATACAAAATTCCTTGGAATGATCATTGATGCCAAGCTTTATTGGAAACCACATATAGATAACGTTAAAACTAAAAAGGTCAAAAGTTACAGCTATTCTTTGTAAAAGTAAGACGTCCTGGACCTGAACATTAATCAGTATACGTAATTTATAGTTTGCTATTACTTCTATGTATGACATATGGTATCGTTCTGATTAAAGCTGATTGAATAAATGAACCATCCAACCAACCAAATACAGTCAACGATAATTTCCCCCGCAACACATTACGACTGCAAGTGAATAAGCAGAATTTTGCGCTCTATATTAAAAGCTGCAGTCAGGAGGGCAATAAAGAATTTGTATTGTTACATGACGAGCCTCATTTTATTGTCTTCCAAGGATGAAAACAGAACCCTGCGTGTACAGAACGGTCTTCACAATGCGATACAAAAATATGAATTTTTACAACAGAAAAAACAAACAAAAAAAAAAACATGTATTGGCCCATTTAAAAAAAAAAAAAAAAAAAGGTACATTCTTTGTACATGACAAAAATATAAATATATATACACATCTGTCTCGGCGGAAGTGGGCCGTATTCAAAAAAATGTGGTGAAAATGTTTGTACAAATGTTCGATCATCATAAATTGCTGTACATTAAATAATGTATTTACAGTACTTAGCAACGGATTCGCAACAGAAATTAAGCTAATTAACCCGGCATGTTTCACTCGTACACACGCACACGCATTGCAAGCACAAGAAAACAAAAACAAACAAGAGGTAACGTTTAAGGAAGATAGAGGACACTTTTTGCGCCAGGTTCCTGATTTTTTTCTTCTTCTGTCTTTTGTGTGTGTGTGTGTTTTTTTTTCTTTCTTTGTGAAGTCACTCAGCTGCTTGAAATAACTAATATTCTTATAAGGTGCACTTGACATCTTTAAAAAATAAAATAAAAATAATCCAGCATGTATTCCTTTCCCTGGGATGATGTTGAATGAGTAAAAGGGGGCGGGGCATGTAATTAAATGCTTAAGAAATCAATGGGTAGGTGTGGAAGGGTCACTAAACTAGCACAGAACAAAGAATAGATCCCCCCGCCCCCTTTTTTTTTTTTTTTTAAACCAAATGCCACAAAACACTGCAATGGTCACCAAATTACAAAAATAAAACAAATACTGTAAATAAGAAAGGAAGCTTTTGCAAAAGACATGCAATCACTGTTAAGAAGAAGAAGAAGAAGAAGAAGAAAAAAAACAGAGCCAAATGAACTGGAAGGCTTCGGGGCACATCACACGAGCGAGCTGGTCATGTGATCACAAACAAAGCCTCAGAGAAACCCAAAGGGAGGGGAGGAGTTAAAAAAAAAAAAAAAAAAGAGTGTGCTACGCCTCAGTCCACTCATGCTCGCTTTTCAAACAAGACAAGTGAGCGGACAGAGAAGATGAGTGTGTGTGTGTGCGTGTGTAAGTGGAGTGTGTTGGAGGCAATGCTTTGAACAATCCTGTGGGCATTAAGGATTCGGGAGCATGCAAGGCAGACCCAGGCTTTGTGTTGCATTGCTTATGTTTGCCGCTACAACCTGGAGGCCGACAGGAGACAAAAGAGACAAAAAAAAGAGAGCAAAGGAAGAGGCGGTCATTAATAGACGACGGTTAGTCGATCGGTTCAAGGCGACAGGGTTGGGAAGATTTCAAGACAAGAAGGCACACTTGGAGATGATTATTGTATTAGTTCATCTCAAATTGATGGCTTTGGTGTGGTTTTTGCTTAAGGAAAGTGAAAGTAAATGAAACAAAAAACAAGAATAATAAAAAAAAAAAAAAAATCAAATAGTGCTGTTGAATGTTAGATGATAATTTTTTTTTTAACTCTGACTGCCAGACGTTTTCAGAAAAGGGATGCCGTGATGAAATGAAACGAGACCAAATGAAAGATTGGACTCTCGTCTTTCATCAGAAAAAAAAGTTTGTTTCTACCTTATTCCGTTTTTCAGTAATCAACAATAGAAAATGGTTAGTTTCACTTCTGTTTTGAAAAAAACGCCTTTTAACGTCTTTGGCACTCCTCCATAGGATTTTACTAAACGTTATTTAACGTTTTTGGCAGTCAAAGAGTTAAGAAATGTTATGAAAAGCACAAAGTAAGATACGGAATTATTACTCTATAAATACTTTGAAAAATGCACGGGGGAAAAAAGCGTAACCACCCACCCAACGCGAATTACAGTGATGCCTTGAGATACAAGTGATCCATCTTCACAAATTCAAGATACAAGCTGTGGATCGGCCATTTTTTTTTTCTCTTAGACTTGCCAGCGCAAACTTAAACTTAACAGTAATTTCTGGACTACAAGCCGCTACTTTTTTTTTTTCACTTGCATTCGACCCTGCGGCTAATACAGAGGTGCGGCTTATCCATCAGATCACAAGGGGGCGTACTATCAAAAATATTCAATTCATCAAATAAAAAATCTTTTGAACTCCACATGCGGCCAAAGTATGATTATGCATTTATTTTCCTGTCAATCTCTAGAGAATCTGTTATGTTCATTTCTGGAACCGCTTATTCCTATCATTCATTATGTATATATATATATTTAGATTTTTTTTTAAACCGTAAAGATATTGCAAAAAAACGTTTTTTTTTCTGCCATCTTGTGGGATACCTACTCTGCTGACTTCCAGAAGTGTCCCGGGTGAGACAGCCTGCGGTTGAGTTTGGGCAGCTTCTCCAGCATGTCGGCCAGCTGCGTGAAAGGGGGCCGCTCCCGCAGGTCGTAAGCCCAGCAGGCCGAGAGGATCTCCTGAGCCGGAGAAGACGCTTCGGATCAGATCACCGGACAAAAGGCCCGACCCGGAAACTTGGGACTCACCGTGACCTCCTTCCCCAGGCTGATTTCTGACAGGATCTTTTTGATACCTTCTCCACTGCCCACCTGCCAGATGGTTGCTTCCACAGGCTGGTTGGTGATTGGCCAGTCCCTTACTTGCAACTCGTACCAAATGGTGCTGCAAAACCAAATGCGTGATTACTCTTTCATGTTCGGTCTCAAATTGACGCACGGAGCGCATCTTACCCAAAAGCGTACACATCTGCCGCAGTGGAGAAAGGAAGTCGATCCTCGTTGTTACCCGGACTCATTTTACGCACTATTTCTGGTGCGAGGTAACAAATCCAGCCATGTGGAAGTTTGAGCTGATTCTCCCGCCTGAAACAGTAGCCAAAAACAGCACCTTAGGCCGGCTGTGTAACAAGTGACAAGAAATTTTGATTTTCCAACTTGGACTTACCTCCCTTCCTGAACAACACCAGAGATCCCAAAAAGGCCAAAGTCGGTGATCACGACCTTGTTGGTATCATGAAAAACGTTCTTTGACTTCAAGTCTTTGTGGACAATGCCTTTCGCGTGCAGATATCCCATTCCCTACATCGGGAGAAAGTTCATTATATGTTTCATTCAAACCTAAAAAATTATAAATATGTTTTTTTTAATACTTCACTCCCAAAACTTTTTTTTTTTTTTTTAATGCTAGAGCATATAGAAGGTTTGATGCAGCTTCTGACATGAAGAGGTCGCTTAAAGCAATAGTAGTTATTACAAAAACAGCCAGCAGGTGGCAGCAGAGTATAAGAGATCAGCCAGGGCCATGTTGCAACAAGCTCTTTTCCCCAGTGTTTTGTGAATAACGATGAGTTAAAATTAGCTAATGCTAATTGCTGCAAAACGGACACAGATCCAAATAGACTTTTTTTTTCCTGATGAAAGAAGAGACTCTAATCTTTCTTTTGGTAGGTTTCATGTTTTATAGCAATAGAACACAAATTTCTGTGGGCCTTGCAAAATCAGTCAGTAAAATGGCCGCTCCCTTTAATCAAAACACATTATTATGATGAATATTGTGTTTGTGGAACATGAATTAAGCAGTAAAATCCACCTGTTTTTTTTTTCCAATCTCAGGGGGCGGCCATTTTGCCACTTGCTGTCGACTCAAAATGTCATCACAGTTGCTCACGCAACGATCAATCACAGCTCAGCTGTTTTCTGAGTTTGGTCATGTGACGTCTGCAAGTTGATTGGCCATTACTCCGGCCGGGCCCTGAACAATTGTGACATCATTTCCAACAGCAAGTGGCAAAATGGCCGCCCCCTGAGATGGATTAAAACCGGGTGGATTTTACTGCTTTAATCATATTCCACAAACTCAATATCAATCACCATAATTAATTAATTAATTGAGACTAGCGGGGCCCTTCTTGTGAAGAAGATTTTTTTGGGTTGAGTTCATCTTTAAATATTTATAGTGAAAACCGCTAATGGTGAATATTTATTGATCAACGGCGAGGTGTTTAAAACCCAAATGACTCAACAGGAAACTACCTTGACAATCTCCTGGGCGATTTGTCTGGTCTTGTTGATATCCAAAGTGTTTTTCGTATCTCTTACAACGGAATACAGCGTCCTCCCTTTACAGAAACTGTGAACGGAATGAAAACAAAAGCATTTAGTTACTTTGGTGGTGCATTTTTTGGTTGGATTTACCCAGCATGGTTCAAGTGACACAATTCGGGCCATTATATCATTAGGGTGGAATATTCAAGCTCTCACCTGGTGATGATAGCTAAGTGGGGCGGGGCCATGCAAGCCCCCATGAAGAGCACCACATTCTCATGCCTGGTCTGCCTGTAATTCATCACTTCCTTTTTGAAGAGCTTCAGGTGATCCTGATTGTTCCCGTCGATCTCGAGAAGTCGGATGGCCACCTCGCCGTGCCATCGACCTTTATGCACTTTGCCCCAACGGCCCTGGATCAACAAACGGGCATTAAAAGCGCCCTTTCAGAATTAGTCATAATATCATGCGCCAAATAGCTATATGCCCTTTTTTTTCGCAATTTTTTTCTTATTAGTCTATGCGGTTCACACAGATTTAAAATTTTCAATTTGACTCTAAACTGAGTAAAATTTATACTTGGAAGAGAGTAAACTATCATTTGTAAATTTTAGTCAGTATGTTTAATGTCTATTGAGAGAATGTCTATCCCGTTACAAAATTAACAAAAGATTTTTCACTAAGTACATTTTGCAAAGAAAGATTTTGATTCAATTGTACTAGTTTATTATTATTATTTTTTCTCTCCCTTCTTATTCGGTAATTTTACCGATTCGACATGTCATCATCATTGCTCTCTCTCTCTCTTTTTTTTTTTGGGGGTACTAGTTTATTCCTAATAAACAACAACAACTATACTCACTCAAGGGTTGAGGAACAAACCCCCAACTTCAGTTTGGGAAACAACCAATCTACTCCCTGAGCAATATTTTAACACCCTTACCGTGTGTTAACTTATCGCTCGTGTCAGCTCGAATCTTCGTACCACCAAAAACGATGTTTTTTGGTCTCCTTTTGAATATTAGTAAATAGCAGTGACAGTCTCCCAAGCTGAAGGTCGTGAGTTCGTTCCTCTACTCTTGAGTAACTTTTTTTTTTTTTTTTAAATAAACTATTAAAATGCATCCATCTAAATTTCTGAGTGAAAAAAACATTACTAGGTTTTTCTCATGGGATAGGCCAATTTTCTCGTACACAGTAAAAACACTTTGAGTTCAATCAAACCCAGGTTAAAAACCATAGTTCTATAATAATGAGCATTTCTTGGAACAAAACCACCATGATGACAACTTTAATGACAATTATCTCCATTTTACAGCTACTGAATGCGATCATCTTCCATCTATTTCTGGCTTCTTTACCTTCCCAATGAGTTCCCCGAGGTCCAGCTGCTCAAAAGGGATGTCCCATTCCTGCAGGTAGACGCTGGTCTGGCTGGCTTTGCGTGAGATGGGGACCTTCCACTGGTTCCCCCGCGGGCAGGGCAGGTCGTCCAACTTGTCGCTTTCGCACTCGCCGTCGGAACCCATGTTCATCCGGATCTCCTCGCCGTCCTCCTCGTCCTCGCCGTCGTCGCAGATCTCCTCCTCGTCCTCCTCATTGTCCTCGTCCAATTCAGGGTCTTCATCTTCGACCTCGATGTCGTCCTCCACTTCCTACGAGGGGACCGTTATTTGCTCTTTGACTCATTCACTGCCATTGACGGCTATAGACGTCAAAAATTCATTTGAACTATTTCTATTAGTTTCCACATTTTTTCCCCCACTTTTGTTAACAAGCGTATGAAAACCTCGAAAAAAATGTATTGTACATTTAGAACAGATGTAAAATTTGTGATTAATCTTGAGTTAACTAGTGAAGTCATGTAATTAATTACAATTAAAAATAATTAATCGCCTGATGTCCCTAATAAAAAAAATGATTATTAAAAATGAGGGGCATCAGACAATACATTTTTTTTATTGTAATTGATCGATTAACCACAAATTTTATATCTATTCTAAATGTATAATAAAAAAATCTCGGTTTTCATACTCTTGTTAACAAAAGTGGAAAAAAAATGTTAAACTAATAGAAATAGTTCTGATTAATTTTTGACATCAATGGCAGTGAATGAGTTAAATGGATTCAGCGCAGAATTGTAGAGTCATTTTAATCAGTTTTCACCAACGTTTGGGTCAGAAGAACCCACTTCAGGTCTAAGTTATTTTATTATTGGTCAACTAATAAATCATGTATCATCATTATATTCAACAACAAACTTTCATGAAATGTTCTTGTCATGCCATACCTCCTCGTCTTCATCTTCATCTTCAACCAAATCATCATGAATGTCTTCTTCCGATTGCTCAATCTCACTGCTGTAATCCAAGAACAAAATCCAATGAAAAGTATTCTCACAATTCTCCATGAGAGATGAAAAATCAACATATATATATATATATATATATATATATATATATAAATAGGAATGTAGGCATAAAAAGAGTGAAGTCTTACACTGTATCTTGGAGAATATCAGTATGTAAATTAGCAGGGCTGGAGACGTCTGAGAAGCATGAAATATAAAAAGTACTCAAAAAGATTCATACATGTAAATGCAAGACAACTACATGCAGTTTCCCATTATCGCCAGCAGATGGCGGTAAAACAACATTGATATGCATGGCTCTAGTAGAACTACCATGACACTGTGAAACCTCAGAGGAATGACATGCAGAGAGAGGGCAGTAGCAGCTGCAGGCTATCTGGGATTTGCACAAGGAAATGACGGGAAGGTGACGATGCAGTATGACATGTCTGGGACTCACCAGGGAAGATAAACTGCTGTCTATGCTGAAAATAGCAGGCAGCTTTCATAAAAAAATAAAATAAAATTCGAATACAAAAAGTCGGAAAGGCCAGCAAGCGTGGCAGAGGGAGAGAGACGCATAATTAGTTTTTTTTTCTCAAAAGAAGAAACTTTCAAATGCACAACCATTATAAGTTCTCAGTGTTAATTCCATAGAGGGATCTAATTCTTATTCGAGGAAATTTAAAGAATATTAACATACTGTACTGCAACTCATGCTAGCATGCACACTTCCATTATTCGTGTATGTGTGTTATCTGTGAGGCTCACCTGGAAAGTTGAAGCGGCTGTCCCGATGGCCTTTGGGCGAGGGGTTGGGCGGCGGCGTGGCGCTGGGAGGGTTGCTCTGCTGGAAGGGTGCCGGGGACGAGGGCGTGGACGAGGTCGTGGAGGACGGATTGCTGCTGGAGTCGAGCTGGTTCAGGACGGGAGGATGATCCTGCTGACACAAGCCACTCAAGTTTAGAGATCAGACGAACATTACACTCGGCCCACACGTCGCAAACCGGAACCGGGGACAAAGCTGATGTGTGAAAACCGGAAGTTGGAAGTCCCGCCCTCCTCTGTGGCATATAGCCCATATGAAAATGTACCGCACTTGAAAAAAATAAAATACAAAATAAAGGACCCTGAGAAATAACTCTAAAAAAAAGTCAATAAAAACAAATGATGCAAAATATTAGGGGTGTGAATTGCCTATTAACCTGGCGATTCGATCCGTATCACGATTCAAAGCTCACGGTTCGATTCGATGCGATTAATCCTGATACGAATCTATAAATTGACATTGCAAAAAAAATTACTCAAATTTAGAAAATACTAATCCGTAAACTTGCACATGTACACTGTAAGGTTTGCATGAAAATGCATTTATTTATCTGAAACTTCAGAACTGTGAGCCACCGTATTTAACAAACAATCTGTTGCAATCTGTTTCATATTTGAACAGTATTCAAATAAAAGATTAAGGCTTATTGTTTCATTAATATAACATTGTTAACGTGTGAACCCTAACCCTAAGTAAGATGTTTTGTTGAATATTTCCATAAAAAAATGTATGTTTAAATTTCGATTCGGCCGCATATCGAATCGATTCAAGAATTGTGCGCTGCAATATTGCCGAATTGATTTTTTTTAACACCCCTACTAAATATATAGTTTTAGATATATTAACGATACTGTTTTTGTTTTCTTGCTTGATATTGGACCAATATCTGATATCAATATCGGATCAGGACACCCTAGTAATAGTAGTTCGAACAAACCCTATCTCCTATGTCAGCTGTAATCATGAATATTATTTAAAAGTAAAATGAAATCCACTTTTTTTCCCGCGATATTTGTAGTGATTAAGATTGACCTGTATCAAAATTCATTACTTATGGTAGAATTGTGGGGGAAACTTCTCGACAATCGGGTTCGTCTAATCGTCAACTCTCTAATGTTCACATAGCAGTAGCAAGTGAAGAGACGTCAGATGGCAAAAATCACCTGCATAACTATTTGTCTTTCACACTAAAAGCAAACAAAACTGGAACGTCCAGACATAGATTCCATCTGCGCCAACGTGTTCAGAATTTTCACACATACAAACACTGAAGTGCCAGACAAGAGACCCTCGTCTGGCACTTCCATGTCTCACCGATCAAGAGAGATTCACAGCATTTTACCTTTTTGGTGATGGCCTTTGGTAGTGTACCAAACTGCGGACATTCGGGAGGACGATCCACTGGGTTGTTTATATCCGATGGCACAGACTCTGTCCTTCGAATTTTGGCAACTACAACAAAAGACGGACATTGCCTCGCTTTTGCATTTTGTTGTCTGTTGGTCGGGAAGTAAAAAAAAAAAAAAAAAACTAATCTTACTTGGAAGAAAAGAGATTCTGCAGGATGGAGCTTCTTTTGTGCATTTGTTGTGGCACTTTAATCTGCACACAAAAAAAAAAGAAACACACCACACACAAAAAAAAAAAAAAATAGGTATCACATGTCCTCATGGTTAACTCATTCACTGCCATTGACGGCTATAAACGTCAAAAATTCATTTGAACTATTTCTGTTAGTTTAACATTTTTTCCCCCACTTTTGTTAACAAGAGTATGAAAACCTACCCTTGTACATTTAGAACATAAAATGTGTGATTAATCCTGAGTTAACTAGTGAAATCATGCGATTAATTGCAATAAAAAAAAATGTAATCGCCTGACGAGATGATTTGCAAAAATTAGGGGTGTCAGGCAATAAAAAAATTTAAATCGTAATTAATCGCATGATTTCAATAGTTAACTCACGATTAATCACAAATTTTATATCTGTTCTAAATGTACAATAAAAAAATCTAGGTTTTCATACTCTTGTTAACAAAAGTAAAAGAAAAATGTTAAACTAATAGAAATAGTTGAAATGATTTTTTGACGTTCATAACCGTCAATGGCAGAGAATGAGTAAAAAATTTTTTTTTTTTTTAATTTTTACCATCTTTCTTAGTTAATATCAAAGCGCTCAACTCACCGACAGTGTTTGCACTTGACCCCAAACATCATATTCTTCTGACACACCTGACATGTCTGAGAGAGCCAGGACTTCGTGGAGAACCTACAGAAAAAGAATGCATCATGTTGGGTGATGATAAATAACCTAAACATAAAACATAAATTTTGTAAAAAAAAATAAAAATAAAAAAGAGGCACCTGTGCGTGACTGCAAGGCCAATGTCCCTCCTCACAGCTTGTGGAGAGCTGCGGTGAACTGCTTTGTTATCTAGACACAAAAGGGAAGAATATTTAATGCGGTTAAGAGATTCACAATTTCTCAATAAAACATGCGTGAAATCATCAATTCTAGAAATATGATCATTCCCAAACTCACTTTTAATGATGCTATGCTCTTCCAACAGGGTGGGCGTACCGGGGAGGGTGTAAGGCGCGTTGGTTGCAGCTGGGGGCGCCCCTGGGGTTCGTACAGGAACAGCAGGGTAGCGAGAAGGCGTGTCCTCGTGTCCGTTCCCGTTGACTTGCATATTCAAGAGGATTTTGTTCTTTTTGACACATCTGGAAGCAGGAGAACGCAAGCTTAAAATGGGCGTTCAATCTCATTTGGATCCAAGGGAAGGAAAATGCACCCCAAAAAAAAAAAAAAAAACTGGAACTTTTAAACAATCCAATAAAACCGAGAGTGATGGAAGAAAAATATTTGATTCATAGTAATTGAAAGCTTAAAAAATGCCATTTACAATCAAACAGTGATTTCAATGGATTCATAGAGGATGATGTCATCTACAGGATGTAATTAAAAAAAATAAAAATAAATCCACCATTGTTTCTTAAATGGCATGTTTTAAGGTTTCAATTACTGTGAATAAAATGTGGTTCTTCCATCACTCTGTTTTATTTGATTTGTAAAAAGTTTTTTTTACGTCACCCTGTATATGAACATTTTTGCTGTAATAAATAGGGATGTTCAATAGCACTTTTTTTTCCAGACCGATAACGAGTAATAGCATTTTTTCATTAAAATTGCTGAGAAACTAATGGCAATTTTTGATTTATTGATATCTGTCTTTTTTTCTTTTTTTTTTTTTTTTTTTTTTTATCAAACGGCCTATAAACTTTCAGGTAACTACATAAGAGATGCTGGTGAGTCGTGACCGAGTTGGTTATTTTTTTTAAAGAATGTGTTTACTGTAATAAACGATAGCAAGCTATGTTATTTACTTGCTAAAGTGTTCATTTAACTGACCCTGGGGGGTTCCTGAATGTTTTCAGGGATCTTAAAAGAAAGATGTCTATTATCTAAGATAAACAAAAAAAAAAAAAAAGAACATATGCTTTAAGACATTTGAACAAAGTT